>NW_026125680.1:2177500-2915443 GCF_943737965.1 Phodopus roborovskii
ACTTGTAATTAATGAATGAATGCAATTTAATTGTCTAAACTATAATGTGGATTAATCATATTCCCTAAGTAGGTAGTTCTATTGTAGTGGATTCCATATATTTTGAGTTAACAGTCTAATACAATTAGAATAAAAAGGGAGACATGTGGAGTTGCTTGTTTTCTATGTGTAGAGGCAATTGTCATAATGAAATGAAGAATGGTTCAGTACTCTGAAAAGTAGAAAGGAAGTATCTTTAATAAACATTAAATAGAGGAAATGCAATTATATTAAACAGCCTTTTTGACTCATAAAACATTTTCTTCATTATACTCTTTGTTTTTTTCTTTAAAAATTTTATGTGCTATCACCATTTTATACAGATACTGCGTTTTGTCCTGATTTTTGTGTCCACTGTGCAAGGCCCTACAAGGACTAGCGGCAAAGAATATCAATGCCTGTGGAGGTTCATCCTTGGAGCTAATGTATTTTTAGCAAAAGATTTGTTTCAACTGATTAAATCATGTGTTGCACTCTGAATGATACTGTTGACAATGACTTTGTGTATAGTGAAGTATTTCTAGCCTAGATTTATACATGATGAAAAGGATACAGAAAAGTTAAGTAGGTTGATGTCTTCAGTAGCCAGTAAAACAGTCAAGAACAGAACAAGACTCAATGTTTGATCTATGTAACCACTCAACTACAATCAGGAATTGGGGGCAGATTATCTGTTTATGGGATTAATTACTGTCACAACCTAACTTTTCACACAATTATGCATGGGTTTATACTCTCGTCCCAAAATGAAATGAAGTTGATTCTTGTTACATTTAAAAGTGTGTGTGTGTGTGTGTGTGTGTGTGTGTGTGTGTGTGTTGTGACTGCATGTGGAGGACTGAAGGCTGCCTGGAGTCCTTGCCTTCTGCCTTGTTTGAGGCAGGGTCTCATCTTGTTTGCCATTGTGCCTTGTACTTGAGGCTAGCTGGCCAAAGAGCTCCTGGGGAACTCTTTTTGTCACTGACTCCTGTCTCATCCTATAGGAGTGCTAGGATTACCGCCATACACCTCTACATCAGGCTTTTGCATGAGTTCTACGGAGCTGAACTCAAGTTGTCAGGCTCACAGGATGAATTGGTTACTCACTTTCTATCCCCCTCCATGTTTTATATTGATTTACAGACTAAGCTCACCTTTTGCTCCAGCTCTGAAGAAGAAATTGAATTCTAACAGTGGTCTCCTGAAATCACACTTAATAGCAATGTAAGACGTGCAGATGCTAGGTGTCTTGAAAATGAGTGATTTTCACCTCTAAAATCACTAATTCAAATTAGGTTGACCCAAAGTATTTTTTGTTTGTTTGCTTTTTACTAATTAGTACACAAAATAGTAGGTTTCATTATGATATTTCATACTTACTATATTTTTGCTAATCTTCTGCCCATTTCCTCTTCCCCCTTTCTATGATTTTTTATTTAATTATTTTATGCATTTTGTCTTCCATTTTGAGAGCCCAGGCTGGTTTTGAACTCTTGATCGTCCTGCTTCCAACCTCTCTAGTCCTAGGATTAAAAGTATTTATTACCATGCCTGGCTAGAATTACATGACTTTCTCACTGGGAAGTTAACAATTTCTTACAGAAGTGCTGTGTGCACTGTGTAAATGTTGTGCATATTGTGTGTCCAAAGCACTTTTTTCATGAGCAGGATTAATGGGATCATTTCATTTTATTATAATTTTGTTCAGGCTTTTCTCTACCTCAAAAATTTTGGCAATTTGTAGGGACCCATCTTAGATTACAAAGCATATTATAAATTATCACATTTTATTATCAACCCTATGAGATTATATTTTATAGCCCTTTCTGAGACAAGGTTAAGGATCAAAACATTGAAATTTCAGGTGATCTGGGACTCTCATAGAGCTGCCTTTGAGTAGTCTGCTTGATCTACTAAAGGGTTGCTCATTTAGTTCATGTTGTAATCTGCCTCTCTCCAAGCATATTCATTCTATTTTACTTTAATTTCTCTGGCATCATTCCCAGTCAGTTTGGTCTAGCAGATGCTAGCCACAGCTTGTATTTACCATGTCAGTTTCAGTATCTTCTGTCTCCCTTTTACCCTGAAACAGAAACCCAGGGGAAAACATAAATAAATCTTTTTAGCTTCACTGGCTTTTAGCTACTTACTTTTAGTTGGCATTAAAAGTAACTAATTTTGAAGGTCACAGCTCAACAACATGTTGCTAGTGTCTACTAGCTTTGGTGTAGATAACACCTCTGATGTGTGGGTTCTGATGATAAGGGCTGCCTATGATTTTTTGTTGTTGTTGTTGTTGCTGCTGTTGTTTTGTTTTTGGTTTTGTTTGTTTGTTTGTTTGTTTTTCAGAGGCTTCAAGCCTGTTCATAGCATCACTTTTCACCTGGGCCTGTACCAGAGGTCCATGAGTAACTAAAACAACATGGAGGCTGTGCACATTTCATGTAGATTCCTATCCTGAAAAGACCATTTTAGAACATCGTGAGTCAGGCTCCTTTTGTCCTTAGTTTGGGGGGTGTAGGGTTCATTTTGGAACCTGAAGGCTGGAAATTTCTAGCTGTGACTGTGGTACAGGATACTATGAAACCAGTGAGTGTCAAATGTGAAATCACAAGGTGATGATGCCACTGTACATCTTGAAAATATCTGTTATCTCTATCTTGGCCTCTTGAAGGAGGAAAACATAGATTAGAGAAGTTTGAAATCCACCAGTCTTACTTTGCCAGCTCCTCAAGTGAGTGCATGTGTACATGAAACTCTATTTATGATACGGAATGTTGTCTTCTGTCATGGCATGAGCCTTTGCCCTCTTTAAGTGTCAGTAAATGTGAATAGCCACAGGCGATTTGCACAAATTTGGGGGCCTATTTGGTGGGGAGGAGAGGTTCAGGAATTCCCTCCTGTCTTCAAAGACAGACAGGCAGCTAATAGTTGCTGCTGGTTGTGTTTGTGGTGGTAGGGCTTCTGAAAGGCCCTGCCTCTTGCCTAGGATTTATCAACAGTTAATGGTTGCTAGGGAGGATAGGCTCACGAACCCTCTTCCCCCTCAGATTTGTAGGTAGTTAAAGGTTGTTGGAAGTGGGGGCAGTGCTTGAGTTAAGGCCCTGCCTTCTCCCAGGATTTCTACATAGCTAACCATTGCTAGTAAGCAGGGACTCATGAGCCTCCTCCAGGATTTATAGGCAGTTAATGGTTGCTATGTGGCAGGGCCCAGCAGGTTCTATGGGAGGGAAATTCTTTTTATCATCAATGTTGTAGCTGGGTGTAGATGACCTACATTCCTATAAGTAATCCCAGTGTACTCTTAGGTTTAACAATCTACACTTGGATTGAATCTTTCTTTGTTTCAGTCTTTGGTGCTTTATCTGGGATGAGCAGATCCTTATTGTTTCTTTAGACAAAGCTGACACAATAATAAGGAAGAGCAGGTTTCTGGGAATGGTGTGGAGATGGAAGTGGTGGATGTCATGGGACAGCAGCTCTGGTATTGCCTTCTGCTGTCTAAAGATCTCTCTGTGTGTGTGTGTGTGTGTGTGTGTGTGTGTGTGTGTGTGTGTGTGTGTGTGCGCGCACGCGCGCCCAATTGAGCAGTGGTTTGAGAGACAATGTTAGCTTTGTCCCCCACCATTGCCTGCTGTAATGTGTCTTCCTGCTTAAGATTAAATTGCTACAACTAGCAAGTGGGGCAAGACTGATACTAGAGAATGTAGAGTCACTTCCTGCCTTTCCTTAATATTAGCTCATTCTGTTAGGGCCTGTCTTCCAGCTTTGTAAGGTCTGCACCTTTCTACCCGTTCTTTGCCATATATTTCCTTTCTAAGCCTGAACTCTCCCCAATTCAACCAACAGTCCATCTGTTTTCCAGCTTACTTGAAGTTCTAGAAACTGTTCAAACTCTGAGTCAGTCACGAGAAGAAATCCTAGCTTCACCACTTCCCTTATGAGAAACCTTTGATGCAGCTATTCAGTTCTTAATTAATTTTTCCTATTTATAAAATAAAGATGATAACACCTGTCTCCTGAGGTTGGTGTATGGATTACAGCAGAGAGAGTACAGAAAAGAGACTGGCATTGGCACTCAGTTAATGTTAGTTTCCATTTACCTCTTGTATCTCTATATTGAATTTCAATTTTCTTTCCTTCTTAGATGCCTGGTTCCCACACAACAGTTTTTTCTTTGAGCCTTGGGAGAGCCATTTCCTTTCACTATTTTTCTACACCTTTTTTGGGGTCAACTTTCTCTTATTCTTTACCATTAATTATTAAAAATTCAGGGATGCAAGGATTTATATGAAAGGGTTCAACTCATATTGAGACATAGAGCTTATAATGCCACAGAAGGAATAGTGGAAAACTACCAGTAAAATAGGTGCAACTCATCTATTCATTTATTCACCAAATATTTGACTATTATTGTCTCTACTATGTAAGTACTTACTTTTTTTCAGAATAGATCATTGTTGATAATAGGGTAGCTTGCATTTTGATTTAGGATATCAGGGTTTCAGAAGATTCTGGATTGTAGCCACTAAGAGAGCTAGCTTGGTGTTC
The DNA here is from genome assembly GCF_943737965.1 of Phodopus roborovskii. NCBI lineage: Eukaryota > Metazoa > Chordata > Mammalia > Rodentia > Cricetidae > Phodopus > Phodopus roborovskii. Next base: position 2,182,070 of record NW_026125680.1, read on the forward strand.
CACCTTATTAGAGAGGACTTCCTCTTTACTTTTTTACCCCCCCCCCCATGTAACCTGATCAAGTTGTTTGCCCTTAAAGTTTCCTTTTGTCATTTATAAAATAGAATAAATGGAAGTATTTTCTTCAAAATTTTATGTGAATGTAACTGAATTAACTTACAGAAAGTCTTTGACACAATGCCAGGCATATAATGAGCACTGAGTACCTTATAAGTGTATTTCCAGTTTTACAACCATCATCACTGTTTAGTTGAAGAGAGCTTAGGTGCCCAGATTTCACACATTTGTATTAGTTTCTCATCTCATGTGACAGTGATTGGAGATGACAAACATGATTGCCAATTGTGCTCTTTGGTACACATGAGAACTTAAGTATGGCATTCAATATCTTTGAGAGTTAATTTTGATTGTAACTTGAGTGTATTAAAATTGTCTGGGCAATTAGTGAGCTACATCTTTGGATATATCTATGTTGGCATTTCCAGAAGCCTCTAATATAATAAATAGATTAATCCACTGATGGGTTCATATGATGCCATTATTAGGAGGTGGTGAAAGGTGTAGTTTAGAGTAAGAAGGTCACTAGAGGATATGTCCTGAGGGCTGTACCATGTTCTAGCCCTAACTATTTGTGTATGCTTGTTTCTCTACTTCTTGTCTACCCACAAATGAAGAGCACATCTCCTTCACCACATGCTTCCAGTGCCATATTATCCTGCTGCATAGTGAGCCCAGAAGTATGGAACCAAGATATCACTGACTTAGATAACAAAAAGCTTAAGTAAGTGTGTTTTAGCCCCTTGAGATATTTTCTTTGTTATGTTACTTATAGGTATAGTAAAATATATTTTAATAACTAATGCAATATAATTAAATTTATTTATATTGCATAACTATAATTTTTAGATCTGTAAAATAAAAAGAATAATGATTCTTATTTCATCAGCATTTTAGGAAGATTACATGAAGGAATGAGCAAGGTACTTTTGATATTTCTTTATGATGTTGGGGATGGAACTCAGGACCTTGAGCATGCCAGACAAATTCTCTACTTCTGAGCTATATTTTCTGCATCCTAAGGCACTATCTATTCAATTTTCTGCTTTTATACTGATATACCACAGACTAGGAAGGCTGTATATAATTATTTGGATCATGATTATGGAAACTAAGAAATCTAAGGTCAAGGAGCTAAATTTGAATTCTCTTGCTGGATCATAACATAGCAGAAGATTGAGCATGGCCAGAGGGGTTGGGGAACATATCCTTGTATTAGGATTCCAATCCTGATAACACAGTATCTCTAACGTTACAACTATTTTGTGTATGTGTATATGTTTGTATAGTGGGGTGCATCTGTGTGTATGCATATGGTTGTCAGAGATCAATACTGGATGACTTAATAGCTTCCCACCTTCTTTTTGGAGGCCCTGTTTCTCATAGGATCTGGGCTCACTAATCTTCCTAGACAGGCTTGTCAGTGAGTCTCTATCTCCTCAGTGCTGGGATTGAAACCATATTCTCTGTTTTTTTTTGCCAAGGATTATACTCAAGTCCTGATACTTGCACAGCAAACATTTTACCCACCAAGCCATCACTAAAAGCTTCATCTCATTGTTCATGGATACATGGTGTTCTTATATTTTTCAAACTGTCCTTGAATTCCTGGAGTCATGAGGTCTTACTGTCCTGGTTCCCCAACTAGTTAGAAGTACATATGTAAGGCAACATACCTGGAAAATTGCCCACCTCTTAATATGGTCCCAGTGACAACTTTTTAGTTGATTCTCCTCTCATGCATCCTGCATCCTGACCAGTTTTCCTTCCTTCCACTCCTCCTAGAACCCCTTTACCCATCCTTTTCTCCAGATTCACTCACTCCTAATCTACTTTTAGAAAACAGCAGGTCTCCAAGAGACAACAATCAAACATGACAAAGCAAAATACAATATGCCAAGGCCAAAGTCCATACTGGACAAGGCAACCCAACAGGAGGGAGAGAGACTCAAGAGCAAGCAAAAGAGTTAGAGACACACCTACTCCCACTGTTGGGAGTCCCACAAAATCACCATCGTAATAGTCATAACATACAAAGGATAGATCTGGTGCAGACTCGTTTGGCTCTGTGCTTGCTGCTTCAGTCTCTGAACTCATATGTGCCTTGCTTAGTTGATTCGGAGGGCCTTGTTCTCCTGGTTCATCCTCTCTGGCTCTTACACTCTTACCACCTCTGCTTACACAAGATTCTCTGAGCTCTTATGGGAGGGATTTAATGGTGATCTCTAATTTAGAGTCTCTCTCCCCATAATGTCTGACTATGGGTCTCTGAAATCACTCCCATTTGCTGCCTGAGAAAGCCTCTCTGAGGATGACTGGACAAGGTACTGATGTATGAGTATAGCAGAATACCATTAGTATAATTTCACTGATTTTTGTTTTTTCAGCCCTGTTTGGTCCTACCCCGGGTGTCTGGGCTTATCCAGTCTCTAGTTCCTGGCCATGTTAGCAGTCTCAGGTATGGGATCCCTCTTGGGGAGTGGACTTCAAGTTAAATCAGACATTGGTTGGCTACTCCCACAAGTTTAGTGCCACCATTGTCCCCATATATCTTGAAGGCCGTACAGATTGTAGGTAATAGTTTATGTGGCTTGAATCGGTGTCCAAGATTCTCTTTCTGTAGCCTGCAGAGTACCTTACGGAACCAAAGAATCTACAATGTAGGAGTGAAGGCTCCTTGCATACATCATCTCAACCTCTCCACCTTCATTCATTGTGCTGTGTGGGTGTTGCCCTCAGCAATGGGTCCCTGCTGTAAGTTTGCAGAGAGCAATCCTCTGTCCTAGTATCAGCCTGGAATGTTTAAAGGTCTGAGTGCTACCCAGTTCCACCAATGGGAGCCTTGCCTGGCTACAGGAGATGGCCAATTCAGATTCTGTGTACCTGCCCCTTCCTCAGCCCCATTGCTAGTGGTCTTTCTTCACTAGGTTAATCCTTATAGATTCCAAGAAGTTTCCACTGGACTAGATTTCCGCATAGTCCCCAAGCATCCCCAAGTTGCAGCCATGGATTCCTGAACTCTTGCCTTCCATACCATCTAACGCCACCCCCACTCCTGTTCCTATCTGCTCCCAGTCCACCCACAAAATCTGTTCTATTTCCCCTTCCCAAGGAGCTCCATTCACTCCCCACCTCCAGAGTCCTCCTTGTTACCTATCCTCAGTGGGCCTACAGATTGTAGGTTGGTTATCATTTACTTAATGGCTAATATCCACTTATGAGTGAATACATACCATATTAGTCTCTAAGGGTCTGGATTACCTCAATCAGGATAAATTTTTTTTTCTAGTTCCATCCATTTGCCTGTAAATTTCATGATGCCATATTTTTAACAGCCACTGCTATGATAGCTATATTCTAGAGGAGGTATATACTTTCCTGGCTGTTATTGATTATTTTCTTTTCCTGGTGTCTAAGCACATGTGTTTTGGGGTGATTACGGGTCTGGGTGCTGTTTTCTCGGTTTGTCTTTGTTGGGTTGGTGTCTTGTTCCTTGGTATCCATTTCCTCTCTGGATTTTTAGTGAGTGTGATGACTGTGTGTTGCCTGTTTTCCTGGCCTGCTAGGATGGTGTGTTCACAGGGAATACCTACTTGTGTTGGGAGACTGGAAATCAGTGACAAGTATGGGGAAGGAGGTCAGGATAGGATGGTCTGTGGGATCTACAGGAGATATGGACTGGGGAGGGGGAGGTTGCAGTGGATGTTCTGTTGCAGCCCTAGTGATAAGCCTGAGGGATTGGGCTTGCTTGGGGAATAGAGAAAGTGGACGTTTTGGGGCAGGCTGTCTTGTGTTCTCCACACTGACACATGTAAAACGGGCTCATTCAAATCATAATTGATACTTAGTCTAGAGACTAGATGACATAGCAACACACAACACAAATTAGTTATTTTAATTATAATTATCTTTTCATCATCTCCAGCATTTCTTCTTAAATCCTATGTCTTGAGAAAGTAGAAATAATTCTGCACAAGAAAATTCTGCTTATACCTGGATAGACCTGTGGTAATGTTTTTCTTTATTATGTAGGAATTTGGATCCATTTGACTAATTCTCCCCCATGAGTACTATATTCTGGGCCTTTGTTTATTTGTTTTTGTTCTTTGAGACAGGGTTTCTGTGTATTGCTTTGGAGCCTGTCCTGGAACTAGCTCTGTAGATTAGGCTGGCCTCAAACTCACAGAGATCTGCCTGCCTCTGCCTCCCAAGTGCTGGGATTAAAGGCATATGCCACCAACACCTGGCCTTTGTTTTTTACAAAGAGATCTGCAATAGTTTATACTAGACAGAAAAGTAGCACCTTTCCTATATCCCTCAGGAATAGTCTATACTTTACTCCATGTGAATGATGTATGATGCATGTGTTTGTAAGAAATTACAGTGAATCAGTGAAGACATCTGATGCTTTGTTCTGAGACCTAGAACTCTCACTGACTAAATTGTGGGTCCACTCCACTTTCACCAATTTCAATTAAGATGAGCCTCTGGCCCATTAATGTCAAATGCAATATATTCAGCTTCCAACAGTCCCCACTAGTTTCTGTAAGAAGACTTTGACTTTCAGATGCCTTCATACCATTCTGATCTACAGAAACCATCAGGCCAGCCTGTGCCAGAAAAGAGGAGAAGAGTGTGTGATGGGGGTGGGGCAGAGCAGAGATTAACTGAATTATAAAGCACATACTTGCCAGCTTATAGGAAACATTAAACTAAACAGCCTGAACAGTCCATTTGCTGAAAAGACATTTAATTATTCCAGCAAGAAGTAGTCAGAGATGAGAGCCCATAAAATAAACAAAGAGACATAAGCATTTGATTTTAATGTCTTTCTATTTTGCCACAGGCCACAATTTAATTAAAATCTGAATAGAAATTTCATGTCAACACCGTCTCCTCCCTAGTAGCCCAACAATGGAGAGAAAATATCCCCAGTCACTTTCTGGGATTTGGGACATTTCAACTTCATGCCCTAAGCTAGATGATCTTTTCTGGCTCCCTCTATCTTATGTCCAATAACAGGCATCGATGTTTAAATATAGGCCAAGTGCTAAAGGAATTGTAGACACATTACTGTTTCTTTTAGTGAAAATTGCTTGCCTAAATGTTTAGAAATCAATAATAACAAATGGAGGCATGTCTGGATTAAGGGGAGAGACATGATTGTATTGATGGGATTTGCATTGGTAGAGCAAGTACTGAGTTGGAATTCAGGGTTCTAGCTCCAGTTGTAATAGTTAATGGCTGCACTTTTCAGTTTTTATTTAATGTTACTATTAGTTTCTAGGTGTGTTCACATGCATGATTTGTGTGAGCGTACATGCCACAGATGTGGAGGTCAGAAGACAACTTTATGGAGTTGGTTCTCTACTTATACCTTTGTGTGTGCTCCGAGGATCAAACTTAGGTTTGGCAAGGTTTCGAAGTAAGCACTCATATGGTTTGAGCCAGCTTATTGGTTCTAATGATTGCATTCTGAGAAACGGTAAGACAGATGAGGTAACTCTAAGGCCCCACTAGCTCTAATGTGTCATAGTCTCCTTTACTTGTTATGTGGTTATTGCTCCAGTGGTGGAGATCAAATACAAGAGAGTTTTGCATATTTGGGGACATGATATATATATATATATATATATATATATATATATATATATATATATATATTGTAACAGAAGTTATCACAAACACAGATATATACATTGGTCTTTTGAGACAGGGCTTCTGTGTATAACAGCCCTGGCTATCCTGGAACTCACTCTGTTGATCAGGCTGGCCTCTGTCTGTCCTCCGAAGTGCTGAAATTAGAGGCATGTGTTACTATGCCCAGCACAAACATAAGTATTTAGGAAATGATAGTAACTCTTTTGAAGGTACTGGTCATAAAGACAATCAGATAGATGCATGCATGCACACATGTACACATTTCCTTTCTCTCTCTTTCTTCAGGAAGAGGTTTTATTCTGTGTCAACATTGAGGTGTCAGTCTATCATGTCAGGGAAGTCACAGTGGCAGGGATCTGGTCATATTTCATGAGGAATATTATTTCTAATATACAGAGAACTAAGAATAACCACAGTCACCAAGAAAATAAACAACTCAATTTAAAAATGAGTGAGGGAATAGATCTGAGAGCTCTTGAAGAAATACAAATGGCTAGTACATGCTTGAAAAAGCAGTCAGTAGTCTTAGCCATAAAGGAATTTCAGAGTAAAACTGCTTTAAGATTCTATCTTGTTACTGTTAGACTAGCCATCATCAAGAATACAAAGAACACAAACAGCACTGGTCAGTGGTGGCACATGCCTTTAATCCCAGCACTTGGGAGGCAGAGGCAGGCAGATCTGTGTGAGTGTAAGACCAGCCTGGTCTACAGAGTGAGTTCCAGGTCAGGCTACAAAGCTGAGAAACCCTGTCTTAGGAAAAAAAAATGCCAATTGCAACGAATGATAGTGTCTATGTAAGGTGAACATTTACTGTTTTTTGTTTTGTTTTGTTCTGTCAACATTTAGTGACTAGAGAAAAGAGTGACTCATAGTATATGGTAAATAAACATTTCTTGACTTATTGTATAGGTCACCTTACCCATTTGTATTTGCACTCTTAGTTTTATTTATTTTACTTTAAAATGATTAATGTTTTTAATTTTCATGTGTGTGGGTGTTTTGTCTGTCTTATTTTTTAAAATAATGTTTTACAAGTCAATCCTAGTTCCCTCACTCTCCTCTCCTCCCCTGCTCCCCACCAACCCCCAATCTCATACCCTTTCTGATCCCCAGGGAGGGTGAGACCTTCCAAGAGGGACCTTCAAAGTCTGTCACATCATTTGGGTCAGGGCCTAGGCCCTCCCCCATGTGTCTAGGATGAAAGAGTATCCCTTTATGCAGAATGGGCTCCCAACTTCCATTTGTACACTAGGGATAAATACTGATCCACTACCAGAGGCCTCATAGACTGCCTCCAAACTGACACCCACATTCAGGGGGTCTAGATCAGTCCTATGCTGGTTTCCCAGCTGTCAGTCTGGGGGTCCCTGAGCTCCCACTTGTTCAGGTCAGCTGTTTCTGTGGGTTTCCGTAGCCTGGTCTTGACCCCTTTGCTCATCATTCCTCCCTCTATGTAACTGGATTCCAGGCATTGGGCTCAGCGCTTAGCTGTCTGCTTCTGCTTCCATCAGCTACTGGATGAGTCTGTGTTATTTATGATTTCTATTTCTGTGATGAAACATTGTGACCCAAAGGCAAGTTAGGAGGAAAAGCCTGGCTTATACTCTATGTTGCTGTTTGTCATTGAAGGAAGTCAGGACAGGGACTCAAACAGAATCTAGAGGCAGGAGCTGATGCAGAGGTCGTGAAGAGGTGCTGTGTACTGGCTTGCCCCCACCATGGTTTCTTCAGGCTGCTTTCTTATAGAATCCAGGGCCACCAACCCTGGAGTGGCATCCACAATGGGCAGGGGCTTCCCGTATCAATCACTACTTAATATCCTACAGTCAGATCTTATGGAGGCATGTTTTCAATTGAGCTTCCCTCCTTTCTGTTAAGTCTAGCTTGTGTCACGTTGACATGAGACCAGGCAGTACAGTCTGCATGTATGTCTGTGCATCATGTGTATGCCTATATACACAGAGGCCAGAAGAGTGTGTTATTGGATTCCCTGGGACTGGAGTTAGAAACCAGTGTGAGTGACCATGTGGATTCTACGAACCAGACCTGGGCACTCTAAAAGGGTATCCAGTGCTCTTAACCACCGAGCTATCAGTCCAGATTATATTAATTTTCTTTTTAAACAATTTTATTTTTATTAATATATCACATTGTCTATATTAATAGATTTTTGCACGTTATTTCCATACGTGCACACGTCATGGTTTAATTGTATTGAGAGCCCCTTTTCCTATTCCTTGCCTTCACTTTCTAATCCCTATTAATACAGTCTTCTACTTTTAGGTCAATGTTCTTTAACTTTTCACAGAGGAGACAGAATTGGTGGCAGTTGTGTTTCCACGCTTGGCTTATTTCACTTGACAATCTATCTTGCTTCAAATGGCAGAATTGCATTCTTCTTTGTGGATGTCTAGTGCTATTATTTTCCAGCATTATATTGATGGACACTTAAACTAATTCTATAGCTTAGTTATTCTGAGTAGTACTACACTAACTAAACTTGGAAATAAAGCTTTTGAAATATCTACTTTAATCACCTACCTATCGTTTCAGATCAATTTTTATAGGTGTTTCAGAAAGTTTGATGTACTTTGGAGAAAATCTGGTTAATAAAACATATTAAATTATAGGCCATACCTATATCTTTAAATTTTATGCTTAAGATATTATATAATTTCATGTTTGTGGGTGTTTTGTCTGCATATGTCTGTGTACTACATGCATGCAGTACATGTAAAGGCCAGAAAGGGACATTGGAGCCACTAGAACAGGAGTTACAGTTGTGAGCTGGGAATCAAACCTGGGTCCTCTGCAGGAGCAGCCAGTGCTTTTAGCCAATAAACTATCTTTCTATTCCTTAAGTTTTAAATTTATTTGTTAGATTTGGTCCATAATATTTTGTCTTACTTCTGATATGTTAATACCAAATTAATATTATGGGGGTGATGAATTGATTGATTCTATGAACTGAACCTGGGTTTCACACATGTTAGAACAGAGCTATATACCCATCATGAAGAATTTTAAAATGTGATCTAAACTTCAATAGGAAGGAATAATTTATCTCCTACTTTAACATACATTGTATAATTTTTGTTTATTCTCTCTGCATATAAAAAAAAGGGCCTCAAAATAGCTCTGGTCACATTCTTTACGTCATTTCTATTTGTTCCTAAAAAAGAAATGAATTGTTTGAAGTTTTACTTTTTTTCTTTTTCGCCATCAAGTTTAATAAGCTCCTATAAACCAGAGAAAAACTTTATATTGGAAGCCCAATTTTTGATCAGCAGGAATCATAAAAACCTCTGCATGTAGGCCTTAGAATTTATTCTGGAAAATTTCATGTTCCTCTCCCTTTCCAACACTTGCAATAGGATAACATTTTCTGGGTTTTCTCATATGTTACATCTCATCAGTATGATTCCTACTCCAGTCACTTTATTTCTGTTTTTCCTACTTTAGCTGTTTTTAAACTGCTTGCCTTGGGCTTTTCACTTTTTGTTCATTCTTCAGTGCAGTGACAGTATTTTACCAAGGTCAGCAGTATTGCCAAATCAATGTAGAGTATTTTCATCTTGCCAGGGCATTAGAGCATGTGAAATATTAGCCACCCCTTTTTGAAAATATTACCTTCTTTGGCTAGTGGTTCTTTCTTTTACCTCTTACCTCATTCTTTGGCTCTGTTTCCTCAGCTGGCACCTTCAGTACTGTTTCCCAAGGCTGTAAGCTTATCATGTACTCTGCCCTATACTGTCTTACTGAGCAGTCTAAACCATCACTATGTGCACGTAACTTACATTTAGTACAAATTTCTGCTTCTCTGTTACATGGCTGCTGATTTAATTGACTATCAAATAGCTCTACCTGGATGCCCTGTGGACATTTTACCATGTCCTACCTGGATCATTACAGTGATCATCAGTTCCATTCCATTATTTTTAGTTCTCTATATTATGAACAGAGTAATTTTTTGATATAAATCTGTTTGGGTCATTCTTCAGTTCATTTTTTTTTTTTTTGATTCTCCCTTGCCTATACTAAGGTCTTTTATGAGCAGACCTTTACTTTTTCTCTATGTTTGTTTCCCCGAATATCCATCATTTTATGCTGTAGCAGCAATAAACTTCCTGGTAATATCATATTATTTCATATATACAGCTTTGCCTACTCTGTCAGCTCAAGTTAACTCAAGCACAGCATCCTTGGAAGTCTTTCCTGACTCACTTTTCTTGATCTAATCTTCCACTACATCCTATTTCAAACCGTAATAACTGCTTCCATTATGTTTTGGTTTTACTAAATACTCATTTATTAATTCCACAAGTAAAACAAGGAGAAAGCTTATAGAATTAGTGAACCTTTAAAGCAGACCTAGACTCACAACCTATGGTTAGTGCATGTGAAAACTTTATTAATACTTTCATTTCTGTGTCTCGAATTGCTAACAATAACAGGAACACCATCAACAAAACAACTCCAACCATCTATAAAAGTAATGGCTGCCTCATTAGGTATAGGGTAGAATTGATACTGTGCTATTAAGAGAGCCTTTTGACATCCTAGAATATTTTATATTGATCTAGATAATTACATGGATGTATGCAAAAATAAAAATTTATCATGATTCACTTAGGTTTGTAGACTTCACTACCTATGACTTATATCTCAAAAAAGTTAAAATAAATAAAATATATCAGAAGAAAGTAATCTACCACAATTTTGATGTTTTTTTTCAAGTTCCATTTCGTGTGTGTATACGTGTGTCTGTATGTGTGTGTGTGTGTGTGTGTGTGTGTGTGTGTGTGTGTGTGTGTGTGTGTGTATGTGTGTACCAAGATGCATGTATGAGGGTCAGAGGACAAGTTGTATGAATTGGTTCTCTCTTTTCACCATGTGGTTCTCAGGGATTTCAATCTGGTCATCAGGCTTGGCCTCAAGTGCTTATAACTGTTCAGCCATCTTATCAACACATAATTTATATTTCAATCATAACAATGGCAAATTCAAATTGCTATGTCATAATCATATTTTATTTAAGGTTTTTCCAGATTTTGGTACATTAAGGGACAAACTGGTGACCAAAGCAATGAAAACTCTTTACAAAATCATATGTCATTTGGTATAGCTAGGCTCTTGTAGAGACTATTTTAATTATCTTCTTTCCTCCCACTTCATTGTAAGGCTTGTATAGCCACGGAGGTTATTTTACATCTACCTATGCCAAAGGTGTAGCATAGAGTGAATATCTCAGCACAAGTTGCTTCTACAACACTTGTACTCTTTTCTACCCTTTTATCTCCTAATTTTCTGTATTTGTCTGTTCCGTCTTGGAGCCTATGTGCTCTGCTTGTCACCTACAGCTCCATGCTCTTGTGGCCATAGAAACAGCCTGGGCCCCTTAGAAATTATGCTCTGAGCACCTCTAAAAGAAACCCAGTTGTGTGGAGATCATTTATTGCCTAAGCTATCAGTTATGAATTGTCTATGACATCATTTGTTTTGGACTATGCCTTGTTAAACTGTCTTAAATTGGTTGCATTGATTTCTCTGGTGGTCACCTAAGCTATCTAGTCTTACTAGATGTTTGGTTTATCATAATAATACCTTACAATTTTACAATCTTTTAAAGTCTACACGATCCTTGTGTATTCATCATAACCCAACAGCAAGCAGTTGCATGAGGGCATTGCAGAAGGTGTTATCATAGTCCTTTAATGGGCAACAAAACAAAATTCCAAAATCACATAGGTAGTATTTGACAGACAGAATTAGGACTCCCTTTTCTGGATGCCAGTTCAAGTTACTCTTTGTTAATAATGATACTATAGATATTGATAACGATTTTAGGAGTTATTTTTGTCTGATACTATTTACTTTTTCATTAGCATTCTCGAAAGTCAGAAATGCTGTAATATGTAGAGAAATTACTTGGAGTTTTGGGTATTTCTGTAAGATGTGAGAGATACTTGGTGGGGGGGGGGAGATTCTGCCTAGTTCTTTTCAAATCACTACATACACATTGCAGTCTGGTCTGTGTTCTGAGAATAGAGCTGCTACTTGGACTATAGTTTTTATGCTTTCTGTGCTGAAGTGGGTGATTCAGGAGGTTCCTTTGCCTCTTGCTTGGCAGATGAAGCAGTGTGGCATAGTTGTTAAAAAAAAACAAAGACTTTAGAGCCTGACAGCTTGGGTTGTAATTATAGCTTTGCCATGTGCTGACTATATAACCCAAGGCAAGTTCTTTTACTCCTCTGTGCCTCAGTTTCATCCTTTTTGAAATGAATAATCATAGCAGTCTTCACTTCATATGAAGATTAAATGATTGATGTATTTATTAAGTTTACACTATTGCTTAGTACAAAGTAAATGCTGTGGAAGTTTGCCTATTAATATTGGCAGTATTCCTATTGGAAACCCCATAAGGGCTGTGTCAGACATTTATAAATATGAGTGTTTGAAGCCAGAGTAGCTATAGTGAAAAGTACAGATACATAGATTGTGCAGGGAACCCACACATAGGCCAGGGCTCCTGAATATCACTTCTTCCAAGAGTCAATAGTTCTCTGAAAACTACAGACATGCCAGGCCACAGCATTTCGGGGAAGGTTGCTTCCATCTTGTGACGGTTATATAATTACAGTCACCAAACTGCATAACAGAACAGTGTTTCTGTGGACTCCAAATGCCAAGCATTTGCACTTTTCATGCATACAGATTATATTGTATTTAATTCCCTGCAGTTTTTATAAGAGAAAATATTCATGTATTCCTTGGATAGATGAGAAGCAGATTCCCCTTCCCCTCCTCCTCCTCCACACACACACACACACACACACACACACACACACACACACACACACACACACACACACACACGTTTTTGCCATGCTTCAGGAGGGGTGGGCATGACGACTGATGAAGAGTAGTTGAAAACAAGTCCTTGAGAGTGCCAGCCTCTTTCCTGGAAACCTTTCACAGTTGCTCAGCTCCCACTGATCTCTCTGCCTCTGATCTCCAGAGCACAGACTGCCACTCAGTTTGGCACTTAATTATATACTGCCTAAGGTAAAATCTCCCTCCCCAATTATAGCCCACTCAAAGTATACCCCTGTTCTCCCAACCAAGTCCTGAGTGAGACAGTTGATATTTGAGAGGGAGAGTTGAAGTCATAAATTAACTGATTATTGCCCACGACCCTTTAAATTTTATCACTATATTCAGTCTGATTCCCTGCTGAAAAGCATGCTCTCCTCCCCTGTCTCGTCCCACCCCCTTAGAACAGCGTTATAGAACTTGGTTTCACCACAAATACTAACTTGTGGTTATATGGTCCTTCTGTTGCTTTGTATTCTTAAGTACAAGTTAATTCACATCTTTGATGGAAGTAATGAATTATACATAAATATGGGACAAACACATGTAAATATCCAAAGTGAATTCCTAAAGTTGGCAAGACTGTCTCATACACTGAATCTTGTGTTTGTTAATGAAAATGAGGGAATCTGAAGGTTTTGCTTGGGTCAGAGGAGGCGGAGTAGTTTTCAAAAACTGTTGGCTTTTGGATGCCTATGGTTTCTGAAGTGAGAAACGTATAAATACAGAATTTGTAGAAAAGCCCAGGGAAGCAGATGAGACAAGATGCTGTCTGTCTCGAAAGCGGGGGACGACTCTCCCCTTCTCTTTTGTGCCTTCCCAGGCTCCCCCAACTCATCAGCTGTAAATTGTACTGCTGCCCTCTGTTTCTTGGCTGCAGGACACTTTCTGGGGACACTTAGGATGTAGTTTCCCGTTCACAGGCTCTGAAAAGGTGCCATCTTGGAGGACATCTTTTGCATATGTGTTCAGAATTTCACCTACTGGATTAGAACATAGCCCCCCTTTCAGGTATATGATATTGAATCTGAGCATTTGAACGTAGGAATAAAATATTTTCATAACAAGCTGTATCATTTTTCATGGTCTTGGCCCTGGGACCGAGGTTCATTTTAAGGCTGTAACAGAGTGGCATCCTGAGTTCCAAGGTTTTTTTGAGATTCTTCATGATAGTATGCTGATTGTAAGTACAAAGTAGAAATCGCTAGATTCTGGTATGATCTTTTAATTAATTATGATGCCGTGAATCTGAGAACCAGTAAACAAACTATAGTACAGATTTTCTCTTAAAGGAACATATGGATATTCAGATTTGTGAAAAATAATTGGTTATTTAGTCTGAAAAACAACTCATAGAGATTATTTACATAGCAAACTCCTCTGGAATGCCCAAAATAGGGTCAGCTGAAAAATTCAGAGAAAGAAAAGCCTTTTCACTTCACATGCAGTACACTTAGAACCGTCTGTTCTATGAAGAATGGTGGTACATGTAAATCATGGCTTAATGTTTGGTTTGGGATCTAACAGAGAGTCTACTTGTCCAAATGAATTCACTTCTATCTTTGTCCAGGAAAGTCTTATTTTGACTTTGGGAGCTGAAGGTAATTGGATTAGGATCTTTAAAAAAAAAAAAAGTCAACAGAGAGGTACCATTCATTCTGCCTCCTGCCATGGTGGTCCCAGACAACTAGATTCTTGTTGCAAGGGAATTTTAATGGTCAATGGTCCTTTCTGTGCACTTCTTGCCTAAGGGTGTTAACTAAAACTGTGGCATTTAATTTTTTGTTAGAGTTTCTATGTCAATTCCCAAAAAGAAGTCATAAATTGCTGGTACTATGTAAATCATATAGAAAATAATCTGTGGGCTTTTTAGCCAAAGGTGACCTGATTTGGTAGCCCATCAAAGTCAAAGTTAGTACAGTCTTAAATTCTTTCTATAGTTAATGTTGAGACCCTGAAAGCATAAATTACTCTGAAAACCATGAGAAGACTGTTACTTTTATGTCAGGTTCTGTTTTTTAAGTCAAACTCCTATGTCATAAGCAGTGAGACATGCAAGGACACAGCAGGTAAAGGCAGGAGGTCGAGATTGGTCTGTACTAGGGTTAAGGCTTTTATTTAAGAAGAGCGACTTGCTGTCTAAATCCTAGCATCCAGACATGAGGCATATTTCACTTAGTATGGGGCATGGATTTTGTTCAGAGGATTTTCTTTGATGGATTGGGCCTCGTAGTACAGATGGAACAAAGGGTGAGACGTGACAATACCGTACTTTGGTATAGCTGAGTGAGTATAGATGTCTGCCTTGTTTTAGTGGGATTTCTTCTAGTGGCTAGGGACAAATGGATAGGCTGAGTTTAAGAAAAACAAAAGAATGAGGAGGGTGAGGTGGTCTGTTAGTTACTTCCCATGTTGCTGTGATCAGCTTTACCTGACCAAAGTAACTTGATGGAGAAAGGATTTATTCTACCTTACAGTTTGGGGTGACTTACGGGATGCTAAGTTACAGGATGGTAAATCATCGTGGGGCAGTGAAGACAGCAAGAGCTTAAGGCAGCTGGTTATCTTATTAATAGACACAGAAAGCAGAGAGATGAGGGCTCAACTTGTTCCTTTATATTCAGTTGAGTACCCAAGCCAATGGGGTTGTACTGCCTGTATTGAGGGTGATTTTTCTTTGCTTGGCTAAACCTTCGTGGAAATACTCTCACAGACGTGATTGGAGGTATGTTTTAGTGATGATTCTAAATTCCATCAAGTTGACGGATTAATCTGTGAATAACCATCACAGATGGCGACTGAAATGCTTCTAGCCAAGCTAATAGGATCCAGGCAGAAGATAACAGCTAAGATTGGAGAATTATAGAAGAAGCTCTGTGTTGTAGCTTCAATCTGAAGTGTCCCCCAAAATTTCACAAATTGAGCCTTGGGTTGTCAGCTGATGGGCTTTTAGAACATCTAGTGTGATAAGATAAATGTGTTAAAGATTTGATGGCGTTATTTAGAGGGCAGGAAAACTGAAGACCCACCAATTCAACACTGACTTCTTCCTAGTTGTGGAAAGTCAATCACTGAGGTCAGGCTGTAGAAAGATACACTTTATCCTCAGCTACTTCCAGCCTGCCATGAGGTGAACAGCTGTGCATATTCATGTCCCCTCAGCATGGTGTTCTACTTCACTCTAGGCTAGAAGTTATGAATCTAGCTGATCATGAACTAAGCTGTCTGAAATGGTGAATCAAAACAAATCTTTCCTTTTAGCTTGCTTTTCTCAGATATGTGTCATAGTGATGGGAAATGGACTAAAACACTCAGTTGTGCAAATAATAGTATCATTTTTTATATATCATAAATTTTGTTTAGTCATTATAGCATATCCATCAGAGAGTGTGTTGGTTTTGTTTACCCACTCTAAATATGTATTGTCTTTTCTGGTAATGTGTTTGTGTATTTGTGCATATGTGTCCATGTGTACATGGCATGTGAGTACACTTGCCCATGTGTCTACATGTGTGTGGAAAGCAGATGTTTATATTGGGCATTTTTCTCAATCATTTTTCACCTTTTAATGTAAGGTTTTTTAGTGAATCTGGAGCTTACTGTATTGACTAGACTGGGTGCCCAGGAAGTCCCCGGGATTCTCTTGCCTTGCTTCCCCAGTGCTGGGATTACAAACACACACTGCTGCACCCAGTTTGTTTTTTAAACATGGGTTGTGTTAATTTAAACTCATGTCTTCATCTTTATGTAGCAAGTGTCCAAAAATTTAGTTCAGTTCTAATACTATTTACTTGGAGTTAGCCTTATTTTGCAGCATATAGGACTTAGACCCATAACACTTTTTAGCCTCACACATCAACCACAAATAGGATCCTCAGGTGATCTACACATATGGCTAGCTTCTATCAATATAGAAATTTCCATCACTGTTCTCAAATTTGATAATTTGGTGATTCACAGACATCATGAAAGCACTATGCTTTTGATTAGGAGTTATTACATTACACAAGTATTACATTACACAAGCCAGTGGGAGAAATGTTCAGGAGAAGGCACAGGATAGATACAGAGATTCCACATTTTTTCTTCTAGTCAACAGTTTTATCCACCAACCTGGACTCTCCCCAAGTCTCTGTTTGCCATAATTCTTATACAACTTAATTTCTAGAGTTTATCTCTTTTCTGAGGGTCTATGGGTGGGGCTGAAAGCTCTAAGTCTCCAAACACATTGAATACTTCATATCATCAAGAAGTTATCTAGGGACTCTATCAACTTCAGCTCAATAGCATAAACTCAGGTTTGATCAGAAAGACTTGTTATGACTAACAGTAACTCCTACCATTTAAAAAATTCTAAATGATTTAGAACCTCTGGGCTAGGAAACAGGGATATTAGATAAAATATATTCTTCATTATATCACTGGTAACTAGTTTTTGTTATTTTTTATTTTACAGATAGTGAATTTTGGATACATAGATGTGAAATTTGCTAAAGGTCAAAGAGTTGGAAAGTAAGTGGTACTGCCAAGAGTTGAATCCAAGCATGCTGCTGTCAAATGCACTTAGTTACTATTCATGTCTGGTGTGTGTGTGTGTGTACACATACGCGTGTTGCACACATGGCGTGCATGTGTACACATGAATACCTGTGTGTATATGCAGATTGGGTGGAAATAGTGCTAAACCTCAGGTAGTTCTAAACACATGCACTTGTTAGATTGGGCAAGGTAATAGATCAGTGGTTCCCATCCTGTGGGTCATGACCCCTTTAGTAACTACTAAGTCCATGGCCAAGCTGTGGGTGTATATGGATTTGGTTGTAATCATCCAGGTTCTAGTTAATCATGCCAAAACCCTTTAAGAACTGAATTACTAGTTAGGACAGTATGCAGGGACCAAACTGATGACTGGATGACACATTTTGGAGAGAGATCTTAATAGCAATGTAAAAGTTTGTGAAGGTGAATGAAAGTTAGAACTGAAGCCAGTCCACAAAAGGTGAATTGGAAATTGTAGCCAGATGAACCAGGTAAATTACCTAATAAGATATACACATTTCCAAAGGCTTAAAACAAAGCCTGGAGTAGTGGTTTTCAACCTTTATCTCATGGCACCTTTGTGTATTGGGGGGGGTTCGAACAACCCTCTTACAGGGGTCACCCAAGACCATCAGAAAACACAGATATTCACATTATATAATAGTAGCGAAATTACAGCTATGAAGTAACTAAAATAATGTTATGGTTGGCAGTCACCACAGCATGAGGAACTGTATTAAAGGGTCACAGCATTAGGAAGGTTGAGAACCACTGTTACGGATACTATAAGATAGGAACAAATAACATCAACAAGACAACAAAGGGAAAATTAAACCTTACTACTGCTAAACTACCAAGTACTAAAGGTATTAATGCTAAAGATATTTGAATTTTTATTTTAAATCTAGACCCAAGTGGATTCTACATGCCTTATTCACATCCTGCCATTCCCCCACGGACCCCCCCATCCCATCCCCCCTCCACTCTCCAAAGAGGGTGAGGCCTTCCATGACGGATCATCAAAATCTGTCAGGTTATTTGGGGTAGGGCCTAGGCCCTCCATCCTGCCTCTAGGCTGAAAGAATATTCCTCCATGGGGAATATGCTTCTTAAGTCCTTTTATACACCAACAATACATCCTGTTCTGCTGCCAGAGGCCCCATGGACTGCCCAGTCCTTCTAGCTGACACCCACATTCATGGTGCCTGGTTTGGTTCTATATTGGTTAACCAGCTGTCAGACTGGGGTCCATGAATTCCCATTTACACTGAGGTCAGCTGTTTCTGCATGTTTATCCATCCTGCTTTTGACCCCTTTGTTCATCCTCCCTCTCCGAAACTGGATTCCAAGAGTTTGGTTCAGTGTTTAGCTGTGGGTGTCTGCTTCTGCTTCCATCAGCTACTAGATGAAGGTTCTATGATGGCATATAAGGTAGTCATCAATCTCATTATAAGGGAAGGGCATTTAAGGTAGCCTCTCCACTATTGCTTAGATTCCTAGTTGGGGTCATCCTTATAGATCTCTGTACAATTCCCTAGTGCCAGATTTCTCTTTAAACCTATAATGGCTCCCTCTATTGATGTGTCCCCTTTGCTCTCCTCTATTCGTCTCCGCACTCAATCTTCTTGATCCCTCATGTTCTACCCCCTTTCCCCCTTCCTCCTTCTCCTCCCTCCCTCCCCTCCCCAAATGTTCCCAATTTTTTAAATGATATCCAGTGAAGAAAATAGTATATGGAAGAAATTTGGTAGACATTAACCCTGTGAAAAACTAATTCAAAGGTCAGCAGGCCACAGTGTGTCAGCTCCTTAGGCTCAAAAACAAGTTGTGTCATTCCCTACCAACCATTGACTTATGGAATTTTCCGTGTGTGTTCTGGGCAATAAATTCCTGAGTTTCTTCTCTCTAGCCCCTGTGTTTGCCCAGATAAGAGTGTCCTGTGGATTGGGTCAGCCTTGGTTGGTGGTTAATCCAAGGAGACATGAAATTCCATTAGTAGTATGGAGAAGTGACTTTATAGGTACTCTTTTGGTTGGTTAGTCTGCCCTCATTCACAGAGGGCCAGATAGTGTATTAGGTGTGTCTGAGAGAAAAACAGACTATTACTGTGGATGACATATTTGTGTAGGTGGAAAAAAATCTAGGTAAAGTATAGGAAGTACGAAGTAGCAGAGGCAGCAGGCCATGCTAGAATTTTAATGCAAATAAGGCTGGCAGTGGAAAATGTGCCCCTTTGGGGGAGTTTCTGGCTTTTTAAAAGAACCTAAGTGTGAAGACTAACTGAAATAATTAGGGTAAGTTTTTCACGATATTTTGCAGTCATGAGCTCAGTGAGTGGCATAGTGAAGGAGAACGAGCACTGGATTGGGGGCCAGGGGTCTGAATTCTAATTCAACCACTGCCACCAACATTTTTTATGATTAGCAACAAATCATATAACCTCTCCAGACTTTGAATCATCCTCTGTTATAAGAGAAAGTTTGAGCTAAAATATAAATCCATACTCATGCAAGGCAGCAATTGAAATTGATTTTTGACTCCTGTCTTGTTTTTAGACACTTTAACTTATATCTATTCCTGCTCTTCACAACGAAGCGTTTCAACACTATCATGGGTCAGAGTACAATCTGAGTTAGAAAATTCTGGGATGGTTTACAACCTGGAGACGTTCATCTCTAAATAGCCATGTTTTTTTTTTTTTTTGTGTCAGTGTAAATGTGGACTTTAAACACATTAATTTCAGCCTCTGCAAAGATTGAGTGGTAGTCTATTAGAAGGTATGTTTGGCTAGATGGAGTAAAAAGGGTTGTCAACTAAAGGATTTTGTAGAGATCAATGGAATTAGAAAGGGTTGGTTGTATCTAGGTTGTTGGAAACACAGCCAATGTGCAGATCTCATCTATTGAGGGAAGCAATATGTCAATAAAACTCCTAATGATCAGTATTATTGCCATCATTTTTTTGTTGTTGTTTTTTGGTCTTTCAAGACAGAGTTTTTCTTTGTAACAGATTTGGCTGTCCTGGAACTCTCTCTGTAGACCAGGTAGGGCTTGCATTCACGGAGATCCTCCTGCCTCTGCCTCCTGGGTGCCAGGATTAAAGGTGTGTGACACCATGCCCAACTGCCATCATTGTTATTTTTATAACTGATTATCTATGGAAACCACCCAACTAGGTCCTTTGTGTAAATTACAACTTCAATTTACACACTGAATCTATAAAATAGTTATTGTTTTCTCTCTCCAAATTTCACATAAAATGGAGGCTTATATCTATTCCTGTGTAGGGAGGGGACCATTCCCTACACAGTAGGAGAAAGAAGCTTGTTTTAAAAATATGATGGAAGCTGCAGAGACCATAATAGGTTGAGACTGAATTAACTAAATTGGATATGCCTTGGATTTGCAACAAGGATTGACCATGAAGTCCTCAAGAGAAAGCTTGGGGGTCTCCAAAGACTAGAAGCGGTAGCTGATTAACTTGGAGAAATAATAAGTTTCTCATGCTTGGGAATTGAACTTATGTGCAAAGATATCAAATTTGTTTTACATTGTTTACTTTGGAGGCCCCATCATTTCTCCAAAGGATTATTTTTTGTTTCCATTGTGGATTTTGTTAGTAATGGGATACATAGACTGGATTTCTACAGCCTGTAGACAGAAGTGGAGCATTTCTCTACAGATACATTTGCCTGTGGAGATAAAGTATTGAATATGATGATAATTCCCCTTTAGGGATGCATTGTAATAAATTTATTGGATGATTTGATGTTCACTAGAGTTGACACCATTTAAACTCATTGATCTTTAAGGCTATTATTTGTAGTTTATGTCTGGGTTGCAATCAATAATTTTTTATTTAGTGTGAATTTAACTGTAACCAAAAGATTGTGTGCTCTTTTGTCATGGCTCTTTATTGTAAACAGAACTTATGGTTTCCATGTTCTAACCAGGATAAATGGACAAGTGAAGTTTCCAGTATTCTGTCTATGTGTTCAGAAAAGTCACAGCCATTTTTAGCCAGGCTAGGAAGCATAGAATTCAAGGTATTATGACTAAGAGATATATGCTCAAGTGTGATGGAAATCATTTAGACATGGTGCATTCAGTCTAGTTCCTTCTTTCAGAAGATCTTCCACTAAATACCCTTAAGAGAAATTCATCTGCTTTCATAGTAACTTAATTATAACCAATTGATTCATTGGCTAGCAATATATTTTGTAGTCATTCTTTTACACCTTAATTTTAACTGCTGATATATGTACCAACTTCCTCAAATCTCCAATGAGTGCCAGAATTGAAAGAAATTATGTAATTGTAACGAATTCACTTAATTAGGCTGTTATATGCTCTTGTTTTACCTGTGTAATTTCCAGAATTCTTAATAAGGCGTCCTTTTCCTGTTAACAGGATAGGCTTCTATTGCTTTGAGCCACCCTGAGAACTCCAGTTTGGCTCACACCCACTCTATGTAACTCTATTCACATTTGTTTTTCTTGAGATAGGATCTCATGATTTTACCCAGACTGACCTGAAAGTCAGCTTAAATGTTCTTTCTGCCTTAGTCTTTTGAGTAATTAGGAGTACAGATGTTGTCACAGGTACAAGCTGACCCTTACTTTTGGATCTGCTCACAAATTATCTCCATTCAAGTTTTCTGAAAAGACATCATAAAAGAAGCATAATATTTGTAAAAGAAAAAAAAGAGTCTTGACTGGTGAGATATTTTGCATGTCTTACAGGCAACTATGTTATTGGGAGGTCATAGGTGAAACATCCTGTTGTGTCCAAAATGACAGTATTTCAAAGCAGTCCTCCTTGACCTTTGGCTCTTAAAATCTTTCTCCCCCTTCTTCCATGTTATATCATTAGACTTGGGTATGGGGATTATGATATAAAATTCTCTAAATGAATGAATAAATAAACAAAAAAGAACCCTATTCACCATTTTTTTAGTCATGTTAATGCTTATCAGATCTGTTGATTGTTACCTTGGAAAGCATAAGTAGCGTAACTTTCAAAAGATTTGCTCAATATGCTCATGTCTATTCCCTGGTAACTGACTGGTACATTATATGGCAAAGCTGACAAGTCCACATGTAGGCAACATCAGGTTTTCTGTTCTGAATTGTCTGGATGAAATTGGTGTCATAAAAGTCTTGAGGAGGAGGCAAGAGGAGTCAGAAGGGGGAAAGACAGTATGATGATGTAGAGGTTGGGCTTACATGCCTTGAAGGAACAAGAGGCTATAAGTCAAGAAATGCACTAGAAGCTTTCGGGGATAGCCAGGTGATTAAAATGAGTGAAACAAACCATATTGTAGTTTAATGAAAGACACAATTGTATTCCATATGACAATATTCTTTGCTTTGGGAGAACAATGCTCTTCTACATTATTACTCAAAGTATATGATCTGTATTTTGCCTTTGTTTTACTTTTCCAGGCATGGGCAGGAAGAATATTTTTCCATCATCACTAGGATAAAAACACCAAGACAAACATGACAATGAATAGCCCTAACTATAGTGTTGGGGAGCCAACAGGGAATGGTGAGAAATGTGATTATCTAGAGAATTCATGCCTATTCTAATGAGGGCTACTTCTGTTTAGGTATGTCTCCAATTACCAGCATATGTGAATCCTCATCTAGAACAGCTATAGTTTCTGAAAACAAAACAAAACAAAACAATTGTGATAGAGTCTTAGTGTATAGCTAAGGATGCTCTTGCACTCAGTCTGGTCTGATACCTCAGCTGCCTCAGCTGGAATTACAGAGGCTGCCACTATACCTTTTGTGACCTTCTGCATTTCCAAGAAAAGATGGCATCACCCCCATTTTAAAGGTTAGTTTTTTTTTTAAATTATAAGGTACTTAGTGGGCCTCCAAATTGTGACTGTAGGCATTTACATTGCATTATTACGTTCAAATAATAATTTAGAAATTCTTGATTCTTCTCCTTTATCTTTGATCATTGCCAAGTATAAATTCAGATGTCTTAGCTTGAGGTAAGTGTGGGAATACAATTCAGCTTCATGTTGCATATGAATAATGAGATCGAAGGAAAAGAAAATTAAAAGGAAAAATGAAAGAAAATAACCTAGATGCTGTGTCTATATGTACATGCCACATAAATATTTCCAGGGTGTATCTTTCACCTGAAACAACAAGCCAGGACATATGATCTGACAGTGAGATTAAGACTCTGAGTTTGAGAATGTCCAGAACAGCCTGGAACACCGGGGACACATGATAAGACAAATGATGTGCTAAGGGACACTCTCTTACTTTCTGTCTACATGACAATACTCCCACCTC
This sequence comes from Phodopus roborovskii, assembly GCF_943737965.1. Classification (NCBI taxonomy): domain Eukaryota; kingdom Metazoa; phylum Chordata; class Mammalia; order Rodentia; family Cricetidae; genus Phodopus; species Phodopus roborovskii. The sequence goes on from NW_026125680.1 coordinate 2,205,519, forward strand.
TACTCTGAGGACTCTTTGTGTTTATGGTTTTTAATACTTTGCTAACTTAAACCCCCCAGATGGGCCTGCCTACTTGTGAATTGGAGATTCATAGGCACTCCAGTGTTTCTCTGACTCTTCAGAGAGCCAAGGACCTAGCTGACTCCCCCTTGCCCTAGATCCCTGTCTTTCTAATGGGGAGGAAGGCCTCAGGGCTTATGACACAGTCCATCTCAATGTGTTTTCCTGTAATGGTTGCCCTTGGGCTATCCTGAATTATAGGAGAAAGTGCAGAGAGAAGCATGGTTTAGCTGAAATGAAATGACTTCTCAGAGAATGGTCTAACTAGTTCTGCTTGGGAGTTGTTTGTCTTGGACAGCTATTGGGGGGGGGGCTAAGGGGAGGGGGTAAAGAAGTCAGTAGTAGTGTCATGGAGTCTGTTTTTTGTCTCAGCTCCCAAAGTGTGGGGACAGGTACCAGTTAAAGTCCAACAGGAGATATTTTAGATGTATGATGGTCTCACAAACCGTGTGTGCTGGATTAGCCTCCCTTGTTACCAGCAGGGGATTTGGCCTAGTTCCTTTCTGAAGCCCTCCAGCTCTGACCTTTCATTGTTTGCTAGTACTTTAAAAATGCAACCTGAAAGCTAAACACTTTAAATCCCCAGAAGGAGGTCAAGTGGGTGTGTGACCAGACAGCATCTCAAAAGAAAGGCTACTGCTCTGAGAAAAACAACCTGAAGAGAAATTAAGGATGGGGGCATATCTTCATGTGGACTCTCTTAATGTCCTGTGTCCGCCTGATCCTTCCTAACCTTTTTAGACAGATATTCCTCAAGAAACCCTTCCCTTGGATCCAGAGCCTATCAAAGTCTGTAATAGTAATCACTCACTCTTCTCAGTGGTTTTCCTTATCCACTAAGAAGCCCAGGTGGGATTTGGTAGTTCAAATGTGAATTTGTTAATACTTACCGATTTGATTTTTTTTAAAGTGTTGAAGATCAGTCTCCGTTGGAGTGGGATGTGAGGCGGGCTGAGATAGTGCTCATTCTTGGACTTTGAGCTCATACCCATGCCTTTAAAAGAGAACAAAGAGCAGTGCCTATTTGTTTAATGAGGCTTTCCCTGGCTCCATACTCGGTCATTTCTTGATTCCCCCCTTTCTTTTTGTGGTGCTGAGGTTGGAACCCCAGGCCTAGCACATACTAGGCTAGTGCTCTACCACTGACTCACAGTCCTAGACCAGGGACTAGTGTATTGCATAAATGCATCATTGCAATTCTTGATTTTGTTGTGCTACCCTTCTGCCTAGGCTCCCAGGGGAAGCAGTTCTGTGCACATGCCCTTAGCTTTAGGAAATTTGATGCTGTTCAGTGGTGAAGCAGCAAAAGCAAACGGCTCTGATGATGACAGATTTTTCTAATGGATCGGTATGGTGTGCAGAGATGGCTTAACAAATCACATTGAATCGGCGAAATATTCCACGCCAATTAAAGCACCACTGTAAGGAGCTTGCCCAGGTAAGCAGGGGTGGGACTTTTTCTTTCTTTCCTTCTTTCTTTTTTTGGCTATTGGATATTTCTTTATTCTGAAGCTCTTCTATTCCACCTATAAGACAAAGGAACATTGACTACAGAGCATCTCAAGCTATCCTGCAGTTGCTGCCTGGAAAAGAAAATAACATCAGACCCTCAACCAAGTCAAGGGGTTCACTGATGTGTCTTCAGTGAGTGTAAAGAATTTCTGTTAAAGCTTATGTTGTAATTTTAATGCTTATGAAAAATTTAAAAATATACCTAATCCATATTTCAAAGAAAAATGATTTGCTATCAGTATTTTTGCTCAAAGTCCTGCTCAGAATCATGGACCTCTGTGGCATTCTCTGGGATATCCAGTTCACATTGTAGGAGACATACTTGAGGAAATTAGACCCAATATATCTAGTACCTTGAAACAAAGTCACGATTCTTAGTCCAGAGAAGCCGTGGCCCCGTTTTCTTCAAGTTTAAGCTAGTAGCTTTCATATGGTTTCAGAAGTCCTCTTCAAACCAAAGCTGAAATGAGAAACCAATGTGTAAAAAATAAACAGTTTGTTAGAGCAGGGAACTGGAGTTTCAGAGGCTCTCCCTCTTAGGTGTGGGAGTTCTGGGGCTTAGGAAAGAAGTTTCAAAGTCTTTACATGACCATATGCCCACCCACATTTGCTACCTTCTAGCCACTTGCCTTGCACATACTTAAACTGTATGAGTGTGCCAGAACTGTGTTTGACACTGCTGATGGATGCAGTAGTGAATGCAACAGATAAGTTTCTGTCTTAATCAAACTAAAATGTGTGTTATTCAACTTTCTTTTCTAAAATATCTTTCACAATCCACTTGATAATGGAGGAAAATGTTTTTTTTTTGGGGGGGGGAGGGGGCTCAGAGTTCTGGAGATTATACTGCAGGATTATTTCTCCTGAAGTTTTTTTTCTTCTTATTTTACATATCAAACCCAGTTCCCTCTCCCTCCCTCCCATGCCCCCAACCACCCTCCCATCCCACCCTACCCCCACTCCACAGGGTGGGTGATGCGTTCCAGGAAGGGTCAACAAAATCTGTCAAGTCATTTGGAGTAGGGATTAGGCCCTCTCTCCTGTCTCTAGGTTAAGGGAGTATTCCTCCATGGGGAATGTGCTCCCAAAGTCCTTTTGTGCACCAGGGATACATCCTGGTTTCACTGTCAGAGGTCCCTTAGACTACCCAGGCCTTCTAACAGAGACCCACATTCAGGGGGTCTGAGTGGTTCAATGCTGGTTTTCCAGCTATCAGTCTGGGGGCCCATGAGCTCCTTCTTGTTCAGGTCAGCTGTCTCTCTAGGTTTCTGTAGCCTCGTTTTCCCCCGATTTTCTTATCACTCCTCCCTCTCTGCAACTGGATTCCAGGAGTTCAGCTCAGTGTTTAAGTGTGGGTGTCTCCTTCTGATTTTATCAGCTACAAGATGAGGGTTCTATGATGGCAGATAAGTTAGTCATCAATCTCATTTGTCCTGAAGTTTTTTATAGCTTGTCCTGAGGCTAATTATCATGACTAGGGGCACATGACAAAAAACAACAACACTATTCACCTCAGACATAAAGTAAAGAGAGGGAGAGAAACAGACAGACACACACGCATATAGAGTGGGGTGTGTGTGGGGGGTGGTGTGAGGGTGGAGGAATGTTCTCTATAGTTCCTTCCTGTGCATATCTCGATTATCCAGATCTTTTACTAGGCTGTTCCATCTCCTCTCAATAGCACCACTGAGCACAAAGCCTTTAACACATGGATCTTTGGAAGACATTGAAGATTCAAATCATAATCTAACATTTAGTGAGCTATCAACTAACATGCTATGTAAGAAGGCGGCATAGTTTTCTAACTAGCTGTGGTTTTAAGGTGAATGGTAAAACAGCCAAAAGGTGTTGGAAGTAGCCAAGTATTTGCTTTGCAATTTCAGAAAGTGCCGCCAGCAAAAGTATCACTAAGGCAAGTTTTGAGTGAAGCTCTGAAGGAAATGAGGGAGCTTACCCTGTGGAGAGCCAGTGAAAGAGCCTTCTATAACTCTGAGGTGGGACTGTACCCTCACACATTTCTAGAACAGCTAGGCTTTTGATATGCTGAAAATCAAATGTCAATGAAGAGTTTTCAGTTAATATTGTCAATTCCAACAATATCACCCAGGCTTCTGAGTGGAGATAGATTGGCTGTAGGTAAGAGTAGAGTTGAAAAACTTTTAGTGTCCCCCCCACCCCCGCCCCGTGATGATCATTGAACCCAGGACCTTTTGTATGCCAGGCAAAGACTCTGCTACTGAGCTCTATTCACTAAATTACTAGCCTTGGTTTCATGAGTCAAAGCCTCATTATAGAGCTCATTGGATTTTGAGCTATATAGACCTCCTGTCTTTGCCTCCTAAGTATCTTGAATGACAGTCATGAACCAGTATGTCCTGAATGGGTTATGTTTCTGAACGGATTGGGACAGAATGGCAGCACTGGAATGTTATTGATGTCCATCTCCTATATTAGGTCCAATCAGAGTTGCCCTGGACTAGGTGAGGAAAGGGGGGAGGGTATAAAGAGATTACGGTGACATTTAAGGTTTTGATCTCAGGTCTTCAAATAACTAAATGGGAAGACTGAAAGAATAGAAGGCTTTATGTCTGAGGGTGGGATAGGTGGGGCTGGGTTAGCAGAGAGTGTATCCACAATTTGTTGAGGTATCTGTCACATAGCCAGGTAAATATGTCTGCTAAACAATTGGATATGTGTATCTTTGTATCTTGAAGTGTGGACAAAGGTGAGTCTGAATATTTGCATTCTCTCGTGTTCCTATAGTGAATGTGTGATATATCAGAAATCCATCAGAGAATTATCTTTGTGTAGAAGTCACACATCCAGAGCATTCATAGTTTCCTGTCTCAGCCACTTAAGACCACTTTCTATTTGGCATCGAAACTCCCCTGTTTTCACCCATCACCAAGTGGGATAGATAAACATGTCCACATTTCTTTCAAGGACCCTTAGGGGTGACGTATGAAACAGGGAAACAATTCCATAGAATGAAGTTTCATAATCTTGGAACCAGAGCATTGGATTTTAATTGCAATGACCTCCTTAGAGGACCAAAAAAAAAAAAAGTTGGCATAAAGCAAAGAAAATTTGTTTGGTCACCAAGGCTGTCTTCACAGAATCAAGGACACAACACAAAGCTGGCATTAGCCTACATTGTAAATGACTTTATCAAGAGGAAATCCTCTTCAAAGGAATGTTCAGGGCAGTCGGGAGAGGAAAAGAAACTAAAACGCAGCGGGCAACCCTGGGAGCAGGGGTGCAAAGCAGCTTTGCTTAGACCAGAGGAGAAAGTTTTCATTACTCCTGTGCACAGGCCTTCAGATTCAGTTAATGCCAGGTGGGCAACTTGTCTCCTTATATTCCAGTAGCTGGATGCTAGAAGAACTGCACAGTCATGGGTCCAAAGCATGGGAACTGGAACAAGGCCACTAGTCATTCAGCACAAACAAATATTGTGCTGTCTGGAGTGCAAGAGGTGGGGAAGAAGGAGGAGGTCAGACAGGAAAAGGATGTTGATAAAGTACAGGAAATCGTATTTTATTTATTTTCCTTTGACAATCGCATACATGTATATAATACATTTTGATCATTTCCACAACTCATTACCCTTTCTCATACCCTCCCTCCCCCTCCAAAGCCCTTCTTCAGGAAAGTGTATTCTTGGGAGTTCTCAGCGGGAGAACTACAGTTAAAGATGCTGAGCAGTAGATGGCCTTTGAATAATGAGGTGGATTTGGCTAGGCAGCAATAGGGAAGGAGGTAATCCTAATAAAGGAAATGGTACGGGCAAAGGGAGCTATCTTCAGGGAGTAGTAAATTAAACTGGGCAGACTTATCGAAAGTGGAAGTATCTAAAAATGGAGGTCATGTAGTGCTGTGGTTAAAAGTCTCTGGAGTCACACAGCTATTGGTTTGAAGCCTAGATCTGCAATTTACTCTGTGACTTTGGGCAAGTTATTCAACCTGCTTTATCCTGTTTCCTCAATAAAAAGTTGAAATAATAAAATAATTGCATCATAATGATATTTGTACTCAGTGATGTAATATCTTGGTTTTGGCGCAGTTCTACTTAAGGGTTTGGCACAATTCTTTTTAACCTATCAACTTGAACAGTAAAGCTAAAATAGTGAAAGAAATCATACTAAAACATTTTATGGTAGTTATTCTCTGGTTGAGGGATTATGAGTAATCTGTGGCTATTCTATAAAGATTCTTACACTAATAATTGGGGGAAACATAATAACATTTCCTGTCTTTTTAAGAATACCTGAAAAAGAAGTGGAGGACACTAAAACCACAGAAACAGATCACAACTAAGTTATAAAGTGCCATCACAGTGAGAATTTCACAAAATCTATGTGTCATGAACTTTAACAAGTGGTAAGTGTTCTTATTTTTCTGTATAAAACATACATTTTAAAAACATATATTTTAGAAGTAAGTAAATTGCACATTAAGTAGGTAAAATATAAAAACTAATTCAGTGGAAACATTGAAATTATGCTGCCACTCTTTTTGTTGAGAACTTTAGTGGAATTGCTTTGCCTTCTGTGTACATGGTTTTAAGAGGAACCAACTAAAGCTGTTAGTCTTTGCAGCTATTCATCTGTAAGAATGCTCTCAATACTATACAAGTAGAAATTTTAATATAACAATATAGCTCTCCAAACCTTGATTGCATATTTGTGTACTTATCAGAAGAGCCTCATTTTCCTCATTGATTGATTTTATAACACACAAATATAATTATTTGAACTTGAAAATAAATTCATGTTAATGTAATTTTTGCCTGTTTTATATATCAGGATTGTGTGTCATATTTTCATCCAGGAAATAATTTGTCTGCTTTAGAAAATCTATAGAGAAATGCTAAAGCAATGTTAGGGAGTTAGGGGGGCTTTGAACTTTTTGGGGTAGAGAAATATAAATGCTTGATCTGTTTTTTGAAAATTTTATTTGGCAGAAATAAAATTGGTCTTAGATAGATAAATAGACAGACAGACAGACAGACAGACATACAAACAGTTTTTGATAGAGATAGACAACCAATCAGTAGTTGGAGGTACATTTCTGTAATACGTAATATTTTTATGTTATCCAACTAGAATAGATGAAGCCCACAAATTTATATTAATGAAGCCCACAAATTTATATTACAAACCATTAATAAAAGTAGAATCATTTTCTCTTTTTTATTTTTGAGATTATAATATAATTTCATTTCTTCCTTTCCTCTCTCTAAACACTCCATGTGTCTGTGCTTTCTTTCAAATTTATGGCCTCTTATTTCATTGTTATTACATGCATATATATACATATATATATATATATTCAAAATCATAACCTGCTCACTCTGTGTAATGTTACTTGTATGTATGTTTTCAGAAATGATCATTTGGAATTAGATGCTCTTCCCTGGGGAATTTGTATGTTCTTCCCTGGGGAAGGCTATTTTTCCTTCTCTCAGTATTCCTTAGTTATCTGTAATCCTTTGTGTAGGCTCGAGATCTCATGGTCTTTTTCATGTACACTTTGGCATGTGTGTTAGTGCTGTTTTTTATTCATATTTTTGAGTCTTTATTGGTATGGTTTGCTATGAGATTGTATGTCCTAGAATATGCTTTTCATTTTGGATCAGTGCTCTTTGCGTCAAATGACTTCATGATACCAACTGGAAAAAAAAATTTTTTTCACCTTATTGTTTTTAGTTGTTTTTTTTTTTTTTTTTTTTTTTTTTTTTTACCAAGTCAAGATTTCTCTGAAACTCACTCCTAGACCAGGCTGTCCTCAGACTTAGGGATCCTCCTGTCTCTGCCTCCCATGTGCTGGGATTAAATGCATGAAGTAATTTGATTTGTTGGTCTTTGATAGATAGTGAGTTGATATTACAGGTAGTCAAGTACTCCCAGCATAATTTTGGAATCAAATTAGGTGGACATTGAAAGATTCATGTCAAGCACTTATTCGACTTCACCTGTCTAATTACGCAGCCATAGGCAAATCACATGTTCTAAATCTGTCACAGACTACAAAGGCTTTTGTTTTACCAGTAGGAATACATGTCAAAGAGAAATGAATTATACCTGTAGTGCAGAAATTACAGTATGAATAAGGAAAATGCACTTACAGAGATTGTTTTTGAACTTACAGAAATTTTTACCTAACATATTTTGGTATGAATATATTTTCAAAACTGAAAAATAATGGAAATTTAAAATTCAGTCCATAGTTCTACCAGTCATTTTCTGATTAACCTTCAATCCAAAGTCATATTGGAATTCAGAGTTCAGAATTTAGGTAATGACAGTGTGCTATGGCATTTTTTATAACTCTACTCCTTAAAATTTGAACTATTTTGCCCCTCTGAATCAAGGGGATTGAAGACACAAAAGGAAAATTAACCTTATCTGTTAAAGTGTGTGTGCGTGTACGTGTGTGTGCCTGCGTGTGTGCGTGCGTGTGTGTGTGTGTGTGTGTGTGTGTGTGTGTGTAAATGCTTGACCTTTGAGGTAAGATCAGTAAACTGAAGTTTTGGCACACTCCTTCATGTTTGTGGTTTGCCCTCCTCTTTGTTTTGCCTCAAATATATTTTCATGCACAGACTATAATTGCTCAGCGTGGATCTGATAATGAGATCTGCAAGGAAATGATCTCTGTTAGAATGTTACAGTGCTAAAAGCTTAAGGGGTGTTTGTTACAAAGTTGGTAGTTACAGTTTGAATGTATGGAAACTTAAGCAGCAAGACTATTTTCCTTGTTTCCTCTATATCCTTACCAAACATGCCATTTGTAACATATTAGAAAGGGTATCTTTTTCAAATTGGTAAATGAATCTCAAGTTCCAGGCCAATTTAAAAGATGCTCTTGCCATGAAAGCACAATTTGTAATTTTATCTTAAAAGGACTACAGCAGGTTGAATATTCCTTACTAGGAAATACTTTGCACCAGAAGTATTTGGGATTTCAGATTTTTCTAGTATTTCAGATGTTTGTATATGCCTAATAAGATTGAGTCTGCAGCCCAAATCTAAACATGAAACATATCTGTGTTTCAATGTATACTTTATATACATAGCCTGAAAGTAATGTTGTACAGAATTTTTCATTCTGAATTTGAGGCATTTTGAATTTTAAATTTTAACCTCTAGAACAGTGATTATCAAGCTGCCTAATGCTGCATCCATTTAATACAATTCTTACTGCTGTGGTAATCCCCAAAAATAAAATTGCTTTCCTTGTTGCTTCATAACTGTAATTTTGCTACTGTTGTCAATCATAATGTAAATATTTTTTGACATAGAGGTTTTCCAAAAGTGTAGTAACTCACAGATTGAGAACTGCTGTTCTAATAGAATGAGACAAAATTTTGTTAAGGATACCACCAAGCTGGGAACAAATAAATACCATCCATTTACAGTTAAGATTTTAATATAATCATTTGCTTTTTCCATGTCTCAATTTTTTTTAACACAGTCTTGAATTGAGTGGCACTAAATGGTTGTAATTCAAAAAAAAAATTTGAAAGACCTTAAAGTAAGAGTTAGATTATGTGATTGTTTAATGTTGAAATTTTTATTAAAACTTGCAATCCTTGCAGACCACTTTTAGAAAATTAGAAAATACCAAAAGAAAAATAAAACCTGTCATGATCCCATTCCCGTGAGTGTGTGTGTGTGTGTGTGTGTGTGTGTGTGTGTGTGTGATGCTAAGAATTGAACCTAGGAAAATGTTTTTTATCCTTGAGCTGTATCTCCAGCCCAAGCATCCTATCAGTGAGCCATAACCACATCCCATAGTATCTGCTTTTTAGTAGCAAAAGCCCTTATATAAAAGTGTTTCTTGTAAAAATGTAAATAGATATCTAGAAAGTCAAAACACATGCTAAAGTCACAAAGAAAGATGCTCAATTAATGCGAGTTAGATGGCTGTTAGGTGTCATTTAAAGTATACATGTTCCCCGCCCCAGGTCTCCTTCTGCCCTGCATTCCAAACAGGCCAAGAAGAAGCAGAGTGGCTAAACAACCAGCTAGAGAGCTGTGGATCAGCTGGGTGATCTCTAGGGCTTAGTGACTCACATGATATATTGTCATCACTGAGGCTGATATAGCAGCAGAGCAAGCTGCTTCTTTAACAAATTTCTTATCCTGTCTCTACCTCAGCATCTCATCTTAGACTTTATCAGTACACATTTACTCATCACACAGAACTGAGCTAGGGGCGTCTAAGGAAACATCAAAATAAGGCATGTTCTCACTTTTATGGAGGTAAAAAGCCAACTAGAATGATAACCATCCAATAATTATGCCAATGAACAGTCCTAAAAGTATACTTCTCTCGTTGCCATTATGAGCACTCTCCTTTTAGGGGGTTAAAATGCTGGCAGTTATATGTTGCCTGTACAGCCTAATGAAGTCACAGTCTACTTACATAACATAGGATGTATATACAGTCAATTTCTGTGAAGGCAACATACTTATATGCAATGTAATACTCACAAAGTACCTACGTAGTACCTTATGGAACATTCCCACTATTGTTGGTGGCAGTCTCAGCTCTCCCACTTTTACTTCACGTGCTGATTTTAGACCCTGCCTGGGAGAGCTGGAGCTTCATTGTGATTAGGCATGTGACAGAAGAGCACAGGAGCTGAGACAATCTATCTGCCCAAAGGGCATTGCTTACTCTCAGACAGCAAGACAGGCTCCAGCTTCCACAGCACCTGCGCCTTTGAAAGTTTTTCCACATACTTGATTGTTACCAAGATAGAGCACAGTTGTCCTGAAATGCAGCTCTGAGGCAGGAGGGTAGCTCTTTGGAAACTAAGATAGAGACAGTAACTTGAAGAGGTATCTCAAACAGCAATTCTGAGCCACTTGGAAAACGTTCCTCCCCACCCTTCCTACAGAGCTGCTCTTTGTTTCATGGTTGAATTCTCCTACATGAATAACTCCCCTTCTTGTGTTTGGATACAACAATCCAGCATTCATTGTCATGATAAAAATAGAAAGCAACCGGTATTGATTTCTCATGGCAATTAGTTCTGTCTGTGTTCTGATTCCTTGAGTACATACTGACTAAACAGGCAGGGCAATCATATGGAAGTGAGTGCCATATGCTAACGGGAGGTAGTAATTTTATCAATAAGGAACAGTAAAGTGTGGTATAAGTCATTTGGAGATCACAGTGCCCTGCATGTGCCTCAGCATATGCCCCGGGGGCCAGACATGGAGGTATAGGAGTCAGTGTTTGCTCTGCTGGCTTTCCGTCTTGCTTGGCCTTATTCTTTGTTCTCCCTTTGCGATTAGAAAGATTTACTCCATGTCTTTCTTCCTTGGGTGTATGTTACTTGGTTTTGATTCTACAGGGCTCACAGCTAAGGGGTTGCCTTAAGTCTCAGAAGACAGTTTGCAGTTGGACTTTTGAGAAACATTGGAATTGTGAAGACTATGGGAACTGTGGGAGAAGGACTAAATACATTTTACCTCATGAGTGGGTATAAGCCTTGGGGAGGCCAGAGAAATAATGTTGTGGTTTATAGGTGCTTCACGAAGGCCTGCATATTAAAGAGTTAGTTGCTAAGGAGAAGGTGGTGAAAGTTTTAAGAAACAAGGCCTATTTGGAGCAAGTTAGGCCACTATGGATCTAGCCCTTTAAAAGAGATGCTTGGAACCTAGCCCTTTCCTGTCTCTGCCTTGTGTTTTCTTTCCTGGCTGCTGTGATTTTTAACATGTCTTCTTTGCCATGTATTCCTACCATGAAGATGGGCCTCATTAAAACAGTGGGCTACAAAACAAATATATATGGCTATGAGAAAGAAGCCTCTAGGGTAGAAGGAATGTAAGACAGGGTGGGAATTAAGAGTACAGAATGCACACACCAGCCTGAGCCAGTGTGTCCCAAGTGGTGAGGGGAAACACAGATAGCCTAGCACCTTGCGGTGCAGGTGGGTCTGGATCTGTGGCTCTGCTGCAGCCATAGTCTTTGTTGATGTCCATGGCTCTTGTTACCATAAAAATCCAAGAGAGTAGGGATGCAGAGAGTCAGCCAAGCTCCTCCATGGCTGCAACACAAGGGAGAACTGGCCCTATTTCTCACCAGCTGTAGCACTCAGGAGATCCAGTCATACTCCTTGCCTGGGCAGCACAATAGAGTTGACCCTATTCTCCTGGGAGTGAGCAAGGTGGCCCTGAATGTGTGACAGAGGGAGACTTAGTCTTGCCCCCATTCTTATGGTGGGGGTAAGGGTAAGATGCCTTTCGCCCAACCCCTTGTCCATAGCCCCCTGCAGGGTAGCTGACTCAGTCCCTCACCAGCTGCAGCACTCAGCCCTGTACCTCACCTGGGAAACACAGCAGAGCTGTCCCAGATGGTATAGATGTGGGTGAGGTGGCCCCGAGGGCATGAAAGGAGGAGAATTGGTCCCCAGTGAACTAGCTGGGGCGATGTTGGAAAGCTCACTGGTGGTGAGGATGGGGGACAGCTGGTGGACTGACTAACCCTGAAACCACCCAAGCCCTGAACCAGTGCTATGAATTGGTCCACCCCACTATCTACCAATCTATGATCTGCTGGAGCATGTGAAGGGACAGGTCCTGCAGATCTGAAACTGTGGGATCTCCATGACACAGGGAAATGGCAGGATATCCAAGAAGAGTCCCAGTGAGAGCCCAGCATTGATAGTGTAGTAGAAACCAGAGGCCTCGAACCAGACCAATGACTCTTCACATTGAATACTTGCAAGTAAAGACATGAACAAAAGGGTTCATTGTGTGACTCACAGTGTCACACTGTAGCTTCTGTGATGAGACTGATGAAACTTTTCTTTTAAATTTTTGCTACTGTACCCAGCAAACCTCTCAATCATTATAGATGGAGAAAATAAACTTTATTTTATCTTGTGGGGAATATTGCAAGAGCAGAGGGCAGATATGAAGGGACGGGGAGACGAATGGGATCGAGATTCATGAAGTGAAAGCCACAAAGAGTAAACAAAAAGTTATAAAGACCCCCAAAAACTACATTCACATGTACACAAATTGTAAATTGTAAAAATCTCATTAAAAGGAAGACCTTTAGAATTTAGAAAGAATATAGAATGCACCATATATATGTATGAAAAATGTCAAAGAACAGACTTAATAAATATAAATGGCAATATGAATAATTGTATTTACTGTTTATTATCAATCCTTTTTGTGCTGCCCATTTCAGGTTTCAGGTTTCAGTTTTAACCCATCTGTTTTGAGTATATGAGAAGGACTTGAAAAGATCAATTACAAAAGTTTATAAAGCTGTACTTTGTAAACCACGTCTTTAAGTCATTGGAGGACTGTCCCCAGTTGGGATTGTGAGACTGTAGTCCCTTCATTTCTCATATTCCCTGGCTCCATGGTGAGTGGTTTTTCTCTGTCATGCAATAGTAAGAATGGATTACAAATACTTTGTAATCTACTTGTGAGAATCAGGACAAAACACCAGTGTTTCTAAGCCTTTACTTACTCTTCTCTAGCATGGATGCTAGGATGAATCTGTTTCATAGAGTCATCCTGAGGATTAAAAAATTACTGTTAATTTTTATGTTAAATTTATATGTTAAACAGCATGATTTGGACAGATGCACTAAATAAATGGTTGAATTATCATTATCATTTATTATTTGTAAGTTTCATTAATGGTTCACTTATGGCAGTTATTACTGATGATCTTCCATTTGAGTTGTAATATAAGAGCTAAAATATTAAACTACTTGAAGAATGTATGTCCTTTTCTGACCTTATAGATCCCAATACAGTGAGGCAGCACTTACTCCGAGTAGACAATTTGACTAAACAGGTACCTTCCAAGCATTTTAAAGCATGGCTCAATGAGATACTATATCAAGTAGAATGTATAGAGTTAAATATGAATATTTTAATAACAATATATATTTGTGTTAGTATATAAATATTTGGTTTTGTATATTGTATATGTGTCTATATATTTTCTAATATTGGATATTGAACAAGATATATATTTATTTTATAACCCCATGAATATTCACAGTTAAATTGAGAAAGTTTTGAAAGACAGACTTTGCTATGTTTAATGAGTTCTGATTATTTTCTTTCCTACTCAATTTCACTTAATTGATTGTATTCACTTGATCCTTTAAATTGATTTAGAAACTCAATATTAACAAGTCTCAAACTATAGTTTGAGGATTCCTATGCTGAACCACCATGGAGTTCTAGATCTCCTTACAAAATTATGTTGGCAGAGTAAATGCAAACACGAATTTTGTGCAAGGGACAAATGAAAGCTTTTTAAGAGCAGTTATGGACTGAGTCTTAAATAATAAAAACAAACAGTTCAAAATTGTGGGATGGGCTGAAATGCAGCATATAGGAGGCTCTAGGATCAACTTCAATCTAATGGCAAGAGACAGGGATGGAAGAAGCTGGGATGAGAAAGGAGAATTTTCTTGGGCTTTAAAATGATGAATTTTGAATGTGGAAACATTCCAATATAGAGCTAGGCTATATGACCCATTCTATCCAAAAATTTAAAAGAAAAAATAGAAGCAGGGATTTATATTTGAGAATTGAAGTTGGTAGGCCCAAGTGCTGCCTAGATATGTATGTTTTGTTACTTCAGGCACTAGGCCTTGGTTTGAGACTAGGAAATGAGGAATGACGAAGAAATTCTGGTTGTAAAGGAATGTGCATCCAGTATGTGGCAATGGTATGGTTGGAAAAGGTAACTCACATAGTACTGAAAGGACATGAACCTAGTGAAATTATCACTGTTCCTAAACCCTTTTAGTCCCATAATTTGCTAGAGTCCAGAAGGACAGCAGGAAGCAAGTTGAATGATGCTAATTTAACACAGTCATGTTTTCTGAGTTCAAGACATTACAAAGCTAAAGTTAATTTTAAAAGAAAATATTTCTAATGTAGAGAAATGTATAACACAAGGAAATATAATTGAGATTCCAGGCAAATGCACTAAGAACATGATCAAATGATATTGGCAAGGATGCATCTCAAAAAAAAAAGTTCAAGGATGAAGTTGCAACACATAGCATGTATAAATATCAGCTCAAAATAGAGTAAAGGCCTAATAATTACATCTAAAAGTATAAAACTCCTAGAAAAATACAAATGAATACTTCACGATATTGCATGCATTTGGCATTGATTTCTTGGATATGACACTAGAAGCACAGGGAATAAAAGGAAAAATTGACAAACGGGACTATATCAAACTATAAAAGGCTTTTTGTTCATCAAAAAGAGAAAATGCGAAACACAAAAGTGAAAATACAGCCTGCAAAATGGAAGAATACACTTGCAAATTCTATATCAAACAAAGGGCTATTATCCAGAATATATCACGATACCTCCTACAACTCAAGAAGAAAATAACCCAATTATAAAATGAATAAATGACATGAATAGACATTTTTCCAAAGAAGGCATACAAATGTCCATTAACATATTTAAAGAGGCTTAACACCACAAATCATTAAAGAAATGCAAATCAAAACTAAAATGAGATACTAGTTCACATGCGCAAAAGGATGGTTACTTGTAAAACAGGAGTAACAAATATTGGTAATGATATGGCGAAATTGGTGTTTTTGTGTATTCATGAATATGTAATATAATGTAGTTTAATGGGAAATACTATCAGGAAATAGTATAATGGTCCATCAAAAAAACTAAAAATACAAGTACTGTGATTAAGCAGTACCTCTTAGGGGTCTATAAGCAAAATAATTGAAAGTAAGCTCTCTAGCCAGGTGTTTTGGTGCATGCCTTTAATTCCAGCACTCAGGAGGCAGAGGCAGGAGGATCTCTGTTTGAGGCCAGACTGGTCTACAGTGTGAGTTCTGGGACAACAGGACTACAAGGAGAAACCCTGTCCTGAGGGATGGGGGAGAATAAGAAAAAAAATCTCATAAAGAGGCATTTGTACCTTTCATGATTATAGTAGCTGTTCACAATGCCCAAGAGGTGGAAACAACCCAAATCTCCATCAATAAGTAAATAAAGAAAATTTGGTAGACACACAGGGGAATATTATTCATTCCTAAAAAAACAAAGGAAATATTATTTGCAACAACTTGAGTAGAACATGAAGATATTATCGTAAGTATAATCAGCTACTCATACACAGACAAGTATGATTCTACTACATACATGAAGTATCTATAGCAGTGGTTCTCAACCTGTGTGTATGGCCTCTTTTGGGGGTTGAATGATCGTTACACAGGAGTTGCATATCAGATACCCTCCATGTCAGATATTTATCTTATGAGTCACAAAAGTGGTGAAAATACAGTAATGAAGTAGCAACAAAATGATTTATGGTTGGTGTTTATCACAGCATGAGGAATTGTATTAAAGGGTCACAGCATTGGGAAGGTTGAGAACCACTGCTCTAGAATAATCGAAATCATAGCAACAGAAGGTTAGATTTTGGTTAGAGGGACTGAGAGAAGAGGAGAAGGAGCTGCTGTTCAGTAGATATGGAGTTTCAGTTTGTAAGATGAATAATTTATGGAGATTGGTTGTATAACAATAAACATAGAGTTAACATTAATGAACTGTTCAATTGAAATGGTTATTTTGGGAAATTGCATGTAGTATGTGCTTTACCACTATTAGAACTTTTAAAACATTTCAAAAACTTAAACATTATATTTGTTTTAAAAAATATACTTTAAGGGGACTGGAGAGATAGCTCAGTGGTTATGAGCACTTGCTTTTCTTGTGAACAGTCATCGTCTGATACCCAGGACCCACATGGCATTTTACAACTCCAGTTCCAGTGGATCCAATATTCCTGTCTAGCCTCCATGGGCTCCAGACACCATATAATACTCTGATGTACATGCAGACAAAATACTTATACATATAATCTAAAGTGAATAAATTTAAAAAATGGCATATAATTATCACGGTTTAATAAGGATCAGGATAAACAATTAGGATGAACAGATGTTTATTCAGGGAGAAATAACTCACAACATAGACAGGTGAACACCAGCAGATTCCTGCTTCCAAGAATTCCTCCGGAAGTCCTCCTGTCCCCATGCTGCTTGCAAGAGAGCACTCTTCTGCACCGACTTAGTTCCCCAGGTCACTTCTGCCCCTGACTCCACCCCCCAATGGGTGTCACAGAAGGAGACAAAGTGAATATCCTATTACAGATAATTGTAAATATTTATGGGATAAAGTGCAATATGATAATACATGTGTATAGTGTATGATCAGATTAAGGTAACAAGCATAACCATGACCTCAGATACTTTTCATGTTGGGAACATTAAAAGTTGTCTCTTGTTATATAGAAATGTACAGTTAAATATTGTCAACCGTAGTTATACTACTGTACCTTATAACATTACAAGTTTTCCTTCTATTCAACTAAATTTCTACACCTCTTAATTATGGTCTTTCCATCCATTCCTGCACCTCAGTCTTCCCAGCCTCTGCTAACTATCATCCCATTCTTTTCTTCTATGAGATCAACATTATTTTGGCTTGTATAAGTGGGAATGTATAATATTTTTCGATTGAGTAAATTATTTAAGAGAATACCCTCCAGTTTCATCCATGCTGCTACCAATAACATATTTGTTTTTATTGCTGAATTATATTCTACTGCCACGTGTATATCATGTTTTCTTTATCAACTAATCTGTCCAATGATACCTAGGTCAATTCCATATCATAGCTATTGTGAGTGGTGCTACAGTTGACATGGGCATGTTGTTATCTCTCTTTAACATACATATTTTATTTCCTTTGGCTAGAGAACCAATAGTGGGATTGGTAGAACATATGGTTGTTGTATTTCTTTTCTTTCCTTTTTTTTTTTTTTTTTTTTTTTTTTTTTTTTGCTGAGAGTTTATACGGTTTTCTGTAGTGGTTGTATGACATTATAGTCCTACCAACAGTAAATGTGCCTTCCTTTGCATATGTTTTTGCTAATTCCCACTGTAGATTGAGTGATGTGAAATCTCCTGGTGGTATAGATTTGCAGTTCCTGATAGTCAGTGATGCTGAGCACTTTTCATATGCTTAGTGAATGTTTGAGAAATGTATATTTAGACCAATTCACTCTTGTCTATGTGTGTTTTGGGAGATAAACATGATAATTGATTGGGCTGGTCTCTAGTTGTGAACCTCCAATGTCACCTTGTGAGTAGATGTCGCTAACATTATGTACTTCCATTCCTAGCTTGCCCACTTTTACAATATGTATTTTGTGTCTGCTCTTGAGTTTATTATATATTTTGAGTATTAATACAATGTTGGATTGTTGTGTTTCCAGTTATTGTCCCCCATCATGTGTGTTTTAGCTTTAGTGTTGCCTTTTCTGCGCAGGAAAATTTAGTTTGTTGTCCTCTTATTTGCAAGTGTTTACTCTTGCTATCTCTATTTTTTGGGACTGTGTTTGAAAATCTCTGTGCAGAGCAATAGGTTGATTGTATACCTTAATTTTCTTCTAGTAATTTCACAGTTTGGGACATACATTTCAGTCAATCCATTTGGTGTTATTTTTGTGACAGGTGAGAGAATGAGATCAAATGTTATTCTTCTGAAGTTGGGTATCTAATTTTCCTAGCAACATTCATCAGACTGCTTTTCTCTGCTCTATCTTCTTAGTATCTTTGTTTTTAAAATGGCTATAAATATGTACATTTATTTCTTAGTTCTCTCTTCTGTCCCATTGCCTATATGTTTATTTTAATGTCAACATTAAGTTGTTTTGTTTAGCATAGCAGCATGTTTCCTCTGAGATATGGAAAAGGCCATGTATGCCCACTTCTATTTTTATTCAGTTTAGAGAAGGGAGTCCTAGCTAGAGCAAATAGTCAAGAGAATTAAAAGAAGGGCATCCAAATTTAAAATGAGGAAGTTAAACTATCAGCGTTTGCAGATAGTAGAATTTCATAGCTAGGAAACCCTTAAGACTCCACAAAAATAAACTGAACAGAATTGACAGGTTTTGTACATTTGTAGTATGCAAGATAAATATATAAAATCCAGTAGTATTTCTTCACAATAATTATGAATTAATTGATGTAGAAACCAAGAAAGGAATTCAAAGAGAATACCTAGGTTAAAAAAAAGCACCATACAATCAAAACTATAAAGCAAAATAAATTTAGGAGAACATACAAATAAATGGAATCAATGGTCATGGATTAGAAGAATTAGTAGTTGACATCTCCATACTAGCTGAGGCAAAACAATGCACAGACTCACTGCAATTCCTATCAAAATAGCAATGGCATTCATTGGGGATGAATGTGTATTTCGTGTGTGTGTGTGTGTGTGTGTGAAAACTATGACTGGGAAAATGCCATTTGTTGAAGTCTTGATTCACATCCCATGATATTATTGGAAGGTGGTAGAACCCTTAAGAGCTAAGTAAAGTGTTGTGTTAGGAAGTAAGATTGCAGAACAGATGGCCTTCCTGAGTATGTTGCCCCCCTTCCTCTTTACACCCCAGTCCCTTGCTGTATCTTTTGTTTCTGACCTGCCATGAGGTCAGTGCACTCTTCTCCCATGGCCTTCTACTGTGATATAATGCTTTTCCAAGCAAAGAAGCATGCCAGCCTACCCTGACAGCCTGCAGCCTCAACAACTGTGACTGAAAATAAACCTTTCCTGCTTTTTGCATATTTCATCATTTCAGTTATTTTGTTTCAATAATGGAAAGCTAACACAAAATATGTGAGTATGTTTATTATTATTATTTTTTGGTTCAATTTTTCTGGTGAACCATGACTAGTAAAATATCTAATACGATGACATTTGTCTGAATTTCACCATACTAAAGGTATCACTTGTCTGTGTTGTACTTTCTTTCTATGTATTTCATTAATCTCTACCTTTACTCACTCTTGATTCTGCTATAAGGAGAATAGAAAACAGGGGAAAATGATATCTGAAAATATGGTGAACTGCATTTTGTTCTAATTTTTTAAGATTTATTCATTTATTATGTATACAGTGTTCTGTCTGTATGTCAGAAGAGGGCATCAGATCTCATCATAGATGGTTGTGATCCACCATGTGGTTGCTGGGAATTGAACTCAGGACCTCTGGAAGAGCAGCAAGTGCTCTTAACCTCTGAGCCATCTTTCCAGCCCCATTTTGTTCTAATTTTTATTAAAATTGTTTTATTAAGTTTTTCCATACAATATTTTTTGTTTATGTTCCCACACTTCTCCCTAGCTCTTCTTTCCTCCCACCTAACTTCATGTTTTCCCTTTCTTTCTTAAAAAAGACAAAAATAAAAAACAAAAAAAAAATCCCAAATGAATGCATACAATATGGAGACCATTGTGTGATGGCCAGCTGCTACTCCTAGTCATACCCAGTAACACTCCATTGGAGAAAGCTGATTTTCCCTTTGCAAGCTGGTATCAATAACAAATAGATTCTGCATGTCAGGTGGCCCCACATTCATTTCCCCCTTTACAGTGCCTGACTTGTTATATTGTTTTAAAAATATTTTTATTCTTTGAAATTTTGATACATGCATACAGTGTATTTTGATATTATCTACTCAGTACTACCTCCTTTGAACTCCCCCTACCACCCACCAACCTGTATCCCTCCTGACTTCATGTCTATCATCATTGTCATCATTCTCTAGTGCAACTTATGCTGAATGGTTTGGGGTATATCCACCAAGGCATGGGCAACCTGCCAGTGGCTGCTTCTCCAAAGAAAAGTGATTGTTCTTCTCTCTGCAGCATCAACTGCCAATAGCTCATTGGGTCTAGGGCCTCTGGAGACCTTACCCTATCCACTCTGGAAATTTTACTGGCTTTGTCATGTGCAGGCAACCACAGATACTGTAAGTTGATTTGTGCAACAGCTATGGTATGTCAAAAGACAGCATTTCATAGCTTTCCTTCCTATCCTCTGGCTCTACATACTTCTCCCTTATACTTATGTGATGTTTATTATGCATTGGGTGCTTATATATTGAGTACTCACAGTCACTTAGTAACAACACTTTGATCAGTGATGAGTATCTGTATTAACCAATACTCATTAAAAAAGTTTCTCTGACTAAGGTTGAGAACAGTACAAATCTAAGAGTATAAACATAAATATTAAGAAGGTGTTTTAATAACATGACCATTTAGTGAAATAACACCAGTAAATGCCCCCCCAGGGCCTATGATATAGTCATGGGAGTTTGACCATATTTGTAGTACTAAACATGATATGCCCTCTGTGGAGTGGGCCTCAATTAAAATCAGAAGTAGTTGGTTACTCCCATAACTGTCATGCCAATATTACACATGAACCCAATTGCTTTTCAGGTCAGTATTGTAACAAGTAGATTCTAGTGCTGGATGAGACAATTGATCTTTCCTCCCCTAGCAACTTGCTTAATACCTTCTGGCATTTTAAACATTAGTCAACAGGGAGAGTGAAGATTGATTCTCAATGTCCTAAAGATTGATTCTCAATTCTCAATGTGGATAGTGTTTTCAGTGATACAGGCTTAGTATTTATTAGATGATAATAATCATAATAATGCATAAGAAAGTATTTACTTGATAATGAAATGATGAACCTTGAAGGTTATTCAGACAATGTGGACATATGTGACATAATTTTAGTTTGAAAAGCTCTTCTGCAAAGTAGGGCAAGGATACATGAAAATGACAGGATCTAAATTATACTTTTATTCTGACATTGTTTGCAGCATTAATGCTGTGTAGCTGAACTGGGTTTTGATTTCTTGCAGGATATATATTGTTTAGCTTAAAAATAGATTATTGGATCATTACAGACTGGTATTAAAATTATTGTGTAGTCTATATTTTAAATGTATTGTGAGCCAGGCTGTGGTGGCACATGCCTTTAATACTAGCACTCGGGAGTCAGAGGCAGGCAGATCTCTATGAGTTTGAGGCTAGTCTTGTCTACAAGAGCTAGTTCCAGGACAGCCTCCCTGTCTTGAAAAAACCAAATCGAACCAAACCAAACCAAACCAAACCAAACCAAAAAAAAAAATATATAGTAGTGGGTTATGGGACAGAAATTGGCTTAAATTTTCACAGCTTATTGTTGTATATTTTAGTTTATAATCTTGTGCAAATATTATACATTTGATTAAAGAAAAAAGCTATCACACAAAATATTTGGATTTATAAATCTCTTCTCTAGAAATAATTACTAACTAAATATATATGCATCACTAAAATGGTGCTTATATATACTAAGTTTATTTGCACACTTTTTTGAGATTAATACTAATAGAGAGGATTTTTTTTCAAGATACAGTCCCAATTATACAGCTTTGCCTGGTTAGGAAATTGCTGGCCTCATACAGAGGTCCACCTGCCTCAGCGTCCTAAATGCTGGGATTAAATGTATGTGCCACCAGGCCTGGCTAGAATTCAGCTTATTATAACTGTGTTTTTCAATTTTTGAATCTCTCACTTTAGGTATTTATAGGCACCACTGAAACATACTTAGTCATTTTACAACATATAATTTCAGTAGTTTATTATGATATTACACAAATTTTGTTAGATTTTTAATCTTATTAGAAATGAGATTTGGTTACAGTTGGGGTATAACTCAATTTATATATACTAATAAATTTGAGACTCTGAGGTCAACTCCACCATCCAAAAATAAAATGCCTGCTTTGGCTAATTGTTTATAATTAGCTACTCTATCATTTAATAGCTTTAGACAGCAATCCACTTGATTTCTCCAGTGGGCCACATTTTGTTGGCTAGTAAGTAGTGAGGTTCAGAGGTGCCAGCTAGTGAGAAAACTGCAGATCCTGTGGAAGGGGCATTCAGTCACCAGCTGCAAGATGGCAGTGTCCTTGGACCAGCCTGCATGGTGTGGCTAGAATCATCTTGCTGCAGAAGGGCCATATCTGCTGCCTGTGTAATTTGCTCTCCAAATTGAACTCCTACCTGTAGCTTGAGCATAGCTGGGTGCTGACTCAGAGAGCACCTGGATGTGATTGCTGAGCATGTGCTGTGGTGTTCACGTAGCTCTAGCTGCAGGTTGACTCAGGTGTGCTGAATGGAGAACTAAGGGATATGTCAGAAGGTCTGGAAGCCACAAAGCACAGCAGCAGAATAAGCCTCCTCTGAGTGGCCCTTGGTAGACAGCTGTCAGGACCCTTTGTTGATGGTATCCTTGCAACTAAAGAAAGTGAGTCCAGAAGAGGCTTTGCACCTAGTCAGAAGATTAGCATGTCAGTGGCTGTGGCCCTAGGTTTCTGTATGTGTGGAAACTGCATTTGGAGGATTACAGGATGTCTGGGGCCCATCAGGAAACCCATGGAAGGAACCTGGAGTGTAAACAGAATCTCTGGACTCATTACTTTTATGGCTTCATAGCAGGGCTGTCTTCTCAGCTGGCCAAGGACATCTCACCCCTTATGTCTCTTCCCTTGGACTCTGGAAATGATGTTTGTGTGTCTGGTTTTTCACACCACTTTAAACAGTAGAGGTTAGGAGCTGGCTCTCAAAGAAGTCAGTATCCCCAAACAGTTCAGAGGACACTATTTGCTCATTAGGGACACTATTATGGAAATGCCAGAGAACTGTCTGGCATAACCAAGAGAGACATATTTTTCACTATTTTGGAGGCTGGAAATCCAACATGAAATGTCAGAAAGGTTGGCCTTTCTTCTTGGTCTGCATAAAACCATTTCTTCCTGTGCCTTCCCAGGATCTTTCCTGTTTGTGTCCCTGGTTTCTTTATTGGCATATGTTCTAATCTGTTTCAGGGACACACTAGTGTCCTGTCTAAACTAACTAAGTTTAGATTAGGGCTAACCTACCAGGTTAATTTTAGCATAACTCCTCTTTTAAGGCCTTATTTTCAGAATATGGTTTTAGGGTATTAGGAGGAGGAGGAGGTACTCACCATGTGGAATCCATAGATCCCAATTCTTTTGGAGTGAAATAGTAATAGATGACCCATACAAGCAGGGCTGCATAGATGTCAGATTTTTCTTGGTGATCATAAAAGAAATTACTTATCTGCTAAGGTACACACTTGTGTTTGATAGTACTCTCTGGCCTTGGACCTTAGGAACAGCCCATGTCTCTTTTCTTAAATGTTCATCTTTTATAGTTACTGTTCTACAGACAGGGCTTTTTGGAATAGACATATTTATTCTTCTTATTTTTTTTTGTATTTTATATAATATCCATCCTTACTTTCCACAATTGCTTGTAAGTTGTTGTGTTTAGATCCATGAAATAAGGTGCCTTCCTGGGGTCTTAGCTGGCTAGGTGTAGCTACAGTGAAAGGATGGAGACTTGGTATAAGACCCCTAAAGGCTTCTGAGCTTCTTTAGGGTAAGCTGGCCTCTGGGGTTGTTAGTGACCTCTGTCTCTACTCAGTCCTTTGCACACCAAGTATAGATGGCTTGTATAACTAGTAGGATGTTGAGGAAATAAGAAAACTCGACATTTGAGGCTAGGTTATGAAGTACCTGGTGGCTTCTCTGTGTAGTTGTGAAAGCTCCAGTTAACTGTAGTTATTAGGAGAAGTATTTAGAATGCAGTTAAGAGTTATGCTAGTTTAATAAAGTGGTGGTTGTTATTTATCTTCCATGATCCGTGACTTTGCTATCTCTGGGTAGTTGACTGCTTTCCAGTACCAGGCACAATTACCCTCTTATTAAGAAGTCCTTAATTCCAGCTAGAGAGCTGTTGGTTACTGTCAAGATATGCATACCCCTATTGTATCCTTAGGGCTATGGAGGGCTATGGTTTGGCTGTTTGTGTGCGTGTGTGTATGGGTGCATGTGTGTGTGTGAACTTGTAAACTATAGTAGCAGTTGTTTATTTTTCTGTGTTTTCTCCTTCTGTTCGAATGACTTAGTTTAAGATTCAAAACCTGAATCTGTCTGGTTAGCTACCTGAGGTGATATTGCCATTTCTTTGCCAGGAACAGATAGTTAAACCTACATTGACAGTATTCAATGGAGAACACTTGGTTCTCAAATTACAGGGAGCTTTTCTCAGAAGTGATAATAAAAGAAATTATAGAGGTTTATTGGAAGAAGGACACAAAATAATAGTAATATTTGTGAATTTATTGTGTAATTATTACATCAAACTCGAGTACCTGTGGATTTTAGATGACAGCGGTAAGCACTTTAGCTCATTTCCTTAAACCTTACTGATTCCTTGATAAAGGTGGTATTGTTATTATTTTACATATATAAGAAACCTGTGGCTATGAAAAGTTCAGTAATACTTCTGAGGATATGGTATGAGGTAAAACCTCATTTCAACTCAGGCTTATACAACTCCAGAATCCAAACATAACTAGTTTTTAATGGGTGGGAGGCCATTATAGCATTATTGCTGAGAGTGACACTCTGTAGTGGGATATTCACTTTGTCTCCTTCTGTGGCACTGACCACGCCCATTGGGGGTGGAGCCATGGGCGGAAGTGACCTGTGGAAGGAGGTCGGAAGGGGCCAGGAAAGGCTCTCTCTTTCTGATGTGACTCGGACAGGAGAGGATCGGGTTGAATTTCCTGGTGTTCATCTGTCTAGGTTGTAAGTTATTTCTCCCTGAATAAACATCTATTCGGCCTATTTGTTTATCCTGATCCTTATTTACCGCGTTAACACTCCTTCCTTCAGCCACCATTAACTGTCAATAGCCCTTCCCCTTTCCATGATGAAATGTTGCAAGACCAACCCCGTGCAGATTTTAGATGCGTACAAGCTTAAATGTTAACTATTAAATGAAGTCAGAACTTCTGTTTCTGAAATATTATAGATATTTTACAGGCAGGAATAGTGGTCTATGGCCTTAATCCCAGCACTTGTTGAAATGGAGGCAGGAGTATAGTGAATACAAGGCCGGCATGGCTTTGCCTTGTCATCATCATCATCATCATCATCATCATCATCATCATCATCAACAACAACAACAACAACACTAACAACAGCAACAAGTTAATGTAAAACAAAAGACAGTGGTTCAAGAAACTTACTCACCCACATGCTCAGGGATTATTAATGTTTTTACCAAAGTAAGTGATAAAAATGAGAAATTGATCATGGCATATTGTACAACATAAATGAACTTTGATGACTTTGTGCCAAGTGAAATGTTAGTAACAAAAGAACCAACAAAAAGTAGAATGATGGCTGTCAGGAGCTGGAGGCAGGGGACATAGAGGACAGTTGCATATTGGCTATATAATTTCATATTGAATAAAATGTTGGCTGTTTTCATAAAAATAAAATAATCAAATCAACAATCCTTGATTTCTGACTGTTCTAGGATCTAGCAATCTGGACTGAGTGTAGATTGTGTGGTTTATCTCTGTTGTTTGGGGTATCACTCCTGTGGCTGGACTTAGTTACATGCATGGTGGTGGGTAGCTAGCTATCGGCAGGGATAATGGTAGTGAATGAAACAAGTGGCATTTACATTGTAGCAGGTTAACCTGAACTACTTCCCATGATTGTTGGGTTCTACCAAAATCCAGAGGAACAAGTTCTAAATGAGCAAGTGCTTTCTGTGTATGGCCTGTTTAATTCTGCTTATGCTCAGTCTTATGACTGAGTAAGTCACTGACTCAATTTAGAAGGCCAAGCCAAGAAGAGTGCTTGTGTTAGAGGACTGACTATGGATGTGGGGAACATTGATTCAATGTTAGCCATTATTACAACAGTCATTTTTTAATAATTCTACAAACTTCATTTTTTCTCTGAAAGAACTGGTAATGCACAAATGCAAGTGACTAGAAAAGTATGGACAACTGAAAACAAATGATAAGCACGGGTATTGCTGTTCTATAACTTAAGGATTTAATATTATTTAATATTATCATTTATAATACCAAGATATCATATCTCTGCTTTACTGCAAATCTTCTTACAATTAGAATGGCCATCAAAATTTCTTCACTCAGCACTCATTAAGTGATTTTGCTTCTTTCTGTCTTCATCTGTAATGGTTGTTGTTACATACTTTAGTTCACTAAATACCCACTTTGGGGATTTTTACTTGTCTTTTCAGAAGTGACTTTTCTCCCTGATGTTTGTTTGGATGCATTCTCATCATCCAGGATTCTATTTCAATTTTCTTCTAAGGAAGTCTTTCTTGAGCACCCTTTCTGAAGTAGTTTCTCCCACCTTACATCATATACTATCTATACTTTCCCTTATAAGTCATCTGCTTCTTCTCTTTGTAGCAGTTCAGATCACCTAAAATTAGCCTATTGAATTATTGCTTGATTATTATACTCCTCATAGTATAATATATTCTTAAATGCACAACTTTGCCTCTATACTGTCTAGAACCATGAGAAGTACTCAATAAACACTGACAGAATTAACTAATAACTAAACGCCTGGCCTACTCAGCCTTAAATTAGAGGTCTTCCAGGTCTTTTCCATTCAAAATTTTATGCTTTCCACATATATAATTTGGCTTTTCAGTGAATTTCCACCAAACAATAAAGCTGTTAACAGCAATGAATGTGGATAAATATATAAATGTTTTGTGATAAAAAATGGTCTATAGTGGTTTTCAAATGCGTTATATGTATGTAGTTTAGGATAAGAAATTGTGGTGTAATTTAAATTGAAAAAATAATAGATATTCTTTCTGGCTGTGTGCCATTGATAAGGCCAGAGCAAGGCAGGATGAAGTTTTTTTTTTTTTTTGCCTGAGTGAAACCAGAGTATCATTTTCATCAAAGTCACATGGTATAGACTCAGAAGTTACTGTACTTGGGACCAAAACCCATCACTGTCTCATGATAGCTGTTGATGTATAGGGAAGTTATTCAAGCTTCTGTGATTCACAACATACATCTTTGTAAAAGGAACAATAATAATAACACCTACTTCATTTAATTGTTTTTTAAACTGTTAACTTTTAGTTTTAGAAACATTCTTAGAAGAATATAATGTACACTGAGCCCATTTTCCCCAACTCCTTCCCTTTTCTCACTCCTCACTTCCCTAGTTAGAATATTTTGTTCCCTTAGTAGCACAGTTTCACTTCTATTATTAAGTCATAATTTAATATCTCTTTATGAAATCTAGGAACCCCAGATGTGAAAAAAAAACATATCAATCATTTTGAGACTAGTTTAATTCATTCAATATGATTATTTCCAGTAGGATTCAATTTCCTTTAAAAAAACTTTGTTCTTTATGACTGAAAAAATCCTTTGTGCATACATACACTATGTTTACTTCATCTACTTTTTTTTTGTTACTGGTCACCTATGTTATTTCCATAACTTTGCTTTTATGAATAGTGTTGTAATAAACATTGATATATAAGTATCTCTGTTATCTTGACTTGGAGCCCTTTGGGCAAATACCCAGGAACAGTATAGTTGGGTCATGTTATAGATTTATATTTTAGTCTTTTGAGAAACCCCAATCTGACTTCCATAGTTGCTTGCCTAGTTTACATTCTGTTCTGGTTACTATTCTATTACTGTGAAGAGATAACATGACCAAGTCAACACATAAAAGAAATCATTTAGTTGTGAGCTTGCTCTTGCAGTTTCAGAGGGTGAGTCTATGGTCATCCTGACAGTGCTAAGAGCTTACATCCTGATCCACTGGCAGTGTTAGACTTGACATGACATGGGCTTTTGAAACTTCAAAGTGAAACACCTCCAACAAGGTCATACTTCCTAATCCTTTCTGGATAGTCCACAACTGGGAACTAAATATTCCAATATATTAGTCTATGGGAGCTATTCACATTCAAACCACCACACATCACCACCAGCAGTATATGAGGATTCCCTTTTGTCCACGTCCTTGCCTACATCTGTTGCTAGTTTTTTTTTTTCTTTTTACGATTATTTTATCCCTTGAGAATTTCATTCATAACATAAGTACTCTCATATTTCCCTACTCCAACTTTTCTCATATCTCCCCAACATGTCCCTTTCTCAACTTCACGTGTTCTTCTTTTTAATGGCCTACTAAATCTAATTTGTACTTCCCATATATTCATATACATGAAGAATCCACTGGAATACAACAAATCTGCAAAGGTTCAAAGGAGAATGATGTTCCCTTCTGTAGAAACTATCAACTGACAATAGATCCTCAGTAAGGTGTAGAGCAAATGCTAGTAAGAGCATGGAAGACAGTGGTACTGAGTGTGATTTGATGAGCTGTGGAAGTCTGACTCAGGAGTTTTAAGAGAACAATTTTAGTATGTGACCTAGAGACTGGTCTTGTGATATTTTTGTGAAAAATGTAGCAGCAGTTTGACCTTGTCCAAAGAGTCTGCCTGAGGCTAAAGTTTTGGATTAATTCCATTAGCAATGCAATCTCAAAACAGCCTAGTATAGACTCTGTCATGTGGTTACTAGTGTTCATGCTTATAAAGATTTATAATGAAAAGGAGCAAACCAAGCAAAGAAAAACAGAAAAAAATAAAAGGAGTACCAGGAAATAGAATTGACTAAATCTTGTGTTCAAGGAGATAAACAGATTAAAAAATAGAATAAAGGGAGTGGTGACATCAGAATAAGATCCTACCCAAGTAAGTTTCCAACTTGTGAAAAGGAAGTAAAGAAAACTTAGATCCAGGTTTTGTGGTGCACATCTTTAATCCCACCACTCAGAAGGCAGAGGCTGGTGGTTCTCTTGAGTTTGAGACCAGCCTGGTCTATACAGAAGGTTCTAGAACAAATAAGCTTAAGCAGTGAATGTAACCATCAAGGACAGAATCTAGTGAAGATGTAATTGAATGAGGGGGCCATGTTACAGACCCAGAAATTAGCATAACTTGGCAGCTTTGGTCATATACTTTTGGTTTTAGAGTCAAGAATAGAAGAAAGGGATTATGGAATCTAACTGTGACTAAGGAAAGCTGTTGAGACAAGGCATGTATCAGGGGCATTCCTGAATGGGGGCCTAGAGAGGTCATTGTGTGAAATTGTGAAGGTGAAGTCTGGATTGCCTTAGAGAACCCAAGATGTTGGAGATTCCAGAGCCATGGGATAGCTGCTAAGGACAGCTGCTAACAGGGAGTAGAACCAGAGCAAGAAAAAGAATCTGAAAAGAGTTGGAGATCTGAAGAGTATTTTAACGTCAGACATGGAGATGCAGTTTGGAGTTTTTCCAACTGGTCTTTGGTCTTGCTTTGGTCCATTATTTCCTCACTGTGCTCTCTTTACCTACATTTTGGACTAGTAATGTATATCCTGTTCCATTATATGTTGCAAGTATGTGATCTTTTTCTTTCTTTCTTTCTTTCTTTCTTTTTTTTTTTTTTTTTACTTTACACAGGGGATTACAGCTAAGAAATTATATGAATCTCAGAAGAGACGTTGAAATTTGGACTTTTTACATTGTTGAGACTGTGATAAGACTATGGGGACCTTTGAATGTTGACTTATTTTGCATTATGATATTGTTACATGCTTATGGAGGCAGGGAGTGGAATGTGGTATTTCAAATATAATTGGCCCCCATAAGCTCATAGGGAGTGCCATTGTTAAGAGGAGTGGATTTGTTGGAGGAACTGTATTACTATGGGGGTGTGCTTTGAGGTCTCCTGTGCTCACGCTATGCCTAGTGTCTTAGTTCACTTCCTGTTACCTTCACATCAAGATGGAGAACTCTCAGCTCCTTCTCTGGCACCATGACTGCCTGTATACTTCCAAGTCTCACCATGATGATAATGGAATAAACATTTGAAACTATAACCCACCCCAATACAATGTTTTCCTTTATGAGAGTTTCTGTGGTCATGGTGTCTCTTCACAACAATGGAAACCCTAGCTAAGACACTAGGAGATACAATATCACAGAAGATACCCTGATCCACTGGTTGTTACAGTGTTTCTACCTCCTCTTCTGCAATGCTCAGAGGGAGTTGTGTGGGAGTTGTTTTATAGAGAGACACGTCCCTTGGGACTGCGTTCCACAACTCTAGCAGTATTCCTTAAGTCATATTTAAAATAGTTACAACCACTAAATATCTAGATCACATCTGAGAAGCTGAGAATGTGGTAGCTACTAGATCCTTGAGGTCGAATGCCTCAACATGTGGAGTAGTCCTTTCCCTAGTACTTCTAATCTTGTACTAAAAACCTGGGAGGTTCCTGGATAGCCACTGATGGATCCTTAGTCCATGAGTAAAGCTTGGGAATGGTGGCTTGGAATCAGCAACAGCAGCATCAGGGAAAATCAACTTGGTGGCAAAAGGGAAGGCCGAGTGAGCAAAAGTCAGCAATCTTGTCTGACATACATATGCATTTTCGTCCATGCTGCTACCAAAAGGTTCTATCCATGATTGGGGTTGCCTTTTCCCACATTATTTGAGGCAACCAGGATACTTCTTCAGGTAAGGTCCTTATGAAGGTGATTCTAATTTGTGGCAAGTTGACATGAAAACCAATCATGATAATGAGCAAGGGCAATGGTAATACCCTGTGTTGTTTTGAAGAACTCTGACCTCCCTGACCAATAGTAACAAGTAGGGATGTATCCCAAGTTTTCACTGTTATTTTATTTAAGAATCTGTATCTTCTTGGAGCAGCATTCTCCAACAATAAATGAAGAGTACCTCCATTTGAATTCTTTCCTTTCTTCAAGTTATATTTTGAAGTTAGGTCACTAACTAATGGGTTTCCATGAGGCTTTTTTTGTGCATCCTTTCCCCTAACTCAGCCCCTCCCCCACTGAATAATTCAAATCCCAGTATTCTCACCCTTTCTTTCTTGTCGTATGTATTCTACTATCCTTCCAATTATATTTTTAGTTGGGTTGTCAGATAGTAGGTTTCATTCACCCTTCCTTTGGGGTGGCCCTTGCCATCCCCCATTTTCTGTCCTATTCCCATAACTCTCTTTGCTTAAACTTTTTTACTTCGATTTTCTATCTTTCTATTTTGTTTTACTTATAATTTACCATTTTCCCTCATTCATTCCCTTCCAGCAGCCCCTTTCTAGTTTCTTAACTAGAATATTGTGCTATTTAATATTGTGCTCCAAAATAAACATTGAAAACACAAGGTTTGAAGCTGGAATTGACACATGAGATAAAACATTCTATATGGGAAAGGACAAGTCTCCCAACAAAACATGACATATCAAGTTGCAGTAAGACTAAGCATCTCCCCATATCTTAAGGACGAGCAAGAAGACCCAG
This sequence comes from Phodopus roborovskii, assembly GCF_943737965.1. Lineage (NCBI taxonomy): Eukaryota > Metazoa > Chordata > Mammalia > Rodentia > Cricetidae > Phodopus > Phodopus roborovskii. The sequence goes on from NW_026125680.1 coordinate 2,237,259, forward strand.
TATGAGGAGTAGGGTCCAAAAAGCTAGTAAAAGAGTCAGAGATAGCCCCTGCTCCCTCTGTTAGGAGTCCCATAAAAGGAGCAATCTACACAACTGTATATTCAGAGTGCTTATGTCAGTCCCTTGCAGGCTCCCTGGTTGTCAGTTCAGTCTTTGTGAGCCCCTATATACCCAGGTTAGTTGATTTTGTGGGTTTTCTTTTGATGCCCTACTACAATCCTTCCTCCCTCTCTTCAGCAGGATTCCCTGCGTTCAGCCTAATGTTTGGTTGTGGGTCTTTGTTTTAGTTTCCATTAGTTGTTGGATGAAGCCTCTGATGACAAGGTGAGACACCCACCTATGAGTACAGCCGTTAGGTATTATTACATTGAAATTTTTTCCTCCAGACATATTTGGTTTTATCTCTGTGTCATAAATCCTGTGGTTTCTGGTACTCCAAGCAGTGTCAGAGGTGGGCTTATTCTCCTGGAACTTTCCTCATAGATAAGGATGGTGAACACATTAGAACATATTCTTAGATATTTTATATTTCTTTTAGGAACTCTATTTCCAGATCCACATACTTTTTTTATTATTTTTTCTTATTTTACATGCTGATACCAGTACCTTCTCCCTCCCTCCCATGTCCCTAATCCCCTCTACTTCATCCCCCCCGCACTCCACAGGGAGGGTGAGGTCTTCCAGGAGGGGTTATCTAAATCTGTCAAGTCATTCGGAGTAGGGTCTAGGCCCTCCCTCCTGCCTCTAGGTTAAGGGAGTATCCCTCCATGGGGAATGTGCTCCCAAAGTCCTTTTGTGCACCAGGGATACATCCTGGTTCCACTGTCAGAGGTCCCTTATACTTCCCAGGCCTTCCAATTGAGACCCATAATCAGGAGGTCTGGGATGGTCCAATGCTGGCTTCCTAGCTATCAGTCTGGAGGTTCATGAGCTCCCCCTTGTTCAGGTCAGCTGTCTCTGTGGGTTTCTGTAGCCTGGTCTTATCCCCAATTTCTTATCACTCCTCCCTCTCTACAACTGGATTCCAGGAGTTCAGCTCACTGTTCACGTGTGTGTGTCTGCTTCTATTTCCATCAGCTACTAGATGAGGGCTCTATGATGGCAGAGAAGTTAGTTATCAATCTCATTATCAGGGAAAGACATTTAAGGCAGCCTTTCCACTGTTGCTCAGATTGTTAGATGGGGTCATCCTTGTAGGCCTCTGGACATTTCCCTAATGTGCAATTTTTAATTGGATTGTTTGTGCTCACTGTCTCTGTCTCTTGTTGTTCCATATATACACACTAATCCTCCATGAATAACAAAGATTTATTACAATTCTATAGGCTGCCTCTTCAGTTCATTAACAGCTTCCTTTGTATCATAGAAGCTCTTTTAATTTTATGAAGGCCCTCTTTGTTGATTCATGTTCCTATTTTCCTGGGTGACAGAGTCTTATTCAGAAAATCCTTACCTAGCCTATATCCAAAGTGTAACACCCAACTCTTCATTCTAGAAGTTTCAACTTTTTGGATCTAACATTGAAATCATTGACCATTTGGAATTGATTTGTGTGCAGGGTGAGAGAGTCAGATCAAGTTTTATTTGTCTACACCTAGACATCCAATTTTCCCAACACCATATGTTAAAGACACTGTCTTTGATCTGGTGAGTGTGTGTGTGTGTGTGTGTGTAAAACCAGGTGGTTGTAGGTGTGTTATGTAGATTCTCAATTTTATTTCATTGATCAATATGTCTGTTTTGTGCCAGGCCTTGCTGCTTTTACTACTATGGCTCTGTAATATAACTTGAAATCAGGTGTGGTCTGAGCTCAGTGTTTTTACTGTTTGGGATTATTTTGGCTACCTAGGATCTTTTGTGTTGTGCTATGTCTTTTAAGATTATTTTTCTAGTTTTTATGAAAATAATGCTCGAATTTTGAAGGAGATTGCATTTCGTAAGTTTGGGTAGCATGGTCATTTTCACAATAATATAGTTCATGGACACTGGAAGTGTTTCCAACTTCTGTCTTCTTCAGTTTCTTTAATTCGTGTCTTCTTAGTGTTTTTATTTTACAAGTCTTTAACTGTTTGATTAGCGTAATTTTAAGATATTTAAAATTTTGAAGATATTATCTATGTTTTAAATAGATGAAGCTCTACTTGTATATATCTACTTAGCAGGAGTGGGAGTTTAACCTAGAACTTCATGTATACTAGGCAGGCCCTATGTGACTGGTGCTCTATCCCAGCCCTCTTTACTTGAAACATACAGCTACTGGAAAGTTACTTGGAGCTGATGTTTATGGTTCACATATTTTTTTTTCTTGTTAGTGCTGATCTGATCTTCATTTTGTGTGTGTAAACAAAGGCTGAGGCCAGTCAGAAGAAAAAGCTAACACGACCTGTGCTTTTAAGTGACCATCAGGAGTCATCATTGTTGGTTAGAGAATGTTTAACTTCTGATAGAACTGGTTACTGAAACAGGTCATTGTCTGTACGTGTGATGGATACTTTGCTGAGAGTGGAAAAACAAACCTGATCAGATGATTTTCAAAAATCACCTGATTTTAAGAAGCAGCTCCCTAACAACAATATGTTTATAAATCTAGGACTATTCTATTGTTTTTAAAAAGTACCTGCTGACTATTATCTTTCTGGGATCTCTAGGCAAGCCAAGAAAATGAAATGTATTAAAAAAAATTCAGGGCTAGAAACTCAGGTTTCGTATAGAAAGTTCCTATGGAATCACCAAGAATATAGAAGATGAACGTCATTAAAAGTCCCTTTCATAATGGCTGTCCATGTGAAGCTCGGTGGTAGATTGTTTGCTTAACACAGAGCCTTGAGTTTGAGACAGAAACATAAAAACCAAAAATGTGTAATTCAATAGCAATACCAATCTCAACTAGCTCACTAACTATCAAAATTGCACTGTGAAATAATGAGTTGTGTGTGTTGTCTTTTTTTTTTTTTTTTTTTTTTTTTTTTTTAATGAATGAGGAAGGAGTCAATGGAAATAAGTGATTTGTGCAAGTCAGTCAATTAGTGGTTGACAGAGCTTACTTGCCAGAGTGGAACAGGTTAAATGGAAGTATTTAAAAATAGCTTGGGGCTAGGAGTGTATTTCACTGGTTCAGGGCTTGCTTAGCATGCACAAAGTACTGGTTCAGTCACCAGCATGACAAAGAAAAGGGAAAAAATGTTCTTGAGTTGATCCTGAAAGAGATATTTTAGACAGGTACATTCCTATTTTGTACATTTTCTTGACTAACAGAATCAAACAGTTTTATGGGAGTTTTTTGAAGTTTTAAATGTTAGAAAAAAAAACCCAAGAAGAAACTGTTTGTGTAATAGTCTTCTTTAGAGAGGGGTCTAGGGTCCCTGTGCATACTCTTTGTCAACCTATTGAACACATTTTGTCAGACAGCAAGTATCTCATTATCCCTAACCCTGGAAGCTGATTATATATATATATATATCAATATAGTGAGGCGAAGCAGACTCATAAGAAATGCCTGCAAAATTGGCCAGTGGTGGCATACACCTTTAATCCCCACACTCTGGAGGCAAAGACAGGTAGATCTCTGAGTTCTAGGCCAGTCTGGTCTACAGAGCCAATTCCAGGAAAGCCATTAATACATAGTGAGTCCCTGTTTCAACCTCCAAAAAAGAAAACAGAAAAAAAGAAATGCCTGTGCTTGTAGTGTGTTGATAAAAGGAGTAGTCCTTACACATGTATCACCCTTCCAGACACAGTTGTATGTGCTCTGAAGTGTAATCAATTTATAAACATGAACATTTTTTGATATTTTTTATTTAAATTTGAAACAAGCTTGTTATACACTCAATCCCAGTTCTCACACCGTCCTGACCTCCCGTGTTCCCTCCACTGACCCCTATCCCATCCCCTTTCTGCTCCCCAGGGAGGGTGGGGCCTTTATTGGGGAGTCTTCAAAGTCTGTCATATCATTTGGAGCAGGCCCCCTCCCATGTGTCTAGGCTGAGGGAGTATCCTTTTATATGGGATGGGCTCCCAAATTCCATTCATATACTAGGGATAAATAATGATCCATTACCAGAGGTCCCATAGACTGCCTAGTCCTCCTAACAGCCTCATTCAGGGGGTCTGGTTAGGTCCTATACTGGTTTCCAAGCTATCAGATTAGAGTCTATGAGCTTCCCCTTGTTCAGGTCAGCTGTTTCTGTGTGTTTATCCAGCCCGGTCTTTACCCTTTTGCTCATCACTCCTCCCTCTCTGCAACTAGATTCCAGGAGTTTGGCTCAGTGTTTAGCTGTCAGTGTCTGCTTCTGCTTCCATCAGCTACTGGATGAAGGCCCTAGGATGGCATACAAAGTAGACATCAATCTCATTATTGGGGAAGTACATTTAAGGTATCCTCTCCACTATTGCTTAGATTGTTAGTTGGGGTCATCTTTGTAGATCTCTGGACATTTCCCTAGTGCTAGATTTCTCTTAAAGCCTTTAATGGCTCCCTCTATTATGGTATCTCTTTTCTTGCTCTCCTCTATTCTTTCCCCGACTCAGTCTTCATCAACCAAAGAAAATCTTAAGTCCAGCAAATCCCTAACACAAAATATCCAGTAAATATCAGACACCATGAAAAGGCCAAACCTAAGAATAATAGATATAGAAGAAGGTAAAGAAACCCAACTCAAAGGTGCTGAAAATATATATTCAACAAAATCATAGAAGAAAACTTTCTCAACCTAAAGACATGCCAATGAAAGTACTCCATAACATGCACATCTTAAAACATGAAATATTTGTACATTGTCTGGAATTTGGGGGTTTAAGTGATTACCCTACTTTAGTCTATGTGTAGCTGGGACTAAGGGTGCATTCCACTATGCCTGGTTAAATGTAATAAATTATGTAATCATCAGGAGAATCCCATTAGATCACATTTCTTTTCTACAAATGGTACAAGTATACAGAAAGAGATGTGAGGTCTTGAGTGGAAGAGCTATTGAGTGGTGGGGATTGGATTAATGTCTAATGAAATTTTTCCTTTTATTAGTGGCAAAAATTGTGTGCATCTGCCGCATGGAACACAACACACAACACACACACACACACTCTTCCATATACATACCCAAGATATTCTAGCCTCGTACTGGCTAATCTCTTATATAGAGTAGATTTAATTCCAAAATTTATGATCAAGTCTTTCATCATCCCGCAAAGTATAAAATCTTAACCTGTAATAGAATAGGAAAGTACCTTATGTGATAATGTGAAAAAACAAAATGGAGGTCAGTCCCTTCAGTGTCTAGCCCCTGATTTCAAACAACTCCTTTCTATTTTCTACAAAAGGAAACACAATAGAGAAATGCAAACTGATTCCTTAGTATAATTGAGGGGTAATAACATAAATATTTCAAGTCCACAGCTTTATTAAATATTGACATATGTATGTAGTCATGAAACTGTTCCTATAAAGTTGTAAGGAAAAATCCCTGTCATCACTCAAAATTTCTGTATACTCTTCATCTTTTCTGTTACCTGGTCTTATCAATAGACAGCCAATCATCCCCTATCACTGTAGATTCATTTTAATATCATAGAATTTTACATAACTAGAATAGCACAGTGTACTCTGTTACATGGTATTTAAAGAGAATTCACTACCTATACACAGCTCTGTGTTTCCTAACCTTTAAAAAGAAAGAAAAAATTCTGTCCTTTGTGACAACATTAGTGGAACCAGAGGACCATAAATAAAGTAAACTAAGCTAGGTTTATTTAACAAGACAAATACTGTATTATTTCACACATATAGAATCACAAAAATCCAAACTTGTCGAAATAGAAAATGAAGTGGTGTTTACGTTAGGCTCAGAGATAGAGGAAGTGAGAAAGAATGGGAAGATGTTGAGAATGGTATTTCAGTCTGATCAGAGGGTTTAAGACCTATTTTATTGTGGCCCTAATTATTGCACTGCTTACTTTAAAACTACTTTTTTCTCATATTAAGTAAACTTTATTATAAAATAACTCAAAAATAAACAATTGTACATATGCGTTTAGTATGGCATGAAGAAAAGAGAGCAAGAAAGGCTTTCTAAATATAAGGGGACAAGGAAGAACTGAATGCAGGGAATGGGCATGAGTTATGGAAGAGCGTACAAAGGTAATTGGAGGTTTTGCCTGACTTACCTCTCTATGTCCTCACACATAGTCTTACTTATATGTGCACTCATGTTGGTATGAGTTCCTTCTTATAAGGAACCCAGTTGTAGGGGATTCAGGCTTACCCTAAAGAACCCTGTATAAATATAACTATCATATAAATGTATGGTTAAATTCTTGTACATTAGACTATGTGAACACCATGAGTGCTGGGGTAGGGCTTAACATAATTCAACCCATAGTGGCCATTAACTTGTTTTGTTTTCTTGTCATCACAATATTTGATTTTGACTTCTTTATCTTAGCTCTGGAATTTCTGTTACTTATGCCTATTATTCTATGTTTTATAAAACTGTGTTGTTCTATATGATTTTTTTCTATTCTTCTCCTCTTCCCCCTCCTCATGTTCCTCTCCTTCCTCCTCTTCCTCCTCTGCTTACTCTGTAGTAGTAGTGGTGGTGGTGGTGGTGGTGGTGGTGGTAATGGTGGTAGTAGTAGCAGCAGCAGTAGCACTAGCAGAGGCAGTAGAGGTATTGAGGCTGGGATGAAACTCAGGACCTAGCATATGCTAAACATGAACTTCTCCATTGACCTGCACCTCAGGTCTTTTCTTGTTCTTGATGACTGATATAGATTATTTTCTATGAACTAAACTATAAACTAAAAAGCTTGTTATGAAGCCTACCAGGCCAGCATTATTACCATCTCCATTTAAAATATAGGAAAACACATTAAAATAGAATAATGGGCAAAGTATATATCACATAACACATTCAGTGATTTCTGACTTCATGTCTAGGGCTCTATCTGCTAGATTAACAATGCCAGAAAAGCACCCTAACTCAAGTAGTAAGATTCACCCTAACTCAAATAGCAAGATTCACGCTGATTAAGTACATTAGTAACATCTTCCTTCCAGTTCAAATGTAGAGGGGTACTCATCCTTACTAAAGCTAGTCTCTAGGGGTGGGAAAATTGTGTTTTGGCCACACCCAACCAACCCATTTTTCTATCATTTCTGGTGGAGGAATTTGAAGTAACAACACTTGAATCTTTTGGTGGCAGGGAAAAACAGTGACTTGGATGCAAGATAAAAAGTGTCCATCACATGTGTACTTGGTGTTACTATCATGTTTTTAGTTTGCTAAATGTGGGTGGGCTGTCTTTAGTTGTAGCAAGCTTTTGAATAGCTGGTTATTCCTAAATTTGCTTAAAATCCATTGAACTATTAGAATTTCAGTTTACAGAACTTGAAATACCAAGACAGCAATATTTAGATCTCAGAGTCCTGATCAGTTTACTGGTAGATGAAAGGAGTATTGGGACACACATGTCCTACTGGCCCCAGTCTCATCACACTCTTAAAAAAATAGAGGAAAGCCTTACAGTGATTAATTAGATCAGTTGTTAAGAAGTCTCCAGCATTTTTCAAGAAGAGACTATAAATTAAAAACAAAATTTTTTAATTATTGAGTGTATGTTTGTGAGAGTACAGGTGCCCACATGACACTGTAAAGCATCTGTGGTGGTTAGAGAAACTTAAAGAGGTGATTCTGTCTTTCCACCACTCGAAACTCTGAGTCCTGGTGATCAGACTTGGGCCATCAGGATTACTAGCAAATGCCTTAACCTGCCCAGCCAACTTATCTCCCGAGACTAGAATTTTTAAGTCTAGAGCGGTAGGTAGAAACAATGAGAGAAGAAACAGAAGAAGGTGGCCTGAAGCTTCATCTATCAGGAAGGCAAATGATTAATAGAAGACAGGCAAGGGGCAAGCTGACTTGACTGTTTTAGTTTATTGGTTGGGGTCTAGGTTAATGGAACTGGGAAGAAAGAATAATGGTTTAAAACTTGGAAGAGTTGTCTCAGCAGTAGTGTAGCACAGTGGTGAAGAGTTTGGGTTCTGCTTTGCCATTTATTAGTTCATAATCTTCACTTGCCTCACAGAGTAGCTCTGTGAGTACAGCGCCTTCAAAGCACAGCACCGGTAATAGTAGACACTCAGTAAAATGTTAGCTACTGTGCTCGCAGTTGCCCTTCCTCTCTCCTAATATTCTGCACTCTAATACAGATCTGTATTCATTCCAGATCATTGTTAAGAGCGAAGAATAATTAGCTGGATGCGAGCCTGCATCGGGTTTATTTTGAGGTTTGGGGCCCCACTGAGGTGATGTGACACCTCTTCCTCAATTTCTCCTTTGCTAGGTCTCTGGAGTGACTTTGAAGAGGATGAAGTTAAGGCTGGCAGGAGGCACTTGGTGACTTCCTTGGAGAAATCCATGCACTGCTGTCCCTTGATACTTGACAGTTTTCACTTCTGCCTCCTGGACACTAGAAGCCATGTGGGCTCACACCCAAGTGTCCTGGTTTCAAAGGCTCCAAGGCCACTTGGCAATCATCTTGCTTCCGGGCCCAGCCTTGCTTCTATTTGGCGACTGTTCAACTCGGACCCCACACACAGTCCTAGCCCCAGCCTACGCGCAGGCGCCGCCAGGGCCACCCCTGCCGCCATGTTTCCCCCGCCCACGCGCTCCCCTCCCACCACTCTCCCTCCCCTCCCCAGCTGGGCTGCTGCTCCCCTCCCTCATCCCCCACCCCCTGGTGAGGTCAGGCGCAGGCTCTGCCGCTGCGGCCGCGGCAGCTCAGCTTCTATTCCCAGGCAGCCAGGAACAGGGACTTTGGCAAATAATTGGAGCGGCGTTCAGGTTGGGGTAAGCGCTCTCCCTCTGCCTGAAGACCCGGCGAAGTGGCCAGGGCGACCAGGGGTGCAGCGGTGTGGGCGTCTGTGCTCGTGGCAGAAGGGAACCCGGGCTGCGCTGCGCGACTCCCTCTTTGGCCCTCAGAGCGCAGCTGCCCTAGGAGGAGCGGCTGGGTGCTAAGGACTCGGCAGATAAGGTGAGGCAGGATCCTGAAGTCCTAGGGGCTCCAGGAGCTTCCCCGCCTCCTGTCCCCACAGTGCGCGGCAAGGAGTTGGGATCTGCACAGGGAACTGCGAGGCGGGGGACCCCGCTTCTCTCTTTGCCCACCCGAGTTTTAACCCCCATGCTGTCGCGCGCTCTTATCTCCGCACCTAAGCACCTAAGTCCTTTTGGCTCCACCAGAAGCTTGGGTACTTCTAGGACCCCAGTCAGAACTCAGTTTTTCTGTGCTTTGTCATCCCCACCCCCCCAAGAGCTTCTCTGTTTTTTCCTATCGCAGCCCTGATCCTCTGGGGCTCCTCTGTCAACCTCAGCCTCACAGTCTCTAGTCCTCTAACAGTTTCTACTTTGTGCTTCCTAATCCATCCCGCTTTCAGACTCTTGAGAGACTCCGCCGCTGGCTTCCCAGTCAAGAACACTTTTTATTTTCTTCCAAGCTTTTAACTTAGTTCTGAATGTCTTCAGTGCGAATATCTTGCCCCCCCTTTAAAATCACAGTTGATGAATTATTTTCATGTAGGCTTACAGGGTTTAAGCCTATCATTTACAGAAAAAAAATTGGAACAGTTTCTTTATTAAATACTATTTAATAAGCATCTGTCGAGGAACTTTAAGGTTGCTTTCTAGGTTTTAATAACGTAATCCAAAAATCAGTCACTTAAGATGTGTGTATATATGTTTGTATGCAGTGTTTGTACATGGCCCTAAACCTTCCCGGCAGTGGAGCAGGCCGAATTAAAGGAGGTCTGGTGGGTTTGTAACCCTGGCTTAATTTCTCCATCTGTAAATTAGGATTCTCGTCATTTAAGTGTAGTTAGAGGGTGGCCGTAGAAATTTGGAGCAAGTCACTCAAGTTAGCATAGGCTGATTACTGAGCACATTGAATGGGCGCTGAGGCACTTTAGGGTTTAAAACTACCTCTGTTGGGAGAGTACCCTGCCTTTTTGAGGAGCCACGGTTTTGTATAGTACATTTAGGACCTCAAGGTTTTTTTAAAAACAACCAAACACCAGCAAGCCCAGTACTTTTAGCCATTTCACTTTCTTCCCATGCAGTTGCCATGTTAGTTCCTGAACTGAGGTTCATTTTCTCATTTCCATGCTGTAATTAGCGTGAAGAAAATTGAATGGAGAAGCCGAAAGTGGAGGCGGATAGCAATGAGCAAGCACATGCTGGTGTATGCAGCTGTGCTTTTAGAAATAGGATGTTAGCTAGGGCTCACACTTGAAAACTGAGCAAAATGAGTTAAACATTTATGACATCATTTTATATCTAAAAATATTAGCCCCTTTAACCACAAGTCCTTATTAATACCCTTACACTCACCAGTGACTGATTTGTTTGCTTAATGTGCAACCAGGTGTGGGCATTGACACAAGAGTTCACTAATTGGCAGAAGTCTCAGAAGAAACCAAGTTGCCAATGATGACTGTGACTACATTTCACTCTCCTGGCAGCACTTAGGTTTGGTGGTGAGGTTTGCTAGTGAAGTGATAAGAAGAGTCTCTGCTGTAGTATCAAATGAAATATTGTTTTTAAACAGACAAGAACTTCAGATGCTAGGTGTTTTTAAGCTGCCATTTTTATTTGTTAGCAAAATTTAAAGTGTGTGATGTGGTTCGGTTGGTTTCAGTCAATGTTTTAGAAGAAAGTAATTTTCCCAAGAGCGGTAGAGGCTCTCAAGGCTCACTTAGATAACATTCCTCTGATAGTTCCCTTTCTAGAGTTCACTTTAGTTCTATGTAGTAAAAGGTAGAAGATAATAGGAAAAGTGTACTTATCCTAGTAGGCCCACCATTTTCCTTTTTTCCCCTGCAACACATTTCTGAGACTAGACTTGTGGTCCTGTGATTCCCAGTTACTCCGTGCTTGGTTTGCATACTACATAGCCAGTTCAGGGTGAAATGAGTGTTCCTGGTGTTACTGAAACCAGCAGCGCGTTCTGCTACTATTGGCCTGTTCCTCGTTTATATTGTGTTCACTAATTTGATTTGCAATACTAAAATGAGACGAACCTAAATATTCGAATCATTTGATGTGTGATGTTTACTGTATTTTTAAAACCTTTCAGCATTTTGTTTCTGGCATAACTCTGTTGTTTATTTCTGTAAAATAGTGTAACAACTTGGCAGAAGTCCCAGTTTACAAAAAAGTAGGAAGTGTGTAAAAAAGTGAACAGCCCTAGAGTCAAGCTTTCAAAAGTAGAGCAAATGGTTTTCTCAGAGTTAAAGATATTTATTAGAGAAGTTTTTAAGTATTACTAATTGATTTAATATTGCATGGTATAAAGTCTGTTGAATGACTCCCATATGCCAGGGCTCTGTGGAGCAGGCACAGTGTGAAAACTTGTGAGTCAGAATCCTTATAGATTTGACAAAGAACAAGAAGTCAAACCCATAGAGTATAGTAAAAACAAAACAAAACAAACAAACAAAACACCTAGCTTCACTAGGGTGGTGTATGGTGGTTAACGTTATTTCTCAAAGTATCTGGAAGAATCTGGATTAAGAACTATCTAGCAGGTCAGTAAAACTTTTTTTTTTTTTTTTTTTTTTTTTTTGTGGTGTGCCTGTGAGGGTGTTGCAGAGATTGGTGGATGAATCTGAGTGGACTAAGGGGGGAAGATCCGCCCTTAATGTGGGTGGCCACCATCCTATTGGCTACAGAGAACAGATAAAGAATGCGTGCAGCTCGCTCTCACCACTAGGAGAAACACTTTTTTCCTGGCTGCTGAGGACATCAGACCTCCAGGCTCGTTGGCCTTTGTACCTAGGCTCTACTCTTAACCAGTGGCCCCTTAGGTTCTTAGGCTTTTCGCCTCCCTTAAATTGAGAGTTTCGTCCTTCAGACCGGGACTGAGCATCCACCGGGATCCAGTTTTCAGACCGACTGCTGTGGGACATCACTGTTGTGATTTTGTAAGTTAATTTCCGTAGTATATCTCCCCTCCTTGGTTTACATGAATTTCTTATTTTTTTCTGGGCCTCTCTCTGGGGAACCCTGGCAACTATATTGATTCTTAGAGGAGAGGTGATGTTTGAGTAGTCGTGAAGAGGAGAATGCTTTTAGTTTCTCAAGATCTGGGAACATGCTGGGCCTGGTGGCGCATGCCTTTAATCCCGGCACTCTGGAGACAGAAGGAGGCAGATCTCTTTGAGTTTGAAGCCAACCTGGTCTACAGAGCAAGCGAGTTCCAGGACAGCCAGGGCTACACTGTAAAGCCCCACCTCTAAAAAAATAAACATTTGAACACATTCTTCAGGGAACATAGAGACGTAGGATTCACGAAGAACAAAAAAGAGTGTGGAAAGGTCTCTTAGCGAGCTGGGCTGAAGAGTATTGGAGATAATAGATATATAGGATTTAGAAGTGCTCTGAGAGAATTTGAATTTGATTTTCGGAACAATGGGAAGCCATTAGGGAATCTGAAATTATTGGCTGAAAAAAAAAAGGAACTTAAAACATGTTTTACAGAGCATTAACTTGAATGTCTGGCTCAGTTATTTATGTTAATACCCGAGAACGAAAACTTTGGTAAGTTTGCGAAATAGCTAAGTGATTCTGTTTTTCTGTTCTGTCTCGATAAGGGACTAGGGAATTAGGAATTCTGGGGCTTGTTCTAAGCAGTCTGAGCAGTCCACTTGCCGCTGGCAAATTGTTACCTGTGCTGCAAGGTAAGTTGTCAACAACTTTTAAAAAATCACAGTGCTGTAGGGCGTGTTGGTGCACATACCATTAATATCAGCTCTTGGGAGGCAGAGGCAGGCGGTTCTCCCAGTTCTAGGGCAAAGGCTACTTAGGGAGATGTTGTCTCAAAACAAAACAGGACAAAAGCCGAGACAACACCGCCACCACCACCCACAAAATAATCATTGTGCCATTTAAGAATTTATTTTTCAAGGACTCATTTGTTAATTTCTTAGAAATATCTTTCTTTTGGAAGGCTGGAAGTTCATTCTGTGAACAAAGGAATCACTTCAGTTTTAGAACTGTCTTTTGGATTTTTAAGAGAGATTCGCTATTTCCTTTTAGCTGTTGCTTCTGAAACATTTTCATATTGCCATAGATTTATACTTTGGATTTAGGATTGTCGTAAGTGCTTGGTGCTTAAATTGAATTTTATTTCTCTGAGCTTTTAGTTGAAAGCCATCCAGATTTGATTTTTTTTTCTGTTTTCTGTTTTTGGTCCCAAATAGGAGTAAGTAACATCTCATGGGAGTCAATCCCCCTGTAGTGGGAGATATTTCTTGTAAAAGGACCTCTAGCACCTCCTGCAGGTTCAAATTCGAATGTCTTTTTTTTTTTTTTTTTTTTTTTTTTTTAATGTAGGCAGCGCTCTGCCTGCATGTATGCCTGCGCGCCAGAAGAGGGCACCAGATCTCATTATAGATGGTTGTGAGGGACCATGTGCTTGGTTGCTGGGAATTGAACTCCGGACTTCTGAAAACGCAGCCAGTGCTTTTAACCTCTGACCCATCTCTCCAGCTCTACATTCCAATCCCTTAACTGAGCAAGCCTAGATAGATCCTTTGTGACTTGACTCTAAGATTTTCCAACATTTTATTATTCTCGTAGAAATTTTTGTGGGTTTCACCTGGTTTTCTCAATATGAAACTTCTGTGTTTAACATTATTCCTGGCACAGAATAGATGCACGATAAGAAGCCATGCCATATAATTCAGTTTTTATTTTTATTTTTATTTTTTCTCTGTCATTTCAAATCTCAATACTACTCAAGGAACAATTTAAATACCAGGCTCTATTCTACCATCTGCTATTGTAAGCAGTCTCCTTCCTTTGAAGGTGAATAGTAGTTACAGACTTGCCCTATTGTGTCATCATTAAGCTTTTGTGATACCTGGTAGCTAGTTCTATGAAGGTGACCTGGACATCATCTGGTTGGCCTGTTGTTGATATCCCAAGCAGTGAGCTCATGAAGTGTCACTTTTAGTTACTTAATAATGAATAAATGCTGCCTTATAAATGTTCTAATCTTATGTTAATATACCATATCATGTAATACAGCTTTGCCTTTTCCATCTCTCTGGTATTCTAAAGCAATGTATGGGAGTGTTTATTTATGAAGTATAGTTGTTGAGAACATAAACTCTGTAGCTAGGCAGCTTGGTTTCTTATTCAATCTAGGCAGCTGGGGGATGCGGAATGAGAGAGCAACATAAACATACTCCAGTTGCCTCATCGTTAAAGGTAGGAGATTTAATCTTACCCCTTTTGGTATATTACAGTTTAAGTGAATTGGTAGACCAAAAATTCGAAAATTTCAGAGTTCCAAAGCTCTTAAAATTGATAAAAATTTCATTTGGTAAGTTAGGTGCCAAAAGTCAACTGGTAACAATATAACTTGAAAACATTACAGTCTTTTTTTTTCTCTTTAGTGGCAGCCTTTATTTATATTTGATATAGAATTGGTAATATGCTTATGAAATGGTGCCATAGACCATATATATATATATATAATGCAATGATCCAAGTTATTGCCTATCTGAAAGGCTGGACATTTCTGAACTGGGATTATATCTGGCACTGAGGGTTTTAGATAAGAGAGTGTACACCTCGCCTCCTCACAGAAAAGTGCTTAAAGCAGGGCTTTGCACATATTAATAGTAAGCTGTTGCTGTGGGTGGAGATTAAGGAGGTAAATAAATTACTTTATCTTCTCAGTACCTTGCTCGTAATGGTTACCATGTAAATTGTTACCATATAAATACATGCTGATTTATTCACACAACTCGCAATAGAGAGGGTGGACTGTAGATAGAGCAGGAACATACAACTGAAACTAAGCCCAAACCATGGTCTGTCCGCACTGGTACTCAGTGTTTAGTGATCAATCGTCTAGGACCATATTTGTGGAGTACTTTTGTGTTCCTTTTGCTGTTTACACTTCCTGTGGGTTATTTTTTATTATCAAGAGAGTCTTTGATATGTAGTTATTCTGATTATGTACTTATTTTGAAATTAATAAAAATTTATTAAATTCCTAATTTATATTAAGAATCTGTATTAAGAACAGAAGGAAGGTCTCAGACAATGAGACATAATTTCTAGCCTTTAATAATGCCAGAACCATTCATAGGATCATGAGTGTTCAGTATAATTCTTGATTTTTGTCTTTAACTTTAATAATATTAAAAACATGCAGGAAGGCCTAAGAGTCATCTATTAACTGACCTTAGTGTCCATTACATGAATTTCTTTACTATTACAACCTTTTCTAATTACCTAATATCTTGGCAGCCATTTCATTCCAATTTGACTATAAAAAACCTCCTCATTTTAAAGAGTGTCCTTATCTATATTTGCCAATCATAATTGACATATTTGACATATTTTGTTTATCCTTTCACTTTTGTGATGCTGTCCATAATTCTGTGTCTTGATGGAATTTTTTTCCTGGAATGTTCTTTCAGTTAAAATGGAGCTCTTCAAACTATCTCCTCTTTTTTTTTTTTTCCCCCCAAGGCAGTGTTTCTTTGTGTTATAAACCTGGCTGTCCTGGAACTGTCTCTGTAGCCCAGGCTGGCCTTTTACTCAGAGATCTCCCTGCCTCTAGAATGCTGGGATTAAAGGCTTGTGCCATCACTACCCTATTTCCTGTTATTCTTAGGTCTGGTTTTTTCATAGTGTCCCAGATTTCCTGGATATATTGTGTCAGGAAATTTTTTAATTTAAAAACATTCTTTTTTTTTTTTCATTTTACATACCAACACCAGCTCTCCCTCCACTTATCCTGCCCCCCACATAGACCCTTCCCAACCCCATCCACTCCTTGGGGCTAATGCTTTCCTTGGGGAGTAAACAAAGTCTAGCATACCAAGCTGAGGCAGGACCAAGCCCCTCGCCCTTGTATCAAGGCTGAGAAAAGTATCCCATCATAGAGAATGAGCTCTAAAAAGCCAGTTCATACACCTGGGATAGGTCCTGGTCAAAGTGCCAGCTCCCCCCCCCCCCCAGCAGATCAAGCCACATAACTATTACCTACATTCAGGGGCCTAGTTCGGTCTCTTACATGTTCTCTAGCTGTCAGTGGGAACTCATGGACTCTGGACTGACATCTACTGTCAGGAATTTTTTAGATTTAATGTTTTCTTTGACCAATGTATCAATATCTTCTACTGTATCTTCTACACCTGAGATTCTCTCTTTCATCTCCTGTATTCTGTTGGTGATGCTTGCATCTGTAGTTCTGTTCTTTTAAGTAGATTTTCCATTTCCAGAATTTCCTTGGTTTGTGTTTTCTTCATTGCTTTTATTTCCATTTTCAGGTCTTGAACAGTTTTATTTTTTTTTCCTTCGAGTATTCGTTTTCTCTTGGCTTTCTTTAAGGGGTTATTCATTTCCTCCATTTTTTTTTGTTTGTCTTTCCCTCAATTTCTTTAAGGGATTTACTCATTTCCTCTTTCAGAACCAAATCATCTTCATAAAGTTGGTGTTAAGGTAATTTTCTTGTGCTTGAGCTGTGTTGGAATATTCAGGGCTTAAGTTGTAGGCTAGCTGGGCTCTGGTGATGACATATTGTTCTGCCTGTTGTTGTTTGTGTTCTTATACAGGCATATAGGCATCTGGGTCTGGGATGATTATAGATCTGTGTGTTAATTTATGAGTTTGTCTTTGTTGAATAAGTCTTTTCCCCCTTGATTTCTGTTTCTTCTCTGGTCTTCTGGCCAGAGTGGCCATATTCATTCAGCAAATATATCTGAAATATATGTAATATATCTCAGGCATTACTTTCACACAGTGATTTTCAACCTGTGGGTTATCTATCATATCCTACATGTCAGATATTTGCATTATCATTCCTGACAGTAGCAAAGTTAAAGTTAAAATGTTGCAACAACATAATTTTATAGTTGGGAGTCATCATAACACCAGAAGCTGTATTAAAGGGTCAAAGCATTAGGAACTTTGAGAAATACTGCAGTCTAACCTAAACAAATAGAATCGCTATCCATCACTCTTTCCACTACTCTAGGCTCCCTCAGACTGGAGTGTATGTACTGAATAAACAGTGCTAATGTGATAATGTACCTCTCGAGACAGAAAATAAATCAGGTTGTATTTTAAATTTCCTTTGAGTTTTTTTTTTTTTTCCTGCATATATGCTTATGTACCACATTAGTGCCTGGTGCCTATAGAAACCAGAAGAGGGCACCGAGGAGGCCAGAAGAAGCCACTGAATTTCCTAGAGCTGCCATGTGGATGCTGGGAATTGAACCTGGGTACTCTGGAAGAGTATTCTGTACTTTTAAACACCGAGACATCTCTTTAGCCACAGTTTATGTTTCATGAAGCATCTGTGTTATATAAAGATTAAAGAGAACATGAACTAATTTTTAGTTTGCAATATTTCATAGTAGTCTCTCCATGGACAGTTGTAATTACGGGAAGACCTCTCAAAAGTTATTGAGGCCATATTGTATTGCTAGAATCTGTTCTTTTGATTTAACACTCAATTATTTCCTTAAATTTCTATCATGACCTGTGGGAAAAACTATTGATATTTTTTTCAGTTGCCTAAGTTCTTTTAATTGAATGGTACACACTGTTTGCTCAGTAATGGTCGAAATGTTAAATGTTTCAAATTCCTGACATTAGTGGGTAAAAGCTAGATTGACAGTGAGGGATTTGCCAAGGAACCGGTATCCTTAGAAGAGATTATAAGAACACAGTGACCATGAATTTGAACTGCACAGTTGATGGGCCAGAGCTTTGCGCTGTTATTGGCCACTTGCTGATTTGATGTTGTCTTTGCTAAGTTTAAATGATCTTTTATTTGCAGCACATTAAGCATTCGGTGTGTTAATTGCCAACTGCTGGAATATTTGATGTTGGATTAAAAGTTTTCTATAATTTCAGATGGTTTTGGAAATAGGACAACAGGGCCTGTTACAGCGCAATAGTTTTATTTGCTACAAATGAGAGAGCCTTGAAAAATGAAAGTAAAAAAAAAGGAGGGGGGTTGAAAGTAAATGGGGCAAGTCAAACACTAAATCTTTCAACTGTTTTTCATCATTGCTGCCCCACTTTCGTTCTTTTCTCATGCCAGATGCAGTCCCTGGGACCTGCCATGGTTGGGTTAGTGCTGAAAGATTGTAAGAACTTGGGCATGGGGTAGAGGTGGCGGCAGTGATTAAGGCAAAGCCTTTGCAGTCTACATAGGCGGTGCTTTCCATTCTACTCACTAAGAGAGGGTAGGAGAGTTGGAGTGCCTGTTGGAGCTGCTTTGAAAAACCAAACAGTAGTAAAGCATAGTTCATTCTGAACATATCACTTGCATATCACTAAATAGAAAGACAGATTTTAATGGCTGAAGAGCTTAAGTCCTAAAAATCATCTATTTGCATTGTGATTTGGGGGTAAATTGTTTCTCTGAACCTGATTTTTCTCCTGTAAAGTATCTGACTGATTTGAAGTATTAAATAAGAAATGGAAGCAGGGTGGTGGTCAAACACGCCTTTAATTCCAGCACTTGAGAGGCAGAGGCAGGTGGATCCCGTGAGTTTAAGGCCACCTCTTCTGCAGAGCGGGTTTTGGGACAGCCAAGGACAATGGAGAAACCATGTTTTGAAAAACCAAACCAACCAAATAAAAACAAAAGAAGAATGAAAAGAAAAAAATGCAAAAGTAGCATAAGCATCCATCCAAGGTCACATTGTCACACACTGCATAGGGCTTCTCTTTAGTTTGGGTTGTTTTTATTTTCTTAAGAAAGATTTTTACTGTTCAGTGTACACCAACCTCAGATTCTTGCTGCCCTTGAACTTGGGGGCGGTCCTGAATGCTGCAATTATAGACATGCACCACCATGCCTGGTTAGCTATTCTTAGTGTTAACACTTTTCCTAGATTAGTGGCTGAATGAGTTGGAAACATGACCAAATACAGATGCATTGCCATTCAGAAGAGTGCCTAGGCTCCCAGGGCTCAAGTTACAGGAAGTTCTGATTCCTCCAGTTTGGGTGCTAGGAATGGAACTCCAGTCTTTTGGGAGAGCAGCAAATGCTTTTAATCACCACACAATCTTTCCAGCTCCCATTGCTTATTTCACTTAAGATGATCACCTCTGGTTCTATTTTTATTATAAATCATTCACTTCATTCTTCTTTGTGCTTGAATAATACACCATATGTATACATGCTACCATTGCTTTCTTTTAAAGAGATTTTAAGTGAGGACAGAGATACAGTGCACAGAATCATGTGCACTGGAGTTACAGGTGGTAGTGAGCCACCAAATATGGATTCTGGGAAATGAACGTGGGTCCTCTGTGACAGAGGTAAGTGCTCTTAGCCATTTAGCCATCTTTTCAGTTCCTTGTCACCCTGATTTGAACTCAGTCTTTATTGGCATATACTCATATTCATTATATATAGTTATGTGTGATGCCCATCACGGTAAAATAAAAGCGATGTTTGAAAAAATTAGTTTTATTATACTCTTAGAGAAGTAGTTTAAATGTTAAAAAAGATAATGCCTTTTTATCATAGATCACCATTTCTATCTATTAAGAATAGTTTATTGACACTGCAAGGGTCAGTGGACTAGGCAGTAGATAGAATACTACCCTCGACAAGGCATTTTTCTTTTGAAGCATAGTTAATTACCCTAATTTTATTTATCCCTGTGGAATATATAAAGATGCCAGGAGACACAGAGAGGAAACAGAAGGTGCAAGATGAAAAGAGAGATAATGCCACATGATAAAACATAGATTAATATAAATGGATAATTTAAGTTATAAGAGCTAGTTGGGATAAACTTAAGCTAAGGGCCAAGGTTTCATAATTAATAAGTCTCGTGTAGTTATTTGGGCCTGGCGGCAGAAAAGAATGTCTGTTTACACTTTAGCCCAAAGTATCTGTTACTAGCTCTAGTCTTTTAATTAACAAAATGAACCTAAAAGATCAGTAGTAGAAATACCAGCCACCTTTCTATACTTGTAAGCTTTCTTACACAATTTGTTATTTATTAAAATGAGTTTTGGAAAGGCTAAGAAATTTTCCAAGTGCCTCTTGGCATATATACAGGTGCAATATCCATTTCAATATCAATGAACAGGCATCTGTTTAATAAAAATTTGTAGAGCACTAGGGGAGATAAAATGCATCCACTTTCTGGAAATAGCTTACAGGTTAGCCACAGACTGAGAACATGAAATAATTCGATGTCAACCAATGTGGCTGCTGATTTAAATCACCGAATTATTCTAATATGCATTATAAGCCTGGCATTGTTCCAAGTATCATATCTAATAAAAAGAATAGTTAGGGATAAAATCCATGCTGTCTGCTTTTAAGTCACATTTCCTTTCTATCTATGGAAGAGGACAGGTAGGAGAGTGGGATAGCTAAGAAATAATATAAGAAATTATATCTTGGCAAAATGCAGAGGAGTGACCAGAGAAGAGTGAAGGCAAGAATTCTTATTTATTTATTTATTTATTTGTTTGTTTATTATTAATTAATTTTTTTATTTACATCCCAAATGTATTGCCACTCTACTTCTGTTCCCTTCCACCCTCTATACCCGTATCCTCTCCTTCTCTTACTCTTCCATTCAGAAAGGAATAGGCCTCCCATGGGCTTGTACAAAGCATGGCACATCAAGTTGAGGCAGGACCAAGCTTCTTCTTCTGCAATCAAGGCTGGATGAGGCAACCAAGCATGGGGAATAGGTTCCCAAAAGCCAGCTCAAGCCTAAGGGACAGGTCCTGATTCCACTGCTAGGAACCCCACAAACAAACCAAGCTACACAACTGTCACCCACATGCAGAGGACCTAGGTCGGTCTCATACAGGTTCCCTAGCTGTAGTTCTAGAGTTAATGGGCTCCCACAAGCTCAGGTCAACTGTCTCTGTGAGTTTCCCCATCATGATCATGACCTCCATCATTTGCATGATTTGATTCCTCCTCCTCTCTTCAACTGAACTCCAGTTAGCTCGGTGCAGTGTTTGGTTATGGTTTCTCTGCATCTGCTTCCATCAGTTGCTGGATGAAGGTTCTATGATAACAGAACTTTTCAAATAAATTTGAAATGTTACTATACTATGCTTTGTCTATGCTTAATGTGTACTTGGGTGGAATTTCTACTCAAGGGACAGTTGATGTTAAAGTGACCAGATTCAAGATTTTTTGCTGTACATGTCAAGTATAGTTTTCATTTGCTTTCGTGGGTTGTCTGCTTTGCCATGCATAGCAGAGGCATATCCTCAAAGTTGGAGGAGAGAATAAGGTCACACAAGATGACCCTGCTTTTACTAGAAGGAAACCAATTGTACCATTCTTCAAATAGATCACTGGTTCTCAAGTTGTCAAGACCCCTTTGGAGGAGTTGAATGACCATATCGCAGGGTCACCTATCGAAAAACACAGATATTTACTGTATGGTCCACAACAGTAGCAAATTACAGCTGTGATGGAGGAATAAAATAATTTTATGGTTGGGTTCACCACAACATGAACAAGACACTACGTTAAATGTTGGCAGCATTAGGAAGGTTGAGAACTATTGAACTAGATGGAAACCCAGCCTCATCACCAAGGTGCTTGGTAACACATGGGGTAAAGGAATCAAGTTATTGGGTTGATTCTGATGGGCTAGAGTTTGTTTATTAAGCCTTTATGCTATTGGGCTGTATGGAAATCAGTTAGAAATCTGTTCGTTTATAACAAGCCCAATTGGGGCTTTCTGAATGAAATATATGTTCTGAATGAATATATATTGTTTAGCAACAACAATTCAGAGTAAGGTGAATGTTGAATTTTTTGTGGCTTTAAATATTTATTGATTTAAAAAAACACCCGTTACAGTATTCTTATTAACTGCTGCTTCAAAATTTTCTGCGTAAAGTGGTGCTTCAAACAGTTTGGAATGTTAAATGGTTGAGAAGGACCCCTTGTGTGGCTTCAGTCCATCTACTGTTTTACAGAGAGATGTGTTTTATCTTTAGATAATGACACTCTGGTGCTAATTAGCTTGCATATGCAGTACAGGCAGCACTTTATTTCTCTGGAAGGAAATGGAGTATTTTATATAAATTCATTCAACAAATGGGAATGGGGAAAGGGCAGAAGCAGCCTTTTAAGGATATTACTTACACACAATACTTTCACAACTGTACCCCCTGGTCATTTTAGATCAGGGATGCAGAAACAATGCTGGCCTTTCCTAATAATGGTCCTGTGCCTAGCACATGAATTTCTTTCTCTATGAGAAGGGAAGAAGATAGAACATATATTGGAGGATAACTGGCAATGACGGCTATACATTTTCCTAATATAAGCTCTGAATCATTGGTCAATTTCTTGCCTTACTTGAAGTTGACATCTCTAACATTGGCCATCCATTTTACTTGTTTCAGTGATATTGGTTTGTTGAGGGTATCTCCATTGCTTTGAAACTGAAGCAAGGCCAAATACCATGGTAGCTGAAGTGTACCTCAGTAGAGGCAGCTTACATTATGGCAGCCAAGAAGCAAACAGGGACCCGGAAAAATATAGTCCCTGCAGCATATCACAACTCATTTCCTTCCCCTCTTCTACTTTCCAAGTTTCTGTCTCTTCCCAATCGCCCACCGGATTATGAACAGCTGGATAGATTAGTGATAAAGTCAGAGGTCCTGTTGATCCAGTTAATTCTTAAAAGTCAAACATCTGAATATTACTGCATTTCAAAGCAAGCCTGAGCTGGCTTTGGCCCATGAGCTTTTGGGAGACATCTCAGACTCAATCTATAATGACTTATGATTTGCCTTCTAGTTGTCCCTTTAACTTCTACCTCACCCCTACTAGTGTTGCAATCTAATTTGGAGTCTTACTTGGCCTACTTGCACTTCCCCAAACTGGACACGCTCTCTTAGCCTCGAAAATTTGCACTTGCTTCACTTCTGGAATGCTGACCATTTCCTGTCACTCACAGTTCAGATTAGAAGACATCTCTTCTGGAAAGATTTCCTTGAATCTCTTCTACTTTACAACTCCAGTCTGGGGTTCTTTCACATATTTGTGTAAAATCATTTGCTCCCCTCTTTAGCAATTTTTGTTATTGTTTTTGCTTCTTTGTGGTTGTCACTGGCTTGTGAGTTTATTGAGGTGAGAAAACAAGACAGTTATTCTGTTGATGGTACTTACCTTAGATTTAAGTTTAATGTTTGCTGACTGGAAAAAAGAATCAATACTTTGCTTACTTAGTAACATCTGTTGAGTCAAACTGACAGTTTGTCCCTTTGTCCTCTTGAAATTTTAAATAGTACCAGTTTTCCAGTAGCCAGGACTGGATACTTTTATATTAGGTATGATTTAAGTCAGTTATTTTAAAATAGTGCCATATTATAAGAGGTATAAGTGATAGATGTATAAAATTTTAGAATTAAAAGCATCCCCAGGGATCCCTTAGTATAGCCCCTCTAATTTTAAAAAGATGAATAATACATAGAAAAAGAAAAAGAGAGTTCAAATGGATCTTTTTATTTAAGGAATTTGCAGTTTCATAGAATAAATATTTATATACATGAAAAAGACAATTAAGACTTAGGTGCCAAAGGAGTAGAAAAGGTTTGAATAGAAAAGGTTGTTTTAACCAAAAATTAGCCTGTGGAATGAGCCTTGATGGTAGTTAGGATTTTGAAATGAATGTGCTAAATGTGGGGAGTATATAAAAGTAGGAAGATGGAAATGTACAGGAGGATTAGGGAAACATGTTCATTTGAGTGGTTTTGAGTAGTAAGAGGAAAAGCAGAAAATTGGAACCAGAAAGTAGAGTAGCTTGGCTAAGAAGCTAATGAAGGAAATCATGGGCAGTTTCTAATTAGATGATTGATTTAATGAAAAGAAATTTTGTTTTAGTTGACTGATATGTGGGCAGGGTTTGGGCCGAATGGGTCGTGAAACTGGCACACTGTCTAATAAGCCAATTTAGAGATTAGGGGCTTAATTGGTTTTTGTTGTTTTGCTTAAAGGCTATTCCCAAGATATTTAACATAACAGTGTCAGAAGTTTTCTTAATAGAAAAAATAAGCCCAAGCCACAAACTTGTAATATTAGTAATGTTCATGCATTAGTTGTGATATAGTATAGATAATTGCATAAACTCTCATGTTATGCCAATCAAGTGTAAACATCCCTGAAGTAACTGAGAACATGGTAGCAGCTGCAGCATCAACCCGCGCTCTTTTACCAGTCAGCTAGAGTAGGCAAATTAACATGAAGCATAGATGTCCTTATGCATTTGGAAGCCGTTTTGTTTAAGAATGGTTTTATAGCAAACTAATATAATGTATAAGAGCCGAGTTCTGCAATATATTATAGTTCCTCTGAAATTGAAGCTTGAGGGAGAACGTTGAATTCTGGTCTTGCACAGACAATCAAAAACTTAGCAAAAATGTGAAATATATATAAAATACATAATTTGCATTATTAGTGATTAGTATATTTTTGTGTAGGGTCGTGTGTCATTCAAACTGGCTTTGAACTGTTGAAAATTATTTGTTCAACTTCTCAATCTGATGGAAAGAATACTAACCGAAATACTTAAAAAACAGTTTATAGTGTAGAATATAATAGAATGTATTCAATATGAGTACATTCTTTTTACAAAAAAGACTTTTTATGTATACAGCATACTACCTGCATTTATGCCTGCAGGCCAGAAGAGGGCACCAGATCTCATTATAGATGGTTGTGAGCCACCATGTGGTTGCTGGAAATTGAACTCAAGACCTCTGGAAGAGCAGCCAGTGCTCTTAACCGTTTAGACTTTTCTCCAGTCTGAATACTAGTTTTTTTTTTTTTTCTCTTTGCATTGTATATAATGGTGATTTAATATACTGTTATACTGTAGTTTTAGCTGAGTGGCCCTGCTTCTTGGTTTGAGTCACTTCATTTCATTCAGTCATGATTTCCTAGTCTCAAATATAGAAAACATAAATGTTCAAGGAAGTAGATGAAATATGCCATGTGTTTAAGCACAGTACCCAGAATTCAGTAAGTTTCAATGTGTGGTTAGTTATTATAATTCCTACATGCAAGTGGCAGTTTTTGACTACCAAAAGACCAAAAGATCTTTGCTAGTTTTAAGTTTTTTCAGCTTTTTTTTTTTTTATTGGTAGCAAGCATCTATAGAAGAGACAACCTAATAAGAATTACGTAAGTGAAAAACAAGTAATTTAGTTGATATAAAATAATAAGGAATAATAAGAATGGGTCAGTTAATCATTTTATTTTCTTTTTATAAGGTAATGCATTTATTTTATTTTCCTTTAATTGAAAATAATTTTTTTCACATAATATATCTTGGGTATAGTTTTCTCTCTCCCTCCTCCTCCCAGTTCTTTCCCACCTGCCATCCTATCTGGATCCACCCCCTCTGTTTCTCTTTAGAAAACCAGCAAGCTTCGAAGAGATAGTAAGATGATATAACAAAAAAACTAGCACAAAACAACCCAGAGAGAAAAGAGCTCAAGAGAAGGCAAGGAAAAAGAGACCCGCTAGTATGCAATTATGGGAATCCCATAAAAATCTAAACTGGAAGCCATACTATAAATTCTGAGGCCCTAGTACAGACCCTTGCAGGCCCTGTGCTTGCTGCTTCAGTCTCTGAGTTCATAGGAGCTTTGCACCTATTGGTTTAGGAGGCCTTGTTCTCTTGGTGTTTTCTATCACATTTATCTCTTACACTTCGACTCCTGTTCCACAGGGTTCCTTGAGAAAAAGAAACTTTTAGGGCCGAGTGTCCCATCATGTCTCATTTTCTGCAAAATGTCTGGTTGTGGATCTCTGTATTTCTTCCCATCTACTGCAGGAGGAAGCTTCTTTGATGATGGCTGAACAAGGCACTTATCATATTTGTCTTTCTGGGCCTCTAAGATGCCTTGCTCAGGATGATTCATTTTTAGTTCCATCATAACCTGTGAATTGCCCCTTTTCCCCATTTTATGTGCATTGGTGTTTTGTGTGTATGGATGTCAATGTGAGGCTGTAGGGCCCCCTAGGACTGCATTTACAGACAGTTGTGACCTTCTGGGAATTGAACCAAGATTCTCTGGGAGAGAAGTCAGTGCTCTTAACCCCTGAGCCATCTCTCTAGCCCCTGTGAATTATACTTTTAAATGACTGAACCCCTGAGCCATCTCTCTAGCCCCTGTGAATTACACTTTTAAATGACTGAATAATACTCCACTGTGTAAATGTATTACCTCTTTTTATTCATCTGTTGAGGGACATTTGGTTGTTTTTGATTTCTGGCTATTTTGAATGGCTTAACAAGTGTCCTTGTGATAGGAAGGTGTGTCCTCTGGGTATGTGCCCAAGAATGGTATAGTTAGGTTTGAGGTAGATTGAGTTCCAATTTTCCAAGGAATTGCCACACTGATTTCCATAGTGGCTGTAAGAGTTTGCAATCCCACCAGCAATGGAGGAGTGTTTCCCTTGTTCCACATCCTCTCCAGCATGAGCTGTCACTTCTGTCATTGGTCTTAGCCATTCTGACAGATGTAAGATGGACTCTGAAAGTAGTTTTGATTTGCATTTCCCTGGTAGTTAAGGATGTTAAACATTTCTTTGTTCATTTGAATGTATTCTTTGGAAATTTCTCTGTTTGGATCTGTACCCCATTTTTTAATTGGGCTGTTTTTTCCTGATATCTTTGTTTTTGAATGCTTTACATGTTTTGGCTAATAGTCCTCTACCAAATGTGTAGTTGGTAAAAATATTTTCCTATTCTGTAGGCTCCTGTTTTGTACTTTTGACTATATCCTTTGCCTTACAGAAGCATTTCAGTTTCATGAGGTCCCATTTATTAATTGTTGATCATGCTACTGGTGCTCTGTTCAGGAAGTTGCCCTTTGTGTTCAAGGCCCTCACTTTCTTTTCTATCAGGTTCAGTATATCTGGTTTTATGTTGAAGTCTTTAATCCACTTGTAATTGAGTTGTGTTCAGGGTTGTAGATGTGGATTTATTTGCATTCTTCTACATTCAGACATCCAATCTGACCAGCATCATTTGTTGAAGATGCTTTTTTCCAGTTCATATTTCTGGCTTCTTTCTAAAATACAGGTGTGATAGATGTATGAATTTGTGGCTCGGTCTTCATTGACTAACTTGCCTGCTTTTGTGATAATGTCATGCTATTTTTATTACTATAACTCTGTAGTACAACTTGAAATGGAGATGGTGATATATTCAGCAGTTATTATTCCGGGTTGTAGTTGGTTGGTTTTTACTTTTTACTCTTTGTGAGATGGGTGGGGCTACGCAGCTACCAAATAAATCACACACAGAGTCTTATTCTTATAAATGATTGGCCTTAGCTTGGCTTGTTTCTTGCCAGCTTTTAACTTCACATATCCAGACTAACTTTTGCCTCTAGGCCTTTTTCTATATAACTTACTCACTTTTACTCTGTGGCGGGCTGCATGACTGGGTGGCTGGCCACTAGCATACTTCTCCATTATTCTCTTGCAACACATTTTTGCATCATTAAAACAAATGTTCCAGAGCATAAATGCCTTAAACCAATATTCTCCAACACAGAATTGTTTTAGCTATCTCTGGGTGTGTGTGTGTGTGTGTGTGTGTGTGTGTGTGTGTGTGTGTGTGTTTCCATTTGAAACTGAAAATTGTCCTTTCATGATCTCTGAAGAACTGTGTTGGAATTTTGATGGGTATTGCATTGAATCTGTAGATTGTTTTTGGTAGGATAGCCATTTTTACTACATTAATATTACCTCTTCATGAGCATGGGAGATCTTTCCATCTTTGATAACTTCTTCAATTTCTTTCTTTAAAGACTTGCTTTTCTCATAAAAGTCTATCACTTGCTTTGTTAGAGTTACCCCAAGATGTTTTATATTTGTGGCTATTGTGAAGGATGATGTTTCTTTGATTTCTTCCTCAATCCATTTATCATTTGTATATAGGAGGGCTGTTGATATTTTCAAGTCACTTTTGCACCCAGTTACTTTGATGGAAGTATTAATTTTTTTTACCATTTATTTTATCAGTGTTAAGAGTTTCCCAGTGGAATTTTATGGTAGCTTGTGTATATTATCATATCATGTACAAATAAAGATACTTTGACTTCTCCCTTTCCAATTTGTATCCCCTTGATCTCACTTAGTTGTCTTACCTTTTTAGCTAAGACTGTCAAGTACTATATTGAATAGGTATTGACAGAGTGGGCAGCCATGTCTTGTTCCTGATTTTAGTAAGATTGCTTTGAATTTTTCTCCATTTATTTTGATATTGGCTATACAGCTGTTGTAAATTTACTTTATTATGTTTAGGTATGTTTTTTTGTATCCCCAATCTTTCCAGGACTTTTGTTGTGAAGGAGTGCTGGATTTTGTCAGAGGATTTTTCTGCATCTAATGAGGCGATCATGTGATTTTTGTCTTTCATTTTGTTTATATGGTAGATTATATTTATTGATTTATGTATGTTGAACCATTCCTGAATCTCTGTGATGAAGACTGCTTGATTATGGTGGATGATCTTTTTGATGTGTTGTTGGATTTGGTTTGCAAGTATATTATTGAGAAATTTTACATCTATGTTCATAAGGGAAATTGGTGCACAATTTTCTTTTTTATTGGGTCTTTGTGTGGTTTGGGTAGCAGGGTAACTGTACCCTCATAAAATGAATTGGGCAATGTTCTTTCCATTTTTATTTTGTGGAATAATTTGAGAACTATGGACATTGACTCTTCTTTGAAAGTCTGGTATAGTTATGTGCCAAAACCATCTGGCCCTGGGGTATTCTTGTTTGAGAGATCATTAATGACTGCTTGTCACTAGTGGTTATGGCTCTGTTTAAATTACATGTCTGATCTTGATTTAACTTTTGTAAGTTGTATGTATGGAGAAAATTCTTTTATATTTCTTTTTAAAAGTATGTCCTTATGATTCTCCGGATTTCCTTATTGTCTGTTGTTCTATCTGCATTTTCATTTTGTTGATTTGGATATTCTCTCTCTGGCTTTTAATTGATTTGGAAAATTGTTTGCCAATTTTACTTTTGTCTTTTCATTGATTCTTTGTATTTTTTTTTTATCGATTTCAGCCCCATGTTTGATTATTTCTGGCAGTCTACTCCTCGTGGGTGTGATTCTTTTCTCTTTTCTCTTTCTTTCTTTAGTTCATTTGTTTATTCATTCATTTTCTTTTGTTATTTTTGTTCTAGAGCTTTCAGGTGTGCTGCTAAGTTACTAGTATGAAAACTAGACTTTTAAAATGTACTTAGTAGTAATTGTGTCCCATGTTTTTCGGTGTGTTGTGTTTTCATTTTTCTTCATTTCTAGAAAGTCTAATTTTGTTTCTTAATTTCTGTCTTAACCCATTTTTTTTTCCTTCATTCGTAAGTTGTTCTGTTTCTGTGAGTTTGTAAGCTTTCTGTTGTTTCTATTATTGTTGGTATCCAGCTTTAATCTTGATGTTCATATAGGATGCAGGGTGCTATTGCAGTTTCTTGTATCTGTTGAGACTTGCTTTGTGTCCCAGTATGTGGTTAATTTTGGAACGTTCTATGACGTGCTGAAAAGAAGGTATATTCTTTTGTGTATCCATTAGGTTCATTTGCTTTATGAAGTCAGTTAGCTCCATCATTTCTCTATTTTTTATTTGGATGACCTATGTATTGGAGAGAGTGGGATACTGAAAGCACCCATTATCATTGTGTGAAGATCAATATGTGAGTAGCCTGTGGTTCTCAGGGAGTGCCTTCTGGAGATGGGGGCAGAGATAAAGCATTGAGGAGAGGGGACTTAAGAGTGGAAGATCTGTGGGACCAACCAAAGATGGTGGCAGAGGGGAAAAAGCTGCCTCAGAAGGTGTTCTGTTTCTGAGCTGGGGATGAGACTGGGGCATTGACTTGGAGGAATGGAGGGGGAGATGAAGGTAAGTAGTCAGACTACCTGCTTCTCTGGTCAGAGTGTATTTTCATTTTCTAGAAAACTAAGAATGATTGTCTCTGGTTCTATTTTCTATGTACTTATTTTTATTTTAAGGCATCTTATTGTGTTTCCCAGTCTTACTATGTATTCTTTGAGCTTGAGGCCCAGGGTGGCCTCAAACTTGAAATTCTCCTAAATCAGCTTTCTGAATTCTGGGATTATAGCAAAGTTCCACAGTGCCTGGCCCTGCTAACTCGTTTCCCAGCTGTCAGTCTGGGGTCCATGAGCTCCCCCTTGTTCAGGTCAGCTGTTTCTGTGTGTTTCTCCAGCCTGGTCTTGACCCCTTTGCTCATCACTCCTCCCTCTGATATAGCTCCACCACCTGAGGACAAATGCTGCCTCGCTACTACCAAATGGGCCTGGATGTTAAGGTTCATCAGTTGACCTTATTGAGAACTATAAATTGGTGGCTCCTCCTTACTGATAAGGTGGCACTATGGTGATATCTAGTTTTCTGGGAGGACAAGAAAAACTTATCATTGCCCTTCACATGGTCTCTAGTGGCACCACGAGAAAGGTAATAGCTATGTAACCTATAAGGCAGTGCTGAAAGTTCCAAATAGTTACCATGCTTCATGTCCATCACCCCAATGGTCTATATGCTTTTTCATATAGAATAATGTGGAGTCTAGGCTCCCTTATAACTCTCTGGTGATACAGATGAAATGCCACATTTTGTTTTTTTCTGGGGTTTAGCTGGGTGTAGAGTTGTTATTGCCTCAGAGGTTTATGTCTTGGTCTTCTGCCCTTTTTTTCCATCACTTGGCTAGATAGAACCGGCAACATCTCTCTTCTGCCCTCCCTCCTTCCCTTCCTCCATCCCTTGTCCCTCCCTCCCTTCCTTCCTTCCTTCCTTCCTTCCTTCCTTCCTTCCTTCCTGTCTCCTTCCCTCCTTCCTTTCTTTCCTTCCTCCCTCTCTTTTTCTCTCCCTCCTTCCTTCCTTCCTCCCTCCCTCTCTCCTTCCCTTTCTCCCTCCCTCCCTCCCTCCCTTCCTCCCTCCCTCTCTCCCTTCCCTTTCTCCCTCCCTCCCTCCCTCCCTCCCTCCCTCCCTCCCTCCCTCCCTCCCTTCCTTCCTTCCCCTCCCATTTCTTATTCTTGTTTTGGCCTCTGTTAAGTGTCATTTCTAGATTAGCATCTTTGATTTTTATGTTTGGAATAGGTGAGAAAGAAAGAGATACCCAGAGCCTCCATCACTGTGTTGTTCCCTTTCTTGTTGACTTTCACACCTATGCTTTTTTTTCTTGCATATAACTTCTGTGGTTAGTTGTGCTTTTTAGGAGGAATAGGGAAAATCTCCAGTTACTTCATCTTCCCAGAAGCAGAATTTTGAATTATTTTCTGCTTTGCCTGACTTTTGTCATGATTTCATTGCATTTCACCTTGAAATGGGCAGCTAATCCTTGTCTTAACTCTGGAGACAGTTCGTTATTCCCAGTGTTATTTAAATTTACCTTTAGACAGGCATTTCCTCCATTTGGGAAGAAAAACAACAACAACAAAAAAAAAAAAAACAAAAAAAGCAAACAAACAAACAAAAAAACACTTCCCCAACCAAAAATATGTACCATATAGATAAGAATCTATCTTGAATAATGTACTAACTCCTTTTTAATGAAACCTTTTTGAGATAAAAATAACATAAATAGCTTGATAGAATAGATGACATAGATGGTCTGAAGAGAAAAAGCTTCAAGCCATAATGGGGGACTAGTCTCATACTTAATGAAATAGTATATGTATTGCTTAAAAATATCACAAATGTATACATTACAGTGGCACCAGTTTTTGTGTAACTGTTTCCTCAAGTTTAAAACCTTCCATTTGGATGGGAACTTCTGAAGACAATGTGTTTACAGGGAGGTGAAATATATGTTTACAAGGGCCAGGGGATATTACATAGAAGCTTCTTAAGACTCAAATAGAGAACACAAAATAGCTTCAGGAAATCCCTGAAACTGATGAGAATTTACTAGCATCCTCTTTCTGTATAGGGTAAAGACTGCTGATAGTCAATCTCAGATGAGCCAAGTTGCAAAGAAGAATCAGAGAACTTCCAAATAGGCTGAAAGTAGCAGTGACGAGGCAAACTGCCAAGATCAGTTGATCTCAACCTTCCCGGCATGGCCCTTTAATACAGTTCTTTATATTCTGGAGACACCCCCAACCAGAAAATTATTCTCGTTTCTGCTTCTTAACTGTATTTTGCTTCTGTTATGAATTGTACTGTAAATATCTGTTATGTAGGATATCTGATGTGATTCCTGTGAAACAGTCATTTGCTCCACCCACAGTGGCTTATGACTCACAGGTTGAGAACCACTGGCCTAGATGAACCTAAGACCAGCTGAGGTGTCTTGAGAAGGCTCAGATCAGCTGAAGCATCTGGAAAGGACACTCCATCCTGTTGAGCTGCCTGCAGGCTGTGTGCAAGCAGTGTGTTCCAGGTCCTCAGCTTTTATGAGCTGTCACCCATCCTGAGATAGGCTTGAGTCACATCTATTCCTGTAAGTAACCCTTTCCCCACATTCCTGTAAGTAACCTCAATAAAACCCCATTGGTTCACCAAGTCAGCCTTTGGTGGTGTTTGACACTTAGTTCTGTTATGGCTTTCCTATGTGGGATGAGTAGATGTGTTGTGTCTCCCCAGGAAAAGACTGTCTCATAATGCCAGTTAGCTTGCAAGCACATAGCTCGTCTTCAAAGCTTTCAATGTCATACTATATTGGCATACATTTTGGCTTACTGGACTGAGTGAAGGTGTGTCTGCTGTCATACTATGAATATTCTTAGTCCTGCCTTTGCATTACTGGTGAAGGAGTTAAGAGAGTGCACTTTACAAGTAAAGGCAGGCCTGAAGATTTAGAAGCGGTCTCCGAGAAAGTGTGTGTGTGTGTGTGTGTGTGTGTGTGTGTGTGTGTGTGTGTGGTGTGTGTGTGTGTGTGTGTGTGTGTGTGTGTGTGTGTGTGGTTATGTATGGATGGTTACATACATAAAACTTAATGAAGAATGAGGAAACCGAGCTAAATGTGGTCCTGTCAGTTCTTTCAGCTTGCATACAAATGAGGAAACTGGAGCCCAGAGATGTGAAGATACCCGAGAATGGTTTTAAAAGCCTATTTCAAACAACTGGGATTTCTATTTCCTGATCATTGGGACTCTGTGCTTTTTACTAGATCACACAGTGAGTTGAAACTCAGACCTAGAGCCTGTCCTTATGTATGTGCTACAACATGTGAAAGTGATCTTTCCCATAGAAAGTGGTCTTTCCCATAGAATGGGTTCAGATCAAGCTTTTAAATTGAATTCTTCAACTGTTTAAAAATATACTTCAGCGCTGAACTATGTATGAATGCTTGAGGGAAAGGAAATAAGTCAGAAATCTTAGTTCTATATTCTTAGTGAAAAAGATCTCAAATTTATTTTTATTATTTTTGAGATTATGATTACAATTCTCCCTTATGTTTCCTCCTTCCAAACCTCCTTCAAAAGTATCCTCTTTTTTCAGTATTTGTTATTGTATGTATATGTGTATATCCATATATTCTAACTATAACTTGTTTAGTTTATTGTAGATATTAGTTACTTGTAGATATGTTTTCAGGGCTGACCGTTTGGCCCTGGATAATCAACAGGTGTATTCTTCCCTGGCAAAGACTGAATTTCCTATTTCCAGCTGTTCTTCATGCAGGCTTGTAACTCACCTAGTAGGCTAAATATGCTAGCTAGTGAGCCCCAGGGATCTGCCTGTCTCTGTCTCCCTACTGGTTTGCCACGATAGTTTAACAACTGACCTACTCCCTGCCCCTATAGCTTATCTAAGTATATATGCAGACATATGATATATACATGCATATTGTAGTTATTTTGTTTTAACAGTCATTCACATATATGAAAAGACATTAAGGAAAAACAAAGAAGTAGCTAAGTTAAGTCTTCTGTCTTTAGAGCAGCCATTTTTTGGATTTTTCCCAGTGGAACTACAAGCAAACACATATATCTTTTAAAATAAATGAAAATATACATATACACCCTGATCCCATTTTAAGATGTTGAATTTCTTTTTATTTTTAAGACAGACTCTTGCTAAGTTGCCAGCTGGCGCTGATTCTGTGGCACACTTCTGTCCTTCTGTAGCTGGGATTACACCCTCTCTAGTTTATATTCACACTTGCTGTGATCTGGGCTCCTTTTCTGCCTTATGAAGCAGAAAGCCTAGTGTACTCATTTTCAGCATTTATTTTTCAATATCAAAGTATTTAAGGCTATGAGCTTTCCTTTAAGTTTTCTGTATGCCTTACATTTTTTAACTTCTGAAATTACGTGCGTGTGCGCGCGTGCGTGTGTGTGTAGTCATGTGTGAAGGCATTATGCTATGATACCTGTGTTGAGGTCAGAGGGCAATTTGGTTTCTTCCTTTCACAATGTGGTTCTTAGAGATTCATCTTAGGTTATCAGGGATGGTGGCAGTCACCTTTATCTGCTCAGGCAACTTACGAGCCCCACAAGCTTTTCTATGTACATTATTGTTTAACATTTTTGAGTATTTTACAATTTTATTCACAGTGTTATTCACAAGTTTAATATCCAGGCATGAGTACTTTAATTTATTTTAGCAAAATTTCTTGATCATAAAATACCACATTCAAGACTGAGCAGATAGCTCAGTTGCTAAAGTGCAAGTATGTGGAGCCTGGATTTGATTACCATAAACCAGGTTTTATAAACCACAGGGGTGGTGGCGCTTAATTTTACTCTCAGTACTGAGTAAGTGGAGATGGGGGCAGGGGAGTGAGAGATTATGTATGTATGTATGTATGTATGTATGTATGTCTGTAAGTATAAACACCTGAGGAATGACACTTGAGGTCCTTCTCTGGTCCCCAACATGCATCACATTTGCACACACATCCACACATAGACACCCTTATACATGAAGATTTAATACACACACACATACATACATACATACACACACACACACACACACACACACACACACACACACACACACACACAAGAACTCTCTTAACTCTCGGTTCTTTTGCATTTTACGGAGTGTTTGAAAAGCTTGGTCCTTCTGCCTTACCTTGCAAGTGCTTGGATTGCAGGTATGTGCATGGTGCTGGGGATAGAAACCAGGGCTTTGTGTATGGGAAGCAAATATTCTACTAACTAAGCTGCATCTGCCTCTCCCTTAATAAATAGAAATTTTTGTGATGCACACTCACAGGGAGAGAGTTGCCCTTTCTCCTCCAGTAATATCCATATGATACAGAATTGGCTATGGAAATGACAATAGATTGTCTAGGGATACAAAACTATTTGGAGACCAAGCCACAATATTTGTGATTCTGCTTTCCCCAGATGTGATGTCTAATAATAAAAGAGTCAGAAAAAAATGAAGAAAACAATTCTAAATTAGTTTTGAGAAAACTCAAGTTAGAAAATAATGTCTGATGTTTTCTAGCAGTCCAAGTTTGCTCCTCAGACTTCATACTCAGCTTTTCTTTTTATTCCTTTTATTATTTTTTTATTTCATTTACATTCAACCACAGTTCTCCCTCTCCCCCTTCCCCCTAACCCATTCCCAGTCCACTCCTCTTCATGGGTAAGGGCTCCCATGAGGAGTCAACATAGTCTCTCAAAATAGGTTGGGGCAGGGCTGGGCCCCTCTCCCATCCATTAAGGTTGAGCATGACATCCCCTGATAGGGCGTGGGCTCCAACAAGCTAGCTCATGGACCAGGATTATATCATGGTCCTACTGCCAGGGGTCCCTCTGTTAGTTCAAGCTTCACAGCTGGAAGGACTAGTTTGGTCCCCTGGAGTCTTTCTCCACAGTTGTAGGTCTAGAGTTCATGAGTTTTAACAAGCTTGGTTCAGCTGTCTCTGTAGATTTCTCCATCATGATTTTGACCTTGCTTGCTCATATATTCCTTCCTCCCTCTCTTTGACTGAATTCCTAGAGCTCAGCCTGGTGCTTGGCTGTGGATCTCTGCATCTGGTTCCACCAATTATTGGATAAGAGCTCTATGATGATAGTTGGGGTATTCATCAATCTGACTACAGGGATAGGCCAGTTCGGTTATCCTCTCTACTATTGCTAAGAGTCTTAGCTGGGGTCCTCTTTGTTCTTGGGATATGCTCAGCTTTTCTATTTATTATTTACTCACTTCTAATAGTTTCTATGTTTTCTTATCTTTATTTTTCCCTCAATATATTGGTCGAGAAGGTCACTGTGGGTCAAAGTGCACTCTCACAATGCTATAAAGTACCCTGGGAAGATTTTAGTGGCCCTTTCCCATTCCTATCATCTTCATAGGTAAACTAAACATTTTGCTTATACTTTTTTGACAGAGTCAAATTCTCCCCCTTTGACTCTCATATCCCATTTGTGTTGTGTTTTTCTCATATGGGGTTCTTATTAAAGCCATAGATGTTGGTATCTTCTGACAACTGGAGTGTTCTATGTGTATAAATCTAGCTGTAAAAGTGTTGCTTCTTGGTATAAAGGGGCACTATGACCTCAGTAGAAATGTTTCTTCTAACTAATGGTTTGTTTGTAAAGTAAGTGCCTTATCATAAATCTGTCATTCCTTGTAGGTTGAGAAAAGACTGGTTCTCAAAGATCCACGATCTCTTTGAATGCATATTTATGAGTCTGATTTGGCAGACTAGTGTTAACAATTGTTAACCTTACCCAGCTGCAAGGGGTTCCACCAGTGAGTTTCTTAGTAAATAATCTTCTGTTTACATATCATGCAAAAATCTAGAACATTTTAAGTGATAGTTTCAGCTTCTTTGGATTATGCCACTGCTTGGTGTGTAATCTGAGAGGGGACATACTACTGATATGGAAAGTATCATGTTTTTTTCAAGCAGGCCAATGTGTTTCTGAACATGGCATACATTTTCCAGTGGCAGTTGTTAAAGAGCTTCTGGTCAAGTTTTAAATCCCATAGAAACTCTAAGCAAATATATTGTATATATTTATGTATATGTGTGTCTTTGTGTGGACTCCTTTCAAAGATTTATTTATTTATTTATTTATTTATTTATTTTTGTGTCCCTGTGCTCATTCATTCACATATGCACACACGTGTTCTGGTCCCCATGGAGGCCACCGAGGGCTTTGGATCCCCTGGAGCTGGTGTGAGCCACTTGGCATGGATGCTGGCAACTGAACTCAGGTTCTCTGGAAGAGCACCAGCCCTTGAAGTAATTTTTAAACAGAAGACTGGCTTGAGAATAGCATTATAGCAGTATTTATGAGAATGCAGTTTATAGGGTAAATTAAAAGGAGTTAAGCCTTGAGGCCAGGTTAGCCGACTAATACAAATTATGATCTGGTAAAGAAAAGAGAGAAGGGTAAATGAATTGAATGGCAGTCAAAGATTTCACAGCTAGATTGGATGAAGGGGTGATAATGTAAATAGGAGTACAGGTCTCTATTGAGCATTCCTGGGTAGGAAAACTGCTCTGTCCTACTGCCAGAGAATGCAAGACACTGGGAGGGAAAATTAAATCACTAAGCTTGCCTGGGGATTGGAGTGCAGAGCTAGCCACTAGTTAACCATAGAGGCCCTGTAGTGGTGACACACACCTTTAATCCAATTACTTGGATTAAAGTACTTGGTACTTTAAAGTAAGGTAGCACATGCCTTTGATCTCAAACTTGGGAGGCACATGCTTTTAATCCCAGTACTAGGGAGGTAGAGTCAGGAAGTGATATGGCTGGGCACAGAGAGGAATATAAAGTGAATGTAGACAGGAACTTGGCCCCTTTTGGTCTGAGATTTCATAGAGGTAAGAACTCTAGGAGTTGGCTGCTCTGCTTCTCTGAATTTTCAGCTTTCACCCCCTAATACCTAACTCTGGGTTGTTGTTGTTGTTATTATTATTATTATTACTATTATTATTAGTTTTTCAAGACAGAATTTCTCTGTGTAACAGAGAACCCTCTCTCTGTAGACCAGACTGGCCTTGAACTCACAGAGATCTGCCGCCTCTGCCTCTCAAATGCTGGGATTAAAGGCATGTGCTACCACCACAGGCAGGAGTTTTTATTGTAAAGACCAAATAGAATTTGAGCTACATGTGAGTAGTTAAAATTTATATATGTTACATTTAATTGTCTGGGCTGGGCTTAGGGTGTAACTCATTGATAGAGCTCTTGCTTGGTTTGTCAAAGGCTCTGGGATCAATTTCACAGTAAGGCAAGAAAATTTGTGCCAGTTGTGTGTGCTATATAATTTACCTAGTAAACAGTTTTAGAGATAGTCCCGGATTATAGAAGAGGTTTAAAATTGAAATTTGTGGGGCTAGAGAGATTGCTCAGTGGTTAAGTGCACTTGCTGCTACCCAACTTCAGTTCCCAGAACCCTCCATGGTAGCTCACAACTACCTATAACTACCTATAACTACAGTTCCAGAGGATCTGGTGCCCTCTTCTGGCCTCGTTTGGGCAGATGTTTGTGGTGCACTTTCCATACATATAGGCAAAACACTTGTATATATAAAACAATATAAGTCTTCTAAAATAATAAATAAAAATGTAAAATTATTTATTTTCCTAATAAATTACTTAAAAATCAATGTTTTTCCAAGGTAATATTTTTATTGATTTTTTTGGGGAATTTCTTTTTTAATATTTTTAAAAATTCATTCTTCTCTCATGCCTTACATCTCAGCCACCGCTTCCCCTCCATCCTCTCTTCCCAGTCCTCCCCGCTTCCCTCTCCGTCACTTCCACTGCTCCTTCCTTTCCCTTCAGAAAAGCGAACGTGGCATAACAAGGTACATACAGTAAGACTAGGCACAAACCCTCATGTCAAGGCTGGATGAGGCAACCCAGTAGGAAAAAAAGGGTCTCAACAGCAGGCAAAGAAATTAGAGACCCCCCACTCCCACTATTAGGAGTCCCACAAGAACACCAAGCTACACAACTGTCACATATATGTAGAGGGCCTAGCTCAGACCAATGCAGGCTCCCCGGTTGTTGCTTCAGTCTCTCTGAGTCCCTATGAGCCCTGCTTAGGTGATTCTGTAGACTATGTTCTCATGGTGTCCTAGACCCTTCTGGCATCTACAGTCTTTTCTCCCTCTTTTTTGCAGGTTCCCTGATTCTGCTTAATGTTTGGCTGTGGGTCTTTCCATCTGCTCCCATCAGTTGCTGGATGAAGCCTCTCTGATGATGATTAGGCTAGGCACCGATCTATGAGTATAACAGAATATCATCAGGCATCATTTCATTGACTTGTTTTGACATGCCATGTTTGGTTCTATCCTGGGTCTCAGCCTCTGGTTCTTGTCCCTCCCTCCAGCAGTGTCAGAAATGGGTGCTCTCTCCTGCTGTGGGCCTCAATTTGGATCAGTCATTGGTTGGTCACTGCCACAAGCCCTGTGCCGCATTACCCTCCCCAATGCCCCTCAGTTCCAGTTGGCTGTACCAGTAATCTCTCCCTGCATCCTCCCTCCCTACCTGATCCCTCTTTTTCCTATCCCCGCCTGTACCCATTCCACCTACAAAATCCATTCTATTTCCTCATCTCAGGAATATCTGAGCCTTTGAACCCTCTTTGTTACTTAGCCTCTCTGGATCTCTGGATTGCAGCATGATTAATTATCCTTTACTTTATAGCTAATATCTACTTGTAAGTGAATGCATACCATGTTTGTCTTTCTTGGTCTGGGTTACCTCACTCATGATGATCCTTTCTAGTTCCATTCATTTGCCTGCAAGTTTCATGACATCATTTTTTAACACCTGAGTAATACTCCCTTGTGTAAATGTACCACATTTTCTTTATCCATTCTTCAGTTGAGGAACATCTAGGTTGTTTCCAAATTCTGTGTAGGGTTATCCCAACATATTTTGTATTAATAATGGCTATTTGAAAGATGTTACTTCCCTGATTTCTTTCTTAGCCTGTTTGTCATATGTATGTAGAGGGGATGGTGTCTTTTGTTTTTAGTTAATCTTGAATTCAGCCACTTCACTAAAGGTGTTCATCAGTCATAGGAGTTCCCTGGTAGAATTTTGGGGATTACTTTTTTATACTGTCATATCATCAGCAAATAGCTGATGACTTCTTACTTTCCAGCTTTTACCCCCTTGATCTCCTTTTGTTGTCTTACTACTCTAGCTAGAACTTCGAGTACTGTGTTGAATAGGTATGGAGAGAATGGACAACCTTGTTTTGTTCCTGATTTTAGTGGAATCACTTTGTTTCTCTCCACTGAATTTGACATTAGCTATGGCTTGCTGTATATTGCCTTTATTATGTTTAGGCATGCCCCTTTTATCCCTGATCTTTCCAAGACTTTTATTATGAAGGGGTGTTGGATTTTGTCAAAGGTTTTTTAAGCATCTAATGAGATAATAATATGGTTTTTGTCTTTTGGTTTTTGTTTATATGGTGGATTACACGTACTGATTTTCATATGTTGAACCATCCCTGAATCTCTCACATGAAGTCTACTTGATCATGGTGGATGATTTTTTTAATGTGCTCTTGCATTCAGTTTGCCAGTATTTTATTAAGTACTTTTGCATATATGTTTATAAGGGAAATTGGTCTGTAATTCTCTTTCTTTTTTGAGTCTTTCTATGGTTTGACTATCAAGGTGACTGTGGTTTCATAAAATGAATTTGTCAATGTTCCTTCAGTTTCTGTTTTGTGGAATAACTAGAAGAGGGTTGATGTTAGCTCTTCCTTGAAAGGTCTGATAGAATCCTGCTGTCTAGGGAGGTTTTTCATTGGGAGACTTTTAATGACTGCTTCTATTTCCTTGGGGATTATAGGTCTATTTAAATAGTTTAATTGATCTTGATTTAACTTTGGTAAGTGGTATCTAACAAGAAACAATTATTGGTTATTTGGGAGTTTCATACAATGCACCACAGTCACACTTACTTCCCATTCCTCCAAGGTCCAGTCTTCTACCCTTAACCTCCCCCTGCCAATCCCCATCCCAAAAAGAGAAAAAATACACCAACTCCAATTTGTATTACCAATGTACTCATTGAAGTATGGTCAAACTCTCGGTGGCCAACCCCTTAAAGAAGTCATCAGAAAACAGATGGTCGAAACCAAGCCTAGTGGTGTTGTGGTTCATGCCATTAATGCCAGCATGCTTGAGGCAGATGCAGGTGGTTCTCTGTGAGTTCTACAGATCGAGTTCCAGGGTAGGCTCCAAAGCTACACAGAGAAATCCCGTCTTGAAAAACAAAACAAAACAAAACAAAAAAGTGGTAGGGTAATAAATTAAAGACATGGTTAAAGGCTAGAACTATATAGTTGTACAGAGATGGGAAAGGAATGCCTGAAACAGTGGTTTGAGAAAAGGAGATCTGTAGTAAATTTGGTAAGAAGCTGAGGAAGCTATGCTAACCTGGAGAATATTCATCAGTGCCAAGCTCCAGAAAGGCCACATGAACATGCATCACACTTCCTCGTTAGCTTCCATTTGGCATTGAGAGTAGCTTAATGACTTAAGTTTATGATAGCAGTTCATTGAAATACATCGTTTCATATTGATGGGTATACTAGTCATTTCCATGGGAGATCTGTTTGCATTGTCTATATAACCTAATAGTAATAATAGATATTCAGTAGATACTTGTTGCATTAATGTTTCAATATGCCTTTCCTTACTTCTCTAAGGAATCTAACTTATGTCTCTCTATGCTTTGCCAAAGTTCACTTTTTT
Organism: Phodopus roborovskii; assembly: GCF_943737965.1. Classification (NCBI taxonomy): domain Eukaryota; kingdom Metazoa; phylum Chordata; class Mammalia; order Rodentia; family Cricetidae; genus Phodopus; species Phodopus roborovskii. The sequence goes on from NW_026125680.1 coordinate 2,278,985, forward strand.
TCTGGCTGTAGCAGCCTGCTAGATTCTGTTTGTATGTATATTTATGGGAAAAGGCTGTATTAAAATAGTTATGAGTTTCTAATTTTGTTTTTATTTGAGCACTATGGGTTTTGCATTAGTAATTATGGTACTTAGAATTTTATTTTACAACATTTTCCCCTCTTCATTCCTTCTTTCTTGATGTGTTAAAATTTCAGTGTCAGTTGAGGTTACTTGTAGCTTGTTTATAAAGAAGAGAGTGCTGAACACCCCAGAATTAAGGCATATTCAGAAAGGATCCATCCTAAAGCAGAATTTTTAACTATGACTACATTACAATAAAAGAACAAAGTATAACATAAATTAACATAGCAGGAATTTGTATAATTTGTTTTAAGTAATACTGCTTCTCTTTGAAGGAGGGGCCCCAATGGGGACAATGACTGGGATGAAGAGGGATGGAGAATAGAGTATGGAGAAAATTGAATGTGATGGCTAACATCAGCTTCCAACTTGGCTATAGTCGGTGATGAGTTTAGTCTTTACATTAGTAGATATAGTAGGTGATTCTTCCTACTATGAATTATAGACAGTTTGTTTTCTACCTGGTCCCGCAACCCTTCGTCTCAAATAAATGCACAGAGGCTTATATTAATTATGAACTGTTTGACTGATGGCTTAGGCTTCTTACTGGCTAGCTCTCTTTTAATTATTAACCCCAAACTATTGATCTGTGTATTTCTATGTGGCCTTATCTTACCGAAGAATGTTCGGCATCCTATTTTCCTGGTAGCTACATGACATCTCTCTAGCAGCTTCTCTTTCTATCTTCCTCTTCCCAGAATTCTCCTCATCTAGTAGTCCCACCTATACTTCCTGCCTGGCCACTACTGGCCAATCAGTGTTTTAGTCATCAACCAATAAGAGAAAGATATATACAGAATGGCATCCCCTCATCAGTGAGAGGTCCCTAAGATGTTCTGAAGAGAGAGATGTGCTGCTTCTTTTGCCTATCATAATATAGAAGCAATGGTGCTGAAGGATTTGGAAGTTCCCCAGGAATTTCCTGCTGGAAGAAGGGAAAGACTGAATCCTTGGTGTTAGGCAGTGGAATGAGTTATCAGATCACCTTGCACAGTAGTCAGCAGCTCGACAATGAAGGGTCGGTGATGGGCAGGGCCACATCTATTTAAACTGCTCCTCAAGACAGGACTCTTTGATGGACTTGTCACCAGAAGTTTTTCCTGCTTCTCAATTTGTTCATGTTGAGTAAATCCCATTTCTCTTGTTTATTATTGTACATTACTGCTTATTGCTACTTGTGTGTGTATTTGTGATGTTCACTCATATATCCTATTTGTTTGTTTCTCTGCAGATTCCCAACTAATATGTATAAACACCATGCTTCTATTTTATTATTCTGAGAGTTTTGCTTTTCAGGTCTGCCTTTCTCCTTCCTCTTAGATTGCTGCTCTCTGGAATTGTGAAGTACTCTTAGTATGGCTGTAGTTCACTGTCAGTATGGAGCACTTACGGTATGTACAGAGCATGACATACTGTCAGCTTCTGTGACCATGTTCAGAGGGACAAGGCTAAACACTTGGTCAATGACTGGAAGTGAAGAACTATCTATTGCACACAGTAGAATATGATAAGTTCTCTGAGAGAAAGAGCTATAAAATACGAAGTAGAACTCCACTAAGAGTAATGACTTCTGCTTGGAAATATGGGGGAAGAAGGGGCCGATCCTATATATGTATGGAATTTCAATCACTACCTTGATATGGATGGAGTATATCTGTAAAAAGGCACATCAGAAACAGAGGGAATATAGTGAACAAAGCTACTAGACCAGGAAGGGGGGAATTGTGGGGACAAGAAAGATACTGTGTATTGTGTATTAGCATTTTGTGGGGAGCAATCACCAGGGAGACACCCACAAATTGAATAGACTTTAGAAGGGATAAATTTATGCCTCAGCATTTAATGGTACTTGCTGTTCTCTCAGAAGACCCGAGTTCAGGTCTCATCACCCACAGCAGGTGACTCACATCCAACTCTTACTCCAGTTCCGTGGGGTCCTCATGTCATCTTCTGGCCTCCATGAGCACTCAGCACACACCACACATGGTACATGTACATACACACAGGCAAAACACTCATGCATATTTAAATAACAAAAACAACAAGATGAACCCTAGGATGGAGAACTACCTGCTGTTTCTTCTCAGACACATTGGCTACAAATAAATGTAAATATATGCAAATATGCTTATACATTTATTCTGTTTTCTTTCACCAAAGTTGCTTTTGGTTTGGAGACACCACAAACTTACCATCAGTCTTAGTTAGACTGGCTGTGTCTTGGACTGACTTAGTCATATCTTAAGTAAAGGTTACTGGGGTAGGGTGGGGGGAAGCTTGGGACTTGATAGACCTAACTTAATAGTTGGTTTCTGAGTTTGCCTCACAGCTACCATGCATCTCCATTAGAACATGGCAATGAAACACTTATACTTTGCTAATGAAGTATTCTTTCTAGTAACTCAGGTGCTTTACAAACTTTAAAGTATTATCCAGATTTAGGCATTATTTCATGATTTTCCCCTAGAAAGAATGGATATTATGGGTGAATTAAAATTTTTGAGCAGGAATCTTTGTGTAATTTTCTGCATTCAAATGGTGACATAACAGCATTTGGGTTTTTAAAAATGCCTTTTTGGTTTCAGTCAAGGGATCAAACAGTAAGGATGGCATACGGGCTTCCTGCTTTAGTAGTATCTCAATAATAGTAGGCCTGTTGCTTATTATGTTATAATTCAAAAAAAAATCTCAGTTTATAATCCAAATTACATGCATTTAGTTTTAGATGTTTCTGGTAAGTTTACTAAGAAACAATTGAGATATAAAATTTTTAAACACTGTACACACCTGGCTCCGAGGTTGAGCAACATGGAATAGTAGTGCCATTGCCATTATAACCATCTTATGGAACTGATGGGAGATGTCATTCTGTAAATATGTTTCTTTTATTGGTTAATGAATAAAGGCATTTTGTTATGAGTATGTTTTCCCCTGCTGGTCTTGGTCCCACAGACACACCAGCCCCAAATTAACACACAGAGACACTGTAGTAGATATAAAGCTGTAGGCCAGTTACTAGTTTCTTATCGGCTAGCTCTGTCTTAATTATTAACCCATTTATACTATTCTAAGTGTTTCCACGTGATCTCATCTTACTGGAGAGAGGGGCTGGCATTCTGCCCTCACCGGTCTCTACATGCTGATTCCTCCTTACTACTTCCTCTCTCCTCCTAGTCTCCTAGTTCCACCTATCTTGCTTTCATATTGGCCAGCAGTGCTTTCTTCATTAACCAGTATGAGAAACATATTTACAGAATGACATCTCCCATCATGGAACAGATCTGTTATGAGTAGTTTTTTTTTTCCTGCCAGTCTGTTCCCACCACTGTGCCAGCCCCAAATAACACACAGAGACACTGTATTAGATATAATGTTGTTGGCCAGTTACTTTTTTCTTATCTGCTAGCTCTGTCTTAAATATTAACCCACTTCTACTAATCTAAGTATTTTTAATTGGTTTTATCTTACCAGAGAGAGGCCCCGGACATCTGTTCTCTCAAGTTCTACATGCTGACTCCTTCCTTCCTACTACTTCCTCTCTCCTCCTCGTCTCCTAGTCCCACCTATCTAGCTTTCCTATTGGCCAACAGTGCTTTATTCATTAACCAATATGAGAAACATATTTACAGAATGACATCTCCCATCATAACTCCATCTTGCTATCAATTCTCTTGATGAGAATATTCATTCATATCCCTCATTTCCTGTCGTGGCAAGGACTGGTATATCTTTTGGAATGTCATCTATATGGGACTCTGTAATATTTTACTTTTGTGAATCAAATTCCTTTTACTTAGCATACTGCCTTTGAGAGTTATGTAAAGTAGTAAGAAGTAGTAAGTGCATAGTTTGTTCCTTTTATTGAAGATTAAAGTTTTGGTGTACATTTATCATTGTTTGTTCACAATTTGAAGAGTAATTAGGTTGTGTGGGTTTGTAGTGGTTATAATACAGCTGCCATAATCATTTATGTGTAGATTTTCACAAGTGTGAGATTCCTTTTGTCTAGGCAATACTTTTGGGGTGAAGTTATGTATAGTAAGTGCTTGGTTTTAAAGAATGACAAAGTACTTTTTCAAGGCATTGTGACATTTTGTGATTCCATCTATTCTACAGAATTTTTCAGTTGCTTAATACATGTGTCAAGTATTAAGTCTAAAGAGAATTGTAGCTCTTTCATTAGTTACATAGTTATGTCTTAAATTTTAAAAGAATTTTACTCTAGGTAAATCATACCACAATAAGCTTGATCTTCTGAAGATAAGAGGTAAACTACAAAGTTGAGTAAAATGATAGTGAGATATACAAGTGATTAAGGAAGAAAATCCAGAGTAGAAAAGGAATTAATAAAATGAAAAAGGAAAGGTAAATAGGGAAAACACTTTGAAATGGTCCATTCAAAAAATAAATAAATAAGTAAATAAATAAATAAACAAGGATATCCAATAAGGATTAGAAACGACTCAGTTGCTCTTACTAAGCATGAGGATATGCAGTGGGGAATTTTCATACATTTTTATAACCAAATGTTCATTAGATACACCCAGTAAATTAGATTTATAAGAAATAAAAATAAGAATGCCTTTTATTTTGTGATGGTGATTTGAAGACTGTATTTAGTACAAATTTCTTCACATTTACACAAGTTAGATAAATATGAATATTTATGGAACACTATTATGACAAGGGATTATTTGAAAATGTGTATAAAATGAGCGGACTGGATAGAGAATTATCTCATTGTGCTAATTTGCATGTACCTAATAGCTAATGATTTCAGCTTTTCATGTATTTAGGCATTCCATCTTTCAGTATTTAGATTTTTGCCTATTAAAAACAATTAAACTGCTAGTAAAGCCAATGTGTTCTTTAGATTCTGGATGCAAAATTCTGTAGCAGATGTGTGCTTCGTGCTTTGCCTTTCCATTGTCCTGGTAGTGTCTTTGTCAGACAAATATTTTGACTGTTTTGTTTTTCATGAGTCATGAGTTTTGTAGCATTTTATAATAAAATCTTTGCCTAATTTAGGCTAATCAGCCTTCTGTCACTGAGAAATACCTGAGCTAAATCAACCTTCAAAGAAGAAAGATATACTTACTTTTCCATTTACTTTGTTAGCATATGTTGCTTTTACAGAATACTGGGTTCATTGTGCCAATTCCATACATGTATATAAACTTCTTTTTTGTTCATATTTGTATCATGTGTGATATTAGTCTGAGTATGGTTTAGATGTTTAACATGATCATCTCCATTTTCATTCACTTTCTTGACCATGTCATTAGCTCATTCTTGTATACATACAATTTGTATACACATAATTTATTGATGGACACCTAGGCATATTCGAGAGTATGGCTGTTGTGACTTGTACTGCAGTTAACATAGATGTACAGATATCTGTGTGGTGTGCTGACTTAGAATTCTTTTGGTACATATACAGGCGTGGTATAGTACTTGTATTGCAACCTCCACACAAAAGTCCATGGAACAATGACTGCACCAGTTTATACCTGTTCTCCATCCTAGGTAACAGGTATTGTCCTATGTTATGGTAGCCACCCTGACTAGGGCAAAAAGGAGTTTAAGTGCAGTTTTAATTTGCATCTTGTTGATGACTAAGGCAGCTGAACAGTTTTTGCTGTATTTATTGGCCATTCATACTGAGTCTGAGGACTCCATTTGACTTGTTTGTCAGAAACTGATTGGATAGCTTATTCTTTTGGAACTTGCATTTTTTAGTTCTTAATATAGTCTGGATATTAAACTACTGTAAGATGAGTAGACAGACCCTGTAGGCTGTCTCTCCATTCTAGTAATTGTTCCATAGATGTTTTGAGTTTGGTGGAGTGTCATTTGTCAACTCCTAACTGTTAGGACTTGAGTAACTGTTGTCCTATCCAGAATGCTGTTTCCTATGCCTATATCCTGAATTGTTTCCTTCAGTTTTTCTCTGCTTGTTTCAAAGTTTTAGGTCTTATATTGAATTGATTTTTGTTCAGGAATTTCACTTCATTATTTTTAGGTTTGCCAGCATCATTTGTTGAAGAGGAACTCATTTCTCCAGGGTATGTTTTTGATGTCTTTGTCAAGAAGCAGATAATTACACTTTGTGTGTCTGCTTTTGTGACAGTGCCATGCTGCTTTTATTACTGTGGCTGTGTAATATAATTTGAATTTAGGAATTATGATGCCTCCAGGATCACTTTTCCCCTTGGGATAACTTTGGCTATTTAAGGACTTTTTATTTCCAAATACATTTTAGAATTGATTTCTTTTTTCAGTGAAAAAATGTGTTTGGAATTTTAATGGGGATTGCATTGAATCTGTTGTTTAAGTATTAATTGCACTCATATATGAACATGAGAAGTCTTTCTACCTTTTAGTGTCCTTATCAACATTGAGAAGGTGTATTTTGCTAATGGTTCTAGAAGTTTTGGCCTGTGGCTTCTTGGCTCCATTTCTTTTGGTCTGTGAAGGCACAGTCTATGGGTCGTGAAAGGTCTGCTTGTCTCATGGTGGCCAGGAAGTGAAAGGAAGAGCTTCAGGGAGGTCCCTATGTCGCCTTTAGAAGCTTGTCTACAATAACCTAACTTTCTTCTACTAAGCTCCACCTCTCAAACATTACAGCATCTTCCCAATAGTGCTACAGTGGACTTTGGAAGGACCTTAAGATTCAAATCAGAAGATCTCATAGATTTCCTCTCATATTTTCCTACAAAAATCTGGATTTTATTTTGAATCTTTGATTTGTGATCTACTTTAAGTTAATTTAAACTCTTAGTTTCTAGGAATATTTTCATTTTGTTTAAATTATGGAGTGAAGGGATTGTGGAAGTATGTACTTGGAACTATTACTTGCAGTTGGTACTTTGGCAGGTATGACTTAGTCAGTGATATTTAACCTCTTTGACCCTGACTTTCAGTGAGGACCATAGCTGACTTTAGATATGGAAAAACATGGATAGAGCAAAAAGCTTCATGAGAGAATACAGCAGTGTTTAACCATACTGCCTTTACACCCATCATCTTGTTTTTATTCTCTGTGCTGCCTTCTAAATATACAAGTCTTAGAAGAAACAGTACAATTAGTTTAGGTTTGAAGAGTTCTATGTCTGGTCCAGTCAGCTTTGCTCAAGGACAATGGTATTAGGAAGAAAAGAGACATGCATATTTTGTGGGTAGCAAGTATGCAGTTCTCAGAGATTGAAAAGAGGGTTGGATGTGTCAAAATTTCTGGTAGGACTAGTTGATATACTCTTTTAAAATTAATTTTAATTTCTTCTTTACAACATGTCATAGAATGAATAGTCTTGTTTTCTGCATTTTTTGAAAAAAAATTGATTTTATGACACAGAAATTTGGTACAATAAATTGACAATTGGGTAAGCTTCTGTTATTTTATTTAAAAATATTTATCCTTTGGCAATTTCATGCACAGATACAAAGTCTTTAGAGCCTAGTCATCCCCCAGATCCACTTGCTCTTCTCCTTTAACTCCTCCTGGACTCTCTCCCTCAATTACCCTCCCAAATCATGTCTTCATCTTTCTCTCTCATTTAATGAATCACTGAGTCCAAATAGTAGTGGTCATGTGCACATGCATATAGGGCACCACCAACTGAAGCATGGGCAACCTTCCATGGGCCACAATCCTAAAGAAAACTGACCCTCCTTTCTCCAGTGATCATCAACTGCCTGTAGTTCTTAGCTAGGGATGGAACTTTGTGTCCCCCTCCCCTACCCATACTGGGATGTGTTGCTTGGTGTAATCTTGTACAAGTCTTTTGTAGATCTAGTGCAGGCAACCATAGCTACTGTGTATTCATAATTGCAATAGTATGGTCAACTCCTTGAGGCATTATTTTATAATATTCATTCCTGACCTTTGGTTCTTCCAGACATTCTGCTCCCTCTTTCCAGATATTCCCTGTATTTTGGTGGGAGGACCGGTAATGTAGACATCCCATTCAGGGTTGAGAACTCCACAGTCCACACTAACTCTTTCTCCACTTTTTGACCAGTTGTGAGTCTGTGTATCAGCTACTGTCCCCAGCATACAAAAGCTTCTCTGGTGAGGGATGAGAGCTTCACTAATACAAACGAATGGCAAGTATTTAGAAGGCAGTTTGATAGTATACCCTTTTAGCAAATTAATAGTGCTAGGGCTATGACTTCCTATACTAGAGGATTTTGGCCAGTTTTCTAACACCAGGTACGAATTCCTTCCTGTGGCCATGATTTCATATAAAGAATGTCATGTACATCCAACAAAGAAAGGAGTGGAGAGTAAAGAAAATTGACATTTGAAATTGAACATTTATTACAAACTTACATCTTAAAGAACTTTCATTTAAATACATTCAATTTCAGGAACCCATGAATAAGGAAGGGAATACGGGAGACTCATATTACTAAATTTTTCTTTAGGTAGATACTTAGCATATGGTATTTTGTCCAACTTTTCCATGCATCCTTTAAGAACTATTATTTCAGAACCAGGGAAGAGAAATGAAAACACGGGAAAAACATCCCATAAACATATGGCAAGGTTAAACTCTCTGTAATTTTGAGAGTGTTTTTCCCCAGTCGACTGTTAGGAAGTACTATGAGTGTTTTGAAATGTTTAATTAATTGTGTGTGCGTGTGTGCTTGCGCATAATGAGTCTTCCCACACGGGTGCTGGTCACTGAGCTGGTGAAAGAACACTGTGCATTGTTAACTCCTGAAGCGTCTCTCCTGCACAAGCCTATGAATAAACCTTTTTCAGAGGAGCATATAGGCAGGGCTTTCCAGAAGCTGCCGGGCTTGTTTGCTTGTCCATGTACTTGACACTGTTGGAGCAGTCTAATGCTAGCCACTAAGCACCTAGATCTTGCAGGGATCATTAAAGTGATGAACCAATACATTGAAATAGCAGTAGCTTCTGTGTTTGTGAAAGAGACATATTTTTTTTTGTCCAAGTATTCTAAACATTAATGCAAGCTAAATAGAGAATTGGGGGAATAGGGAAAAAGTGACCTTTCTTTTTTAGGCTAAGCAAACAGAATGAAGAAAGCAAAGACTGGCTAAATTTCATGAAGTAGTATTTTAAGCTTTTCATGTTTATATACTTGAAACTTGGTATTTCCAAAACCGTATTTTTTAACGTGAAAAATAAGGTGTGACTTAGAAATTTTTGTTGAACACCAATATTTGTAGAGTGAATTATTTTTAGTAATTGCATAAAACAATTTTAAGTTATTTAGTGTTGATGTCATAGAAGCAAATCTATCCTTCACATACATATTTTTGTCTGAGTTAATTATAAACTATTTTGTAATTATCAACCTAAATAACCTTGACTAATAAAATGAGTCATTTGGCTAGTTTATTTCACTAATCTAAGACTATTAAAACCACTACTATTGTTTTTTTATTTTATTTAATTTTATATAACAAAGTCCAATTAAATGAAAACAAACATTTATAGACAATATTTGGGAATTTGGGCGTCGTTCTTTCCAAACTACTTCCTGCTGGTAAGGGGCGCTGTCATGGGGGATTCGAAGAAGATTCAGAAATCCTGGCTGTAGTGTGTAGGGCTGTTTTGTCCAGCTGTTTTGAATGTAGGATCAGCTTGTACTCTGTTTCAGGCGGTCTGGCTTGATCAAACCACATTAGTCTGGAAGGAATCCACATCTTTTCATTTTCTGTGGAAACAAAAATAGAAATCCTTTTCCCCAGTAACTTGTCCTTCAACTTAAATTTTGGAGTCAAAGCATTTTTTTAATTTAATTTATTATTTTACATGTCGATCCCAGTTCGCTCTCCCTCCCTCCCTCCCTTCAGCCCTCCCTCCCTCCTTCCCTCCCTTTAACCCTCTCTGCCCTCTCACATGCACTCTAAACACCCTCCCCTCCCATCCCCCCACCCCAATTCCATATGTAGGGGAACGCCATCCAGTTGGGGTCATGTAGATCTGACAGGTCCTGTGAAGTAGGGACTAGGGCTTCTCTCCTGTCTCTAGATTAAGGAAGTTATCCCTCCATGGGGGATATGTTCCTAAGTCCTTTTGTGCACCAGGGATACATCCTGGCTCCACTGTCTGAGGTCTCTTAGACCGGTCAGTCCTTCTGGCTGAGACCCATATTCAGGGGGGCCTGAGTCAGTCCCATGCTGGCTTCCCAGCTATCAGTCTAATGGTCGTTAGCTCGTCCTTGTTCAGGTAAGCTGCCTCTATGTGCTTCTGCTGCATGGTCTTGTCCTCTCCATCTGCTTCTGGGTTCTAGTTCGACTCAGTGTTTATGTATGGGTGTTTGCTCCTATTTTCAACAGGCATTAGTTGAGGGCTCCATGGAGAAGTTAGTTGTTGATCTCACTCTCCGGGAAGGGCATTTAGCATGCCACAGTGCACCTGTGGTTGTCTGAGGATAGCTTGTGGGAGTCACTTCTCTCCACCATGTGGGGCTCAGGGATTGAACTCAGTTTGCTAGGCTTGCTGGCAAACACCTTCACCTGCTGAACCATCCCACTTGCCCAGATTGTGCCATTTGTAATCAGTCTGCTCAGGGTCATCTCCAGGAAGTAGCTAGTGAAGAACTATTATTAGGGCCAAGAAAGATAACAGCTTCATCAGGGCCTGATCTCCCACACTGAGGATACAGGTGACTTTTAGGCAGCTTCACACATGTGATAAAATGTCTATCTCTCATAAGTTAACCTTGTTTGTTTGGATTGAACCTTGCTGTTGTTTTATTAAGAATTGCCAATTCTCAACTACAAGGACTGGGAATAGTAGATGAGTTTGCTAATCCAGAGTTAAGACTGCGGTTCTTTCCAGGTCAGAAAGGAGATGCCAAAGTCATTTTTTTCTGTATCTCCACAGGCTGCATTTCCAAAGAACAAACTAATTATAGTATGTCACATTGTAAGCATCAAATATCCAGGTTTTGGCCAAATAGCTCTCAGTGTTTCTTTTCAAAATTTATGTTATTGAAAGTAGCCCTCAGTTACTGGCCAAGATACTGGCTTATGCTTAGGAGCAGTGACTTCCCACTTAGAGTCAGTGGGTTAAGCTATCCTATAGTTATTTTCAGTAGCTCTTATATTTTTCTTATTGGCTCTCCTTGAGCAGAGATGGGAGCTTATAACTGAGTTAAGTCTTTAGTATTGTGGCCTTTAGTTCTCTCTGACATGTTTACAGGATTTATTTTATTTAATTATGCATATATGTGTGTAGGTATGTGTATATGAGTTCAGGTTCCACAGAGGCCAGAGGAGTGTTGGTTCATCTGGAGCTAGAGTTACAGGTGGTTGTAAGCTGCCCATTGAGCATGCCAAGAATCAGATGTGGGTCCTCTGCAAGGGCAATATGTGCTGTTAACTGGAAATCCATCTCTCTAGCCCCTCACTGACTTTTTGAGTAATGTTATGTGGTCTAGATACTTTATGTAACAAATTGAACTACTAAGTTAAAACTGGCTTGTTAACAAGCATTGGGAATTGAAATTCAAATTAGTCATTTTCCTCGTCTCTTAGACCCCTTATTCAAATCTGAAGGTGTGGCTGCTTTCACTTAGACATAGAATCATTGCATGAATCAACTTTACATATTCACAGCTGATTGTTAGTTTTCTTATAAATCGCTTCTCCATTTTTCTTTAACTTCTTGACCTCTATTTCTGGGTTAAAGTTCTTTTTTGCTGTTTATTCAGAGGAGCACTAACTATAAACATATCCCTTTGTACCTGACCAGATTATGTTTCAGTTTCAGGACTCTGTAAGTCACCGTATGTGGCTTTTAATCTGTTAGGCCTCAACTTCTTTCTTTTAGGCATTTAATTAACCAGAAATAAAATTCATAGACATTATAAGCTGCCTATAACTATAATGCAAATATAATAACTTGATTATGGTATGAAGGAAATAATGAATTAAATATGATCAAACTTTTAGGCCCCTCTGCAGTAGAAGATGTGAAATAACCAATACTTCAACCTGCTTTTTTAGAGTAAGTTCCATGTGAATGCAGGCGCCTCCTCTTTCAGATACATATGTAGGTGTTAGGAATACCCATCTGGTTTTCCATATGGAATGTCATAATTTGATTCCAAAGGAATGGGTTCTCTTCTTCTGCACATCCTTCTTGGCACTTGTTAACATCTATCTTTTTTCTTCTTCTGATACTTGCTATCTTACTGTTGGGAAGTAATAGCTCATTGTGGTTTTAATTTGTATTTCTCTGCTAATTGGTGACTTTGAGTATTTCTTAATGTACTGGTCAGCAATCTATATTCTTCATGTAGTGGTTAACACATCTCCTTGCTAAGTAACATCTAGAATTTCATAGGAGACAAGCCCTTGGGCATATGTGTGAGGAATTATTTAGATTAGTTTAGTTGAGCAGATAGAGCTGCTTACTAGCATGTGGCACCACATTGTAGACTTGGGAGCCAGAGTGAAGAAAAAGGTGAAGAAAAAGGAGAAAGTGAGCTGGATACAAATAACTGAACTCTACTTCCTGACTGTGAAAACAGTGTGAGTAGCAGTCTCATACTCCTGTTGCTATGTTTTGCCACCATGATGATCTTCCTTCCAAATGATGAGCCAAAATAAACCCTTTCTAAATGTGGTTTGGGTCATTTTTTTCCCCACACCAATCAACAATGACAAACTACTGGACTACTTTATATTTGTTTGAGAAATTTGTTTCAATCTACTGCCTAATTATTAATCAGTTTTTCATTTTTTATTGAATTATGTCTGTCAAGTGTTGAATAAAAAATGTGGTATTTGTATTCAGTAGAACTATTCATCCATCCAAAGGAATGAAATACTGACATTTGTGACATGGATTAACCTGTAGGCCACTATGTTAGATATAACAAGGCAGATACAGAATGGTGCGCGCGCGCACACACACACACACACACACACACACACACACACACATATATATATATGCTTAAATGGTTACTCTCATAGGAATAGGAAGTAGAATAATGGGTTTCCAAGTGCTGGAATGAGTACCAGAGAGAGAAAGAGAGATGGGGAAAGATTAGTACCTGAGAAAATGGAAGAAAATGGCCCCTCAAAGGGAATAGCACTATTAGGAGATGTGGCCTTATCAAAGTAGGTATGGCCTTATTGGAGGAAGTATCATTGTGGGGGCAGGCTTTGAGGTCTACTTTGCTCAAGCTTCTCTCAGGGTGACACTCAGACCACTTCCTGTTACCTGCAAGATGTAGGATTCTTGCTAATTCACCAGCACCATGTCTGTTTGCATACTACCATGTGCCACTATGGTGATAATGAACTGAACATCACCCCATTAAATGTTTCCTTTATAAGAGTTGCCATAGTCATGGTGTCTCTTCACAGCAATAGAATCCCTAAGACAGTACCAGTGGATATTAAATTATAATTAAGAGTTAAAAGTTCCGCTAATTGTTTTATTAGCAGAGCAGAATGACTCTATGATATTTTATTGTATAGTTCAAAAATCTAAGAATATATTGAAAGTTTTCAGCACACAAAATGATAAATGTTTGAGGAAATATGTTTAGACTGATTGAAAACATTGTATAGTGAAAAGATTTGCCAAAATATCACACTACTCCATTAATACATATATGTATTTTTAGTATCCTTAGAGATGACTAGATTTTTAATTAAAAATTTAAAAGGAGATACTCATTATTTGTGAGATACAATAGTATATTTTTGCAAATAAGAAACCCTAGGAAATATATAATAAGAAGCATATGTGGATTATACAATAAGTGTGTTAGAATCAGGAACAATAGACCAGAATATATGATAAGAGAAAAAAGGAAGTACTTGAAGTAGAGAGCTTGGACCAGAGAAAGTTACAGCTACTCCAAATGGAGAAAACATGGAAGTATAATATTCTCATCATTTACCTTGACTGTGTTTCTAAATGCAGTGACAAAATAATTCCATATGCTTTAACGCAAGGCTTCTCAGTTGACTTACTAATCACCTCCAGAATCTAGACAGGAAGGCTTGTCTAAGTATTAGTACTAGACTTTGAAAAAAGGAAGGGCTTAGTGTATAAGCCTCGATAATGTAGATACTTGGCACTGGAACCTTTTTTTTCTTTCCTTTGCAAATACAAACTTAAACCAAAGCCTTAAGCCTATCTTGTGCAGTTAATAATATGAAAATCAGAAGATAATGGAGAAATATTTTATTTGCATGTTTTCTTATAACTGAGTATGCTAACAATGTAAATCTTTTGTTGATAGTCTATTTATCGCAGATGGAATTGTTAAGACCATCAATTAAAATATTTAACAAAGTGAATTCTTATATTTTAAAGCAATCTTCCAGTACTACTATAAAGGAATGCATCATGCATCATTCAGTTGTCAGGGCACAATTTCAATTCCTTTGCCACCGTCCTTGGCATTTTTAGCCATTTCCTTACTCACTGTGATATATATGCATCAATGACATTTGCATGTGGAAAGTGATTTATGGGGCTGAAGAGATGGCTTAGTGGTTAAGAGTTGTTGCTTTTCCAGAGGACCCGAGTTCATTTCCCAGCATCTATGTCAGTTCACTCAAAAGTGCCTGCTACTACAGCTTCAGGGGACCCGATGCCCTGTTTGGCCTCTTTAGACACGAGGCATACAGACACATGAGTGCACACAAATGAAAATAAAAACAAAACTTTAAAAATATTTTTAAAGAGAAACACGAATTCTGTACTTGTCTTAATGGCGAACATTTACTCTTCTAACTCCAAGCTTTGTACCCCGACTGACATTGTTATCTGAGTAACTAGGATTGGAGCCTCCACTCTGATAGCCCTATTAAGCCAGGTTCAGCCACAAATTCTTACTAAGCTGATTAAAAAAAACCAGTGAAAAGCAGATGTATAGAAGTATGCATGCATAAGAAAACTTGGTCCAGGTGTCGTCCTACCCATTTAGCCATCATTTTCTAGCTCTCATTGTTTCTGACAAGGTAGTCTGAAATGTGTTAGATCTCTGAAAATCTTTTGCCAAAAGATGGTAGTTCCTCTGGTTGCACCAGCCTTCAGATTTTTCCCCTGAGAGGCAAAATCCTGTGGTCATTGTTTCAATAGGCTGATAGCCAAAGGGAGACATACATATCCAAGTGTTTCTCCTCCTCATCCCTACAAAGCTAGCAGTTCTCCCCCCCCCCCCCATGCCATCCCAGACTATTGTTTACCACCATTCTACAAGAGTTGCTCATACGAAAACCAAGCTGAATGTATTGGAAGTATTCCTGAAAAAAATAACAACAACAACAACCAACAAAACCAAACAAATCAACCAACCAACAAACAGAAAAAAAAAAAAAAAAAAAAAAAAAAAAAAAAACTACCAGTCACTGGGTATTGGAATAAGCTGCAACATCTGAACTATACTGAAGCCCAGGACAAGTGGGGAAAGTAGAATTACTATTTTTTTTTTAAAAAAAATATTGATATTTTGTTCATGGATGCTTTGTATCTTCAACAGCTCTGTTGAGATTTAATTCAAACAACATAGAATTCATTCATTTAAAATGTGTAGTTTTATAATTACTAGTTTGGTCACAGATCCAGGCAACCATTGGACAGTGTAAATTTTAATGTATTTGTGTTAATAGAAAAATAATCTCTCTGTCCTTTAACCATTGTTACTACTCCAACTCTCATTTTCTCTCCCTTTACCTTGTTTCTGACAGTATACTTAGCAACACCAATTTGATTCCCCTATTATTAACTTTTCATATAATTCTAACTGTGCTGGTTAAGGTTTTTTTTTTTGTGCATTTGTTTGGGGTTTTTTGTTTTGTTTTGTTTTGTTTTGTCATTGGGAATGAGGGACCGCAATTGAGAAAATGCCACTACTATATTGGCCTATGGACAAGCCTGTAGGGCATTGTCTTAATAAATAATGGGAGAGGGCCCAACCCTTTGTGGGTGGTACCATCCTTGGGCTGGTGGTCCTGGGTTCTGTAAGAAAGCAGGCTGTCGAAGCCAGAAAGAAGTACCCCTCCCTGGCCTCTGTATCAGATCCTGCCTCCAGGTTCCTTACCTATTTGAGTTCTTGTCCTGACTTCCCTGATGATGAACCTGTAAGTCAAATAAACCCTTTCATTCCCATATTGCTTTTGACTGTGTTTTCTTATCACAACAGTAGAATGCATACTAAGGCAATAATCACATGTGTGTGTGTGTGTTTTTTTTTTTTTATTAAGAGTATTCTGCATCAGGGAACATCAAAATCTGCAAAATCATTTGGGGTAGGGCCTAGGCCCTTCCCAGTGTCTAACAGCTGGGAAATGAACATAGGACTGACCCAGATTCCCTGAATGTGGTGTTAGTTGGGAGGCCTGGGCAGTCTATGGGGCCATGGTAGTGGATGGGTATTTATCCCTAGTATATGAATGGACTTTGGGAGCCCATTTCGCATAGAAGGTTACTCTCAGCCTAGACACATGGGGGAGGGCCTGGGCCCTGCTCCATATGATATGACAGACTTTGAAGACTCCCCATGGAAGGCCTCACCCTCCCTGGGGAGCAGAATGGGGATGGGATGGGGTGGTGGGGGGTAACAGGGGAGGATGGGCGGGTGCAGGACAATAGTCCTTTACTAGTAGCTAAACCCTTGGGGATGTCATTCCCTTCTCCATCAACTGTTAACTGCATATAAATGCTCAGGAAACAGTAGGGACTCATGAGCCTCTTCCCCTTCCATAACAGAAGGGCTTGGGCAGGTATCACAGTTGCTGTGAGTTTGAAACCACATACACCTACACATATATGTAAAAGATGAATGAATGGTTGATCCTTAAATAAATATGAGCCCTTGCTGAAAATGTTTCAAGATAAATAGTTGTAGAGGACACTATTTTGATCGGGAGATGGGGAAGAAATGCCCTGAGAGATGTTCTTAAAATGCATATATCTAAGTGCTTGAAGGAAGATGGTGTAAAGAAAATCAGTAAATAGTATATTTTGAACACCTGTGTCTGTCTGTCTTTATGATCTCTTGTACTCCAATATGTTCTCTTGGAAATATTAATCTCCCTATTACACAGTAACTTTCTGAAAATTAGAGATTTAAAATAATTTACTTGTAAAGTTACCAAATGACAGTAGAGTTCACATCATTAGGATTCTAAAGCAGTGGCTCTCAACCTCCCTAATGCTGTGACCTTT
Source organism: Phodopus roborovskii (assembly GCF_943737965.1). Taxonomy (NCBI): domain Eukaryota; kingdom Metazoa; phylum Chordata; class Mammalia; order Rodentia; family Cricetidae; genus Phodopus; species Phodopus roborovskii. The sequence continues at coordinate 2,296,290 of NW_026125680.1, forward strand.
AATAGAGTTCCTCATGTTGTGGTGACACTCAACCATAAAATTATTTTCATTGCTACTCCATAACTATAATTTTACTACTATTATGAATCATAATGTTTTCTCTTAGGGGACCCCTGTGAAAGGGTCATTTAGTCTCAAACAAAGGGTTATGACCCACAGATTGAGAAATACTGCTCTGATATATCGCCATGTTCCCTTGAAAATGAAGTTAATTGAATAAATGTGTCAGCCAAGCTCTAATTAGAGAAAGAAACTACACAAGGTATTTAATCAAAGAGAAGCTGCATATAGACTAGTTTTTTAAGGTTAAGAATTTTCTTTCAGTACAGTTAATGCTGTGCTGGCATACAGTTATATTTATGTTTTGAGAATTTCTATGTAAATTTTATAATCAATTTCTACTTAGAATTCATTTGGGATTGTGATCTGCATCATGTTAAGACTACAAGTCAGTTTGGAGAGCATTTACATCTTACCATTAAGTCTTCTAGTACACAAAAATGGGATGTTTTTACATTTATCACTTTATTTATTTTTATATTGCTTGAACCCAGGATCAAGCACATGCTGGACAGGCACTGTACTTACTAGGAAGCTACACGACCAGCTCCTACTTTACCACTCATCAAGGTCTTAGTCATATGACGAATAACACAATGCACTTGTAATCCCAGCATTAGGGATGCATAGTCAGCTGGATCCTGAGTTTGATAGCAGATCATATTCAGGTCTATTTAACATCGTTTTCTTCTTTTTTGCAATTATAAGAATTAAGTTTGGCGGGGGGGGGGTGTTAGAGAGATGGCTTAATCGTTCTAAGCTACTGGCTATTCTTTGAGAAGTTCCGGGTTCCATTCCTGAACCCATTTTGGGCAGCTCACAACATTCTGTAACTCCAAATCCAGGCGGTCCAGTACCCTCTTCTGGCCTCTGTGAGAATCAGGCATGCACATGGTGTGTAAATGCAGTCAAAATACACATAAAATCATAGTAGTGAAACATTTGTAAAGAGAATTAAGTTTTGTATTTCTCAATTCTGTTTCATTGATCTGTATGCATATTTATATATGCAATTGAGTATGCTATATATATGTCATGTAAATGAGTATTTCATGTTTTATGTTAATAGAATTAATGTATTATGTATTTAATAGTGTGGTTAGAGGGAACATCCTTCACCTTGTTCCTGATCTTGGAGGACAAGAGTTGTGTCTTTTATTGGTACAAATAATGTTAATTGGTTTCCTTTTTTTTTTCTTTACACCAATTTTTAAAACTTATCTTTGTTATGGAAATTTTGACAACCCCTTAAAATTCAGGGAGTGAGGTAATGTACTCCTTTATTCCACACTAGTTACAGTCCTGTGATTTTGAATTCAGATTGTTCTGTAAGTTTGTGTTCTCTCTATGCTTTATTAAAAAGAACAAGTCTGTAGATCACAGCTTGTACCTTTTTCAAGGTGTAAGGGCCAAATTAGGAAATAAGATGTCACCATCTATGTAGCAGGATTTTGTGCAAAGAAAACCTTGTTTTTTCTTTGTTTTATTTTGTTTTTTTTTTTTTTTTTACATTTAGTATAGAAGCAACTATAAAAGATTCATTCGTGAATTAACTTTTTAAATTCAGTAACAAAAATTGGAACTAAATGTATTTTAGAAAATGACCTCTTTTGTAATTCTAAAATATTATGCAAAATGGTGCATCCTGTCTCTTATTTATTTCATTTTGAGCAATTTGCCAAAACTGTCTGTTCTCAACTCTGAAAAACTATGATGTGTATCCAGACTCTCATGCTGTGTGCCTTTGAATCCCCTGCACAGAAAGAGAGAGAGAGAGAGAGAGAGAGAGAGAGAGAGAGAGAGAGAGAGAGAGAGAGAGAGAAATATTAGTAACATGGAAATTTGTAGAGAGAGAGAGAGAGAGAGAGAGAGAGAAAGAAATATTAGTAACATGGAGATTTGTATCTGGACTGTTGCTTTCCATGGATGTCTTACTGACATACTACCAACTAACAGTTTTCATTGTGTTTGAAAGAAGTGAAACAAAGTCCTAGTAGATTTAAATTAATTGCATTAATTGTGACCAGTACAGACTTTGTTTCATTTATTTAAAAGAACAGAGCATCAACTAGGTACATTTATGTTAAAAAAAAAAAAAAGGTTCATTAGATCCCCCAAGAGCTGGACTTACAGGATGTTAAAAGCTGCCCAATGTGGCTGGTGGAAACTGAACTTGGATTCTCTTTAAGAACAGCAAGTGCTCTTTACTCTTAAGCCATCTTTCAGCACCAGTTTATTGTTCAGGCTGGTCTTGAATTTCTGAACTTAAGCAATCCTCCTTCTTTAGCTTCCCGAGTAGCAGGAACTACAAGCACACACCACATTGGGCTAGAATGTATTTTAATTGGCATTTTTATTTAAATAGCTTATGTGTACTATGATTGAAAGGGGTATTACTTAGCATTTTCTTTTTCTAAGGGAAAATTCTGAATCATTCATTTATTTTATATATATTTATTATTTTATGTGTGTGGATGCTTTGCAGGAATGTGTGTTTTGTACTACATGCATGTGGCTTCCATGGAGGACATCAGATCCCCTGGGACTGGAGTTACAGATGGTTGTGACTGGCCAAGTTTGGGTGCTTGGAATTGAACTTGGGACCTCTGAAAGAGCAGCCAATGCTCTTAACTACTAAATCATCTCCAGGCCTTTCTGTGTCTTTTTAATATAAGGTGGAGACTATGATAATCTTTATGAAGTCTGTTTACTGTTGAATAAACTATTTTCTCAAGATTGATTGTACATATATATTTTTTTCTGTGCTATAATGAGGTTTCCTCATTTATACTGGCCTAATTGGAGTTTACATTTTTCCCTTTTGTGAAATAATTTTTGAGGTTATAATATAATTATACCATTTTGCCCTTCTCATTGCTCCCTCCTTTCAAATTTGTGATGTCTTTTTCTTTGTTTTATATATTTATGTTTCATGTATATATAAATATTTATATATAAAATATATAAACACATATTCTAATATATATAACTTATATTATAAACACATATTAAACAATATATATCATTTATAGAAATGTACAATTTATAGAATTATATATTGAGGAGCATATATAAAATAATTGTGTAATATATATTCCTAAATACATAAATATAACATGTTTAGTATGTATATTTTTCAGGACTAACCATTTGGTATTGGATAACAAATTGGTGTTCACAACCCAGACCTTTTTCCTATTCTCTGTATTTTTTAAATTGCCTGTAGTTCTTTGTGTAGGGTTGAGGCCTCATGAGCTTTCCCCCTTCCACATTAGTGGGTCTTGTTCAACTAAAGTTTAGACAGCCATGTTGATGAGACTTCCTGGTTATAGCTTTTGTAATTCCTAGGAGACAGAATCTCACAGCATACTCCCAGTTCCTCTGACTCTGACAGTCTATCTGCTTCCTCTTCTTCCCTGAACCTTAGGTACAGGAATTGTGTTGAGCAAGTGTTCATGTGATATGATTGAGTATCCTTTGGGCATATGCCCAAAAGCAGCATAGCTGGATCTTGAGGTAGACTGATTCCCAGTTTTCTGAGAAGCAACCATATTGATTTCCATAATGGTTGCACAAGTTTGTACTCCCACCAGCAATGGAGGAGTGTTCCTCTTGCCCCATTTATTTTAGCCATTCTAACAGGTGTAAGATGGAATCTCACAGTTGTTTTATTTTCATTTCCCTCATGGCTAAGGATGTTGAACATCTCCTTAAGTGTTTCTTGGATATTTGACATCCTTCTGTTGATAATTCTCTGTTTAGATCTGTACCCCCATTTTTAATTGAATTATTTGGCTCATTGATATCTAGTTTCTTTATATATTTGGGAAATCAACTTTCTATCAGGTGTGGGGTTGGTGAAGAACTTCTCACACTTTGTAGGCTGCCGTTTTTCCCTGTTAACATTGTCCTTTGCCTTATAGAAGCTTTTCAATTTCATGAGGTCCCATTTAATAATTATCAATCTTAGTGCCTATGCTGTTGGTATTCTATTCAGGACATTATCTCCTGTGCCAATGTGTTCGAGACTATTTTAGACTTTCTGTTCTATCAGGTTCAGTGTATCTGGATTTATGTTGATCCACTTGAACTTGAGTTTTGTGCAGGGTAAGAGATATAGACTGACTTGCATTCTTTTACATTTCGACATCCAGTTAGGCCAGCATCATTTGTTGAAGACGCTTTCATTTTTCCATTGTATAATTTTGGTTCCTTCATTGCAAATCATGTGTCAATAGGTGTATGGATTTATGTCTTGGTCTTCAATTCAATTGCATTGATTCATCTGTCTGTTTTTATGCCAATACCATTCAGTTTAATTACTATAGCTCTATAGTAGAGCTTGAAGTCAGGGGTAGTGATAACCTTGGAAGCTCTTTTATTTTACAGGATTGTTTTAACTATCCTAGAGTTTTTGTTTTCCATCTGAAGTTCAGTATTGTTCTTTTAGAATCTTTAAAATATTGTGTTGGAATTTTTATGGGCATTACATTGAGTCTGTATATTGCTTTTGGTAGATGCTCATTTGCTTTTGGTAAGATGGACATTTTTACGATGTTAAATCCTACTGATCCCTGAACATGGAAGATATTCTGTCTTTTGATATCTTCTTCAGTTTGTTTTTTAAAAGACTTGAAATTCTTGTCGTACCAGTCTTTCACTTGCTTGGTTAAAATTACACCAAGATACTTTATACTATTTGAGGCTATTGTAAGGGGTGGGTGTTGATTTCTTTCTCAGACTATCATTTGTATATAGGAGGGCTACTTTCTTTTCTGGCCCAATCTATTTGGTGTTCTTTAAGCTTCTTGTTACTTTATAGGTATCATCTTCAAGTTAGGAAAATTTTCTTCTCTGATTTTGTTAATTTTTTTCCCTCTGGGTTTTGAGTTGGGTTACTTCTCCCTCTTCTATTCTTATTATTCTTTTGTTTTGTCTTTTCATAGTGTTCCTGATTTTCTGATGTTTTGTGTTATGAATTTTTTAGATTGAACTTTTTTTCCTTCTACTGATGAATCTTATTTCTTCCATTTTGTCTTCAAAGCCTGAGATTCTCTCTTTCATCCCTTGTAGTCTGTTGGTGATCTGTAGTTCCTGCTCACTTACCCAGATTTTCCATTTCTAGGATTCCCTCTTTGTTTTCTTTTTTGCTTCTATTTCCATTTTCATGTTTTGAACAATTTCCTTTATCTGTTTGTTTGCTTTTTCTTGGCTTTCTTTTAGAGATTTATTAATTTCTTCTGAATTTTTGTTTGTATTTTACTCAATTTCTTTAAGGTATTTGTTCATATTCTCTTTAAGGACCTCTACCATTTCCATAAAGCAATTTTAAAGATTTCTGGTGGTTCAGCTATGTTGGATTGTTTAGGTCTTGCTGTTGTAGGATAGCTGGGCTCTGGTGTTGCCATATTGCCTTACTTGCCACTGTGTTCTTACACTGACATTTAGGCATCTGGGTTCAGGATGATTTCACATTTAGCTGTCCCTATATTTGCCTTTGTTAGATGGGTGTTTAGTTCCTTGGTTTCTCTTTCCTGTCTGGTCTTCTGACCTAAATGGCCAAAGGTTCTGGTGACTAGTGTGTCTTCAGGTCCAGTATGTGTTCACTCTGGGAGTATGGGGACTAAGGGTCCCTAGGTCCAACCAGGCTTTTGGTAAAGGCAAAGTCTTTCAGTTTCTCTTTCTTTTCTGATCCTCTGGCCTAAATGGCCAATGGTTCTGGTGACTAGCGTGTCTTCCAGGTTCAGTAGTGTATAACCTCTGGGGTTTTTGAGGCCTGGCCTCTTGTAGACCTGAAGTCTTCTTTTGAAGTTGAGACCAGGACATGGAGCCCAGGGGATCCAGACTGGGTTCCCTAGGTCTGATCTGTCCTCTGGGGTCCCTAGGACCAGCCTGGCCTCCCATATAGCTGCTGGTGCTGGGGTCAATAGATCTGGTCTGTGCTCCAGGAAAGCTGGAGCATTCTGAAGATGTAGACATGGGATCCCTAGATACATCCTGGCTACTAGTAAAGCAGAATTCTTCTTCCAAAGTTGTAGCCCAGGATATGGAACTGGGGATGAGATGGAGGGGAGCATGGGCTGTGAAGTCTGGGGATGTTGGGCAGGTTTTAAAGGGGTTTTGTGGGCAGTGGGCAGTGTTTTACCTGCTGTTCCTAGGATCAGTTGGGCCTCCCATAAGGCTGCTGGGGCTGTGGGCTCTAGTAAGGTTCCCTCACGGGTGTGCAGTCGGGTTGTTGGGTAGATTTTAAAAGAGTGTTAGCTGCTGGTGGTCAGTGTGTTACCTGGAGTTTGTACATACTGCCTGGCCTCTGTCAAAGCTGAAGACTTCTTCCAAAGTACTAGGCTGGAATGTGGGGCCCAGGGGCAGGGTACAGTTTGGGGTTGTTGGACAGACTTAAAGGGGTTTAGAAAGTCGTGGGCAGTGCCTTCCCTGAGGTTCCTGGGTCTACTCTGGCCTCTGGTATAATTGCCAGGGTTGTAGGTCCTCGTCATATTCAGATTCTTAATCTATGCGTATGATATGTATATTCTACAGGTAGTATATTGCTTGTAGTCATTTTCCCAACCATTGTTTCATTTTGAAGGGGAATGGTTTGGGATGGGGTTGAAACAAAATCTTAGTGAGTCGGTTTTGAACTCACTATTTTGTCCTAGGATGACTTCCAGCTTATGACTCCCCTTGCTTTCTTTTACCAAGTGCTGGGATTATCCTAATCTTATAAACTGTTTATTATTTTGTTTTGAAATGTTCAGATTTATCCCTAACTGATTTCAACTGTCACATTCATGATATAACTAACAAGTAATCTGTATTTTTTTTTTATGTTTTTATAGTTCAGCAAGATACTTGTCTGATATCACACTAAAACTATACGGTAGAAATGTTATGTTTTGGTGTATTTTAATAGCAATTGGGAAGGTTTTCACCTGTTCATTTTCCTTAATGTACAGATTCAACCTTGAAAATATCCATGTCCTCTGTATTTGTTACTTCTCTATTGTTGTGATAAAACACCATGACCAAGGCAGTTTACAGAAGAGAGTTTAGTTGGGTTTATGGTTCCAAACGGTTGGAGTCCATAATGGTATATTGGAGGCAGCAGGTGGCAGGGACTGCATGTTGAGAGCACAAGCTGAGGGCTCACCTCTTGAAGTGTAAGCACAAAGTAGGAAAAGTGAACAATGGTGTATGTTGTCGCATGAATTCTAATTGATATTAATAATAAAAGCTCAGAGTCAGCTATCAGGAGTGAAAGCTGAAAGATCAGAGAAGCAAATTGGCCAGCCACTAGAGAGTTCTCATCTCTACCAATGCTCAGACCAAAGAGGTGATCCTGTCCTCAGACTGACATTCTAGAGTGCATCCACAGACTGACTTCTCATACTGCATCCTCAGACTGCTACCTCAGAATGCCTGAGTTCTTGTCTCCTTCTACCTTATATTCCTCTCTCTGCCCAGCCATATCCCTTTCTGTCTCCATCTTCTTAGTGCTGGGATTAATGGCATGCCACTCCAAGTGCTGGGATCACCTTTGTATGATCTCTGTTTCTCTTTTAGAATGGATCAACTTTGTGTAGCCCAGGGTGTCCTTGAAATAACAGAGATCTGTCTGTCTGCCTCTGTCTCCCAAGTGCTGGGATTAAAGGTATACATCACTACTGCCTGGTTTCTATGGTTAACTAGTGTGGCTGGCTTTGCACTCTGATCTTCAGGCAAGCTTTATTAGATCATAAACAAAATATCACCACAGTGCATCTCTGAGCTCTCAAAGCCTAACTCCAGTGATACACTTCTTTCAACAAGGGCACACCTCCTAATCCTCTGTGCACAGTGCCACCAATTGGGGACTTAACATTCAAATGCCAAAAATTATGGTTACATCTCATTTATCTCTCCCAATTCTTTAAGTAATTGGATTGAAACTGTATTGAGGGAAAAAAAACACAACCTTTGTATGAATTTGAGTCTGTCTGTCCCTGGATATGTTGTGTGTGCATCTAATATTCACTTTCTCGGATCCTTTATTCTTTTATGTACTTCAGTAAAGTTTTAAAATTGCATAACTTTCAACACTTGTTTTGGAGCTTTCTTCAGATATTTTACATATTTTGATACTTATGAGGGATTTTTCCCCATGACATTTAGAGTAAGATATTAGTGGAATAAAAACAGTCCTTCTCTTTATGGGATCTACATTCTCACTGTGAGCCTCTTTAACTATGCCACATTTTCAGATGATCCATCTATACAATGCATAAGAAGTACTGTGTTAGCTGTAAACCATTAGGTCTTAGACTGTCATCCATGATTGTGCAGCAGCAGCATCTCTTGGGAACTTGTTAGAAATGCAGGTTCTCTGAACTCATTCTATCCTAAATGAATGAGAAATTGTGTGTAGCAATCTATATTTAACATGCCTGTGGGTGCTTCTGTGACTCAAGTTTGTAGACCACTGATACAGAAAAATTTCCTTTTGTTACTTATTTTTTTGTCTCTCATTTTTTCTTTCTTGTAAGATTGTGTAACCAGAGTCAGTGGAAACAAATCACTAAGTTCCAAGAGTAAGAGGGAGGAAGGGATCATAGGATATGCACATGCTTCTTTATTTTTCAGTTCCTTAATTAGAGTAATCAGGAAGAGATTCAATTTTGGTGATTAACAGAAGTAAATTTGATTCAAAATGAGACATGTTAGGCAAGTAAAAAGTCTCAGTGTGAATTGCAAGACATCAAGTTAACTGTGCCTGACATTTGACACTAAGTGGATGTTTGTTAACAGAAATTTAACCCTTTAAATAATAGACCAACAACTATTTCAAATAGGAGTGTAATATCATAATTAGTAAAAATGAGAAGGAAAGAACAAAACCCACTGCAGTTAAATGTATATGGCATGTAATAGGAAGCAAGATGGTAGTGACTACATGATAACATGGGCTATTTGCCTTAGTGAATGGAACAACAAACCTGAATTTCTTGAGAACAGTGTGTCATCTATTCTGTAATTCCACCAATGAGAACAAAAATCAGATCTAAAGTTGGTTCGTTCAAGTTGGAGGATGGATATAGAAATAGCTCTTGATGTACTTTTCTGGAGCCAGGAAATTCATTGAAGTTGACAATCAACTGACATCATCATTGAAACGTCTCTAAAGTTACGGTGAGGGGAAAGAGGATTTGTACTATGTATCCTGAGTACCTCTTTCCAGGTATATTGCTACATAAAAAAGTATGGTATAAACAAAACAGTCAACTCCACCATGAGAATGGTTATAGACAGTCCTACTTGATTGCAGTCACCAAAATATTGTTAAAACTTACACATTTGGCACAACAGAAGTCAGTGGGAAATCAGGGAAGCTGATCACTTACTTTAGTGATAGCTTATGATTTAGCAAAAACATTTAGGATAGTGTAACAGGCTGTCCTAGTTTCTAATGTTGCAGTTTAGAAGGGGTGAATACATGGAAACATACCACTTGAGCATTCAAATTTCAGTTTACTATGAGAAAAAGTGACTACCTACTGCAGTAATTGGCATATAGGTGTTTTGGGGTATGACTTCTTCCATGTGACAGGTAGAAGAGAGCTATGAGCATAAATAATAGTTTATCATTCCGTGACTTTTTTTGAGATACAATGATGTACCTCTGGAACATATCCCTGGTCCTTTCTGTGACATTTAAAAATGTACCCTTTGTGCATATACATGGTTTCTGGTATTGGGTTTCTATGTGATTCCTATATGTGTGAACGAACATGTATGTGTCTGCATTTATATGTGTTTCATATGCTTTATGTTTACCTCTTTTCCTTGTTTGGCTGTTTTGTCATATTTGTTTTGTTTTTGTGTAATCTTATTGCATCTTATTTTATTTTATTATTATCCTTTAGGAACCTGATCTTTTGTAATAAAAGGAAGGGAGTGGGGGAGGTGGGGAGGAAACTGGGAGGAGTAGAGGGAGGAGGAACTGTAATTAAGATATAGTGCATTAAAAATCTTCTTTCAATAAAAGAAAAAGGGAGGGAAGAATGTACCCTTTAATTTAATAAACCTAAAAGAACACATTTTTGACTATTAAACTTCAGATTCCATGAGTTCAAGATAATTTCATATTTTCAGTGATGCTACTATATTTAACTTGAGTTAGAGGAATGCAATTATATTCGATTTTGCAATTTTTTTTTTATTTTGTGGTGCATAGTGTTTCCCACCAGTCCTGTCAGCATTCTTATAGTAGGACTTATTACAATTTTAAATGAAGATAAACTATTATAGAAACTTCTAAAATGTCTTTCATATAACACCAATTTATTTCCTAAATAAGATTTACCTTATGTGATATGAAATTAATTTTTGATATCTCAAATCTCATTATTTTTAAAGCTATTGGTTCTTGTACAGACATGGATAGAGTGATATGGTGATTTTTAATTAAATGTAAAGTTATAGGAATCTATTTGAAATACTACCTACCAATATGATTGGTTTTTGAAACATTAGATTTGTCAGTTACTGAAATGCTTATGGCAAAATTGTTTGACTTATACAAGATACCTCAACTATGAAGAACAGTCTTGTCAGTTTTATTTCTAGTGAGCTAAGCAGAATATTTTAAAGGCAAACTACAATTATGTCTTTGTCTCGTGTGTTCTCTAAGTAATGTTTAATTTCCCTTTTATTTATCTGGTTGTCACAGGCAATGAGAACTGTGTCTTTTTCTCTTTTCTTTATTGAAGGGTTGAATAAGGTTGAGGCGTGGTCTAATAATGTGCCTCAATCTGGCCTCAGACTCATGATCTTCTGGTTTCAGTGTACCAGGATTATAGGCATATACTAACCTTACCAGTTGAAGTGTGTCTTTTTAGTTACAGTGCTTATCTGGTTAGGTTTTTGTCTTTTATTATTATTTTTTTTTAATAAAAGGTTTCTCTATGTAATAGCTCTGGCTGTCCTGGAACTCACTCTGTAGACCAGGCTGTCTTTGAACTCACAGAGATCTGCTTGCTTCTGCCTCCTGAGTGCTGGGATTAAAGGTGTGCACCCCTGCTACCACCACCTGGCAGATTTTGTCTTTTTAAATTTAGTTTATTTACTTTATCTTTTTAAGATTATAATTTAATTACAACATTTCTCCCTTCAAACTCTTCCATATACTCTTTTCTGTTCTTCTTCAAATTCATGGTCTCTTTCTTCACTAATTTTTATTGTATGCATCCAATATATTCCTAAATACAACCTGTTCCGGACTTATAATGTTGGTTGTATGTATGTCAGTTGGTGTGCTTTTCCCTGTGAAAATAACACCTGTCCTGCTTCAAGCTTTAATCAGTTGCTGGTAGTTCTCTGTGTAGGGTTTAGGACTCATGGGCTTTCCCCTGTCCAGTTTGGCGTGCTCATGGGTGTCCTTGTTCAGCTCACACTTGAGCAATCAGTCCACTGGCTCTTACAATCTTCCCATACCCCTTCTACAATGTTCTCTGAGCCTTGGGTGTGGGAGTTTTTGTAGGTATGTTAGGACTGCTGGTATCCACAACTCTGTGTTTTGTGTAGCGTAATCTGTGCTATAAAGAGAAACTTCCTTGATAAGGGGTGAAGACTCCATTTATCTGTGAGTATAAGGACAGATATTTATAGGTTGTTGTTAGTGATCATGCTGGTTTAGTAAATTAGGTGTTGTTCAATTTTTTGAGATTATTTTTATTAAGTTTGTATGGCTATTTGCCTGTGTACATCACATGTATGCAGTGCCCACAGAGTTCAGAAGAGGGCATCAGGGCATCAGAGGTTGTAAGCCAGCACATGGATGCTGGAAATTGAACTAGAGTATTCTGTAAGAACAATTAATATTCTTAACCAATGTGACATATCTTTAGTCTTGAACAACATTTTCTTTTTCTAATATACAAAACCTTAGGATCATGTCCTTTTTGTTTTAAGTTTGGAGGCAGCATCATCATATCTTACCTGCTCATAGGCATTGTCCCTACTTTGGGGCAGTGATCGTGTTTACATTTATATATATATATATACATATATATATGTATATGTATATGTATGTATGAATGTAATTTGTATCACATTGTTTATTTAAACTATAAACAATCTTATTTTACATATTAATCCCAGTTCCCTCCCTCCCATCCTCCCATGCTTCCCACCAACCCCCCATCCTCTTCTACTGGAGAAACTCACAGAAACAGTGGACCTGAACAAAGGGGAGCTCATGGACTCCAGACTGATAGCTGGGAAACTCATTTATGTATTTTATAATATTTAGTTTTATTTGTGTTGTTTAAATTATTTATTATTTATAATGTATGTGTGTTTGTGTGATAGGTGTGTATGACAATTTTCCAGAATAGTTCTCTATTTCTATCTTTCTCAGGCTGGGTTTCTTTTGTTTCCAGGTGATAGTCCTGTCTTCAGTACCCATCTTGCCAAAGGAGTGTTGGGAATTTTTATCTGGCTTTTATACAATTATCAGACTTGTTATAGATAATACCTACACATGCTGGTCAATCTCCTCGATGTTGCCCCCATTAAGTTTTTTAATTTTTTTTCTTTTATTTTTAAGATAATACGCTTACATTATTTTCCCCTTCCCTCCCTCTAAACCCTTTCATGTAACCTTCCTTGTTCTCTTTCAAATTCATGGCTTCTTTTTTAAATTAATTGTTATTATGTGCAAATATGTCTATGTATATTCATACATATTCCTAAATATAACCTGCTTGATCTTTGTAATGTTTCTTGTATATATTTTTCAGGGATAACTATTTGGTACTGGATAACCAGTTGGTGTGCCCTTCTTTGGGGAAGACTATTTATTTCTCCAACTCTCAGGATTCCTTAGTTGCTTATATTTCTTTCTGTAAGGCTGAGACCTCATACTTGTTCCTGTCCATTTTGGCATGCCTACTGTTGTCCTTGTTCAGCTTAGGTTTAGGCAACCATGTTGGTAAGACTTCATGGCTGTTACATGTCCAGAAGAATGTTCATCACACTCCTTTCCATCCTTGGGCTCTTATATTTTCTGCTTCCTTGCCTCCAATGACCCACTCTGACATGAACATCAGTTGTGAAATATCAGTTCTTACTCATGTCAGCAGCATCTCCTTTGTCCACTGTTTTTGTCTTTGCTTCTGTATTACCACATTCCTTGCTTTTCTTCCTACTGCAAGGTCCCTTTGTTACCTACTGCAAGGTCACTTTCTTTCTTTCTTTTTTTTAACATTTATCCATGTATTTCAGTGTGTGTCTATGTGCACTTACTGTGGCATGCGCATGGAGGTCAGAGGACAAGTTGCTGGAGTTGGTTCTCTCTTTCCATCATGTTGCTTCTCCTGATCAAACTTAGGTTGTCAAGTTTGGTGACAGGAGCCCATTATTTTTAAAAATAAAATAAAAAGCCCACAAAATAAATAATTATTTAGTTACCCCAAATCATTGTGTGTGTGTTTTGTATATATGTATGTTCATGTGGAAATGTGCACTTGTGTATTGTGCGCACAACTGTACTTATGTATACTTGTGTAATGTGCGCACAACTGTACTTATGTATGAAAGTCAAATTGGGGGTTTTTATAGCACTCTGCACCTCAATTTTGAGATAAAATATTTCAGTTTATTTGGTGCTTGCTATTTTGGCATTGAGCCTCCTGTCTCAACTACACAGTGTTGAGGTTATTGAAGCACCATGTTACATTTAGCTTTTACATTGGGGAGTCTAGCTAAGATCCTTAACCTTCTACAGCAAGCATTATATCCACTGACCCATCTCCCTAGTACCCTCGACATACCAATTTGTTCTTCCATTTTTATTCAAAATAATTTTTTTCAATACAATATATTCTGATCACAGTTTCCTACCTCCTAACACGCTAATCCACCCAACTCCATACATACTTCCTTTTTGTCTTTAGGAAGCAAATAGGCATATAAAGAGCAAACAAGGCTGAATATAGTGTTGTACCCCTCTAATCCCAGAGATTGGAGACTGGATCTCTGTGAATTCTAAGCCAGCTGATCTGTATAGCAAGTACCATGACAGCCAGGACTACATAGAGAGACTCTGTCTAAAAAGGAAAACAAAAAACTCAAAGAGAAATCACAAGAAACACACAAAAAACGTAAAAATACAAAATCATAAGCCATAATATGCAAGCAAAAGACCAGTAAGACATAAAAGTTCCCAAACAGTGATACGAAATAATAAATCTCCAAAAACAAAACAAAATAAAGCACACACACACACACACACACACACACACACACACACACAAAAACAAAACAAAACATTGAGTTCTTTTTGTGCTAGTCACCTACTGCTGAGCATGTGAGGAAGTGTATGTAGTCAATAAACCTGGTGAGATTCCATTGGAAGGCAGTAATTTTTTCATTGCAAGTATTTGTCAATTAAAAATAGATTCTTGGTTAGGGTAGGGTTGGGAGCTTATGTCTACTCCCCTATCTCAACATGGCGATTTGTCTGGATTCAACCTGTACATGTCCTGTGCATGTTGCCATAGTCTCTGTGAGCTCATATGTGTGTCAGTCCTGCTGTGTCTGGAAGACATGGCTTCCTTGGGGTCATCAATCCCCTGTGACTCTTACAATCTTTCTACCTCCTCTTCTGCATAGTTCCCAAAGCCTTGAGGGGGGTGGGAATCTGATGAAGGCATACCATTTAGGCCAGAGTGTTCCAAAGACTGTGCACATTGTTCAATTATGGGTCTCTGTTGGTTCCCATCTACTGCAAAGTGAAGCTTCTCTGATGACTGAATGAGGCACTGATGTGTGAGTGTAGCAGAATGTCATTAGGAGTCATTTTGTTGAATTCCCCCTAGGTTTGGCTACCCAAGCAGTATTAGGCATGGGTTCCATCTTATGGAGTAGGCCTTCATTTTTTCCTGTATTCATTTTTGAGATCAACCAGTCCTTACACAGTTCTCTTGAATCTGTTCATATATTTTTCAACAATTGTAATGTGGATTCTTCCCTACTTATTCTGAGGATAGTATTTGAAAAGAGTATACTTCATTGGATCATTGTCAAAACAAGTAAATGTATCTTACTTCCAGCAGAACTTAAAATTCTTGAATGATATTGGATCACTTTTCTTCAACTTTTAGATTTAATTCCCTTAGTTTCTCTTTTTCCTTCACTTTTCTATTTCCTTCACTAGCCTGTTTTTCTGTTTCACTGTCATTTGGCCTTTTTATGGAAAGCAGATTATTGAGCAATAATTTGAATTGCATCATGTTGCCTACCTCTTAGTTGTTTAGGGATGCTTAATTGCCTCTTAGTTGTTTAGGGATGCTTAATTGTCTCATCATTTTCCCTTTTCTCTATCCCCTGTATCATTTGATATTATCACTTCTCTGTCATCTAAATAGACTTTATGATATTGTCTTTCATATCCTTTTGGTCTGACAATACCTGTCAGTATTCTTTCAATAAAATAAACAAAACAAACAAAACCAAACACATAACAAAAAAAAAAAAAAAAAAACTTTGGTCTCTCTGGCTATGTACAGAGCCCTTCGATGTGCTATTATCTCATGCTTTGACTGTGGAAGTGGTTTCTTATCTAGTCTGTCTTTGGTAAATCTACCTTCTATTGCATGTGTGTGTGTGTATGTGTGTGTGTGTGTGTGTGTGTGTGTGTGTGTGTGTGTATGTATGTTTGATACATGTGTACTTAATATAAATATAGAAAATTTATGTAAATATACACATTTAATTCTATGATTTTTAAAACTAGCTTTAGTTAAATTCTATGTAAATTCTATGTGTTTATTCCTTCCTAATGCCATTCACTTATAAAAAGCAAATAAAAAAAATCAATTTATGGAGAACACAGTAGAAGCACGGAGTTGGTTAAAACTATTTATTTTGAACCAAGTAAGTTAAAACTTAATTCAAGGCCTTCTCCCCTTATGAGAAAAACGAACTAATTCTTCCTATGGAAAGCCTGATGTCTCCAGACTTGGAGGCCCTTGGTCTGTGAGAAGCAAGAATATATTATGAGATTTTAAATATGGGTTATTTATTGAAAACCATTATGGTAAATGGCTGGAGTTCCATATCTGGCTCCATTCCCTGCTCTTCAGGAAATGGAAGAGTCTGCTGTTGAATTTTTTTGTGGGTAACCCCAGACAGAGATCTGTGAGTACTAGAGGCGTTGCTGAAGGTGTTGGTTGATGCGGGAGGGTTGTATCACACTGTTACAAGGACCTAAATGGATATGACTTACATACATCTCTATTTGGTGTGTTAAGCGACCCTGGCACACATACCAAGCCTGATAGGGAAGAGTTGCTGACATAAATGGGTTGTGCTTGTTTTTCTTACTTGAATGAGTATTTCTTACTTGGCTGATATTAGATGTGTTAATTGTTTTTAAGAAAGTACAGGTACATTCTGGTTGGGACACAACCCACCCTTGTCTAGCTTAGCAAGTAAACCTCTTTTTGTGCTTGACGTGTGAAGATCCACTTATCCTGCTGCTGCTTCAGATCTGTTCCGTCTGTAATTCCTTAGTACGTTTCACTTTGTGTAATTCTAGAGCTGTCTGCCTCTTTTTCTTGGTATGATCTCACTTTTTACCTTTAATGACTTGTCCTTATATTGTTTCCTAGATCATACACTTTGAGCTGTTGTAATAAAATCCCAAAGAGGGTTAATTCATGCAGAAAAGAAAAATGTTCCTCATTATTCTGCAGAGTAGACGTTCAAAATCACATCTTTTTGCTTTATCATCCTGTGGGAGATGTTGAAAAGGAAAAGAGAGAGAGGAAGAGTGAATGCATGCATATAAAAGAGGGCTAAAAGCTGGTGAGATAGCCGAGCAGATAAAGGCGCTTGCTGCCAAATTTTATGACCTGAGTTCAGTCATGGATACTACACAGTAGGAGAGCACTGACTCCCACAAGTTGACCTCTGATCTCTGTGTGCCTGCCATGCCATGTGCCTCCCCTGCAACCAAATTTAAAAACAAACAAGTGAAGCATATTCTTTCATAAGAAACCCACTCCACAAAATGATCATTCATAAGGCTGTTGTCTCCATAATGGCAAAACAAACTGGAGCACCTCCCAGCGTTACAACATTAGGGGTAAAGTTTTCCAACATAGTGCTTTCAGAGTGGGACACATCCTCATGCAATAAGGATTACAAATAAGTTTGAATGCTTAGCTTCAGGACATTATAGTTTATGCCTAATTTAATTAGCAAAGCAGCTTTATTGCTCATCTTATCCTTCTCAATTCCTAGTAGTAATCTAAATACATTTGGTATGTTCCTGCTTTATCATGTCCCCTTTTAAAACATACCATAAAGCCTGAACAAAATATAAACATTACATCTCAAAATTCTCTCACTATTTAAAACTTTTTAAAGAAAGGGTAAATTCAAAGTCAGTTGATTTTGAGATGTTTTAAATTTGTGATTTCTTTTAGGTTCTTGTATGTGCAACAATGTGATTATGAGCAGAAGTCATGATGTGAACATAAGCATCCTAGTCTTTTGGTTTTTTTTCTATTTCAAATGTATATAAAAGTGTTCTAGCAGAGTATATTTTTTCCCACTCCTTAATTATTTTTTCTGTACTCTTCATAGCAGACAGTTTTATGATCAAGTTGCATGTAACTCAGTTTTGTTCTTCTAATATGATGACTTTATTAACAAGAAACACTAAAGTAAGGTATACATTTTGCTTCCCAATATACTCAAAGTAAGTAAATAAATATATGACTTTATATACACACAAGCACACACACACACACACACACACACACACACACCTACTTTCCTTTTTAATTGACATTACCACAAGAAACAGACTTAGGTGTGGTTCAGTTTACTAAAACAAGACAGCCATGAAACCAATTCCATTCATTTCATGAAAAACAAAATTGCTACCTGGTGTTTAATGCCTAAGATTACAAGATGTTGTAAATTTCTTGTCTGTATTTTGTGCTTTATGGGCTTCTCAGACTCTGAGTTCCCACATTACTATGGGAATTGGTGTTGAATAGCGATGTTTGCCCCAACCCTATACTTTCCATTTCTTTTGTCTAACCTAACTTTCTACAGACTTCTCACTCCTACTGAATCTGTTTACTTAAACTACTTTACATGTGTTGACTGTCTGTGAACACTTGTTAGATGATGACTTCACATGAAATTACCAATAATATGATCAATACTATTTAGTGATTCACCACTGGGTTTTCAATATATTGTGACTATTGAACTTTGTAAAATGATTCAATTTAATATTTTTCATTAGCTGGATTATGGACACTAGATACATTGATTTATATCATAAACCTTCCATAACTTTTATGAAAAGACTTGATACTGATTTTCAGGATGAATTTTTAATTCTTCTCTTCCTGAATAGGTCTATCCAGCTCTGAGACGTGATGGATCATCTGTACAGAGGAGAGTTAGTTGCTGCAATACTCCGCAACCGGTATTTATGGAAACAATTTACTTTATATGTTGTATAATGTCTCTGTTCCATATGCTTAACTTAGAAGGTACTCAGGAAATGTGTATTAACTGCCTAGCTTAAAATAGGAATTATTTATTAAATAAATGAATAAGAGAATAGCTGAGTAATCAGATAAGTAAACAGTGTTACTGACACTGTGTTCTGAGTTAATGAAAAATAGAGAACACACTAGATATAAAGTGTGAACAGCTGGTGTATAGTCACTGGAGGTTATGATTTAAAATTTTAGTTTTAAAAGCATTATCTGTGAATAGATACAATCATAGCTTAATAGAAGTCCCTATAATATTTTTAAAACAGTACTTCCCTGTGATTATGTATACATTTCTGTTGCTTGAATTCCAGTTATTTTCTTTCCAGGGAGTTACTGTGAGCCATTTAGAGCTCCCCATGGCAGGTTAAGAATTTAAATTAATGGTTTCAAGAAAAATAGACTTGTTTATGAACGTGTAAAAGACTATTTCTTCTTCATAGCGTTTGATTACAGACTTTGGGTTAAACTTTAAGAATAGTATGTCCCACAGAGTTCTCTATGTTCTGGTTATTATGTGTGGTAGGAGTACAGTCTTGAGAAATGTTCTTATCTGTTCTAAACTTCAATTTCATCATCTGTGAAGTGGGGCCTATAATACCTACATTACAAGCAGTAGTATGGTCTGTGTATGCTTGTAATATGTGTGAGGGGAGAGTGGGAAAACACAGCTGGTAGCAGGATTGACAAATATTAAGTGTTATGTAAGTGCTAATATTATTGAAATTTGAGTGTGGGATTTCAATTAGTAAAATGTGGCATTGACATACACTATGCATCATATCTATTAATAATAGATGCATATTCAACTATGGTCTTATAAGATTATAATGGAGGTGAAAACCCCCATATATTTACCCTAATAACATAGGACAGTTCATTACTTATGTGTTTGTGAAGACAGTGATAGAATTGAACCTATTTTTCTGTATGTTGTATACAAATTTACCTTATTATAGATGTGTACAGGATATAATAGTTACTACTAATAATAAATGACTAAGTTACTTGGTTGTGTGTCCAATATACTATACTTTTAACATTATTTTATAATGTAATCCTAGTCATATAAAATGTTTACTATAAAATATTATGCTGTGTTACACTGACATTAACCTTGTGTGGAATATTTTTATGTCTCTGGATTAGTGACTAGGCATCTAGGTTTGTATAAATGTTTAGATGCATTATATGCTATGTACACTTTGATCAAAATATCTAATGATTTATTTCACAAACCTAGTTATGAGATATTTTAAAATACAGTCAAATTGTAGGGGAAGGTTAAGGCAGAAATGGAATATATACAAAGTCATGACTATTTGATATATAGTATACACTGGGTCTTACATAACAATCATATTAAGTAATCATTTAAAGGAAGCCAATGTGTTTGATGCGCACTGTCATCGTCTTTGGAAGGGTGTGATACTGATCTGTACAGGGAGACTGTAAGATGTATTTGCTCAATAACACATAAATCAGTAAAATGATAAAAATAACTTGTGGTCATGTTTGGGGAAAAGATAGAGGACAGTCCGGCCAAGAAAGCAGATAAGTTAAATGAAGATCTTCACCTCTCTTCTCTCCTCCAAGTCCAATCCCCTAGTCTCATCACCAGCTCTGTAGATCACCTACTGCAGCCTTCAATGTCCTTCCCCCATTTTCAGTGGATCAAACAGATCTTCCCCTCCAAACTTCCTCCCCTGCCCAGTACTCAATTCTTTATCAAAGCTTTGAAGCAGAGCAGGCATTCCCTGGGAACTGGCAGCCACTCCTACCAGAGAAGCAGGTAGCCTAACTGCGGATCTTCACTTCTTCCTCTAAATCTAAAGCACAGTCTCGCTCCCCACTCTGTGTGGACCACTTGATGCAGCCTCCATCTCTTTTCTGCCTTCATCTCCAGTGGATCACACAGGTATTCTCCAAAGTTCCTTCCCACTCATCCTGTTATCCCAACCCCCAGCTCCAGCAGGAATTCCCTGCCAAAGAGGCAAGTGGGCCAGCTAAACAGGGAGGCAAGCTTCAGCTATTCACTCTCCCTCCTCTCCTCCATATCCAGTCCTTCAGTTGCATTCTCAGATCTGCAACTGCTTACTCGTTGTGATGTCTCTTTGTGGTTTGCCAGCATTCCCAGAGGACTGAGCAGGTCCTGGTTTAAAAAAAAAAAAAAGCGAATAAACCACTTTGCTTTTCTCCCTCTTTTGGAATCCTTAAGCCCCTTTTAGCCCATCTCCATTCTTAAGTGTCAGCCCCAATATTTAGAAATGGATTTTACCTGAAACTCCCAGTGGCCCCACCAATCAGGATCCCAAAAGAATTTCCTACCAGGCAGCACACAGCCACCACACTCTCCTAAGAACCAGAGAGGGCAACAGAAACCAAGGAATAAAACACCCAACCAAGAAAGACAAGAGCAGAGATCAGCACCTAGATTTATAGTCTTCCCAAGCCCACGTGCCTAGATACCAGCATAAAAATACAATCAATTATATCCAGGACAACATGTCTCCACTAGAGCCCCGCAACCCTGACATAGCAGGCCCTGAGCACTGCAACATAGCTGAAACACAAGTCAAAGACCTTTAAATAGCCTTTATGGATATGATAGAAGTCTTTAAAGAGGAAATTAATATATCCTTTTTAAAAATCTAGCAAAACACAAACAAACAGTGGAAGGAAATGAATAAAGCAGTTCAAACCTGCAAGGTAGAATAAAATCAATGAAGAACACCCAAACTAAGGGAAATCTGGGAATGAAAAATTTAGGAACGTGAACACGAACCTCAAAGGCAACAGAATACAAGAGATGAAAGAATCTCAGGCACTGAAGACAGGATAGAGAAATGGATACCTTAATTCTTTGAAAATTCTGGCACAAAATCCCCCAAAAATGTTGGACACTATGAAAACACCAAATCTAAGAAAAATAGGAATATAAGAAGGAGAAGAAACCCAGGTTAAAGGCACAAAAAAAATTTCAACAAAATTATAGAAAATTTTCATAACCTATAAAAAGGAGATGCCTATTAAGGTACAGGAAGCATGCAGAACACCAGAAAGACTCCACCAGAAAATAATAATAACCAAAACAATAAACATGCAAAACAAAGAAATGATATTAAAATCTGCAATGGAAAAACCAAGTAACATATAAAGGAAGAACTACTAGAATATGAGACTGTGGTGCTTTGAATAGGAATGGCCCCCATAAACTCATGTGTTTGAATGCTTGGCCCATAGGGAGTAGCACTACTAGTAGGTGTGGCCTCACGGGAGGAAGAGTATTACTGTTCCAGCAGGCTTTGAAGTTTCATGTGTGGCATTCATTCACTTCTGCTGCCTGTGATCAAGATGTAGAACTCTCAGCTCCTTCTCTAATACCATGTCTCCTTTGTGCCACCATGTTTCCTGCCATGAAAATAATGGACTAAACCCCTAAAACTGAAAGCCAGCTCCAATTAAATGTTTTCTTTTATAAGAAACAAAAAAAGAAAGTGATTCATAGTTGAAGTTTCCTTGTTTGTAAAAATTTGGCCTTTTGTGTGTTTATTAGCAATTTTGAAATTTTAAAATATATTTTCTTATCTTTTGCCCGATTAAAATGTGTTTTTTTAAACAAAATTTCAGAGGTTTTTAGTTACTTTGAGTATGGAGTTATATGTAGTATGCATACTTTCTTACAGTCTTGCCTTCCCATTTTTGTATTTTTTTTTTTTTTTTGTGGTACTGGAAATTGAATCTAGGCCTCAGTTTGTCCTTTTAGTGAGAATTTTACTTTTTTCCTTTGAAGTTATGTTTTGTCATTTTTAAATTTTATGACTAGTGATTTTTGCATGTTTACCAAGAAATCTTTGTTCCTTTCCAATTTCAGGCTATCTTTAGAAAATTATAGAACTTTAGCTTTCATATTGTAAGTACACCATTGACCATAAAAGCCATGAAGGTGCCTTAATTTCATATCGAATGTGATTAATTAATAATGTCACTGAATAAAAGGAAAGAATTTTGTAATTTCAATTCTCAGTTCAATGCTGTTGTTGTTGGCATGGTAACTGAATTGGAAGGTGAAGTAAATCTGTCTGGCTCAGGAAACTGATGTTAGGATGCCTAGCTGATAACAGTGATTTGATTTCTCTAAGCTTATGGCTTTTCTTGCTATGAATATGAGCACTTTGATAAAAAAAAAAGGTAATTCTGTTTATAAAAATCTCATTCAGAACCTAGAAAATGGTGAGGAACTCCTCAGTTCATTTCAGAATGGCACCCAATTCAGACTCATCAAAACCTGAGGGGGAAAAGGACTTATATACATATGCAAATTATGAGTCAATTTTAAATTCGAAATAGAGCAAAATCATGCACATTATGGAATGTATGAAGAAATTATCCTCTTTTATTAAGAAAGTGATAATATTGTATAGAACTTATACAAAGTCTGAAACTATTCATACTAACATTACATCTTACAAACATATATATCTTGTAAGAAAAACATAAAATGCTGAAAGGATTTGAAAAATGAGATGTTTATTTTAAGAAAAAAGAACTCTTAAAAAGATAAAGGCACAAATTTTCTCTTTTATTATATACAACTATTTTGCCTGAAGTAATTCCAACACCATCGTTGGTAAAACATAGCAACTATTTTGAAGAAGCAGGAGAAAAGGCCATCATCACCATTATTTAACGTATACCTATAAGGTTAGTCCAGCATCAAAAAGAGACAAATAAAACTATTTTTGAATGCAAAATAGTCTTACAAAAAGTAGACATTGACAGTCAAAAGAATGATCTTGTGCCCTTATCTTACACCAATCACAAAAATAAACCCCAGATGGATTAAAGACTTAAGTGTAAGATCTTGGATAATAAAATTTCTAGATGGAAATGTAGAGAAAGCCTTCTTTGATATTGTTGACATGGGCATTGATTTTTATGTAACACTAAAAGCTCAGGCAACAGAAGCAAAAGTAAACTAGTTGGGACTACACTACAAACTTCAATACGGGAGCTAGAAAGATGGCTCAGTGGTTAAAAGCAGTTTCAGAGGTGCTAGGTTTGTTTGCCAGTATCCGTATTGTGTCTTATAAATACGTGTAACTCCAGTTCCATGGGATCCAAGGCCATCTCCATGCCTCCAAGGATATCAGGCACTTATGTGGTGCACACACATGCATGAAAGCAAAACACTGATATTGATAAAATAATAATGCATATTTTCACAAAGAAAGCAATCACCAACTTTTGATTCTGAGGTTGAGTAAATTTCTTCATATTAAGTAGTGGCTGCTTGCCTTGCATCCACAAAACCCTGGGTTTGGTACCCAGTACTGCATATGTGTGGTGGCACACACCTGTAATCCCAGCACTGTGGAGGTGGAGTCGGGAAAATGAAATAGTCAAGATCATCCTTAGATGCATAGCAAGTTCAAGGCCAGCCTCAGATGCATGAGAGCCTGTACTTAAAAAAAAAATTAACAGCTTAGCAGATATTATAGTACTTACCTGTAGTCATAGCTATTGCAGAGTCTGGGGCAGGAAGGTGATTTAATCTCCAGAAGTGAGACTGAACAACATCTCAAAAACAACAATGACATTAAGTAATGTAATGGGTTTACTTTTTCCTAAGTGTCTTATAGAAATAGAGTCCTAAAATGAGAAATTTGGCAATAGAATATTTTATTGAAAATAGTTTATCACAATTTTCCCTCCTCTTGTTCCTCTCAGGTACTCCCCACTCCCTCCACCTAAATCATACCCGATCTTTCTCTTTCTGCCTCAGTTGAATACAAAGAAGCATATAAAATAATAATAATGGTAATGACAACAATAATGATGGTAAAATAAAAAAATAGACTAGGATAAAACAAGCAAAAGTCAAAGAAAAAGTATAGATACTGGGACATACTCACACAAATAGAAATCCTAAACAGAAAACCTAAAACCATAATGTATAAGCAAATACCTATAAAGTAAAAAAAAAAAAAAAAAAAAAAAAAAAAACAAAAAAGAATCACCTGACTATGAGACTGAGAACCTCCAGAGTTGCCATTAAGTTCATTTTCTGTTGACTGTCTACTGCTGGACAAGATTAGTGTGTTTTCCCAGTGAGATTACCTTGTAGGAAAGTAAATTTTCATTTGTAAGTGGTATCAGTTGGAGACAGATTCTGGGTTGGGGATGGGAGTTTGTGTCTCCTTTACTCTCAGAGCTGGTATCGTGTTAGGCTTAGACTGTGCCAAATAGGATTCTTTTTTCAGACAATTTTGGCATGTTTTTTAGAATTACTACTTTCTCTGAGTAAACATTTTTTTTTTCTGGAGGTTATTTTGAAATCCATTTCACAACCTGGTTATTTCAGATTGGAATGTGAGATTTCTTTTCAGTTTTTTTTTTTTTTTTTTTACTTAAATTTGAAACAGGGTTGTTTTACGTGTCAAACCCAGTACCCATGTCTTCCCCTTCTCACATATCACCGCCACCAAACCCAAGCCCATCCCCTTTCTGCTCCCCAGGGAGGGTGAGACCTTCCATGGGGAATCTTCAAAGTCTGTCATATCATTTGGAGCAGGGCCCAGGCCCTCCCCCATGTGTCTAGGCTGAGGGAGTATCCCTCTATGTGGAAAGGGCTCCCAAAGTCCATTCGTATACTAGGGATAAATGCTGATCCATTACTAGAGGCCCCATAGACTGCCCAAGGAACGTGAGATTTTTAAAGTTTCGTTTCCTGAGTTGGTAAGAAGGCTTGGCAGATAAAGGCACTGTCCCAAAACTTGACAACCCCAGTTCAGAACCTACATGGTAGAAGGAATGAAATGATTACCTGAAGCTGTCCTCTGCATACATGCTTTATTCTTACATTATCATTTTCTCTCTCCTTCCCTTTCTCTATCTCCCTCCATCTCCTTCTCTTTCTCCATCTCTATATATCAGTGCTTCTTAACCTTTCTAATGCTGCTACCCTTTAATACAGTGTCCCATGTTGTGGTGTTCCCCAATCATTAAATTATTTTGTTGCTACTTTGTAACTGTAATTTTGTCACTATTATGAATCATAATGTAAATATCCCATAAGCAGGGTTCATGACCCACAAGTTGATTGAGAAGCACTGTAGCATGACAGAGAAATTACTTAATTATGTTACTAAGGCAACTTATAGCAACATCTCATTTTGATCATAGTTACAGTTCAAGTTACTCTCTATGAATATGTCACACTTTTCATTTCTGAGTACCAACTGGACATAGGTAGTGAGTAATGATGGAATAAAGATATTTAATATTCCACACTCATAACATTTTTATCTCTAGCCCAATTAGATCTTTGTTGAATTTCCTTACCAATAATTCATAATTTGGAACTATTTGTACTCTGAAGCTCATGTGAATGGGACACTATAGGTTTGTTTGTAATTAAAGCCTTTAAGGGTTTTTTCACACTCCTTCAGTACCTTTACTCTTGATGGACATTTAGCATGTGACCCCTGTTTCCAGCCAAATCATGTGAAAATTATCCCCTTGTACTTTATTACACAACTATTATACACTTGGTTCAAATGTAACAATTATATATTATTTGTTTCTTTTTTGGAGACATGGTCTCCTTTTCTATCCCTTGATGGCCTGGAACTTGTTATCTAGACCAGACTACACTCCAACTTGTGGTAACCCTCCTGCCTCTGCTTCCAGATTACTGGAGCTATAGGAATGCACTGCTATGCCTAACTTTCACTTCTTTAATTGTGTCACCTGTGTAAATCACAAACCCCTCAAGGAGACTGACATGCTCCTCTGTAGCCACTCATTTCCTGAAGCTAGCCTAGTGACTTCTATCATGTAGAAACTCATTAGCTGTCAAATTTAATGGAGTGTCTTGTTTGTGGATACAAGTGGTGGGTTTTCTAAGAGAGCTTACATTCTTTTTTTCTCTTAAACAATTGGACATTTGCTCATTAGCATCTGCTCAGGGTGAGTTTGACATGTTCAGTAAGTCCAGTTGGTTTATGTATCAGACTGTTCACAGAGAATAGGCAAAATTCAGAAATAACCTTAAAAAAAGCATAAAGTTCTTCAGGGGCAAGGTGACTTCCTTTAGGCTTTCCTAGAGTTAACAATCAGGTAACCTCTTTGAGTTTCTACATTCATGTTTATTCAGTCATATTAATTCCTTCAACATCAGTGACACTTCAGTGACACTTGGTCCAGCCTTGTACGTACTTCTGTAATGGCAATTCTGGTGTTCATCCTTAAAGTCTGTTGTTGGATGGGTTACAAATGACCACTGGCTCTTTTCTTCATATCTATAGTCTACAGTAGCCATATGATCACCACTCATTCTTGTCCCTTAGCAATATCCTGCTCAAAATACAGAAGGGAATGCAGTCATCCAATAGGAGGCTTTTCAATTGTAATACTCTGACATGCCAGATAACACAGATCTGTAGTACAGTATAAAAATAGTCCATTTGATATTCCCTCAGAAATCTGACTTCAGTGATTATAAAAGTTGACTAGCCTTTTTCTGAGATTATTACTTGTTGGCTGCCTAAATCCCACTGATTTTGGTGAAACTATGATTGTGGATCTGTACCTGTCAGAAATGCTTGACATGAGGTTGTTTTGAAATCTATGTTCATTTTGGGTTTCTGAAAAGTAATAAAATCAATATCATGTCTTTTATGCAATAGGAGTCCCAGTAGGGTTTACCATCCCTTACAGTGTAGCTTAGGAATACTTAAACACTGAGAGAAGAAGCCTATGGCTAGCCTCATGTCAGTTCAAGTCAGGATTTACTGTCAGCTGAGTTCAGATCAGCTGAGATTTTGGTGCCAAATAAATACAAGAAAGAAAAGAAGGTATATTTGATTTGAATCTGTATTTTCAAATTGTGAATAAGGGTTGCCTTTTAAAATGTTAAGGTGTAGTGGCACATTGTCTTTAATTCCAGCATTTAGGAGGTAGAGGCGGGTAGGTCTATATGAGTTTGAAGCCAGCCGGGTCAGTGAGACCTGTCTCAAAAACTAGGAAAAAAAGCATCTTGTTTTGTGAAACAAAGTTGCTCCTCCTTTTCTTTCTCTCTTTCAATTTCACTCATTCACAAAATCCAAATGCATAGGAAACACCTTGACATTTATTAAAGTGAGTGTTGTTTACTTTCATACACATTCCTAGCCAACAAAGATGCCCTTTGCTGATTTGTTTAAAGGAAGTGCCTTCTTGAATGTAATTTTGAGTGTCACAACATTGCCCAAATACACTTTTAATCTAAGTAGATGAAATTTATTTGATCTTACAGTATTTTGGGGCTTTGGAGAAGGACACAATTCTGCAGGCTGAATACATCCACAGTATGGAATTATGTTTAGGATTCTTTGTCACAGATGGAGTCTGACCTGGAGACTTCATGGTTGCATTTGCTTGGCCAGGTTGAATAACAGACTTAAGGCCCTGCATGATGGCTGATCTGTATTGCGGAATGGCAGTACCAATCAGTGAAATGAGCTAACATTGGTGTTTGTTATTTATGTTTCTATCCATTACATGATGCTTATAGCCTAAAATAACTTAAAATCCATAGAATTAGTAGATGGGGTTGAATGCAGTGTGTGCTAAAATTGGTGAGAAAATCAGACTAAAGCAAACTTGATAATTAAAATTTGTGGCCTCAGGATCCATGGTTTAGTTCTAAGGAGAGCCACCTGATCATGAAGGATTTAAGCTGTCATCTGCTAAATGGCTGTGAAGTTTATGGGACTTGTGTTAGGCACTTTACATGTATTATCAGCATTAATCTTTATATTTGCGTTTTAATAATCTTATTATCTTTAAATGATTTTCAAAATACTTTGTGGAAAGATTTGTGTTTGTTTTTGAGCAAACTTCAGTTGTGTGAATAAATGGGAATACAATCTTCACATAGAAATTTTAATTTTTAATGCAACTTTCAAATTTATATATTATATATATATATACATATATATATATATATAAATGGACACTTGTATTCAAAAATGTTTTACTTCAGAACAAGAAAAGTGTAAAAATTTTTATGATAGTCTGTATATCATAAAAATTAAATTATACTTAGCATAAGCCTAAGACTCTTTTAGAGGATGAAATGCTTGGTGGTATATAGAAAGAAATGGAGCAAGCAATTTAAACTAGTGATTATCCTGTTAAGTGAAATATAACTGCATCTCTTAAGTGGAAAATATTACAAATTTAAATGAATGTGTGTCCTTCCTCTAGTGTTTGGTTATAGCTTGGTTTATATGCAATGTTCACCAGACTCTACTTTTCTCTGGGGATGTCAAGAGGGACATTTGTGAGAAAGCTTTCTTTATCTCCCCACTCAGTGTGTGTGTGTGTGTGTGTGTGTGTGTGTGTGTGTGTGTGTGAGAGAGAGAGAGAGAGAGAGAGAGAGAGAGAGAGAGAGAGGCAGAGAGGAGTTGATTTCATGCATTGGTAGGCATTTTTAGTTTGAAGATGAAGCATAGCTTCCTTTTTGAGGGTAATGCAATGTATGAGGATAGCTCCTATCAGCCCATAGATTTCTAGCGGGTGTTGTGTTTGTACTGGATATAGAAACCACAGTTTGAATAGATTCTCCATTTTAATGATTACTAGAAAAGTCTGCTTATCACATTTATCACTCAATAGATGTTATTGCTTAAGAGCAAGTACCACTACCCTGTCCAGACCAGCGCATTACTAGTGAATGCTTTGGCATGCTGAAAAAATGCATTTTTGCATTGTTTGCATGAATATTTCAAACCATCGTTTATTAAAAAGAAAAATATAAGTCTCTACAGTATACATAATGGTGAAGTAGAATAACCAGATCTGTGGGTATTTTTTTTTTTTGTTAACTGAAGTAATCATGATTCAGTAAATAAAAACTGAATTAAAACATAAACAGACCTAGGCTGTGAGATATATAGGAACATTAAGGGATGCTTTTGATGAACTCAGTGATGTGTCTTTTGATTGCATATGAAGACAGTATAAGCTAAGTGTTCAAATTATTTGTTACTGTTATACAGTAATCAAATGTGTGCAAAACAAGTATTCTAAAAATATAATGAAATACTTTGAAATTTCTATTTTATAAGCATAATGAGAATGATTCTTTTCTTTGCATGTCATATTTAGAAACACAGTTTGATATAATTTTTTATTTATTTAAAAGTGTTTTCTTCCATTTTACATACCAATTACAGTTCACCCTCTCTCCCTTCCTTCTGCCCCCACCCACCTTTCCCACACCCAACCCCTCATCCATTCTGCAGTAAGGGTAAGATGCCCCATGCAAAGTCAACAAATTCTGTCACATCATTAGAGGCAAGACCAAGCCCCCGCCCCCACCCTTTATCCAGGTTGAGCAAGATATTCCTCCTTAGGGAATGGGCTCCAAAAAGTCAGTTCACGCACTAGGAATACATCCTGGTCCCACAGCTAGTGGCCCCACAGACTACCCAAGCCAGAAACATACAAAAACACAAAAGAAGGCTCTTAAAAACCTACCCAAAAGAATCAGTCTTTCAAATGGTCATCACAGAGTTACCGCTTGAATTAGAAATACCATTTCTAGGTATATCTCTGAAAGAATGGAAAACTAATGCTTAAAAACTAATGCTCAAATGTATGACTGTGTGTAGGATGGCCCTATTCACTATAGCCAACAGGTGAAAATGAGCATTGGGAAGTAAATATTACATGGATATAAATTTTATCTGAGGGAATAAACTTATTTTGCAACAACTTTGGTGGAGTGGCTTCACAACATTCTCGATACACTAGATGCCTCTAAATTGTTCACTTAAGTAATTAATTTTTTTTGTATGAACGTCAGCTCAAAAAACAAACAACTACCACAAAAGTGCCTGCCCAATAGTGTGGTGTGTGTAGTACTATGTGCGAAGATGTTAGATTGTTCACAAATTTTACTTGTTCTAGGAATCATCCATCTCCGAGTTGTTTTCATCAATGGTAAATTATATTCATTTTCTAGTCACAGTCACAGGGAATTTTGTTTTAAAATAAATGTTCAGTTTTAGTATTGATTTAAAACAAAAGTAAACAATAATGTTTCCACTAAGATGACAAATGAAGATGAGTCACAGATGATTGAAAAATGGAAACTACAAGAAACACTGCTTTCTGTGCTCAAGGGAATTTATTTTTAATGAGTACATATTGCATATTAGTTTCAACTCATCAGAACTGCACAAAGACGTAGGTTTTGCCTTTGGAGCACTCATCCTTAGAAAGGTGATAAGTCACATTTACCAATAATTCCAAAATCTGAATGTGCCAAGTTCCTCAACAGAGAACAAAGTGAGTTCATGATTAGGTACCTGTTTGGTTAGCAGTACCATCTGGAGAAAATAAACTGAATTTGAACAACCTCAACTTAGCTTAGGCATTGCTGCTCTACCTCTCCCTTTTTCTCTGTCAGTGAAGTGGATGTCATCTAGATTCCATCTCTTCTATACACCAGGAACTTATGAACATATGACTTTTGGAGCTAGACTGCTTTGACTCAAATTGTAGGTCCAATATTCATATAATGTGTTAACTTTAGTCATGTTGCTTAGTTTTGTCTTTTGGAAAGGATATTATCAAAACTTACATTATAAGGATATAGTAAGGATTAAGTAAATCCCATGATCAAGTGGATAAAACATTTTAATAGTATTTGGCACATAGGAAGTGATAAACATTACCTAATGAGATTTGTATATATCTTCCAATGCTACTTTCTTACTTTGACCTGATTTAGTTGCAGTTGGAATTGTGCCCTAACTAGTTGATGCATCCTTCTCCCTCTCTACTCCCCTCTGGCTTGATGTTTTACATGCGTTTTCCTATTTATAAATACTCAGGTCAAGTGTCATCTCTGTGAAGTGTTCTCTGATTCCCTGCTCTCGTGCAGTTAAGACTATCTGTGTTCATATATGTCACGTGGAGCCTTCTGCATTTACTACTTCACATCTCATGTCCCTTAGGCCATTATCACATTGAGAGTGGGGACCTGAATTTATTCAGTGTTGATGTACCAGCCTAAGCACAGCCCCTGGTACAAAGTAGATGCTCATTAAATGCTTGAGTAGCTAAATGAAGGACCTCTTGTTTGTAGGTGTTTGGCTTATAGTCTTCACTTAGAATTCTGAAGTGAACACACATAATGATAAACAATTACACATGTGTGGGGAGTGCTGGAAGAGTTGTGAAAATGGCATCTAGTTACCTTTCAAGGAAACAAATTGTATTTGAAACTTGATAAAAAGGAAGAGCTTCTGTGTCCAGGAGATCACCCGCAATCTGTGCAAGGGAATTTGATCTAAAAGTTTACTTGCACATCAATTTTTTAAACATTACTTATCATATTTATGATGGTGAATAACTACAATTACTGTAGTTAATCTACATACATAGTCAGTGTACCCCCTTGGACAGGACTAGCCTGATCCCCAGAACCATGTAGAAGCAGAATATCAGGAAAGATGTGTTTGATTTTTGGATCAGAAGCCAGAGTTGTGGAGGAAGTTGAGCTTTGTTGTTTTTTGTATGTATGATCTTTTCAATGTCCAATTTCCCTGTTCTATTTCTTTTTCCTTTCTCTTTCTTCCATCCAAATTCATGGCTTCTTTTTCTATAATTGTTGTTACGTGCATGTGTGTGTATGGGGGCACTGCACATTTGCGGGGTCAAATGAAAACTTCTGGGAGTCAGTTAACTGTGGATCCCACAGATGGAACTCAGGTTAACAGGGTTGGCTTCAGGGGTCTTTACCCACTGATCCCAAGTTTCCAGGTTATCAGGGTTGACTTCAGGGGTCTTTACTTTACACACTGGGCCCCAGTTCCTAAATTTCTATGACCTTCCAAGTCCCTTTGTGCTGCTCACATTTTTGAAATAGCACCCTGTCTAATCTTGCCAGTGTTACTGAAGTCTTTCTCTTAGTCCAGCCAGCTTCAGTCCCTTAGGGCAAAGGATATTTGCTATTTGAAAAGACTTGGTTGAATTAATTCACACTAGTGTATGAATAACTGATATCCCCCTCATCTTCGAATCTGAATTTCGACAGGCTTTTCTAGTTAGCTCACATGACCCTGAAATTGCTATAATTTCTGACAGTATTACAGAGCTAACAATGGGGTTGGAGGGAGAGGGAGTTTCACAACGGAAGATATTTTGAGACTGCATAAGCCTTGCTTAAAGGCATTCCTTAATTTCCCTTCTTGACCTCTCCCCCCTTACATTGTTCCTATGTATTCTCATACACAGATTTGCTATATGCATCAGGTGGTATCATTTTTTAATGGCTCCATGGCAGTTCTGGTAATGTGGTGATGTTAGTAATTGTAATGGGAAGTAGAATTGTACTGAATAAGAGGCTCCTGAAGATTACAGGTCATAGGGTGTCAAATGTCAGCCTTGGCACGTGATTTGTTAATGCAGGGCCCCCTTTTTACTACTATACTTCATTGTCCAGGACCTTCTTTCTTTAATTGCTAGTGTCTGCATTGCTGGCAGGCTGACTGTCTTCTGTGGGTCAGCCTTTCTTTAGGATCAGATTCCTAACAACCTTATGCTTCTTATACTCTCAACTAGGCTGGAAGACCTTGCATGATAAATTTCTCTGTCCTCAAATTTGAGTTCAATGTTAGCAAAACTCAAAGATCACATTATTATAATACTACACTTTTTTTTTTAAGTGAAAACCATCAGGCCTCCCAGCGTTTTCCCAAGACACACCAGAGACCGCGGCTAATGATCTGCATCAGTTAGCCCTCCTAGGTGCTGCAGCATCCACCCTCACTGCCCCCATATGTTAATCCAGTTTGCACACAGGCTCTTTCTCTTGGGAAGTCCAGTTGTATTGTATTTTGATAGTTTTCCTTGTGTTTATATCCTTGGCATTTGTTCCCTGGCAGTCTGCGTGAAAGGAGAGGCAAGGAAATGTGGAAATAAAGATTAGAGATTAGTTCTTAAACCTAAACAAGTCTCTAATTGAATAGGATTTCATGTGTCTTTAATCAAAAATACGTATTTCTCTGTTTTGAAAGTAGGGTCATGTTAGCATTATGCCTTCTTGTGTTTCAGTCGTATACTTGTTTGTGACTTGTTTATTGGGGTGGATTCATTGTACATGCTACTGGGTTTCATAAAGACAGATTCCTTTAAGCATGTGATGTTCTTTGAGTGTATGCACATGTCACATAGCCTCCCTGCACTGCTTCACTCCCCCTCCCCATCATTCTGCTAGTCTCCTTCCTTCTCCCAGCCTCCCGTGTGCTTATATAGTTTACTTTCGACTGTGCTCCATACCATTTGTGTTACTGGGTATTGGCAATGTGAAGCAACTTGCTTGATTGAGCCTACTGTTTTATATTTTTGCTCCATCTAGTGGAACATTGATTGTCAATATTGGCTTTCAAAATGTGTTCTTTCATCAGCACTGGTTGAAATAAGGATTTAATAGACTAACAATCCACAAAATATGTTTCTACCATTTTTAATTACTAGTCAGTAGAAATGACGAGCTTTAGTAGGCACAACTTCATTTTTTTCAGTGTTCACTAGATTAGGTGGTGACAAACCTATGAAACACATTTCTTCACTCTCCAAGCTTTACCAATTTGGTTTACTTAGAAAATTGACAATGAAAATTGCTTTTATTCTAGCCAAGCATTTTCTTTTCTCAATACAGATCATTAGTCATTTACTGAGTTACCCCCACATCTGTCTCTTCCACAGTTATTTATCTACTTTGTGAGCATTTTGCCAGTCGCAGGGTCTGTCATACAAGCATCAAAAGGAATTGCTTTCAATGTGCCGCTTTGCTATTATAATCTTTTATTTTTGTCTTGTGATTCGTATTTTAGTTTTGGGAGGATAAGACCTTTTAATTATTTCTATTTACAACTATTCAAATTGAGTTCAGAGAGAGAGAAGAACCTACCTCTGTTGACATGATTTCTACCAAGTTTATTTTTTTAAATTGGGTTGATATTTGTGAGCCCCTGAATTAGGTATTATAAAAGCATAAGAAAACCTAACCTCAGCTCTCAGGTTATATGAGTAGGATGTGTGTGTGTGTGTGTGTGTGTGTGTGTGTGTGTGTGTGTGTGTGTGTATGTGTGTGTAAGCTCCTAATAAACACTGAATTTGATGTCAGAGGCCTGATTTCTTCCATTTATTTATCTCAGCAGCTGTTACCAAACTGAATCATTTAACGACATTGTTTTCTTACTAGTACAATGATGGGAACATTAACACCTGCATTACCTATTTGAGAAGCAGGTTAACATGATAAATGAAAAGAAGATACTTCAAAATTAAGATGTATAAAAAATGCTAGAATTTTTTTTCTGGTTGAGATTAAGCTAGTACTTAAAACAACTAAACATCTTATCTAGGTTTTCAAGTAACTAAGAGATGGGAATATTTTTTATTTGTTTATTAATCTAAAATGTTTCACCTTGTGTTTGGGGGATTTAAGTTAAATTTTAGATTTTTTAAAATTAAAATAAAAATTTAAAATTAACCAATATCTTAGCACATATATTTTAACCCCTTTCATATTCTTTTAGGTTAGTAAAATATGTATATTTCATGGTCAAGTTTGAATAATTAATACTGGTTAAGTAGTGTGACTTTCCATCAATTGTATTGCTATGTAGTTAGTTGTATGGTATAAATTTTATTCCATACTGTTTTTTAATAAATTTATTTATATATTTATTTATTTATTTTACATCCCAGCTGCAGTTTGCCCTCCATCCTCTCCTCCCAGTCCTTTTCCCACCCCATCCTCCTTCTGCTCCCACCCCATTTCTGTTTAGGAAAGGGCAGGGCTCCCATGAGTATCAATAAAACATAGCATATCAAGGTGGCCCAGTATAAGAAGTAGGGTCACAAAAACCACAAAAGAGTCAGAGGCAGCCCCTATTCCCACTGTTAGGAGTCCCACAAAAGGATCAATCTACACAACTGTTACGTGTATATCAGCCCCATTCAGACTCTTGTTGTTGGTTCCGTCTCTGTGAGCCCCTATGAGCCCAGGTTAGTTGATTCTGTGAGTTTTCCTGTGGTGTTCTTGACCCCTGGCCATCTCCTTTGACCATATTGGTGTCGAGCCCAATTGTCATCGGGTGTCATCCAGCAATTGGTGCAATCAAATGCAGACCCATAGCCAAACATGCAGTGGAGTTTGGAGAATTCTGCAAAAGAGGAGGGAAGAAAGCTTTGTAGGATCCACACTATTTTTTAAAAAAAGATACTTATTTAACTATCATATCCTTAAGACCGTTTCATCTCAGTATATGTGCCTGATTTACTGGTGGAAGCCAGAAGAAAGCATTGCTCTCTATCCCCAGAATTGAAGTTACAGCTAGTTTAAAGATCACCAGGAACTGGTGAACTTAACCTGGATCCACTGAAGAGAAGCCAGTGCTCTTTCTTAACCACTGAGCAATCTCTACTGCTCTGAACTTTTACCTATTCTAAGGCTGTCTAAGAAATTTCTGATTTATTTCTTTAGGGTTGAAATGTTATGAAACCCCAGCCTTTGCCTCCTTTTCCCATTTTGTCCTAATCCAGTGAGCACAGGCAACAGTTAAAAACATTCTTAGCCACTCTCTTTCCTTTGTTCCTTTTCTATCATTGTATTGAATGGAAATACTCCTGAAATATGGTAAGACACCTGTAGCATGCACTTCTGAGCTATAGGAATATGAATCATTACTTTTAATATAAATACCCTGACTAACCCTTCTTCACACCAATGAGTTTCAAAGTATGTTGTTCAGTTCATAGGCTTAAGGACAGAATACCCTACAAACTACCTAATTCAACCATGTACTGGGCTGTCTTCTATCAGCAGCCAGAAAGCTGTCATGAATGTGATAAGAGGATGATATTTGAAATGGAATTATACTAAAGGCTAGTGGCCATTTGTTACAGTCAGTCACAAATATACCATACTTATTAGTAGGCTTTCATTGGTGGATTTTGTCCTTACCCCTCTCCCCTAGGTGAATTTCAGTAAAATGCCCATTCTAATGAAACAATAATGTAAACTTGATCTTTAATTCCTTTATTTCAGGTCTAAAGGAAATACTGTGGTAGTTACTGGTTTTTTGTTTGTTTGTTTGTTTGTTTGTTTTAATACTAAATGAATGAATGGGTTAGCTTATTTTGTCTGTTTTCAATCTATGATATCATTAAAATACAGCTTTAAAAATACTTGTCTGAAGACAAATTAATGACTTTTATGTCCTCCTAACTGCTTGTCCTTCCTGAAGATTACTTGAGAGAATCTGGCACATTTCCAAAGTTATGTACTCCCTCTTTCCTCTCATAAAAAAGAAGGATAGACAGCTTTTATCGGGGAAATCTTAAGTCAGAGAGCATACACTTTCAAGTATTAGCTACTTTTTGAAATTATGAGCTGCTTCCTTTTAATTCATTTGAACATAAAACTAATGATGATGATAAAAAGATTTTTTTCAATGTTGACATAAATGAAAACACCATGAATTTTGCATCATTGAATAAATCTTAAGATACCATAAATCCATAAACAAGATGAAACAATGCTGAATACCAATAAAAGCAGGAATCCTTACTGAGGTTTTGACACTGAATGTAATGGGATGTGATTCTATAGGGTGAGAATGCTGATATTCACATACCTAAGGACACCTCCTTGCCCTTGAGTCCTAGCAAAACAGTTAACCCTTAAAAAAAATAGCAGTTTCTTCTTACAATAAGATTTTCTCCTTTAACAGCCCACCACTGAAGATTTTGAACCAGGATCAAATAATTCATCCTCTTTCTGTGGTCCCTGTGAATTCCTTTAGTTTATTATATGCCTTCAAGGTGAATACTTTTGCTTTACTGCAAGTGATAAAACATAGTTACAGTTTTCCCAGCATAACAGCTGTTTTTTAAAGGTCACTTGTCCATCTTTCAGCTATTCTATTGGCATTTTTCATCTGGCCTCTGTAATTTTTGAACTAGAGATACGACGCAACTAGCAATAAGGGACGCTCCGTCTGACAGAGGCCCATCTCCCCACAATTCTCCTTTGAGGTTTGAGCGTGGTTTAGGAAGGTATTTACAGTAGTATGTTCTTTGAAATCTGGGAAAGTGGGTTTCTTGAGCTCACTTGGTCTCATTCCCTGCGCTCTGTTCTTACTGTCACCCTTTTAATCAATCCTGTTTTGTATAATGAGCTTAGGATCAAAGTGATTTCTCATATATTGTATGCTAAACATTAGAATAATGCACAGCCCCCCTTGAGAAAAATTGAACACTATCACAAAAAAAGAGTACCATTTGAGGTAAATCTACAAGGATGGATTTCTCTCCGAAAAGGAGACTGAGGGGGAAGAATGCATGCCAGGAGGACCTGTAGAGCAAAAGCAAGAAAGAACAAAGAAAACTGGGTATGACGGAGGGAATGACAGCCTGCTGTTTCTGGGCTGCTGTTTCTGGGCTGCTACAGCAGGAAGCTGAAAGAACCAGCCAGCCACAGTGTAGTGGGTCCTTGCTGCACTTACTGCCTGATTAATTCTGCTGTTGATCCATCCACTCATGCAACAAATGAGTTCTCATAACACAAAGAATAAAATGCAGATCTTTTTGCTGTCATGTATTGTCTTCTGCTGTGTGGTCTTTTGTATGCCTTAAAATCCACGTCCCTCAATACTACTACCTTCTTTGCAGCCACTCAGCCACCGGCAGCCATAAGTCAGTGTTTAGCTTCAGTTGCAGCAGGGTTTTCATCTTTCCGCTGCCGTGGTACCGTGGTTCCGTGCTACTGAAGCTTCTTCACCACATTTTTCTGCCTGTTTCCCCCACTCAGCCAGGAGCTTTCTGCTATCCAAAGAACTGTGTCTCCTTCATTTGTGTATCAGGGTCAGGAAGCATAGTACATCACACAGATGCCAAAAATAAATGAATTTTGAGTAGTCACTGAATACTCAGATTTGCATCACATGTAGCTTTATTTTAAAAGAGTCATCCAGAAATAATATGAGTGAAGAATTACAGTGGGAAATGCAGGGGAAGCAGTAACATGTGTCTTTTCTGAAGCGGCTTGTTTGTTTAGACAAACCAATAGGAGGTAAATTCCCGGGAAATTGGTGCAAGAGAAAAAATACAGTCTTTCATCTAGGATTTATTACTGTCTGTAACAGAGAGGAAAGTGTGTAAGGTAAAGATTTAATGCCCTATTACAAATAAGAAGACAGTGACCCTTGCAAAACTAAGGTTGTTTTGAGGTAAACATGTTTTGCCTGAGTCAGAGCTCCTAGCATTTGTCTCACGGAGCCTCTGCTGTAATGAGCATTTTGCTCCTGTTCAGTTTGTTAAGTTCTGGACTCATTCGGTTCTCTTTCACATCTGATCAGGAGTTTAGATGTGAAATATAAATAGTTCATCCACACCGACTACAATTTCTTATCAAAGCAAGGTGTGCAGGACATAGGCTTTTGTATTTAAAAGGCTTGTTTCTGTTTTTTGGAGCTACAGCTAAAGTGTTATACCAGGCAGATGCACTGGGGTGCGCTACTGTGTAGTAGCAGAGCCTAGCTGTGCATCACAGCTCTTAACTTTAAAACTCCAGAGAATTTGATGAGAGAGGGATCCACAAGAACATGACAAATGATGAGAGTTCAAACCTTAAGAGAAAAATGGGCTTATTGGTAAGAGACCTTTCTTTTCGTTTATTTACTACTGTTACTTATTCATTAAAATAGCAAGCCTCTTATTTTGAGATGTGGCTGTGGAGCGGTATATAAAAATCAATTTTATATGTATTATAGAAATCAGGAGACATATTGGTAACCATGGAAAAATCATAGGGAACGTGTGTACAGCTTGATTTCTTTTTACAAAACCTCTAAGGAATTTTTATTTTACTTCAGACTATGGAATGGATTTATTTATGTAGTATAAATGTAATGTAGGTTGAGAAATATGTATTTTTGAAAGTTAAAATAAAGAATAGTGACTTGTGTAGAAATAGATATTTTCACTTAGTCACCAGAAGGTGGCATACCAGATTGTTCTTACATACACAAAGAAAAGGAATAATATTAATAAGAATATAAAATAACCTGTATTTAAAGATATTTTAGTAAATTGTAAACACAGGAGTAATATAATTGACATTTTCTTGGCAAGGCTTAATAAGAAAACAATGACAAATGTGCATTTAACCTATTATACCCTTTTTATTATTCAGCCATAATATTTATGTGTGTAGTATTTTAAAGTAAGCTTTGAGATAATATTGCCATTAAAGATATGCTGTCTTGAATATGTAATTTTCACAAAGAAATAAAATTCTCTACAACAGTCTTTTGTTTTTTGTATAGAGCCTTTTGACTTAAGAGAATGTCTGGATAATGTCTTTGTCAAGGTCTTTCTAAAGATTCTCTTAGACTTTGATTTGGTTATGGTTTTAATAATGCACTACTGCTTTTGAAATGATCCAGAAAAAATATGAGATGGCTTATTTTGAGGAAAATATTAGGTAAGGCTAATGTTTGTTGTGTATAAGCATATAGCAACATCAATGCAATAAATGCAAATAAATTATGCATTGTGCTGGAGTGCCTCAAGCATCTGCCAGCAAATTTTAATTTTTTTTTAGGTGAGTTTACTGTCAGCAACATATACTGCAGTGTTTCTGTAGTAGTCTCTATTTTTAAAACTACATTCCTGAGGCAATACCAGAAGAATTTCTGTCCACTGAGGGGTGTGTGTGTGTGTGTGTGTGTGTGTGTGTGTGTGTGTGTGTGTGTGTGTTTGTTATTCCAAATGAGCTAGTTATATGAGAAAACTTCACCAAAAAAAAAATTCACATAAATTTTCTGTACAGGATATTGTACATCTATTTACCTGTTTTTATTAATTACAAATAGTGTGGAAATAACAAAAATCATTAGTAAATTAGCCTAGAAGAACATTAGCCATATGTTCTCTGAAAGATTAAAATGTCTGTCATTTGCTTTCCAGTCTTTATGGCAAAGCAATGTATCAGAAAAGAGCTGACCTTTAAGCATAAAAAGCTAAAAAAAAAATTAATAATAACAAATCATTCCAAAGGCCAAGGGTATATCTACTGAAAAAACCATTTTTCGTTCTATGCTAATTTGATTATCTTGGTCTTGTAGATCAGCTACAAATCATTGTTGTACTTAATGCTTTGTATGTTTTCTAAAACATTAAGAAAGCTTCTAAATACAAATTTAGTCTTATGCTTTTCTATGTTACATTTTGTAAAAATTAATTTATATAGTGCTGAATTGTTCTGTGTGGCCTTCAGTGTTCAGAATTTATAAATATGGCCTGTTAAATTACATTAATTAGTTTCAGGTTATGCATTGAAAAAGTTGAACCAAATACAATAAAGCCACAATTAACCAGATTTTTTTTTTTTTTTTTTTGCACTCCACTTTCAGGAGACGGAGGCAATTGTCTTTAAAACAAGCCGATTTCAAGGATATATTCAAAAAATCAACTTCAGGGTATGTCCAAGGGTCTACATTTTCCTGTACCTGCATTTTTCTGATGAGAATTTATTTTAATAAGAGACCCTGAGGTATATCAAATGAAATTTCACTGATGTCTAGGGTCTGTTGATTAAGAAATGTGTTGATAATATTTGCATCATATTGTGTTTGTATTTTTCAGTTTAATCTCACAAACCTAAGTTCATTTAGCTTTCTTATCATTGCTGTGAGATAAACAGACAGTAGCATTTTTTCTGTAATATACAGAAGAGAAAAATAGCACTTGAGGTAATTAATCTAATTAGTGTCAGAGTTGCAACCAGACTCTTATTCTGTCCTCTTGCTAATGGACGAAGTTGAACACAAGTTTTTAACTTTTAAATCTGTATTACATAACCAATCTATGTGTACTATATTTGTTTTCTTCCCGTACTTCACACCTTTCACCAATGTGCATCTGTCAGTGTGCTGCTGTCCACTGGGCACATTGCTTTCAGACTTCCTCTGAACAGAAAGGTTCTTGAATGTGAGAGGGCAGGATAAGGGCCATGGATACTTGTTTGATGGTGAGGAGCAGCCGGTGCAATAAAGCCAAAGGAGTCCAGTGACCGCGAGAGGAAACTGTAGCTTGGGTATCTTGGGCAGGGATTAGTTACCTTGATTTTAAGGCAGCCTTTCCCCAAGCTTAATATACCTGGTGTGATAATGAGTTTGAGTACTTGGTTAAAATGCAGAGTATAGGTCCCCCATCCCCCCCCACATTGACTTTTTATTCACCTCAGGTGATTCTTGACACACTAATGTTTGAATTCATTTGCCTTAAAGGTATAAAAGTTTGCTGTGCCTCACTATTGACTTTTGAAGAGCCAAGGAAAGATGATCTTTCAGCAGATTCTGTGCTTTATGTCAAAGCATTATCAACTAAGCCAGTCAGGCCAAGGGCAGGCAAGGGGGAGGCATGAAAGCCAGTATTTGTTCACATGTCTGCCTTTATCTGAAGTACATCCCAATGGCTTTTTGTGAATTTAGAAAGGCTTGTGTCTGTTTTCAACTTGAAGGTAAAAGACAGAGTGAAAATGTCACTAAAAGATGAAACTTAAATTTTGGTATTTTAATAGCTAAATTTTGCCAGAGTTTTTAATTTGAAAATAGTTTTGAAAAATGTCTACAAAATTAGGCTTTCCAAAGTGCTGTGTGGTTAAAGCTTTCCAATATCACTGTATTCTTTGTCATTTGGGTTTGTCTGATTAGACTTTAAGTGGCAGACAGTCAGGCCCCATGTGCTCTTTTGTGTATTTGTAACACTTAGCAAAGTTTACAGTGCGACTCATGACAGCTCATGTGCCGTACACATTCTATCAAGGGGCTTTTGACTAAACACTAAATAATTGATTTTGATATTTGTGATTTATAAGGCATTCACATGACACTATTCACAGTGACTAATATATTTAAGAGTCCTTAGAAAAAAGATGTATTTATTTGACATGAATGCATGGTCTTAATAAATAAATATGCTAATGTTTTCCCTATCATACAGAGTCTGGCTGCTTCTTTAAGTTTTGTTGTTTACAAGTTTTGTTGTACTTGACAAATCCAAATCACGAAAATGTGTATTTCTGGAAACCTACAAACATAAATAGTTTGGCTTTAATATCTTGCAGTTTCACAGGAACTTAAGTTGCTTAGACTCTTTAGTGGAAGACCGATTAAAAATGATAAGCAGTATATGTAACTTAGATCAAGATGTAAAAGGAATGATGACTACTTATATACTAGCCAATAGGAAAATGTACTTTATTGAAGTGTTATGTAGCTTCAGAATACTGTGAGAAATAATTGATTGTTTAAGGCACGTATTTGAGTTTGA
Organism: Phodopus roborovskii; assembly: GCF_943737965.1. Lineage (NCBI taxonomy): Eukaryota > Metazoa > Chordata > Mammalia > Rodentia > Cricetidae > Phodopus > Phodopus roborovskii. Next base: position 2,339,312 of record NW_026125680.1, read on the forward strand.
AGATATGAAGTAGGTATGAATGTATTAGTGGTTATAGACAGACTTAGAAATGCAAGTGAAAACCAAGCTTTAGATTAGCTTTAGCTTAAATATAGGGTCAACCTACAGGATGCATTCTATTTTTACTCAAAATTGCATTTAATGAATAATACAACATGTGATAAAGGACAAGAAATGACTTACACAATGTCTAAACCTGCTTCTGTAATTCAGACCAAACGCCATATATTTGTCATATTTCAGTAATTTTTGGTGTCCTTTACCTATTTTGGAGTGCTCAGAATCACAAAAGAGAAGAATTCTAAATTACAAAATAAGAAGGCTCGAGTAATAGTTCACAAATATAGAGATACTAAGTCTTTAGGGTTTTCCATAGAAGGCAAATACTGGGAACTAGCCTCTTAACATAACTATTGGGCTTTGGGCTTCATGTTATAGCAATTGGTCATTGGATTTGCGTTTGAGATGGAGCCACTTGAGATTGCTTTGATTTATTTTCTTTTCTTCTTCTTCTTCTTCTTCTTCTTTTTTTTTTTTTTTTTGTTTTTGTTTTTGGTTGTTTTGTTTTTTGTTTTTTTAAGACAGGTTCTTTTGTGTATCTCTGACTGTTTTGGAATTCCCTCTATAGTTCAGGCTGGCCTTGAACTCACAGGGATCTTGCCTCTGCCTCCCAAGTGATTAGATTAAAGGTGTACACCACCACTTCCAGGTGAACTTTTAGTTTTTGATAGTAGTAGTTTTAATGGATATATATGTAGAAAATGTAAAGTTATAAATTCAAAGATTTAAAAATACAAAGATTGCTGTACTTTATTCTTTCTACTTTGTTGGTTCTGCTTCTATATAACATTACCAAAATGAAAGCAAAGTCCTGAAACATTGAAAGTATAAATAGTTTTCAGCAGACCTACATTCTTAATTATTTATTCCAAACCACTATGCATTTTTATTTTAGTTATGTTTGGCTCTGATGGGTATCAAACCCATAGCCTCAAGCATGCTAATGCTTTCTTACTGAGCAACACTGCAAATTTTCAAATGGCTATTTATTTTGGATAAGTTTTGAGGATTAATGCCTTTTTTCCTTCAAAGTAATTTAAGGATAACTTTAGAAAGTTTTTGAGAGGTATTTATCCAGATAAATGATTATTATTTGAAGTGAAAGCACATCTTTTTGATAGACTAATTTATTTTACTTACATAAGTATACATTACAGATGATTTTATTTAACATGTACTACTTTTATCCAGATAGTATCTAGGCAGGTCAATTTTTCATCATTGTTACAAATACCTCAGTGAAACAGTTTAGTTTCAGAGGTTTCAGTTCAAGGTCAGCTGAATCTAGTACTTCCAAGGCAAGGAAGAATATCATGGTGTTGGGAGCATATGATAGAGACTGCTTACATTACAGTGTCTAAAATGGGGAAGAGGCAGAGGACCAATGCGTATCTTCCAGAGCACACTTCAGTGACGCCTTTCCATCATTCATTTCTACTACTTCTCACCCTCTAGTAAATACAGACATTCTAGTTTGGACTTACAGCATTTCTAGACAGATGGGAATATTTTAAAAATACTAAAGGGTAGGAACAAAAAACAATCATATAAATAACATAGATACTACCAAAAGAAAGACAGCAAGAATTTCTGAACTCACCAATCAACATTAATCTTTTTTTTAGCTTTAGCAGCAGAGTAAGTATAGTCAGAATCTGTGGGACCTTTGGTCCCTTAACAACTGGAACTTTCTTCTTTGTGTAATACAGTCCCTGGGTATCTCGTCCACCCACTCCTACTCCTGTCTTAGCCCTATAGCTTCTTTGATATGTTCGAGCAATTAATTAGTAAAAGTATGTAGATGGCAATCAAGTAGAACTTACAATTTTAAATGTTTTTTGTAAAAATCATTAATTATTGTTCCAGCCATTACCTTCCTTGCTCACAAATTTCTTCTTCTTTTTTTCCTGGGGTTCTTATGTAGTGTAACTGTTTTTTTTTCTTTTTAGCTTTTCAAGATATGTTTCTCAAGACAGCCTTGGCTGTCCTGGAACTCGTTCTGTAGATCATGCTGGCCTCAAACTCATAGAGATCCCCCTGCCTCTGTATCCCAAGTGCTAGGATTAAAGGCTGGCATCCACCTCCTGGCGTGCAGTACTTTTATTTTTAGTACACTAGCTCTTTATATTGATGTTACACCTACTGCAGAACATATACTCTCAGCCACTGGAGCTATTAAAGAACCTGCCCTACGTCTTTCTTATGCTACCTAGACTAAGGGATTTTTATGTATTTCCATGTGTATTAGCATAAGATAGTTGTTGTCTATCAGGAGTAGTCATAGCTGTAATTGTGCATGTCTCTGTAGATCTGGTGTGGGACCATATTTTCCTAAGTAGTTCTGTTAGGAAAATTTTCAAAATAGAATTTTCCAATGTAGTATCCTGTGAGAACATTTGAGATGGATTCTAACAAGATTGTGAATGTGAGTTATCTATGAAGTAATTTATTGCATAGTTGTATTCAAGTTCACAGAAACAAACTAAGAAGATATACAAGTACATATAATTGTACTGTGGGTGAAAAATGCATGCACACATGTGTGCAACTACAACTGTGAGGTTATTTCCCCAAAGAATTTTGATGTGTCATTCACATTTATTTTTCTAATTTTTCATAGTTGGGCAGATTTCAGAATTGCTTGCCCTCTACATACCTTTACTAATTAATTAGTAGAACATAAATTGAGTATGTAGCTTGACATGATCTGTAACAGTCCTGTTAAGACAATGTGAATAACATTGATATTCTAGATTGGTCTGAAGAGATAGTGTCAGGATTGTGAATTACACTGTGCCCGCTCGCATACCCTGTGTTTACTGCTGTTAGTCTTCAGCTGTAACTACCACAAGATTAAACAAAAATTGGTAGGAAAATATGTGTTTTTAGACCTACTAAGAAAGCAATAGAAAAATTAGTCACCTAAGTGTGAGTGAATTCATTTGATGAACTGATATTGACAGGCTATTGCAGTCAGTAAGAAAATTCACATGTCTATAGTTACATAGGGATAGTAACACTGGGAAAAAGAGTCAAGAATATTGGCTGAATTATCTCTATTTCCCCTATGCTAAGAATGCATTAAGTTGTGTTTTAGTTATTTTTCACCTGACCATTCTTCTACACATTCTAGAATTAAAGTTTCAGATGTTGTTCTGTATGTATACCTTTTCATTTGGATGATTCGGTCTCATCTGTCTTTCTATGAGCATCCAACAGGAGGATTAAATATCTCTTAGCTTTTCTTATTTATTTAAGATATGCTGAGATGATTATAATATGTGGCTCACTTCAGATAGAAGCATGCATCTAATGGCTATTCTGAATGAAAAGACTTTAGGAACACTACAGAAGTAATCCTGGAGTAGGAGATTGAGAGCAGTCTTTACTAGTCTAATTAACTAGTCTAATACTAGATTAATTAACTTCAGATTTTTCATGTCTGCAATGAAAATACTGAAAAAGATGGTCTCTAGGGAATCTACCAGTTCTAAAAATCTTCTTTTCCTACTTTGGAAGCCTAGGATTCTGTTTTGTTGGAGTTGTTCAAGAGTGATCTTTGTATCTATGGTCTTGACCAAGAACCATCATTGTCTTCTGGCTATTTATCTCTGATATGCACATTTCACAGGTACTTAAGTAATTAATGTTCATAAAATTCTTGGAATATCCTTTAGCTAGATTGTCCTTGTGTCTTATGCAGTGCTATATAATAGCATTGAAGTGTTCTGTAAATGAAATTAGGGCTTCCTGTGATATGGTTGAGGGACATTTATGAATCTCTGCATCAAAGTAGTGCTTCATAGAATCTGAGTAAAATTATATTTTAAATGCATATTTAGTCATTTTCTTTCTTTTCTGTGGATTCAAATATTTTGGCTTCTGGGATAGAATGGCAATTATTATTATGCTCAATAATTGCTATTAGACTCTATGCTAACAGAGTAAAATCTAGTTAATTTTGATACTGCTAGTTTGCAATGGGAATTTTACCTAAGTGAAGTTTATTTCTAAATGATATATGAGGGATGGTGTTGTTAAGTTGATTAAAATAGGTGATCATTCACAGAACATATTTCTACTTAAAGTAATCATTTCTTACGTCCTTGAGATAATGCTTATTTGCTTGTGACAGATAATTACAAAGGATATAGCAACTGATTAAACCAAAAACCTAGAACTGAATGTAATGTAATAAATGTCCTCAGTCATGCCTAACACTTTCTGGGCTTGAAGTATTTTAGGATAGTGAAAAATGGAATGAAAAGAAGCAGTTTTAATTTTAGTTTCTTCTCACTTTGAAAAACTATTGAGATAATTCTACTTAACAGCAAGCGTCTCAGAAATCTAGATTGAAAATTGACATAATAGATTGATTTTGATTGGTTTCACTGGTGTTTAATGATATTAGACAACAGTGTTTGTTGACTTGGGTTATTTCTTTTAGTCAGTTGATTGATAAAAGGAGAATGATACTTCAAGGATATTTGTAAGAAAGTGATTATCAACTGTGTACTTTAGAGAGTTGTAAAACTCTCACCCTGTTTTATGTGCAGCAATTTTGAGGCGTCTCTTTGGGCAGATAACTAATAGAAACACTTATTACTGTGGTTTGGTACAGTCTGGGAGTCACTGTCCTCAGAAGGTGAAGGCACATTTGCAATCATTGCTTTGTAGAATTGTCAGAAGCATAAAAGCCCAAATCTCCTTTCTAAAATATACTTTGCTTACTACATACAGCTAATATATTGGTATTTTATGTTTGATATTTTGGATTGTCTGCACATGCTTCAGATTTTGAAAGTTTATTAGAAACTCATTCTGGAATGAGCCATTCCAAGCTGGGTGCACACATGTATATGCATCTCTACATGCTCGTCTGTATTGTTTATTCGTGTACTTTTCATTCTTTCACTTTCAGACAACTTGCCATTGCTGTTTCTGAGGCCTTTTTGCTAGACAACATAAAATTTTCCACTGTGAGATACTGACTATGATGTATTTATATTTGTGAGGTTTTTTTTAATATCAAATATGTTTTGACTGCTTAAGATGGTGATGAATATTCTTTGATTCATTTAAATATTTCTCTGAGAGAGTTTTGTGTTGAATACTAGAAGGAGTTGGAAATACAATTTAATTTTCTGGATTTTTTTGAGAAGTAGTTAATGTGTGATAGAATAAAAAATATATGGGGCATAGTGATGACTTATATCAATTTAATATTTATTAAGTCTATGTATTATTGGTCAGTGTTTCAAAATAAACCTTGTCTTTCCAGATATTAATGTATATGTGAATACCACTTCTACATCTGTATTTATATCTCATAGAATTTTTTTTGCTTCCATTATGCACCAAATTTTAAAAAGAAGTTGTGATTATCCTAGTTAATTTCGTGTTATATTTCTGGTGTGTTAGATGGATATGTTTTGGGATTTTTGAAAGTAGTTTCTCCATATAGAAATATTCATCTGTAGTTTTTGTTTGTTTGTTTTTATACAAAAGAAATTTTTTTAAGGGACTGACTCTCAGGCCTTAGAAACTAGGGACAATTTGCAAAGAATCTCTGAAAGCTAAAAATTAGGCTGGGTGTATAAGTTTATTGTTCATTATTTGGAAGTAAGTATAAGAATAAATATGAGCTCTTTGTTGCAGTTATTGTTTTTAAAAGGTAGTGACTTTTATGTTATTGGTGGTCTGCCTTTAGTAAGTATGCATTGATGGAGACAAGATAGTTTTATTTTTGGTAGGAGTGTTAGGAAGGAGGGTGTTTAGAGACAGCAACTTGCCTATATGAGAAATAATATTTTGCAGCTTATAAAGAACGATTTGCACACAATACTAATTTAATTTAACCTATTTTTAATTTCATAAATTGCATAGAAATTTTGTGAATTTATTTTGCTGCTTTCAACAAAAGTGCAAAACACCCAGTCACTTTGGGATTATTTACAACACTATTTTCAGGAGGTATTTTAAAACAATGTAGATGAACCCTTTATTTGACATTGCTTTCATGGAATACCTCAAGCTGCTTTTACAGCAGCTTTAATTTTTGGAACCTCTTTGACAACCGCTAATCCCAAGAGGTTACTGGACCGCTGCTGAGCTGTGGAGTGGTCCCTGCTGGACACCTGCTTGGCCGGTAGTGTCGGTCTTTCCTCTAGACAATTTGTGAGCTGTTTGGGGGTGGAGGAGGAGTAAGGGGGGTGAGCGGGAGGAGAAAAGGGAAAGAAGGGGAGGGCAGTATTGAATTAGATTGTTGATAGCGTCCCTCTGAGGACTGCTATTAAGAGCGCGCTATTCTGTACTTCTTTGCTGCAGAAGACAGAGAGATATTCGTGTTACCACAGCATGTTGTAGATGTATGAGCTTTTGCTCATCCCGGCTTGGAAATAAAAATAGGGAAAAGAGTGCAACTTGAATCAGAAGCTACTAGAAGAGTGCGCAGAGTTCTTCAGCAGTTTATATTTGCTCTGACATTTTGCTTTCTTCTAACTGGAAAACAGAGGACCTGGCATTTTTAAATGGGCTTTTCTCATAATGGCATTCTTGTATTGTGTGGCCAGAGCTTGCACAGGAGGAAAGCAGGCTGCTGAATTTAGTCACTGATCTCTATTAGCTGTGGCCTAAGGCTATGCTGAGGTTTATATCCCATTTGTATTGTTGCAGCTCAAAAGAAGAATGTTCAGAGGATGACAAATGTATTCTGAGTAGGTATGTTGTTTCATTCTTATATGAAACCCATCTATTTTTTCCTGCTATTGGTCAGAAATCAGGTTAATAGGTGCAGAACATAGTACAATGGTACAGTATCCCTGTTAAGGTAGAACAATGGCATTGCAAGCTTTTTGTTTTTTTAAAGCACCATAGCTGCTTTTATTAGGTAAAGCTGCATTGTGTATTATGCACAGTACAGTACAGTACACACACACACACACACACACACACACACACACACACTGCAGTCAACACTTTCCTAACGAGGTGGCACTATTGTTGAGTTGGAAGGATAGAATCATCTTATTGCTTTAGGGGACAGGAGGATTTAAAGGCGGTACCTTGCAGTTTGCTTGTTGGAAGCGTCGGTTTAGGGGCACTGGCAGACTCGTTCCCTTGTTCCGCGGCTGCTGTGTCAGTACAATGAGGAATGGAAGTCCTAGTTGGTAGTCTGTTATGGAAAAGCTGTTTACTGTTATTGTAGTACCGTGGTGACAACATGCCATTGAAATGGAAAACAGGCTCTCCTGCTATCTGGAAATTCCCAGTTCCTGTGCTTAAAACATCCAGGTCAACTCCACTTTCTCCAGCATACATGTAAGTGAGAGAAAATAGGGTATTAAAGTGGGATTTCATTCATGAATCTGCTGTGTGGCAAAACGTGGGAGGGGGATTGCAAATAGCAACATCCCCCAACTGACAAGATCGAGAAACAAACAAACAAAAGAAACCAAAAATACAAAACAAACATACTGAAAAACACCTTCAAGCTTGCTTACATTTAAAGATACTGGCATGCCCACATTACCATTGTTTTTGTTTTCCTAGAGTTTATTGTTACTTATTAAAGTGTTAAATGTTAATCTAATCATTGTTATGAAGGTATAGCCAAGGGATTGTATAAGGAAACTTTAATGTCTAGCATGAGATTTTTGGAATTTTTATGTACCTGAAACATAGTGATTTCTTTTGTGTGATAGCTTAAAATCTGCTGATGTTTGATGTTTGTGATAAGCTAAGCATGGAAATGTTTTGTGAGTTATTTTGGATGAATTTAAACATTCATAGTTCATCAAATGAGTCGGCCAAGACTTTTACTTTCTAGTTCTGTACAAATAATACTGAATGCGTGATATTACATCTTTCTTAGTTTTCATTCAAGTATGTTAAGTTCAAATTTGTGTGACTTTTACTTCTATGGGCAGTTACTTATATATTCAGAGATTGAAGAGTATTCTACAAACAAATGTTCTACAAGTGTAATTTAAGTAAATACCTATAGAAATACTTTGAAAAATCTGTTTGGATTTTGGATTCGTAAGAAACACTTTAGATAGTTAAAAATATATCTGTAAAAAGAAAATCCTGGAGAGTATGATGAACTGTTCTTTGGAAGTATTGTTCAGAATCCTTTTCTTCTAGAGGAGGAATGGGTAAAGGGAAGCTCAACCTTTTGAGCAAACACTATTAATTCAAGGATATCTTTGGGCTAATAGGGGTGTCTGAACTCTGAATGTGGGACTTCTTGTTGCTTTAGGTGAAATGTACGTTTAGAAGTCTGTTGTGAGTTGTCACTTTTAAACTTAGTTTCATGTAAGACTCAGATACCTCATGGCCAGGTCCTTTGACAGGCGCTCAGCTGCTGAGGAAGTATGATCATGCTTTCACTGGAAGCCAACTGATTGCCTGGAAAGCACCGGGGGTGGGGGGTGGGGGTGGGGGGGAGGTGAGGACATTTCAGAATCATTTTGAGATCATTTGCATGATCTTTCTTGTTTATGTTCTGAGATATTTTATCTGATTGGATAATACACTCCTTTTTCTTTCGTGAAGTGAAATAATTTAGGTGATGCTTGTGAAAAGAAAACAGCTATGTTTGTTTTTCAGATGCTGTATTTAGCAAAAGCACAAATGTATGGGTGGTGACAATTAGTGGAGTTCCTTCCAATTATTTGAGAAAATAGGACATAGGATAGCTTCCTGACTTTGAGTCTTGGCTAATGACAAATGGTTAAATATGTCTCAAAAACAACTTGACTGTAAGCAAAGCAAAACCCTGGAAAGATTTCTACTTTACAATGAATAGCAGTAATTAATGTTTGTAGTATTTTTTTTTACTATATTTCACTGTTCAAATGACCAAAATTGTATTCCCATTTGTAGATGTTTTTTTCCTTTTTAGAGATGTTATATATAAAATAGGTGCCCATATGTTATTAATTCTGACTAGCCATGAGCTCAGATACAAGGTAATACAACATTTTTAATGAAAGTCATCCTTCCCTTGAAGAATTCATTTATTTGTTTGACCTGGCTTAGAAGGTAAAAACTAGAAAATATTGTGATCTTGAAATGGTGAATGTTATTTACTAGTAGTACATGTATGTAGGATGGAAAGATATGTTTGAAGAGCTAAAGGTTAGGTTAGACTATTTTAACTGGTACCACTCAATATTATTAAGTTGATCCAGCTTATTTTTCTTTATAAATGCATTACTACCAAATATTAAGTGAATATACATGGAGAGGGAAATGTTTGGTATGGAAAAGACTCATGGGGGGCTGTTATTTACTTTTTAACTTTTAGATTACAATTCATTGACTCATTTGGCCAAAAATAAGAAAACATCTTGTTTACTGTGTTGTTGTCATCAGGGCTTTACACTCTACAACCTTTCTCCTTTCTGTATACAACATGATGTTTACGTTTAGCATAAAATTTCACCTCTAAATTATCAAAATTAAGTTACATTACTAGATCAGTCAACTTTTTTGACTGGCAAATGAATCTTGGAAATTGTTGCTGTTGTTTTTTAAACTCTGCAGTGGAATAGTTAAATTTTCACTCATTGGTATGTTGTGACGTGTTATACATTGACTTATAAAATCATGTCTTAGAATTTTAGGAAATATTATGAGTAATCTAGAATCTAGAATTATTCAGTTGTTGTACAATCTTCTTATATGTGTGCCTGTGCAACACCAACAATGATTTACAATGTTCTGCCATTATGTACTGTAATTTGCCAGACATATATTACATGCTTTTGAATGGAAGCTAGTATTTTCTCAAAGAATGATCTGCCAAAATCAGGTGTTCTTAGTTAACTTACTAATGCACTGTAGGAATTCAGCAGGCATACCTAAATGTGAAGGCTCTAACATTATCTTTCCAAACCCCGTGTCAGTGCTGTTTAGCTCCAGCTTTGCTTTGATGCTGTAGACAGGTCAAGGCTGCTATGCTTAACATCAGCTACAGTACAGAATATTCATTGTAATCACTGAACAGAAATATTAGTTTTGTTCTTTAGGAGTTTTATAGTTCAAGTTTCTTTTCTCTTTTTTTTTAGGTAGTTGAAATGTCTTAATATTTTCAAGGGTTTAAGATAATAGACATTATGGCACCTTTAAGGAAAAGTATTTTATGTAGCATAAAATACATTTTCAATTATGTTGTAATATGTTTAGGATAATTATTTTGGCCTTGTTTACTGAATAGACATACTCTACCTCCAGCTTCAGGCTTGAACATGTGTAGAGTGGTATGCCATGCATCTAGATTTCTGAAGGGATTGTCTTAATACAAACTGAGTCTTTGGTGACATGTTTGTGCTACCCGTCTGTTCAACAATAGGTTGAAGTTCAACCTTAGCCTTGGGGAGGTTCTCCTGGTCAGTGGAAACTGCATTAGTAAAGACTCTGTTCTTGACAGGTACAAACCATATAAATTCCCCTGGCTTAAATTAATAAAGCTGAAAGGGCAACCACATCTAAGAAGATTGCCAGTGTTTTGGAATTCGTTGTTTTAAAATAGCAAATGTCTCCTTTAGACCAGTGTTATAGGATGAATACGTTGTTAGATTCTAAAGGCACACTGAAAAAGTATTAGTTCTAGCAATGTTTTCTTCAAAAACACTTTGATCAGTAATAGAAGTATGGCACAAAGGAGGAAAATAATTAGATAAGAATTAGATGATGCATTGTAACAGTGTATTCTAGCAAGATGGATACTGTGAGATCTTCTTATTAGATTTTTTTTTTTTACCTTTCTTGGGCTAAAGGATTACAAATTTGAACTGGAATGAATTTGTCCTCCTTTCGTCCATATAATTGTTATTAGTTAGTTTTCTGTTTAAAATTGGTTAAATATGTAAACTATACAGTTAATACCATTAGTGTTTATAGCATCAGTATTTCATAGCAATTTCTTTAATCAATAAAATTCAGTCCTCAGATTTTCCGTGAAAAACATTTTGCATGCTATGTTAATTTTCTCCATTTCTGGATGATTCAAAAGACAGATATAAGAAAAATGTGTATTTGATACTTTTGATATTTTCTTTCCCTTCTTTTCTATAAGATTGTCTTCTATTAATTCACAATAAAAACTAAAACTTGTAGATTTAGAAATCTTTCTTAGCTACTGAAATATTTAAAATAGTCTCAAATCAAGAAGAATATTAAGTTGATTTCACAGTTAGCACATAAACTTTTACTTGTGTGCCTGCTTGATTTTTTTTTGCTAAATAACAAAAATATGTCAATAAATAATATTGCCAATGCATTAGACTAATTTTGTTACTGTCTAACTTATGTGGCTTGGTCGTTGGGAATTTGCACTGTCTTGATTTTCAGAAAGCTGACCTTATCATTTATTAATAGAAAATCCCAGTGACCTTTGAGGTTACTTGGAGAACTCACTCTCCCTTTAATTAGTGCAGTAATCCCTTCTGTGATACTTCTCAAGGATGGCTGTACATGTCCTCCTTGAACCTTGTCAAGGAAGAAGAACTTACCACCTCTACCTCTTTACAGCCCTTCCTTGTGTGGTACAAAATCAGTTTCTCCTTTTATTTCCTGATCCTGGTGGAGTAACATGCAGCTAGTAGAGTTAAAAAAGTATTTCTGAGATGATATTTTAAGTTGAAATGTTTGAGTGTGTTAATATATGTTTCTTTAAGTTTACATCAGAGACCATATACATATTATTCTAGGTATTAAAACTTCACATGACTTTTTCAGTCATCTTCTAAGTAGAAACTGTCTCAAGGGGGTTAAAAAAATCATTGACTTCAGTACACCTAACTTACTCAACATCCCTCAACATCCCTGACTATCATCACAGCACACTGTAAGGTCTGTTGTTTATCACCATAATGTATGATGTGAGCTGTAGCTCTCTGCTCTTCAAGCATCACAAGAGACAACCATATTGCATGTGGTTAATATAGGAAAGGGTCAAAATTCAGAATGTTCACTTCTCAATGTGTATTTCACAGCTCTCTCTCTGTGTGTGTGTGTTTGTGTGTGTGTGCACACATGTGTTTGTAACTATTGTAAATCAGGAGCCATCATATTCTAAATTACTAACATTCAGCAGTTACTCAGTGTTACGTGTCAAGAATAACTGCTGAGTATTAGGCAGATATAGTCCTTTCAGTCAATCAGAATGACTATTCTTCATCTTCCATTCTGTTTTTATGCATGTTTTATGTCTGTGAAAATTCTGAACCAAGATAAGCATTAAATGCTTTCAATTTTGATAACTGATTTAAGGGCAGTGAAAACACTACTGAAGGAAAATGGTCTGAGCCTAATGGGGCACAAAGTGGAAATAGGTACCAGATTTTAAAATGCATGCTGCATAGTATGCAAAATAAATCAATTTATGCTCAAACCAGATAGTATCATTTTAAATAACAAAATGGAAGGCCATCCTTCATGTTAGACAGGAAATAATTTATTGGTCAGATGCTTTTTATAACATAATAGTAATCATAGCTTTCCAAGAAGCAATAGTTTCATCTAAATTATATAATGGAATTTTTGTTTAAAGTGACATCATATCATTTTTCCATTGCATTAAAATAGTTTTAGTGGCATAACTCACTGTGATGAAGATATCTATATTTTTATATCTATTTTAGTCAAATTTGGCATTTATGATATACTAAGGTGAGAACATACCCAAATTGTTTCAAAGTACATCTTAAAATGTGGTTCAGTGGAGAAGTGAAATTATATCCCCCATTAAGAAAATAAAATAGTTTAAAACTTTATCATGTATATCAGGCACTCTGAATTTCATATGAAATTTATCTCTTTAAAAATTGTTCTGATTTACCATGGTTAATATAATTTATTGAGTGCTACCGTGGAAGTGATAAGCACCTTCTATGATGCTTCTCCTAAACTGCATACATAAATGTGTTCTCCAATTCTTACAGTCACAGACACAGAGTTTCAAGTAAGTTAATTAGCTTGTTCAGTATGATTTATCAAAATGATAAGTGAAGCCATAATTTAAATCCAGGGATACTTGATTTCAAAGCTTTTGATATCTCTAATGCCTTTTCTTTTGTGTAGACTTTTGCTTCTTCTAAATTAAGTTCTTGTTATTTGCGGTGCCTGGTATGGGACCCAGGCTCTAGGATGCTAGACAAGGTATGGATTACCCCTCTATTTGCTACCTTTTACTTCATATTTTAATTAGATAATGTCTCAGTTGGATTAAAAGAAAGAAGCAGCCTGGTAGCTGAGAGACCTTTTTTTGGTAGTTAGTGATGATATAGAAAAATAGATTCGCCTACAGACTCTCAGCTGACAAAGTTGTAAGAAAATATTGGGTCAACGTTGATTACTTGCTATTCTAATCTATATTAACTATTGTCTCTTGATATTTGTGGAATTTCTTTGCTAAAACTGTTTATTTGCGTTTTGATTTCTTTTTGAGACAGCGTCTCACAGTGTAGCCCTGGTTATCCTAAAACTTGCTCTGTAGAACAAACTGGCCTGGAACTCACAGAGCTCTACCTCCCAAGTGCTCAGAATACAGGCATGTGCCACCACACTTGGCCTGTGTAATTTCTTATTGTGCTATTCTATTCCTATACCCCATGGAAACCAGCTACCATGGACAGTGCTATAGCTGGTATGCTCTTTTTAGCTCTCTCCAAGTATACTTCTCTACTCAGTATGTTTAATATTTTCTTAAGGACAATATTACCCTATTGCTTAATTATATACAAACACTCAATAAAAATTCAAACTCCCCATTTGTAAGTTTTCTATTCCTTTAGTATTGAGTTAATGTGTAATGGTGGCCTCAAGCATCACAAATGTATTATTTTACAGTTAGTAAATTATAAATTTGGTACTGGTCTCAGCAGGCTAAAATGCAAGTGTCAGCAGGGCTAAGACTGGGGGAAATCTGTTTCCTGCTCATTTCCTGTCAGTGATTAAATGAAGTTCTCTGTGGGTGTAGAACTAAGGTCCCCATTGTCTTGCTGGCTGTGGTTGAAGGAGAATTTCAGCATCTGGAGAGTAACTGCATTCTTTGTCTTTTGACTCTCCTCTATCTTCAAAGCCAGCAAATTAAATTCCTTATTTATTGCTCTGTGACCTACTCTATTTTTTAATTTCAGTACCTATGTGACTAGATTTGGTCACTTGAGTAATACAAGACAATTTTGACATATCAAGGTCCATAATATTATTTTCTTTTGCCTTGAACATATTCACAGATTCCTTTTACTTTTAACATGTTCACAAGTTTCTGGTATGTAAATATTTTCAGGTGTCTGCTTAATACATCTAAATCAGCAGTTATGCTAGACTTGTATAAGGATTAACCCAAGTGATATTATACACTTTGCATTCTTACAGCTAAGGTATATTAATCTGACTAAGCTATATTAATCTCTGGGTAAATAATTTTAATATTTTAAATGTTACATAGCTCTCAAACCCTTGCAAGAAGATTTAATGAATATCTTAAAAGTAGAATTGTTCATTGATAGCCTTATGATCTGGATTTCTATTGAAAGCATCATGAGAACACTACACAAAAACTTTTTTATATTCCAGTTCTTGTAAACATTGGGAAATATTGATGACATAAATTTTTCAAGTAGACATAATCACATAAAACGCAGATAAGAGGATGAGCATAAAATGCTAGTCGTCAAAATTATACTATTTATTGGAATTCATAAAAAAGACTAAAAAGATTTCCACACCCTATGTCTCATTTTGAAAATTAAGTAAGCAGTAGTGGTATCTCTTGAATGAAATAGTGAAACTCATTTCCTTAATAAGGTTTGTTCTAACAAGCAGAAGCATACAAAATGGTTCTATTGACATCAGTGCTGTTGAGAAATTATTAAAGTGAGTTTGTTGCTGTAACTGCATCATATTTCATTGAAAATCTAAATTGTTCCACATTTACTTTTACCTTCTAAAAATATTTAATGTTTACTCAATGTTCATAATAAGGTGAAATAGAAAGTTTGCTAGAAAACTGTTACAACTAGAAGTTCTCACACATCTCTGGGAATTCAAATAGACTCAGGTTGCTGACAGCCTTTTAAAAGGTCTTCATATGTGTCAGTCAAAAACACACTTACTTGGGGTAAAGATTGAACAAAATTCAATGCAATTAAAACTTTTAGTGTATTTTAGAATTAGCTAACAATCTCATACAATTTTATGATTGAAAACCCCTTTTATGCCTTTTAATGCTAGGTTTCCAGTAGGAAAATGAGAAAGTAATGAAATTTTAGTGTTCCTTAATTACCAATTATTGGATTAAGTTAAGTGGAAACAGTGAAATAACAGCAGGTGAGTACTGTCCCTGCTTCTGCTACTGAGTTTTAAACTTGATTATTCAAGTAGCTAAGGCCTAAAGAGTAGTTACTAATCTTTTAGCCAAATTAAGGCAAGTTTTGAACTCAGATTCAATTACCCAGCTCTCTAGACACTGTCTTTTTAGTTGTATGGAAGACACAGGGGCTTGATAGTATTTTATCTTTATTTTTTTTTTATTAAACTTACTTATTGTGTGGGCATGCACATGTATCATGGTGTGTGTGTGTATGTGTGTAGGTTAAAGGACAACTTGCAGAAATTGGTTCTTTCCTTTTGTAGAGGTTTGAATGAGAATGACACATATATCCATATATTTGAGGACTTTGTCCCTGGTTAGTAAAACTGTTTGGGAAGGAATAAGAGGCATGACCATGGTGGAGGAGGCGTGTCACTTGGGATAGGTTTTGAGGTTTCAAAAGGTCAGGATGTAAAGTTCTCAGCTAATGATCCAGCCCCATGCCTAGCTGCTTCTTGCAAGGATGGTAATGTACTAACCCTCCAAAACTGTAAGCAAGCCCCCAATTTAATGCTTTGTTCTGTAGTTTCCTTTGGTCATGGTATTTCTTCACAGTAATAGAGCAGAAACTAGGATACCTTCTGACATGTGGATTCCATGTGTCAAACTTAAGTTGTCAGGCTTGGTAGTATGTACCTTTACCTAGTGAGCCATCTCAGTAGCAATATTTTACTTTAAAAGTTTTGAATATTGTGCTATCAGGCACTGCAATTTTGAAATTGATACATTAGGAGAATGCTAAGTAGACTGGAGACCTTGCTCATATTTTCCATAGATATATTTTCAGGGTATTTAAATAGATGTAGCTAGAGCATACTGCTTTGGAGATGTTGTGTTATACTATCACATCATTATAAACTTTGACATTGTTTCATATAATTCCAGTTTACACTTAGAATATTTAGTATTATTTATTTGTTAACCTAGTTTTGGAAATAGCCAGATCTAGAATTTTTTTAAATTCATGGTTATATGCTAAATAAGAACAAATACCCACAGGGCTGAAGAAATGATTTATGGGGTAAGATCACTTGTGGCTCTTCTGGAAGGCCTGAGTTAGATGCTCAGTATTTACATGGTAGTTCGCAACCATCTGTGGCTCCAGTTCAAGGGGTTCTGATGCCCTCTTCTCACCTCTGCATGCAAAAGGCACACAAGTCGTACAGAGACATACTCATAGGCAAAACACCCATACATATTGCGCATGTTTTTAAAGAAAGAAAGGAAGGAAGAATACTCTTAAGAACTAGGGAAAAAATTTCAACTAAGGTTGGATGTTGGTTCCATGAATTATACATGAAATTCATTGGTAGAAAATAGTAAGCATCTATTATAATTTTATATAATTGAATCCATTAGTAATTATTTGTCTGGCTATGATGGCTTAGCAAGAAACTACACTGCCTGATGTTTGTCTTTCTTTCTTTCTTCCTTTCTTTCTTTCTTTCTTTCTTTCTTTCTTTCTTTCTTTCTTTCTTTCTTTCTTTCTGCTTTTGTGACAGGGTTTCTCTGTATAGCTTTGGAGCCTGGCCTTGAACTCAAAAGAGATCTGCCTGCTTCTGCTTCCAGAGTGCTGGGATTAAAGGTGTGGGCTACCACTGTCCAGCTCTATTTTTTAGTATAGGGTATGGCACATAAGAGATGCTTTAAATCCTGAATGTATACTGGACCTTAGAGTAGTGTTTGGACTGTAACCCTGTATATTGGTTCCTCTTTGCATAATAGTACTCAACATATATATTGGGATATGAAGGATTACATTATTGTTTTATTAGATGGGAAGTGGTGGCTGTCTTGTCTGGGAACGAGATTACCCCCAAATCCAGAGTCCATGCATCATTGTTAGTAAATTCCATGGTACTGGCCCAGAGTGACAATAGTTTCACCAAAAGCAGTCAGCCAAGGACCAATATATGTTACCTTTGTATATCAGTTGGTAATTTTGTAAAGAAAATAAAGTTGTAGTCTTTTTAAGATTGCAAGTACTCTTTCTTCACAGGGAAATATTTTTCATTCATTCATATATATATATATATATATATATATATATATATATATATCATGCATTTAAATAATGATATGGGTTTTGTTTTGATTCTTTTATTTTAAAAATATTTTTCATTTTACATGCCAACCCAAGTTTCCCCTGCGTCCCCTTCTGCTGCCACCACACCCCCTTCCCACCTTCCATCCATTCCTCAAAGGGGGGCGGTAAGGCCTTCCATGGGGAGTCAACAAAGTCTGGCATACCAAGCTGAGGCAGGACCAAGCTCCTCCCCCCTTGTATCAAGGCTGAGCAAGGTATCCCACCCTAGGGAATGGGCTACCAAAAGCTAGTTCATGCCCCTGAAATAGGTCCTGGTGCCACTGCTAGCACCCCCCATGGCAGATGAAGTCAGAGGGCCTACTTCAGTCCCATGCAGGTTCTACAGCCAGCTGTCAGTTCAGAGTCTGTGAGGTCTCGCTAGCTCGTGTTTTATGTGTACACTTTAGTAAAAAGAGTGTCTGACTTGAAGTCAAAATTAATCGGAATAATGCTTAAGAGGAAAACGTTAGATTTGTTCTTAGAAATCATCCACATTTCCTTATGTTGTGGATTTTATTCACAGAAGAACTTCTTAGTAATTACAGAAGCTTTGCAGATACCAGATTGAAATTAAGTGAATTTCCTTTAAAATATTTTATACTTAGAAAACTTTGTATATGTGCACAATGTATCTTGATCTTACAAACTCCTTTCTCCTCCCTCACTGCACCCTCTAGCATCCTCTGGGGTTGTAATTTTTAAAAAAGCTGCTGGAAATAGAAAGGCACTATGCAACAGAGTTCAAGCTAAAGGTTTTTTAATTAATTGAAAAGGATTGTAATAGGGGAAAGGGGAATGGGTATATACCTTCCATGGATAGGAACTTCGGGATAGAGGGGACAGAGAGAGAGGAAGGAGAGGAAGAGAGAGAAACACACACAGCAAAAGGAGCAGATAGATAAGGAGAGGGAGAGAAGGAAAGATGGGAATGGGGCAGGGCCCTTTTAAAAGGGAGAGTAGTGAATGTGCACAGGAGGTGCTCTTAGTGGCTGCAAGCTGAGGGCATATCCTGTCAAAACCCCAACTGCCAGTAGCTCTTGGGTGAGGCCTTGGGAGCCCTTCCCTCATCCTTCCTGGAATTTTTGCTTGTCTTGATCTTACGCAGTCAACAACAGCTGGTGTAAGTTCATGAGTGCAGCTAACATGGCATGTCCACATGATAGCATTTCAAAGCACTCTTCCCTAACCTTTGGCTCTTACATTCTTTCTCTCTCCTCTTCTACTGTGTTCCATAAGTTTTGGGTGGGGAGACATTGATAGGTGGCCTATCGCTGAGATCTTAGATCGCTATTTTCAGCACTTTTAACAGACTCATTAGTTTCTGCATTAACAACTACCTACTGTGATAAGAAGCTTCTCTGACCAAGATTGATATCTGTACAAATCTCTGAGTCTAAACATAAATAAAATATTTTCAAAATAGTTTGACAACATTACCATTTAAAACAACAAGAATAGGTTCCCCTCTAGGATCTATGATGTCCCTAACCATGAATTTTTCATAAGGTTTATATTACCAGGCATGAAATCCCTGGTGTGGAACATGCTTCTCAAATCCAATAAAGATAGAAATTGGTTATCTCATAATAGTAATGCCTCTATTGCACCAGTAGGCACATATTTTCTGGCAGGTTGGCATTGCAACATTGGGTAGGACCACTGATGTCTTTTCTCCCCCTAGCAACCTCAAAATCACCTTATGGCACTATAAAAGCTAGCTAGCAGAAAAGAAATATCCTGGTTAGTTTGAGGTTTATTTTTCTATGTCCTGCATTCAAAGTATGTGGTAATTTCAGTAGCAGTAGTTCTAGTGGGCAAAAAGACCAGTGGCAATACCCTGTGTTGTAAGGGTCCTCTGGAGTCTCCATGACCAATAGTAACTCAAAGGGTAGTAAACTGTCTTTGGCAATGAGATTTTTTCACATGCCTTGTGAAAATAGTATCCACTTCTGGAGGATACTTTTGAATAAGCCCTTTAAAGTAAATAAATTACATAGGTATATGTATACACATACACACACACACACACACACACACACACATACACATACACACACACATATATATATATGTGTGTGTATGTGTGTGTTGGTTTTCATGATTAAGAAGCACTGGTTACAATTCCTGAAGACGCAGATTCACTTACTAGCACCTGCATAGCGACTCAAAGCCATCTGTAATGCCCTTACCTGGCCTTCACAACCACTGGACATGATCATGGCATGCAGATATACAGGGAAATAAATTGCTCATACACATAATTAAAAAATACTAGTGAGTTTCCATAAGGCTTCTTCATATGTCTTTCATGGTTGACCCATCTTCCGCCCCCCACCCTTTCTCTCATTTCCCTGCCTCTATCCCTGAACATGTGATATGAAAGACCCATAGGGACTGCTGGGTATTGTAATTTGGTGAATTATTTCCTAAAAAATGTTGAAGTAAGATTGTGTTTCTTCCACACTACTTGGTTAAATGTAGACAACAGGCATAGTAATACTCGCTTTAAAAAAATACTTCAATTAAAATAGCTGTTAATTTATATCAATTCAAATTTATTTATTCTCTAATCAAGAATCTTTATTATGAATTACTTAGGATGCTCAGTTAAGGAGGACTAGACCCAGATACTATGAATCCAAGAATGTAGAGTTGAGTTTTTGTTTACCAAATTTTTGAGCACAGAGATAGTTTTCTGAGCCATAAGAACAGTTATCTGTTGAAATGCTAAGCCATAATGCATATGTAATTGATCATTATAAATATATAAAATGGGGATGACGGAAATGTTTTGGTGATGGCAGTTGCCTTTTATAATTCAAAATAGTTTATCCATGGCTCACTTGGATGCATGATAATAGGATATATTTGAAATTCCTGAAAATTGTTCCGATTGACTAGGTTTCCAGAAAGAATCATTGAGAACTATGGAGTCAAATTCACTTCCACATAAAATGACGTAGTCATGTAAAAAGATTGGAAACTTTTACTTCACGGAATAGCTCATGAAGATCTAGTGAAGGTAGTAGGTCTTGTTTTCTAACCTGTGGACAAACTTTTAACACCTCATTAGTATTCTCACTTCCTTGATGACTCATTTCTTTCTGTGTGCTTCTCGCCTACTCTGAGAGTCATATGTTATGATTGTCATACAAAAACCTGTTTAAGGTTCTGTGTATAAAGGAATGAAAGAAAGATTTTGAACCATTATTTCAAATTAAGGTGATATTTTATTACTATTTCCCAACATGTAGGTAGAAGACCTATATACATAAAATAATAAAGTTGAATGTAACTGGGCAATACAGAAAATTAGGTTGGCTTTTCACTCCTTTTCCTACTAATCATTCTCCTTTACCCCAATAGATCTGTCCTGGTGGTTGCTAATTTGATCTTGGTTTATAGGGTCTGCTTTCTAAATAAATATTCAAATTGTGTAACTTGAGTGTTTGAATATTTAATAAACTAGAATTTTAGGCCTGTGAACCCCAATTTGTTCATAGTATGGATCTCTCATTTAAATATGTCTTAACATAATAGTCAAATTTCAGAATTGGTGAGCTATAGATAATGGGGATAAAATAACACTAGAGTTGACCAATCCTCTGTAAGAAAAAAGTTTCAAAGCAAGTTGGCTTGATATTGAATGAGTTGAAGTGTTCATTCCACCTTCATTGGGAATTGAAGGAAGAGAAAAGCTGAAGGTATACTGAGTCTTCTTGTTAGTCAGGCCTGATGGATTATTGGCAATTTCTCATATTTTGTTGTTGTCTAAAGGAAACAGGCTCTCTGAATGAGATGTTTTCTGTGTGCCAGGAATGGAATGAACAGTCACTAATTTGTTTCTACACTTACTGTTTTATTTTCACTTCAGAATATATAGTGAATTCCATCTGTTCATGATCATCCACAATTCATCCACCAACCTATTCATCCATTTGCCCACCTATTCACCCATTATCTACCTATAGGCTCATATTTTTGTCTCTAAAATATTATTAAAATGTGAAGAATAAAATAATATATAAATCAAGCTTCTTAAAAGAAATTTTGGTCAAGGTATATGAAAGTTTATGTAATTTAATTAGTATCAGTGTCTTAAATGATCAGAGTAGAACAAAGTCTTAAAATATGGTAGGTTGAGAGCAAAATCATTAATTTTAGAGTTGTTCAAGGACAAGATTGAAATATTCAGTGCAAATGCTTTTTGGTTTGGATAATTAACTTTCATCATGTTACAGTTATCTAATGGAGTATCATTTGTCATTCCATTTGTCTAGCCCAATTCCCTCATCTGTGTCACAGTGCTATTTTTGTGATTATGATAGTCAGCATTGGAATTCAAAATCTGTTCTTTTAAATGCTGGTATGTTCTTTTAAATGCAGTAATGTAAAAATCTCCTTAAACTTGATCTGAATTATGATCCAGGAAGTACTACCCATTCCCACATATTAGCACATATTTTTACCTTTGATATGCTTTTTTTAAACTTGAGTCATAAAATAGGTACTCTTATTTATTCTTATATGTTTGTTCATTTTTAAAAGATTTATTTCCTTATTTATGAGTTAGTGCTTGTGCGTGTGTGTGTGCAGGTGTATATGTGTGCATATCACATGTGCATACGCTCTTGTGTCCCATGTTTGTGCAGGTGCTTTTTGAGGCAAGAAAAGGGTGTTGGAGTCCCTGGAGCTAGAGTTATTGGAGTCTCATGTGGGTGCTTGGATTCACACTCAGGTTGTTTGGAAGAGCAGCAAATGCTCTTAAATACTAAACTATCTCTCTAGTCCTATTTGTTACCTTTTTGTGGGATGGGGATAAGGTCTTGCTGTATAGTCAAAACTACTCAAACTCCTAGGCTCAAGAGATCCGCCCTTTTCAGTATCCCAAGTACTTAAGACTACAAGTATGCACCACGAAAAATGGTTTATTTGCAATTTTATAAATGGCATATTAGTAAATTTACATATTCATAGGATCCACTGTGGTATCTCTATACACACATTTAATGTACAATAATCAGCTCAATGAAATTGGTATATCTAACTCTGGATATTTGTTACTCCTTTGAAAATGTTAAAATTTCTTAACTACTAGATATTTCTAAGTCTTCTGTTAATTCTTATCAAACATAGTTATCCTATATTATAGATCATTACAAGTCATTGCAGTGAGCTACCTGGAACATCATCGTCTCCCACACCCAAAGCAGGGGCTTTGGGACGCAATTAAATAAACCAGAAAATTACTTTCCTTCAACAGAGTGTATTTTTATGATAGCTTTCTTGTATTTATAAAATAAGCTTTTAAATGTGAATCATTGTACAGTCTCTACTCTCTCTTTTTAAATTTAGCCCTCATGTAATGGAAAAAATGTTGCCTCCAGGTTTAGACATGGCTTAGGTTCATAGTTATGATATGTATGTGAAGCATTAAACTCCCCGAGCTTCAGTTCCCAGTCTTGAAAGTGGGATTGTCATGAGGATTAAGTACCATATGAGAATGTGCCTGGCATAGTGCCTAGTACACAGCAGGTGCTGAGTAAATGATCTTATTCCTATGTTATTATGGACATCAGCTACTTATTAATGTAATTCTATTTTGAATGTGATGGATGTATGCATGTGAGAAGTATGCACAATAGTTTCTTTACTTTGAAATGCTATTTTGACATTTTCTTAATTCCTTGATTATTTTTATTTTTAAGAATGCTTGTATTATCACAGCAGAAACAAAATATTGAAAACATAGCAGGTATTGATAAAAATAAAAAATATTGCCTATGCTAAAGGTTTCTTTTAGTAAACCATCTGTGATCATTAATAATAGACCTAACATATATCATAAGAATAGAAATAACTCAATGAAGTTTTTTGTTCTTCTATTTCCTTTTGAGCATAAACTTACTAAGGTGATAAATTTTCCATACATTCCTTAGCCAGCAATTAATTATGCCTTATTTACATAGGCTGCCATAATATTTGTAACTTCCTCATGTAATGATACTGTAAATTCCACTTTAGTTAGTAGACTGATATTTCAATTCTTGAAGTAGTATCATTTTTTTTTCATCATTTAAACAACTACCACATTTACTTATTTTATGTCATAAGTTGGAAATTTTGTTCCTGATTTTAATTTTGTATTTCCCTAATTTTTTATAATGGAGAAAAATAAAATGAATGAATATGTATATCAAACCTTTTCTAATTTATCATTGTTTTTGTTTGGGATTGGTAGAGGAGAAAAAATTTATTAATATCTTTAATAGTCAATAAATACTTTGAATCTATCTGCAAACTAGTGGGAAATAGATCCTATCATCTTAAGTTTTTGATTTCATTTCTCAAGGGTGGAAGGAAATACCTTGACAGATTTAGCACTCAAATTCAAATGAGTATGAGAACAGGTGGCAAAATTTCTCCTCCACCTGCCATGCAACTTTATCACAAGAAATATTTCATTTAGCAAATGCTGCTGCTAGCAGACACTTCTCTACTTCAGAGCAGACAAACAAATGGAAGGAGAGTACTACTTTGAAGAAAACCCCTTTCTTGATTTTCTTTTAAAACTGTGAGTTTGAAATCTCTCTTTTCTTTTCTTGAGGGTTGGGTTGTGGAAAGCATGAGTTGTTGACTTAAATTAACTGGTCTGCTTTATGGTTATGTTAAAACATTTATGACTGTCTTGTCTTGTTACTATTGCCATTCTTATATGCTCTCACTCACTGGCAGTGACTTTTATTTATGACAATATTATTGATCTGTTCAGAGGGAGTTTGTGAGTTTGGTGGACTCAATGCAAATGAGAGGGTGTGCTCCTATGGAACATATCAACAAATGTGATTGGCATAGTAAGTTGTAAGAATATTCTGTTCTTCAGAGAACCTTGAACAAATGAATTACACATGACTGTTCAGTACAGGAAACATTTTAACAGGATTCACAGAGCACTCTTTTGGTGGTGGTCTCCTAGGACATAGATGTAGTGCACAATCCTTCATTATCATAGAAGAAAGAAAAAAGACTGGTCTAGTAATTTTGGAAGCTTTTTGTCAAATATCCATTTGGATGAACAGCTTCACATAGACTTCAGGGACTTCATGCATGCCTGCGCTAGTGTTTTTTCAGAGTGTGTCTTGTATTCTACTCTTCTACTCTTTGATAATTTATAGGTTTAAAAGATAGATGTTTCACATTGATTTGCATGTCCTGGAATACTGAAAATATTGAACATTTTTATCTGTTATGTATTTGTCCATCTGTCTATATGAATTACTGCATTTGTATTTTTTACATATATTTTCCTTGAGGTTCTAGTAAAATATGGAAAGTTTGAGACAAGATTACAATGTTGGCATTGCTTTCTTAACAAAATAATTGCTTAGTGTAAGTGCACTGCTATATGTTTAGTTTCTCTCTCTCTGTGTGTGTGTGTGTGTGTGTGTGTGTGTTTGCAGTGATTTTAGTTAAATGATGTAGAGGGTGCCTCATTTCTAAACTAATGCTCCTTAAAAAACAAAAACCAGTGATTATTTTCTTTGAGCAAACACATTTGGCTGGTTCATGCACATTTTGTAAAAGTTTAGTTTTATGTTTGGTGGTTCATTGTTGCTTTGAAAATAAAATTTGTTCAGTGTGCATGCTTAGTTTGGCAGCCATACATAGATTCTAATGCTATAACAGAAAGATTTATTTTTAGAAAAACTGATGAAGACATTGTCTCCTCTAAATAAACTTTTAGTATTTATAAAATGGCAGGATTTTCTCAAGATTTACAAGATTGTAAGTTTTTATATAAAAGTAAATCTAGTGACCAGTTATTTTAGACAGAATTAAAAAATTGTTATTCTTAAATAAAATATAAAAATATTTTCTACATAATTATCTCATAAACATCAGAGCTATTATTTACTGATCTGTTGTAAACACTTGAGTTTTCAAAATGTTAGGAATGAGGAGAGCTGAGGTATTCGGTTAAGATGGCTTTAGAAGATTTAGTGGTAATTAATAATCCCCACTGTGTTTTTGTACTGCTAACATTACTTCCTGGAGTCAAGCCAAGGACTGGGAACTATTTAAAACATGAAATTACTCAATAAACACTTCATGGAGAAGTCGATCCCTCTATACCAGGGTTTCTCAACCTTAGCACAATTGACATTTTTTTGCCTGAAAACATCTTTGACATACAGAATTGTTCTGTGTACTGCAGTGTGTCTAGCAGCATCCCAAGAGGTGACAGTAATTGCCTACCCCTCCCTCAGTAGGTACAATGAAAAATGTTCACAAACATTGTCAGGGGATGTGTGTGGTGAGGGGCAGGGATTGGAAGCAAAATTCCTTCCTTTCTTCTGCTCTTTGAGAACCACGGGCATGCATATTGTTTTAACTATATGAATTGAAAAATAAATCTTTTTATGTAAATCTTTTTTTTAATTTTTTTAAATCTGGAAGTCTTATAGAAAATCCTGTAATATAACATGATATAATTGTAGCCTGAGCCATAAAGAGAAATCTATTGCTTCCTTACAGTGTTGAAGAACAATGCTATTTCCTTGAAGTCAATAAACTTAATAAAAAGAAGATAGAAGGCGATACAATTTCCTAAGAAGGGTGAAATGGCATGTACTGTTACTGACACAGAAATAATAGGGAATGTTATTAATGTTAAAGATTCAGTCTCCTCAGTATTCCAGAAGTCAAATATGAGGGCTTCTCCAGCTTTTGAAGTAATTAATTAGAAAGCCAGCTATCTCCTATTGCCAAGAAAGGCGTGCTTTTTCATATAAGCCTTCTCCATTTTGAGAGCAAGGGACAAATAACAAGTAAACAAGTTGTTATCTGTAGTTTATTCAAAGAAGCAACCTCTAGGATCTGTCATAAGGACAGAACAGCTGCAGCTTTACTCCTGTCCTTGTTGTAAAGTGGTAATTGATGGCCATTTAAGCTCTGCATGATAAAGAAATGTCTTTGGAATGATTCACAGAAATGAGATTCCATATTCCGTCACAGGACATAAATTAAGCCTCTCATACCAGGCTGTGTGTAGGGAATATAGAAATTAATAGCACCGTCTGCTTGAATTTGCTATTAAAGTAATTTTAGATGGATAGATATATTCTGGGTAGAGACGTGCCTCACCATCTATTTCTGACTTTTTCAATTGATGCTATAAATTCCAGTGCCTGTCTACAAACATGTATATGAGTATTTTGCATGCTATGTAAATCATATATATTATATCATTCCTTTTAAAGCTATTTCTGAAACTTTAATGGAAGGCTATGTTCATTTTCTGTTATGCTTGTCAAAATCTCACTTGAATTATTCTCTATTAAATATCTATGAGAGATGAATAAAACATGGTTATATTTTATTAATTCATTTTTCATTATACTATGACTCTAATATTGTTAAGAAGAATTGATGTTACCCTTAAGGCAAGAATGTCTGCTAATTATTGCAGGATTTAAAAGCACTTGATTGGTGTCAGTATTAAAAAAAGCAGTATCTTTGTGTATAAAATAGCTATAGTCTTAAAACTCTCATTAAAATTGAGCAGCTCAGGTTATAGATATTACAGGAAAAGGGTGAAATCTTTGCTATGGGATGGTCCAGCTAAAAATCAAATATCTTAAATTTAAGGAAATTATAGATAAGTACAAAGATTTAAATCAATGCTCTTTCCTTTCCTAATATCCACTTAGCAGTATCTATCATGAATGCACAAACCAAACCAATTCAGAGCCAAGGACTCCTTGTTCTTAGGCGCATGATCCAGAATCCATTTTAGCTATGTAGAGTTAAGGGTACAAAAGGCCTCTTGTAAGAAATAATGACAGATCTTTCCAGGGTGGTCAATTTTTAGTATAACCTAAGGAAAGCCCTGTAACTATCAAAGGTTTCATTATTATCTCTGGTAATTAAGTGTCTGGGTCCCTCCATGTTCTGTGATCCTTTCTTACCACCCTTGGGGGGGAAAACTATTATTTTAATATATAAATAGGGATATCTTGTATTTACTTAAGTTATCAATTTCTTTGAAAAAATGGAAATATTAGTACAATATAGCTATTTCTCTAAAAATCCCAAATTAAGAAGAGAAAACTAAAATTTTATTTCATGTTTAAAATGTTATTTGGTCAGAGTTCACTGGGATGATTACTAATAACAGCAAAGATGAAGTACTGCATTAATATATTGCAGCTTTTAAAAAAACTTTTATTAATATGGGTGGATGGAAATTGGAATACAGCCAGACTTAAATTTAAATCTTGACTCCATTACTTGAATAAACCTGAGTAAATTCTTTTTCTGTCCTTAAGGAAAAAGATATAGGGGCTGGAAACACTGAACTGTGTTTAAGAGCATTTGTTGCTCTTATAGAGTACCAAAATGTAGATCCAGTACCAACATGGTAGCTCCCAACCATCTGTAACTCCAGTTTGGGGGGATGTGACTCTCTGTTTTGAACTCTGCGGGCACCAGGCACACTTGTGATGTATAGACCTACATGCAGATGGGCATTCATATACAATAGATAAACCATTAAAGGAAAAGGGAGCTAATAATACGACCTTTTACATTGGGTGTCTTAAAGTAAAAGAGTTCACATGTGTGAAGTTCTTGGCAAGTACTTGATAGACAGCAGTGATTCAATACATCAGTTGTTAGTTTTCTCTTTCTGAAATTAGGTACTTGAAATTAAGCATAACCATGAAGGACACAATTTGATGGCATTGCTATCTGAATAGTAAAAGACACAAAGCTAATATTGTCACTCTTGAAGTTCCTTGAAACTATAGCTTAAAACTATCTTTTAGCTGATTTCTCAGTTCTTTTCTACATTTTCTGTTCTTGGAAAGCATTTTAAACATATTCTTTCTTCTATCCTATGGACTGGTATGAATTTAGAATGCAGTGAAATGAGCCTCAGTGTATTCCTTGGGTAGATGATTGTCAGCAGGAGACTGTTTCCCTAAATAATTTCACTTACCGTGAATTGCGCAGATTTTCATTTTCCTTTAATTCTCATTTAACGTATCTTTCAGATCTCTTGTGGAAGAGGAAGACCAGCACCTGAAACTGTGCCTTGGAAGCAGTGAAATGGGGCTCTCTTCCCATTTGCAGTGCAAGGCTGGAAGCACACGCATCTTCACCAGCAATACCCACAGTTCTGTGGTGTTACAGGTAATCTCAGCTGCCTCTTTGGCAGGATTTGTTCAGTTACAAAACCCTCCGGTCATTTCTGTTGTTTTGAAGAGCAGGGCATCAATAACTGGGGCAGCTGTGAATGTGTGGGGATGGGAAGGGAAGGTGCATGGAAAATCTGTTTTTAGCTCAGCTACTGTTAACATAAAATTTCTCAGAAGTAGAATCTATTACTTAGAAAAACAAAACCTTAGCAATGTAGAGATCTTGATAGAAAAGTGCATGCATTTTTGAGTTTAAAATCATTCCCACAGATCGTTGTTTTTATTTGTGTAGAGTAAGAAGGTGCTGTACTGAGTTGTTTAGGGAAAGATGTCAAGAATTAAAGTACTGTAATACCATTTTCAGTGTCTATGCAACCATACATTTCATCCCAGGTTGTTGCATTTTCAGATAAAGAACCCACAGAGCACATTGCAGGTCAGTTGTGAAGTTGCACCACTGTATAAATGCAAGAATCTCCTTTCAGCACCAACCATGGATTCTGTTCTCCATGGATGAATAGATAATATGATGGAGAGATGAATTATGAATCATTGTTACAGTAAGGGAACATTTCAAATAGCTAAATGTTTTCCCTGTTATCTTTTTATCATTTAATCATATGCTTTTTGCACTCAGCACACAGATCTATCCTACCTTTTTTGCTCATTCATTTGTTTTGAGACAAGATCTTGTTCTGTAGCCCAGGATGGCCTGAAGCTCACTATGCAGCCTGAGCCCCCTAAACAGGATTCTCAAAGGATAAATATAAATGTTGGAGGAGCATTTACAAAATGTTCAACATCCTTAGCCATAAGGGAAATGTAAATTAAAACTACTTTGAGACATTATCTTACTCCAGTCAGAATGGCCAAGATCGAGAAAACAAAACATCTTAGTAAGGATGTGGGGTAGGAGGGAACTCTTATTCACCACTGGTGGAAATACAGACTGGAACAGCTTCTGTGGATATCAGTGTAGAGGTTTTTCAAAAAGCTGAAAAATCAATCTACCACACAACCCAGCTATTCTACTCTTGGGTACTCAAAGAACTCTAAATCTTACTACAGAGATGCTTACCCATCAATATTCATTAATGCTCTGTTTATAATAGCCAGGGAACACAATGCATTTGCACAATGGAATATTATTTGACTGTTAAGAAAAATAAAATTCCTGGGGATCATGGTGCATGCCTTTAATCCCAGCATTCAGGAGGCAGAGACATCGTGATCTCTAAGTTCAAGGCCAGCCAGGTCTATAGTTCCAGAACAGCCAGGAATACACAGAGAAACCCTGAAATATATGCATAATACTGAAATATATGCATAATACATATCCAAAAAGAGTTTAAATGTAGTTACTATAACTCGGGGACAATACCCCAACTAGACACAACATACTAGCAAGTAAAAACCACCAGTACCAAGACTAAGCCTCCTTGAGTTTTGGAACAGTGATGTCCCCAAAACCCATAAACATTTAAGGCTATTGCCTTTGCTCTTGATTATCCTCCAGAACTTGACTCAAGACCCTAATGGTGAAGACAACACTTATGTGAGTCATAAAACGTGGAAAATTAAAGTGAATACAGACCTGAAAACTTCACCCTACTGGCTAGTTTCCTTAGAGCTAGAAGACGCCATGCAGGCTTCTGAGGGAGAATCATAATCATCAGTGTTATCCAGCTGTGAACCATATGAGCTACAGTAATGACTTTTCTGGCCTGATACTGGCATAATAGCGGCATGAATTTTAGGCCCATGAATGTTTTTTTGTATATAACACCCACTCCAGGAGATGGAACTCACACCTGACACTGTTATTGGGTTCAATAACCTGTGACTACACTGATCTTCATCCCTAGGGAAAAATATACTACAATTATTCTGCTAAATTGACATAGTATTAACACGACTCCTAATGGCCTATTGCTATACACATAGATTAGTGTATTCACAACCCTCACCAGAAAAGCTACTCTACGTAGTGTTGGTGATTAGCACAGAGATCAACAGCTGGCCAATATGCAGCTAAAAAGAGACTGAAGACTATTCAGACCTAAATTGGAAATCTATGTCACACCCACCCCCCCAAAGTTTCAGGAATCGTCCTGAAAGAGTGTAAGAGCCAGAGGAGTGGTGGAAGACTGTGAAGAAATAGTGTTTCCCAGACACAACAAGACAAATGCACACACGAATCTACAGCAGTTGTGACAGTGTGCCCAAGAGTAGTGCGAATTCAAGACAGACAGTTTCCTTCTATGGGGGTGGGTGACAGCACAAAGTTTCACCCCTACCTAGCTGAGGAGCTATTAGTGTTTGATAGCTGCTGGAAGAGAGTGACTTTGTTTTCTTTAAGAGTGTGACCCCTGGATAAGTGAGCCACACTTTGGGGCAGGCCTCACTCACATCTGAGCAATGCAAATGCAAATTAAAGTTAATGAGTTACAGTGGAAAAGAAAGAAAAAGGGAAGTCAGGTGGGGAGAGAGGGGTTGAGTGTGATCAAAATATAATTTATGAAATTCTCAAAGAATTAATACAAATATTACTTTTCAAAAGAATGTTCCCACAAACAGATTTTTTTTAAGACCAAGCACTAGCAGGGAGCCTTTTTCTATCTAATTTTGGATGTATGGTTGTCAAGGGAATAAGCCAGAGAAGTGTTTAATATATAAATGTTATCATTGTGTTAAAATTAGCAACAACACAAACTCCAGCTTGAGCGGGTATCAAAAGTACTGTCAAGGGGAAAGATCCATGGGGAATAACTGCTTTAGGAAGTCTCACCCTGAATGATTTCCCATTTCCTAACTGTAGTGAGAATAACTTGATTTGTCTAGGTCAGCCCAAACTAGAATTCTATTTATAGTAGTACTGGCTAGTGATCTGACTTTGAGAAAGTCTCTTTTCCTCTCTGGACCAGTTTCCTTATTTGTAATCTAGGTGAAAGATATGAGAATTAAATGTCACAATTTATGGGAAAGTAAGGTCTATGATAAATATTTCTTTTTCTTCTACCCAAGCTAAACAGAGAAGATGTCAGGGGAAAATGTAGCTGAACAAAAGTGATGGGTACACCAAATAAGGTATCCATCTGGTTGGCCTGGGTAACTCTATAAGATTAGTCATCTTTATTAAATAGGCTGCAACAAATTAGGCTGTCAAAGTGCCTAGAAAGACATTTAATACATAATCAGCTTGGATTCCTACAACCTTAACCAAATCCCAGGAGAATCCATGATGGAGTTAGCAGTATAAAATACATGTATGAAGTAAGAAGATTACCCAGAGTTAGCTTAAGGAGTGATTGTTAAAAGTCAAGGATAATTTCACTGCCCCCATTCCTCGACTTGCTACTGTGTCTGGGCTTGCTTCTCATATCTTTGACTCCTCCTAAATATTCCTGGTTGACAATGGCTTTCTTGTACTATGTATGCAGTTCTTTGATGATAACAGTCGGTATCATATGCCTGCAGGTGCATTTAATTTTTAAACAAGAGCTTTATTGAGATAAAAAATTCATATTCTATATAATTCACATAGTTAAAGTATAAGTCGGTGAGCTTTAGACAGTACACAGGGTTTTGCAACTATCATAATAGTGTATTCTGGAATATTATCATCTCAAACTAAGAAAACCTGTATCTGCTGCCAGCCCCTTCCTTGTCCCTAGGTAGCCATTAATATCTCGAACTCCATAGCTCTGTCTATTCTAAGCATTTCATATAAATGAATTTATCAAATACATGAACCTTATTACTGATTTCTTTTACTTACTAGAAAGGTTTCAAAGCTCTTCCATGTTATATCATAAAACAGACTTCCTTTCATTCTATGACCACACAATATTCCCATTGCATTCATGTACTACATTTTGTTCTCCCATTTGTTCAGTGATATGGGTGCTTGATGACTTCCAGCTTTTAGCTTATAAACAATGCTGCTATGATTATATATATATATATTATATATATATATATATATTTACAAATATTTTCATTTCTTTTTGGTATGAGCCTAGGAAAAAAGTTTGGTCCTGGAGTAATTGTATGTTTAACCTTTTGAAGAACTGCCAGCGTGTTTGCCAATATGGCCGCACTATTTTATATTGACACTGAATTTTGGACAGTTCTGATTTCTTTACAGTAAAGAATATATATAGCACATGCTCTTTGACATGTAGTACAGTAAAAAGAAGCATGTGGTACATGCTCCTTGACAATTGTTTGGTGTTTTTTAAAATATGGCCATCCAAATAGGTGAAGTACTACTTATGGTTTTGATTTGCATTTCCCTAGTTGCTAATTATGTTGAACAGCTTTTCATTTGTGTTTACGGCCATCTTTGGTGAAATGTGTATTTAGAATTTTGACCCAGTTTTTAATTGGGACATTTATCTTTCCAGTGTTCAATAATAGATGTTCTCATATAATGTAGATACAAATCCTCATAGTGTGCTGCCATTTCTCAAAATACCTTCAGTTTTATGTTCCTTCATTGTTCTGCTATGTGAATTTCTAATCCATCCTCTATTCAACCACATACCACTTTCTGTGGCATTAGCTTAGCAGAATTAATAGAAAAGAGGGTCAGAGAAAATGCTTACATGACTTTGAACTTTTCACTTGACACATAGAACATAAAAGTATACATATTAATGATTCACATGATATTTACAGTTTAACAACCATTCATACATTTCTCCCATGTAAGATAATAGGTGACTAAAGCAGTTACTGGATTTTACTATACCCACAATACCATAATAGGCATCTCTTGATGGATTTTAGCATTGTATTTCTTCAGTTATATTTGTCTGGTTTATATGTTAAGGTAATGCCTGGGGCTAGATAAAGTATAACATACCTGTGATACGATCATGCAGGAAATAGAGGCAGGAGAATTATGAGTTCAAGGTAAACCTCACCCACATAACTAGTTGGAGGCCTAAGCTACACAACATACTTTCACATTTTTTTAAAAAGAAAAACAAACAACAACAAACCAAAGACAATCCTATAGGTAGCATGGACAAAATCCTGAAATGGGTATCTGACACTACCTCAACATGGAGATTTCTAGTCACAGAACTGTTTAAGTTTTGTCTTCATGTATTTTGCAATTCTGTTCTTAAACATAGAAAAAAATTAATGATTTTATATTCTCTTGTTTAATTGCTGCCTATGTCACAAAATGATTCACACTATCCCTGCTAATAGTCTTTGCTCTTAAATCTGTTTTGTCTGATACTATATTTATGCCAGCTGTGTTTTGGTTACTGTCAACTCAGTATATTTTACTATCTTCTTACTTCTTACTTTATAAATTGGAATATACAATGAAAGTGATTTTTACTTGCACGTACTTGTATGTGCAGTGCAACTATGTCATTTTATTTAATCATCACAGTTATGAAATGGAGTGATTGCATGACTCCAGTTTATTTCTTGGTAGTCCCTTCTCCTAAATCTTGGGAACTATAGATGTTGTCATCCATGTTAATAGTTTGTCCTCTTTTTAATTATTAAATAGTGTTTCACAGTGTGATTGTGGTGTTTTTTGGCTGTACTTCACATTGACCATCCTCCAACTACTCTCCACTTACCAGGTCTCCCTTTTTTATCTCAAAGCTGAGGGTTTATTTCCTGTGTGCTATATACAGACCACAATTATACCCATGTCTTGGTCCAGCTTTAGAGAAATAAAAAGTGAACACTTACCACATGGACTGTCATGAGTTCTTTTCTAGATGGCTACTTGTGAAAAGCATGAGAGCCCAATTCCTTGCCTTGCTTTGGTGTGCTGGCTGTGGGGGATTGGGGAAGGAATACTATGAGAGGGCATCTCTCCAAGAATAGCTCCCATATGTTTTTCCTATAAACTCAATTGTCTTGTTCTTTTCAAACTGAATTTTGCCTGGGTTCTCATGTTGTACCTCTTTCTATGCACAGTGTTATGACAATTATGGGTTCATCTAATATTTTTCATTATCTTTCACAAATACTGCTCTTTTTGTCTTAAAAAGAAATATATATATATATATTTATATATATTTATATATATTTATATATATGTATATTGTTCTAAAGGTATTTCAGGAGGTAACATGAAGAAGTCTGCTACTTCCTTTGCCTTCTCTGGAAACAAAATTTTATAAGCTATATTCATATGCTAAATCTTGAGACACAGAGCAAAACTGCCTAATTGTTTTGGAGAAGAATTGATTAGTATTAGTTTTATGAAGGAGGTCAAATTTGAATTATGTTTTGAAGAAGGGAGGACATCCATGTGAAAAGTAATGGCATAAATAAAAAATAATGGAAAAGGAGTAAGCCTGAGTTGAACAACCTGACATGATGGGTTACAATACACAAGGTCATAAAATGTATGGGTATATAGTTGGGTTAGAGCCAGATTTGAGAAGTCTTTAAAAAGCAGGAGTTAACGATATATCACAGTGATAGGGAGCCATTAGATGTTTTGAAAATGCAAGCTGTGGTACATAATGATAAGTGTTTCATATTAATAGAAAATTTTATGTCTAGCCTATATATCGCTTTCCTATGAATCAAATGAAGAGCAACAACATAAAAAGAAAGCTCATATTGTTTTGATTAAAAATGTGTTTTCTACTAAAAGATTAAACTCATTATTTAATCTTTTCTTCTTCAGTTCTTAAAATCTTCAATCCTTGTTTGTAAAACATTTTCTATCAGTAATTTCTTTATTGTTCTTGTCAAGATGAGTTTTCTGGTTCTGCTCATTCTTTTTGCAAAATTATAGTTATCACATTAGTTATAATATACTACTAAATTTTATCTGATGTGGAAGTTGGTAGAAATATTACTTGTCTCATCATTTTTAGTACCATACATCAGAGTTGCTTTTTGCATGATGGTACTGATTTCATTTGAATGCAATTGCCTTCCAGCCAACTTTTCAAATAAGTTAATTTGCTTCTTTCTATATTTTAATTGTGTAATGTTGACTCATTCTTTCCTCTTATACAATAATTTTTTAGAATGAGTGAATTCACTTTTGTCTTTTAGGGTATTTATATACTTGCCTTTTTGTAATATTTGAAGTTTTGATACATTTGTTAATTTAATTAAAAGAAGATAAAAACTTTTAGTGGTTGCCTTCCCCAAAAGACTATAGAAGAAATAAATATAACAAAGACCTAGGGAGATGTATAGAAAGGGAAAAAAGGAAATATTCAGGAACTAAAGACAATCAAGTTCCTCTTAAACTATAATCAAGGCTCAGAAGAAATGAAACAATAAATAAGGTAAGTGCTAAGACAGAAAGATGAATTTAAATCAATGGAAGCAGGTTTTAGTACATCCTTAAACATTAACTAGAACCTAAGCAATGTCCATAGAGCAGAGCTCTTTATGTGTAGAGTGGTGGGCAACATAAGTTTGTAGAATTTTTTAGGAATGAGTACAAGGTTGATGGGAGAAAATTACTTTTTAATGAAAGGACACACTTGGTGCCTGATCTCTAAGATCTTTACTAGAGTTGATCAAAGGAAAAGATGCTGAGACAACTGGTACAGTACAGAGAAGATATTGCAGGATGGCAACCCCTAATTGACACATCTCCAGAGCAACCCGTACACCAAAGGCTTGGGGAAAATCACAGAAGAAGAGGTGGGAAGATTGTAAGAGCATGAAAGATAGTGTGTCCTATATAGTCTGGTAGCCCTGCCTATACTTCCTGCCTGGCTACTGTCCAATCAGTGTTTTATTCATCAAACAATAAGAGAAACATATATTAACAATTTACAGTAGGATATCCCCCACAAGAAGTCTTCTGTCCATGGGAAGTTCATTGTCGCATTAATTGTAATTTCAAAAGTTGCAAGACCACTGAAGTGCTTGTGGTATGTCACCACACTGGATGGTATACATCCTCTAAGAATAAAGTTTGTTTTTGCACTTTGCACTTTATTGCACTTTGTTGTTATATAGGCATGTACCAATACACCTGAATTTATCCTTATGTGGTTTGAGTTTTAAAAAGTGTATACTTTTTTAGCCCAAATTTATTTGAAGAAGAAAGGGAAAACAAGTGATGCCATTGGCTCCTACCTTTTTCTTCCTGAACACTGGCTTAATTCCCTTTTTCCCGTCATTTTCAACCTTCATACTCTTTCACAAGCAACAATTTAAGCATAAGCACATTCCATTTCATTCTTGGGAGAAGCTGGGTTTCTCAATCCTAATATGACGAAAGGGTAATGTTCTTCCCACCAAGTGCACATGACTTTCAAGTACTAATTGACAGATTCTGAGTGAAATGGGGTTTTGTACATATCCTAACTTGAACATTTACTACAAAGAATATGCCAAAGAACTGGTGAATTTAAAGGTACTGGTCCCCAAACAGTGCCAGCCAAGGGCATCTCCTTATCAGCTGATTGACAATCTTACCCCTACTGTAGTGTGCTCATTCAATAATTATGGATACTTACCACATTTTAAAAGCATCTCCCATAAATTTACTGAGATTTTTACTCCTTGCATGAATATTAAGTGTCAGTTCTTATCTTGAGCATTAGAACAGTTTCTCCAAGTTGACATTGCTTTAGCAAGATGCATTGTTACTCCTTTACATATGCATTTTTAACTAAGATAGACAAGGGATGGATTACAGAACTAGGGTGTGGAGTGTTTTTATTTGTAAAGAAATGGGTGCATTTGTGAACAATTTCTCTTATGAGAACAAAATCATGTCATTCATTGGCAGAGATGCTCAAATACAATATGTAATCCTGCCATGGAATATATGTATAATATGTCAATATGTTCCTCTCCCTATAGGGACAGTGGTTGGATCAGATAATCTCTTTGACATTTTAGTTCTGTTAAACCACATATTTACTTTTAAAATTATAATGGGACTTTTAGGCTGTGGTTTGTATTATTTCTATGTATAGAATCAATATTGTCAGAATTGGATTCTCAGTAAATTATACCTTTTGTTTCTTAAGTCTGTGAAATATGACTTTATTTGAAGTTTTGAAATCATTAAAATACAAATGGGACAACATAATCTTTTATATTAGCTCGTATTATGTTAGTTTCTTATA
Organism: Phodopus roborovskii; assembly: GCF_943737965.1. Lineage (NCBI taxonomy): Eukaryota > Metazoa > Chordata > Mammalia > Rodentia > Cricetidae > Phodopus > Phodopus roborovskii. The sequence continues at coordinate 2,377,136 of NW_026125680.1, forward strand.
ATCTGCATTAGTTTCTACCACTCCATTTTTTTTATAATGAAACTTTTCTATGAAACTACAGATTGTGTCTTGCCACATTCTTCCTTTCTGCCTCATTATTAAATTATGTGTGGTTCTCCATTAGAAGCTTGTTGTGACCTTTTTCCTGTTCATTATTTTTAATAAAGCAAAATATATAATTCATCTTGTAATAAGACATGTTGTGTAGTATACATACATCGTGCCATCTGCCTATTGTAATCTTCAAAGCATTTCATTCTCCTAAGAGTAGACAAGACCATTCTCCCTGTTTGAGGTACAGAGGAAGGAGTTAATCAGCAGGTACTCTTCTCTCTGGGACCTGTCTCTCTCCACTACAGGGGCTAGCCTACTCATCCTCTGCTAATCCTTTAAGCCTTTGGAGACAAATAAGCCTCCTGTCGGAACTTCCTACATGCCTTTTATCAAAGATAATTAAATGTCTGACTTGAAAGATAATTGGCCAAACGGCAGCAGCAATAAGCTGAGTATTGGAATATTTAAAGCACAATCCTTAATTCCCAAAGAGAGTAAACAATTCAGGTGATAGAATGAACTCCAGTCTTGCACTTGATACAGAAAGATACCCCCTCCTTTCTCTCTCAGGGGGGAAAAGCAATCAAAATGCAAAAGATTCTGTTAAAAGCTCTATAGCAATAGTATCCATGTGAATATAGGAAGCAATTCTGGAAGGTTGAAGGGTTTTATCTTATGTATGGGGAAAACAAGTATAAATGATCATTTTTTTCCCCAAGTAAGCTAAATAAATCTACAAACAAATGAATTTACATACTCCCCTTCTTTGTTCTTAATGTTAATTAGCCTCAATATATCTAAAAATATCTACTTTTTCTTGCTATGAAGTGTACACATAGATCAACAAAGCAGTTTTTAGTCTTTTTAAGCACTCTTTTGGCTATTTTCAAAATACACTAGACGTATGAGCATGTAAACATGCTTAGCACACAGGGACTGGGATGTTCTTTTCCCCCTTCATTCCTGACTCAACTCATGCTTGTTACAGGGCTTTGACCAGCTTCGGCTTGAAGGACTGCTTTGTGATGTGACCCTACTGCCAGGCGATACAGATGATGCCTTCCCTGTGCACAGAGTCATGATGGCATCTGCTAGTGACTACTTCAAAGCTATGTTCACAGGTAGGTTGCCTTTTGACACCCTGCCTTCACATTAAGACAGTAGCAGAAAGCCCTGAAGTATTTTGTTATTTCTAACCTGAAATTCAGTGTTTTGCTCTGTGTCATTAAAGAAATAGTTTCAAAAGAATATTCACCAATCTGTGTGGTTGTGTGTACTGCTGTTCTGTCATGGGAAAGTGAGGCATGCCTTGTACAATCCCTTGTACTTCGTAGCCTTTCCTTCTTTCTTTTTTTTTTTTATATCAGAGACTCAATGTTCCTATAATATGGTCTTTAATCCATAAAAAATAGTAAGTGATAGAATATTTAAAAGCACTTGTATGATGTATGATCTCCATTAGTATAGAGAGAATTTTCTTCAAGTGATATTTTAAATGCAAAAATGTGCAATAGCCCAACTGTGGAATGGATGTTTCCTTGGAATAAGACTTTGCCTTTTATAGCATCTTATTAGCATCAGAAGTGACATTGACCTTCATTATCCACCTTCATTAAATTGTCTGTCTTTTCCTGTTAGGTGGAATGAAGGAACAAGAGCTAATGTGCATTAAGCTTCATGGAGTGAGCAAAGTGGGTCTACGGAAAATTATTGATTTCATCTATACTGCAAAACTTTCTCTCAACATGGACAACCTTCAAGACACTCTGGAGGCTGCCAGCTTCCTTCAAATTCTACCAGTGTTGGACTTCTGCAAAGTGTTTCTCATATCAGGGGTAAGATGTCTTAAGATCTTATTTTTTAGTTTTCTTGTGGTAGATGTTCATGTAAAGTTAGAGAAGGGCTCGTAAAGTCAATTGTATAGACATGCAAAACTTATCAGAAGAAGCTGTTGTCTGATGTGTGTATGGGAACAAATGGAATCTTACAAAGTAGAATTATTTAACAAAGGCCTGATGTATAGTCAAATAATGTGGAATACTAATATATTTGAAAATTTATGTACCTTAACTTGCTTAATTTTATATACTTTAATTTGGTTTATTCATTTCAGTGATTTTATACATTTGACTTATTTTTATGCAGTAGTATACTTTTTAGAATTAGATAGAAAAGTATCTGAGCTTCTAGAATCCTGATAAATTAAGTTTGGCAAATTTTTATTATGGGAACTTGATCTTAAGAATGAACAGTTAAGTGCTAATTTGCAAAAACTCCTTAGAACATATCACACTGAACTGTGGTTAGCTTTTTCAAATCTACTATTCAGTGAGCTTCTTAACAGTCACTCTATTACTACAGACTTTATTTTAGATAAGGAAACTTAAACATTGTATGTCTTATTCAGAGAAAACTTAAACGTTGTCTGTTTTATAGAGAGATGACAAGATTTTTACAGTTCCTGGAGACTGTTTTTTGAAATTTTGTGTATTTTCTAATTCATTATTTGACAGATAACATATTTTCCTTATAATTAGTTTTAACTAATGTCATCTTTTATACTGGAAATTTGTTTGTAGGCCTCTTAGAACTTTTGAGCATGAACTCTTCCTTAAAACACTAAATTTGGGGAAAACATTTGCCTAATTATTTTATTAATAAGATGCTTCTTACCTATCAACAGGTGAATAATTATGTGATATAAGCATACAAGGGAATGATGAAGAGAATTATTTTCTATCATTTACAGTTACAAGGATAAGCCTGGAATATAATATATCCAATGACATAAGCCACACAGGAAAAAGAATACTACCTGTTCACACTCAGATGTGGAAGCTACAAAAGCAAATCTCATAGAAGCAGAGGAAGATAGTGGTTACCAGACTCCAGGGAATTTAGGGTAGAGGGGGTTTATGAAGAAATTGGTTAATAGATCCAGAAATAGAGTTACGTAGGAATATTCTGGTGTTCTAGAACAGTACAATGTTCTGAGTGTTTCTGGTAATATTTCATAGATTTCAAAATAACTATAAGAGTATATTAAATGTCCTTACAATGAAGAAATGAATATGATAATGGATAAGCTAATTACTGTAATTATTACACAGCATATACATGTATTTGAAACATATTGTGCCAGTAAACTTATGTGTCAATTCAAAATAGAATTAAAAATCAGTCATATTAAAGAACATTTGAAAATGTAATGCCCACTTAATTATACAATTAAAATCTGTTTTTTTTTAGTATATTTTCTTTCCATTTTAGAGTACTCAAATGACTATCATGATTACTTATAAAATTTTAAGCTGCTATTCTGAAGATTTTATGGCCATATGGTGGTATATTAATGACCTGTATCATTACTGCCAAATAGTCTAAATGAAGTTTATTAAACTCTCATGCTACTGTTTTCCAGTATTACTAAATTTTATATTAAATTTCATTTTAATACTATTATGCAAGGCCCATATTCTTAACACTATCTTTCCTCTAGTTCTGTGTCATCAATAGCATGTGACAGTTTCAAGTAAACTGTTATTGTATTGAATGTATTTTCATAATGTCACAAATTCAAGAATTAATTGAGTAGTAACCCTTCAAGGTTATGTTGCTGAGCAACACATACTCATATTGAAATAAAGCGGGGAATGATTGCATTGGAAATGGTGATTATCTAGAAACTTTGTTGACCTATTATCTAACAATTTTTTTTATTTCAGATATTATGATCAATCACTTTTCTCGAAAAAAGACCAAATTGTGTGTGCGTTTGTGTGTGTGCCTGAGAGAGAGAGAGAGAGAGAGAGAGAGAGAGAGAGAGAGAGAGAGAGAGGGAGTGAGAATGTGTATATATTTTTTATATGTGTGTATTGTTTTAGACAAGGTTTCACTATGTAGCGCTAGCTGGCCTAGTATTCTCTGTGTGGACTAGGCTGGCTTCAGACTCAACAGATGTGTTTGCCTCTGCCTCCTAAGTGTTGGGATCATAAGTGTAAACCACTACTTCCAACTGTTTTTTTGGGTTTTTCCAGACAGGATCCTTCTGTGTAGCCCTAGCTGTCCTGGAGCTAGCTTTGTAGACCAGGCTGGTCTTGAACTAACAGAGATCCACCTGCTTATGTTTCCTGAGTGCTGGGAATAAAGGTTTGTGCCACCACCGCCCAATTGAACCAACTGCATTTAATGTTAGTATATTCCTGACAGATAAGTACGGAAGAATTTTTCAATACAACTCTATTTAAAATAGTCTTACTTAAAGATGGAATGATAATTATTTTACATATTTACACCTTCTCAGTAGTTCAGAAGTTATTTCTTTAATAAGTTTGAAATTCTTGCTCTTACTAAGACTTTTAACCTTGAGATGTATTCATTATCATGAACAGTTAATATGGCTTCTTCAAGACTATATTCTTTGCTGTTAATACAGTTAGCAGACAAGCTGTACTGTATCTAGTAAGGAAGCTTGATGGGAGCCATGTTTACTTGTGCTACAGTTCAGTCTTCTGCCCCCTCATTGCAGAGTTCCTTTTCTGTGAACTTCTAGGAGATTCAACTGTTTTTCTGAACATCATTCTACTCTATTCATGCTTCATGTTGCTTACTGAGAATGTGTCTTTTTTAGGGTTTTTTTTTTTTTTTTGTGGCAATCTTCTTTCCATGGTCTTTGAAGTACTTTTCAGAAAATTGGTGGATTGTTAGCGCCAGGAACTTTTCTTTTTATGATGCATTTCATTTCTTAGTTAAACCACTCTTCAGCTTTGAGCTATTTCTCCCTTTCTTCTCAACAAGTGAAAGGGAAATAGGAAAGACATCAGTGCTTTTCTACTTAGAACTTAAGCTTCAAGAACTGTCACTATTTCACATAGGAGGATTTTTTTTTTAGTCATTCCCTGAGCTAAATTTTTATGGGTAATTTCTAAATAAGATGATCCCATATTTTAAAAACTGCATGTTGTAACCAAATGCTTTGGAGGAAGTAGGCTTCATTTTTAATGACACGTTGAGATTGTAGCTCAAATAACTGAAGCACTAATCAAGTTGGAGCTTTGAAAAGGAAACATTGATTTAATTCCTTACCTTGTGTATGGATGAGGAACAGTAGCTAGTAAAATGTGAATTGGCAAAATGAGATCCAGAAAGAATTTATATAATAGTGTTGAATGATAGCTTTAAATATGATAGCAAAGTCATTTTCACATTGGTTGGAATTCCACCTTTGTGTAACAGAGCCTGAGGCTCAATAGAAGAAATTCAACCTTCCCTCTAACTTCACCATCCTTTACAATGATTGCTTTTCTCATAGGTTAATAATTATTATTATATTTTATAGAATCCAATAATTTTGTTAGTGCTGTATCATTTTCTTGGTTGTTATGGGAAAGAGAACTATGAAGTGGACGTAAAATTCTTATGATTACCGCTGTAAATCATAATAGGTAACATTATTTATAAACTTTAAAAATTCTTTCACATGTTATAGATGTAATGGGAAATTGTCTTGTTTTTAGTCACATAGTTAAAAAAATTACATTAGGGCTTTTGAGTCTACTTCCTGTCCCAGATCTCTAGCACCTTTCCATTCCCTGGAGTTCCTTTCTCTTCTTTAACAAACTGTCTTTATTCCTGTCACTAAAAAAAATAAAATAAAATAAGGGGCTGGAAAATAAAATAAGGGGCTCTTCTGGATGAAGAGCCTCAGCTGCTCTTCTCTACAACTCAGGTTTGATTCTCAGCATCATGTGGCAGCTCACAAGCATCTGTAACTCTAGTTCCAGGGCATCTGATGTCCTCTTCTGACTTCAGCAGGAACTAGGCATGCATTTAGCGCATGTACATAGATTCAGGCAAAATACAAACACACACACACACACACACACACACACACACACACAGAGAGAGAGAGAGAGAGAGAGAGAGAGAGAGTTAATAAGAAAAATATAAATTATATTAGTTTTTTGTTCCTATGACATTATAAAAGTACACTATTTTGAGCCAATTTGCAAATGGACTTAGATCAAGAATCAAGATTTTCACTTTTTTTTTAGTTTGAAATACTTGTCATCTACTCTTTTCTCTGAAAAATGATTATTATGAAGAATTGCAGGCTTGTCCACAAAATAAATTCATTCAATATTGTTACTAAAATAGAATACTTAGAATTGAAATGAAAATACTTCAGCATATATATACACACACATATGTATGTTGTACTATTTAATTGTATATTATATTTGTTAAGCATATAAGAATAAACAATACATAATAAATAAGAGGAATACTTTTTTCTTATTTTATATAGTCATATTAAGTACAGTTTTTTTTTTATTTCAACTGTACATATAATTGGAAATGGATATTTGTCTTTCTTTGGCTTGTTTCACTTTGCACTATATCATTTAGTATCATCCATTTTCCTGCAAGTGACATATTTCATTGTACCACACTTTATCTGTTCATTTGTTGTTGTACATCTTGGCTGATTCCCTCCTCTTATGAATAGTGCTGTAGTAAAAGATGAATGAACATTCATCTTTGTGGTATGTGACATAGATTGCCTAGGGTATATACCTGGGATTGTTATATCTGGGTCATGTGGTAGAACGTTCTAGCTTTAGTTTTTGAACAAACTTCTGGAATGCTGAGGCTACTTAATGTACATTCCTACTAATATATCTGGGTCATGTGGTAGAACGTTCTAGCTTTAGTTTTTGAACAGACTTCTGGAATGCTGAGGCTACTAAATGTACATTCCTACTAATAGTGTATGAGTTCCCTGTCCTCACCCCGTTCCCAGCCAACATTTGTTGTCATTTGTTTTTCTGATGATTGCTATCCTGAGTGGGGTGAGATAGAATCTCAGGGTAGTTTTGTTATTGAACGTGGGATCACAACTTGTGCCCAAAGCCAGGTCTGGCCACAGGCCCTCAAAGTAGAAAAGGGGGATTCATTCAGTATAGCCACATTGGGAAAGTGAGATTCCTCAAGTCTCCCAACCATCTTGGGGTCTTCCAGTGAGATTAAAGTTTAAATAGAGGGCACATTTAAGTAGTCCCAATTTACCTTGTCCACCATTGATCCATGGTTTTCTGGGCTTCAGTCTCATCCTGAAAGGAGGCCTGGCAAGATGTTAGAATTGTGTATTTGAAATTTCTTTCCTGGAGATAAATTACCCCTCTGACTGAGGTCTTTCTTTTCTCCCAGCTTGATATTTCTGGAGAAATTTCCATTTCTTTGGTGCCTGTAGTTTCTCCTGGACCTGTTATAGTTTGATTTACATTCCCCTGATGGCTAAAAATGTCGAATGTTGTTTGATATATTTATTGATCATGAGTAAGAATGTTCAACATTGCTTGATATATTTATTGATTATATGTATATCTTCAGAACCTTTGTCTATAATTGGATTGGTTCTCTTGTTTTATGCATAGCTTAATTATCCCTTTTTCTTATCCAAAGGTTCTTTAACTTTTTTCTTGTGATGAGTCATGCCTATGCAAGGGAAGCCAGACAGGAAATGAATTTTACATCATCTGCTTCCATTTTCCAAGTTAGTTGAACTCACACTAGAAAGCACCGAGAAGAATCTGATGTATGGAATGGGCTATGTAGAAGAAGCTGGAGTGATAGAATTGGTGTTATTAAGGGCTTACTACTACATTTGCTTAGGAAACATTAAGTCGCACAAGTCGAGTGTTGCCTACAAAATACCCTAAAGATAAGTAATATCTTTGGGCCTGTTCAAGATACAAAAAAATGTAGGGTGCAAAGACTTAAATGTTTACTCATTAATTACTAGGCTCTGATTCTCATAACAAAGGAGACAGCACTGACTTAAATCTAGCCATTAGTCACTGGTCCTACACCAAAGATATACCTCTAAGGGGCAGCTGGGGTGGGAGGCAACATAGGGTTAAACCACCATCATTAAGTGGGTCCAGGGGTTCCATTAATCCCCTGTGCTCTTATCAGGAAAATATAATTCTACCAGGTGTGCAAGACGATTCCCCAGTAACAACTATTTGAAAGAATAACACTGGTTCCCTTAAAATTATTCTGGCAATATGCAGTATCTTTGATGTGTAAATCTCCCATCTGCCTAAGTGGTCAGATGGGAGTCTACTGTCTCTGTTTAAATTGTTTGAAATGTAACCTGGGGTCAGGACCCAACAGAGATTTAAGGATGGCAGCAGCTTATATAGAATGTATAAGCTCAAGGTGGATATAAACTAATGAAATCTTTTGGGTCTGGACTCTCATTTGGGCATTGGCCACAGTCAACCAGTAAAGAGCTTTATTCCATCTCTAAGAGTATGGAATGATTGCTCACTAAGAAGGTGTATTATTTCTATACCATGGGAGGCATAGTCAGGGTTATCAGATTCTTGTAGTCTCTAATTTTTCCCTTGAGAGAATAAAAGCAGGCATTCGTTTAATCTGTACCAGGATCTATTTATATATAACACTGTTCCTTTTACAAACTAATATAACAAACTTCTAATCAAATGTGCCATTGAATCACCAAATTACATTAATGATGGTGTTTGAGTGCCACCCGAATAATTTGAACACACAGCAGCCACAAAGACTAACATGTTAATATGAACACAGCTAGCAAAAATTATGTGGGAACTGTTTTGAGCATGGCTTGAAAGTTTGAGTGTATGAAAAATAATTTATCATAATATAGGCCAAGGAAATAGAAGTAAACATTTAAAGAACAATTTGAGAAGGGCCTATATGTGTATGAGGAGTTGTTTCTTGATTTTGTTTTGCTGTTCAGTCCTTTTAAAAGTTTTAGATGCTGTAAGGAGACACCAGAGTATGCACAGTCCTTTTAAATGAAGCCATACTATCTGGGCTAGTTTCTGTTGTAAGTCTTGCTTCCATCTTTCAGATGAAATTAGATAACTTAGGATAAAATTTGAGTTACTTCTACTTAAAGAATCATTTTTTTAAAATAAACACCTTCTATCATTTATTGGGTCCCTTCAAAAATTGTTGAAATATATTGAGAACCAATCTAATTTTATATACTTTATTTTTTTAAAGTAGGATTTAGAAGCTTTAAGTATTATTTAAAGTATAAGGTATTCTCTCATATGTGAATTGCATTATATGTTACTACCTGTATCCATTTCTAAAATATTGCCCAATTTAAACATCTGGAGGTCTTCTTCCTGAGGCACTACTAAGAACCAGGACTGAGAAATGAATCAAGACAAACAAGAATAAAGTAGTTCTGAATTGTGCCAAAATTATTTACTCTTTGCCATCAGTTTTAGTCTGTATGTATTGATAACTGTTGGAAATTTCAACTCATTTATTATTATTATTTTATTTTACATGTCAATCCCAGTTCCCTCTCTTAAGCCTATATTCTACACATATTTGATGAATATTAACTTCCTAATACATATATCTTATTTCTCATTTATAATTAATAAGGTTCTAGGAATTTTCTGTCCTAACAGGTAATACATTTTGTTATTGCATCTTAAGTATTTGTAACATTGATTTTACTGGGTCCTAACTTTGTTGTGTGCCCACAGTGTGATGCCTGTTATATAGAGGCTATAGAAAATAATCCTTTTATAAAGAAGATGACAATTCAAAAGGTTATAAAAAACTGGCGTTATTTCAAAGGTAGGAGCTATTTGTATTGGTTAGATGTTCCATTTAAGTCTTCTCCAGTCCTGAGCATTTGTGTATATGGGTTACTGATATCTAGAAGGCATTTTCCAAATGCCCCTAAGTAAAAGGTAGGTTTCTTTTCTCCTGTCATTTTAGTAATGCTTTTTCTGATTGGGTATTATTGAAAATGATTGTCGGGCAGGGGGAGAATTATATGTCCTAATCTTGTTTCTTTATTATTATTATTACTATTACTATTATTGTTATTATTATTTTATTGTTGTTTTGAGACAAGTCTCACTCTGTAGCCCAGGCTGTTCTCAAAGTCATGGCAATCCTGCTAGTCCACAGAGACCCATGAATAAGGATTATAGTTGTTCACCAGCATACCAGGCTCTACTAACCATTTATTTAGCTTTTTTTTTTAAATCTCTATTGTTGGAATATCTTACCTTCTATTTAAATGTTTTCATTTTTATTTTGTTTAGGGGAAGATGGAGATTTCATTTTATAGCTCAGGCTGGCCATGAGCTTGTGAGCCACTTCTGCTTTCCAAATTCTAGAATCACAGACATATACCATCACAACCAATACATGCTATAAATTTAGATTTAATTGAGTAACTAACAGCTGGTGGGTTTGTTTTAACATCTTAAATACCCATTTCTTCTTGATTTTATTAGTGTCCATATCAATAATGATGAAGATGTTTGAGAATTTTATGCTGTCATTGATTTTGATTTTTGCTTATACCTACTAGTAAATATTTTCAAAAGCACAAATTACCTTAATTTCTTACTTGCCTTGGTAAGGTGATTCATTACCTTAAACAGTAATGCCTTCCGCCTAGTACCATTTAGATAATCAAATATGGAATATTACTCTACTAAATGCTACCGAAGTTTTTTATGTACACATCAATCTGCCACTTCTATAATAGTATTAAAATATATTTTATATTAGAAACTAAAGATATTGGTACATTGTTAAACTGTGCATTTGTAGAGCACCTGGATTTATTTTCATTTTTTTAATGTCAGCTTATGGTAGGTGCTTTAAATATATAACTACCAAATAAAATAAGCAATAAACATTTTGATGATTTTTGTACTAATCAGTTTTCTTAGGGGAAACATTGCCATCAGTTCTCTACCCACTGCTGAGCTTTCCAGCTCAAATGGATATCTCCAAGCCTTACCCTTACACAGAAGACCTTAGAAAAACCCAAGCTTTGCATAAGCCCCATGAGCCACAAAGTTTCGTGTAGAGAAATCAGATGCAGAAGGGTGACAAGAAGATGGAAAAGGGTGGAATTAGAGTTGTCAGTATAACATTGGGTACCAACAGATTTTAATTACTTAAAAATTAAGTTACTAAAAAATACAGGACAGGAGTATCAGGGAACTGGGATTGATACGTAAAATAAAATTGTCTCTAATTTAAATTTAAAAAGTGTCATAATCCAAAAAATTTAGATAAAGGGATAAAAGGTGGGGTGAGCTAGTCTTGTTATAAGAGGAAGTTCACAGAGCTGGAGAGAGTTGTTAATTTCAAATGGCCTGGTAAACAGAAGATCAGATTCTTATCAGAATGAATAGATATCTAGGTAGATGAAAAACCAGTCATATGTACAGTGTAATAACTGGATCAGTAGGTAATTCAGGAAAGAGAGTTGTTGAGGGGAAGCCTTATCTAGATCTGAAATAACTTCCTATCACTCACCTTCACTTGATCCACTTAATACCCAAATTGTATTGCTTTGACACCATCTCTCTTGAATATGAGGAGTATATGTTATGGAGTTTGATTTTTTTAAGTACTGCAGATGGAACCTCTGACTTGAAGCATGCTAGGCAAGCAGTTTACCACCGAGCTACATCTCTAGTCCTTCATTTCATCTTTCAAGTGAAACATCAATAGAAGAATTATCCAGTTTTCTCTTAAGCAGATAATACATCTCTTAGTATAACTGTCAGGAGGCTAACAACACAGTGATGAATTTTTTGTTACATATGCAGCGTCCACTGTGATGAAAGTTAACAGATGCATCATTGCTTTTTTTTTTTTCTGTCTCGTGTTACATGTACACATAGAAATATTTTTGTGGTAGGCTTGCTTTGTAGCTTATTTCTTGTATTATGTTTGCTGATATTATTTTCCTATTTCATTTTGACCTACCAGCTATTAGAACATTGAAAAGAACATTGGTGGAGAGGGACCACTTTAGTCACTTCCCCCCTCTGCTTTCTTCTTTGCAGCCAGTGCTGGGAAAATTATTCTGAACTCTTTTTGACGTCAACCAGTGCTAGTAGAGTGTATTGATACTCAACAGAATAACTAAGGAAAGTTACACTGCCAAGATACTAACAATAGGTTCCCCAAAACTCATCCTGCATGGGTTTTAATAAGACACATCCTTCCTCCCCTCAACAAATTCTCCTGCTTATATTTCTGGGCATATATATATATATATATATATATATATATATATATATATGTACAATAACTTTGTCTTAGAAATAACTGTGTTGTTAACTCATTTATTGTGAACACTAACTTTGCAAAGAACTAATTTGAATGAGAGTAACAAATGCTACCTCTCTATAAAAGGAATGTCAAAGAATTTGATAGTAAACATTTTTTTGTGAACTGCTAATTATGTATGATACTTTGAAGAACTAAGAAGAAAAATTAACTTAACTATAATTGAATAACATGATTTTCCTAAAGTTTTTATCTAGCAATAATTTCATCAGCATTTGGGAGAAGGATACTTTTTTTGAGGAAGAAAACTTAATTATTTTTTTAACATAGTCAATATGAAATGTTTCTTAGGTTAACTAATCGCTTTTTTTTTTTTAGTCAACTTTTTGCTAAGTCAGATGAGGGTTGTTTGCATCTTTATGCCCTTAAATAAGAATCTTTATTTGCATCTCTACGAACTTTACAAAGCATTCTTCCTCTGAAAGGAGTTTCTGTGACCAAAGTGTAGATGTTTAGAAAGTAGCCATGTTTTAATTTTTTTATTGGATTCCTAGGTTACTTTGGATAACTGTGTTGAAGTTGGACGAATTGCCAACACTTACCATCTGACAGAAGTGGATAAATACATCAACACCTTCGTCTTAAAGAATTTCTCTGCATTGATGGGCACTGGGGAGTTCCTGAAACTTCCATTTGAGCGTCTTGCCTTCGTGCTTTCCAGTAACAGCCTTAAGCAGTGCACCGAACTAGAGCTCTTCAAAGCTACCTGTCGCTGGCTTCGCCTGGAAGAGCCTAGAATGGACTTTGCTGCAAAGTTAATGAAGAACATACGATTCCCGCTGATGACACCACAGGAGCTCATTAATTTCGTGCAAACGGTAGATTTCATGAGAACTGACAATACCTGTGTCAATTTGCTCCTGGAAGCCAGCAATTACCAAATGATGCCATTTATGCAGCCAGTTATGCAGTCAGACAGGACTGCCATTCGGTCTGACACCACTCATTTGGTTACACTCGGTGGAGTCCTGAGACAGCAGCTTGTTGTCAGTAAGGAATTGCGCATGTATGATGAAAAGACCCATGAATGGAAATCTCTAGCCCCCATGGATGCCCCAAGATACCAGCATGGCATTGCTGTCATCGGAAATTTTCTCTATGTCGTTGGTGGGCAGAGCAATTATGACACAAAAGGAAAAACGGCTGTCGATACCGTGTTTAGATTTGATCCTCGATACAATAAATGGATACAAGTTGCATCTCTAAATGAAAAGCGCACCTTCTTCCACCTGAGTGCCCTCAAAGGATATCTGTATGCAGTTGGTGGCCGCAATGCTGCTGGAGAATTGCGTAAGTCTGTGTACTTATATTATATATAGTATACATTTTTCTTTACCCAGAAATTTTTTTAGAGGACAAAATAAACAGTTGTAGAAATTTAAAGACAAAATATACCCAGGCTTGCATTTGTAAACTATTCTTGTATGAAACTATCAGAGACTACCTGTATATCTTATTTCAGTTCATAGTGTTGGTCAAAGTCCAAATAATATCTAATATGAAGTTTGCTGTATTGCAACAACTATACAACACACACACATATATGATTTTCATATTGAAAGGTTAATTGGGATGCATATTCTAATAGTGCCTTGGCAGAAGTTTGGCCTGATCCTTCATTCTCTACTTTTAAAATCCTACAAACTATGGTTTTTATTAGGTCAAGATCCCTCTTTACTGAGGCCTGGCTCTTATTTCTCCATTTCCAGAATTGATACATAATAGAGAACACATAGTACAATAATATTCTCCTTAGAGTAAATATAAACAGTTCATTTAGTACTAGGTGGTTTATTAACTATGATAATTAAGATTTGTGACTATTAATTTCTATAATTACTCACTTACTGAAACATCAGACAGGTCTCACCATTGTATACTACTTTTGTCTTCCTAACATAACATTGGTCACAAGTGTTTTTAACAGAAATATGTTGGCTATATAAATTAACCCTATAAGCCATATTTTTTCTTATTTTGTATTAAATGTAAATAATACAATTTTTCTATAATGAATGCTCGGGATACCACATTTTATATCTGTTTAATCTTTTTTTATTTATTTGCCGACCATACTTTTTTTTTGAAAACTGTCTAGTAACAGGTTTTGTTGGTTTAAAGCGGTTTGGTGGTTTTATTTGTTAGCTGTTGGTTTTTTCTGCCCCAGTGTGGAATCTCAGACTCAGAGCATTATATGTGGTAGATTAAGCACTGTACTACAGTGAGTTATACCTCAGTCACTGGCCTTGTTTTAGTCCTTTGATTCTATACAGGCTCCTTGAGGTGGTCAGTATCCCAAGGTCCATACTGTCTGTGATAGCCTTAAATACTTTTCAGAATTTGTTTCCTAGCATTGTAAAAAAATAGAGACTTTCATGGCCTTTAGATGGAACTATTTATTGGAGAAAACAAATACTCTCACTTTTATCCTTTCCTATGTATAAAGCACTTTCGTATTAGTGACATGGCCTTAATGTCACTGATCTTTTCTATCTGAGTTCTTGCCTTTGGAGTTGTGATAGTTTTTCTAGGAACAAACATTGTAGATTTGGGAGGGCCTAGATAGCATGATTATTAACCCAATTTAATTTTATTAGTCAGCCTTCTAAAAGCATGAGACACTCATGCCCTTAGTATAGAACTGTCATGTCAGGTCTCCTTAGTTTAATCACACACACAATTATCTTCATTGTACTGTTTTAAATTTATAATATCTAAAAATGTCTAACAAGTACAGGTTCTGATTTTGTGGTTTATTGGAAAAGTAACTACAATAAAGATAGTATTCAAGAGTTGACAGAATTCTAGATAGCTAATACTGGCAGTTGGTGGTCATTTTGAAAAGTCTGTTCACACAGGGGATGGGTCCCTTTCTCAGTGCTTGCTAGTTAATGTGATCATCCCTGTGAATATGCAGCCACTTAATTTTCTTTAAATTGTCTCTAATATTAATTAGAAGGACTATTCTTTTGGTAATGATACTCTTTAAGCCAAGAGGAATCATTAAGTAAAACTAAGAGGCTAGAAGCTTCCTCTTGTCATGCATCCCCATGTCCTGTTTCTCTTTATGTGCCTGGATAGGAACAAAAAATAAGTGAATGCATTGGTCAAATGGCAGTGGAATAGACGGGCTTGAACATGATCTGTTCCACTAATTTATATATTTATAAATATGTGTATTCTCTCTCTCTCTCTCTCTCTCTCTCTCTCTCTCTCTCTCACACACACACACACACACAGACACATATGTATGAACAATTAAAGAGATAGAGGCCATGAATTTGAGAGCAAGATGGGGTGTATAAGATAGGTTGGAAGAAAAAAAATGGAAGGAGGAAAAAAAGATGTAATTATATTTTACTTTTAAAAAGAATGAAAAAACAGGCCTGTTGGTACTGCCATACTATCACTAGGCCTACTGGCACATACCTGAATTCTTAGCACTTGAAAGGCTGAGGCAGGGGGATCAATGGTTCAAGACCAATCTATACCATATAGTGATATCCTGTCTATTTTCTTTGTTTGGTTGGTTGGTTGGGTTTTTGGTTTTTTGAGACAAGGTTTCTCTGTGTAACAGTCCTGGCTGTCCTGGAACTCACTTTGTACACCAGATTGGCCTTGAAACTCACAGTGTTCCTCCTTCCTCTGCCTCCTGAGTCCTGGAATTAAAGTTGTCCAGCACCACACCTGTGAAACCTTTAAAAAGGTTTCACAGAGGTTAACCTACGGGTAGATAACTACTTACTTCAAAGTATATTATATTATATTACCTACCTGAGATGGTATAGATTGTTGATTTTAATCTTATTTCAGAAACTGCAAGTATTTTTTTACTTCTTTATTGAATCTTTTGGGTTTCATATCATGCACCCCAATTCTGTTCTCCTCCTAGTCCCCCAATATTTCCCCCCATCCCTGTTGCATTCCCCTGAAAGAAAACAGAACAAAGTGAGCAACAACAACAACAAAACTCATTAAAAAAACAGAACAAAAACCACAACAGAACCAGAAAGATCTCTGCTTCTCCTCTCCTGCCTCTCCATCCCTTCTTCATCCATCCTGGTGGCATTGGAGGCTGCAGTGTACCCTTTTGTCCCATCAGGTTGACTGGGAACTGTCTGTCCATTGCAATAAGTCACCAGTATGGTTCAAGGCCTGTGCTTTCTGGCACGCCATCTTCACTGGATCTTCACTGGAGTTTTTCTGGGGAGCCCTATGTCTTAGAGATCTTACAGATATCCAAAGTGCATTTTTTTTACAATTATTTTTCTGATTACAATACAGATATCATTATGCCTTGTTACAAGGCCAATCTGGTATGATTATTGTTCACTTTGTGACATTTCATTCCATTTTATGAGCTTTCCCTTAGCTGTGATTGGTAGTGCATACCTTAATCCCAGGCAGAGAAGCAGGCAGATCTTTAAGAATTTGAGGATAGCTTGATCTACAAAGAAATTTCAAGGACACAGAGAAAGAGGACAGACAGGACAGACAGGGCTTTGGGGGGGGGGGGAGAGGGAGAGAGAGAGAAAGAGAGAGAGAGAATATACATATTTATAAATTATCCCTAAACTTTTGTAGGAAGTGATTACTATCCAATCAGTGTCACTGTCAAATACATTTTTAACTGACATTTTAAGGTACAGTATACTGGAGTTTTTAAAATTACATGATTAACATACTAAGTGCAGTCAAATTGAGCCTTTATTCCAGGAATGACTTCAGGCCAGAAAGAATCACTGCACAAAACACAAATCAAGAGACTTCGTTCATTTTATGTAACTAACAAGCACTCCTTTTGAGCTCCACCTGCAATATTTAAGTGAGAGGAAGTGTATAGGACCTCATCTTGTCATGTTCTGTTTTGTTGAGGTAGCCAAACTTGATCTGATTTTCCTTGATATTCCTCTTCCCAGTGAACATAGCGAGTTCTTCTTAATTCTATCCATTAGTAATAATCTGCTTATATAAATCCAAACATAACTTGTATTGGCTGCCTTGTCTAGTTTTGCTGCTGGCAAAAAAGAGGTCTAAAGAAAGTCTTACATACACTTCTTGTTCCAGACAGAGACTGGATGGGTTTTATTGTTGTCGTTTGTTGGAATTCACCTTATACCGACTTGGCAGGATCTCTTCCTGTAGAAGAGCATTCCCTTCTTAACTCATTAAATGTCCACACTCACATTCCTATGTAAATTGAGAAGTGGTGGGAATAGGGTATCAAGACATGGGGATTGATGGGGAAAGTCTCTTAACTATTTAATGGGTTCAGAAGTACCATTGCCTCTTGTATTCTTCATAGACATAATAGCCATTGCCCATGTATAATTATAAATGGAAAACAGTGGTAGATTTTATATGTCATGATAGATCATTTTAATATACTGGATATTTTAATATTCTCTCATGGAGTGTGTAGGAGTTGGCTAAGGAGAAAAATATCTAGGTCTATAATACACAAAACAGACAATTTGTATACCTGCATGTCTGATATATTGCTGGAATGTAATTCCGTGGGCATTCTGCTTTCCCTGATATTGGTTGCAATAGGAAAATAGAATAAATGTTTAGGAGGTGTTACTTAAGTGAAAAGGGATTCTTTTATTTCTGGCATCTTTCAGAACAGTCTTTTGGTTCTTTTCTCTAACCTTTAAAAAAATGTAGTGCTGTATAAGAAATTGGCCTTCCATTGAGGTTTATTATTTTGAAGAAGACTATAATGGCTTAGATTCTGTCACTTCAAATACATATTTGAAAAAGGAGTTTCCAAGTGATGAAATCACAAGAAGGGCAAATTTTCAAATAAACAGTCAATAAAATTACTAAAATGTATTAAATGATCCCCCAGATCATTTGATGGATTTAAGGTTTGCTTATTACTATATCTAGAGTCTCTTAAGACTTGCCCTTGCCCTTGATAGAGAATGAGGATCCCTAAGACAGAGGGAATAAGCATCCTAATTACAGTTAGGAGACTGAAGAGTCCTTAAGTTATCTAAAGTTGAATCTCTAGTTTAGGGTCAGGACGCTTCTGTAAAGCCCCAGAAACTCTATTTATAGCGTTGTGGGGTATTAATTATCTGTCACAGCTAATGAGCTCCACTCGTGTAGAGCAAGAGCAATTGTAGGAAATTCAGAACCAAATACTTGATCCTCAGTTCCAATAAAACTTGATTCATGAACACTGAAATTGTTATTTCATATATTTTCATATTACAAAATGGTCTTTTGGTTCATTTTCCCAACCTTTAAAAAAAATTGAAAGCCATTCATATTACTACATTGTAGGCCATACAGAAATGGGCAGGGACTGAAGTTTGCTGATCCATACCCTGCATTTTTCCTGATGCTTTTGGTTGTAACCATCACTTTATGAGTCAAACTCCTTGCCTGGTACTAACTTTGCCCTCCTCTGCTCATCAGCCTTATGGACAATATGTGTATCTGCTTATTGCAGAAAAGTGAAAGACAAAAATGAGAACATGCACAGCAAGTTTTGAATTAGCTGAATTTTATTTTATTGATTTTCCTAATAAATTAGTTATATACAGAATGACTTTAAAGGTTGTCAATAAAGCTAAGGGAACGTAAAAACATAAAGGAAATTGATGGCTCTTCTGGAAAGGGGGAAGTTTAGGGTTGATGGGCAATTGCCTGGTTACTGAGATGAGTTTCCATCTTGCCCCTGCATGGGAAACTATGGATGGATTTACAACCCCTGTTAGAAGAATGCAATCAACGTACTGGCAGAGGAACAGTATTATATTTTCATATAGGGGGATATTAACAACCACAGACATTAGCTATTTAATTTGTAACTCTACCATAAACAGCATAAGTGAAAAATTATAGAAATTACATCAGGACAGGTGGAGTTAGATACAGGAAAGGGCAGTTATAATGGAGACATTTCCAAGTTCAAGGAAAAAAAAATGTTGCATTAAAAGACGCATACATATAGCTAGTCAGGAAAAGGTGATAGCTGGAAATCTTTTTAAAATCCCCTGTTAGGATGTGAGATTAGATAGCATTCTCATAGAAATTTTGTCCACTTATTACTTTTCTAATATTGCATGCCACTCAATACACTAAGTCCCTTTGTGTATGTGTGAGAGAGAAAGAAAGGGGGTGAGAGAATAGGGTGCATTCAATATGTTTGCTTGTCAGGTGATAGTTATGCGAAAACAAACAGAAATGAGTACCTAAAAAAGGCATCACAGTGTGAAAGATAAGGTGTACTGCAGGTGACAGATATACTGATTATACTGATTTGGCCATCATATATGTACACACACATCAGAACATCGCATTGTACACTATAATTATATCATTATTATGTGTCTATTAAAACTTGTAAAAAGACTTCATTTCCTCATAGAAGACATCAGAATGAGAATAGTGAAAGATTTTTTAATAATAATTAAAAACAACCTAAAGGAACTGGAAAAGGAAATTACTGGAGAGATGTGGGAAGCGCTAACGAAGTGGGGAGGATGGGAGAAGTTTAAGTAACTGCATAAGAACTGATGGAAGAAATGAGGTTAGTACACAGAACAGAAAACAAAGTCATTCCTCCAGCCCCACATTTGCCTGTAGGTAAATGATGAATCTGCTTTAAAGGTTTACTCTTCAGTTAGGATTGCGTTTGGCTTGGAGTAGCTAACCCTTCGAGTTTCTGTGTTATGTCACTGTCTAGAACTATGCCATACGGCTCTAAGGGAACAAACACATTGAAGCACGTTTTCACAGTTTTGTGGTTTTGTCAATTGCAAAGAAAAGGCAGGCTCTAGGGAAACAAAGAATGCAGTAACTGTAGCAAATAACATGACCCTTGCAAGTCCATTAGATTTCATGCTTCCTACCAGTCCTTATAACATGCCTATAGCTTTC
This sequence comes from Phodopus roborovskii, assembly GCF_943737965.1. Classification (NCBI taxonomy): domain Eukaryota; kingdom Metazoa; phylum Chordata; class Mammalia; order Rodentia; family Cricetidae; genus Phodopus; species Phodopus roborovskii. Next base: position 2,397,266 of record NW_026125680.1, read on the forward strand.
CTTGTTAAAAAAAAAAAAAAAAAAAAAAAAAAAAAAAACAAGAACCACATTTTCTATCTGGACTGCTGTTATTCTACTATCTTGTGGTTTCCAACAATGTATATATTGAAAGATACTTAAGTAATTGAGGTCACTTGTCCGAAATACTCTATGTTGAAAATGACAGACTGATTACTGGCATGAAGTCCACCTGATAAAGAACTTAACAGCTTATTGCCAATCGTCTTTTGTTTAAGAGTAGTATTGGTTGCAGCAGTTGCTGTAGTCACAAGTATAAAGCATAAACCAGCCAGTGATTATATTCTCAGGCTCAACTGGGAAATTGGTTTCTCATAGTGATGTTTCTTCCTGTATACTATGTCAAAATAGGTACTCAGAATTGACGTGTTATTCCTTCTTTGTGATTTTTAAAAAAATCTTCTTCTGTATTTTTAGAGCAAAGAAATTTGGGAAATGTCAAATTAAAAAGATATAAACAAATGACAGAAAAGAATCCTTAGTGATTTTTACAGTTGTATAATGTGTTAGATATTTGTATCATCTAGCCTAATGTAACATCTCTTACTGTTTGATATTACCATAGTCTCAAAAAACATAAGAGCCCCTCTGAGATCTCTCATATTGATCTATGCATTTTCAGAGATTATTATATTATTATTACTGTACTAAAAGACTGAGATAAAAAAATCACTGTATTTCTTTTTTCTTTTTTCTTTTTTACAGCTACTGTAGAATGTTACAACCCAAGAACAAATGAATGGACCTACGTTGCAAAAATGAATGAGCCTCACTATGGCCATGCTGGAACTGTGTATGGAGGAGTCATGTATATTTCAGGTAGGCAGTTACCCTGTGAACACAACATAATAGTATTTATACATTTAATTATATGATCTTTCCATATAGTGCCAGTAATAATAGCCATTCTAGGAAAATAATAGTCAAAATATAATTTACATTTTAGGAGAAATTTTGTGTGTACCTTTGCATGCAAATGCTTTGAGAAAACCCATTCAGCTATAGATGTATAATTTATAAGAAATTGGAAAGTATTTAGACTCGCCTGTTCATTTTTTAAAGCCTCAATACTTTGTATTCTAGTAAACACCAATCATATTCTCTGTTCATACATAGTAATTTGTTTTTCTTAAAATTTATATAAGTCATATTAGAAAATATTTCATTATATAATATATAATCTCTGTTGTATATAAAACATGCATAATGCTTTCTTTTAGTGTAACCCATACACATACATACATACACACCCACAATATTCCCAGTATTCCCTTAATATTAAAATGGAGTTGTACTGTGGTGCCATTATATACAGAGATATATTTCTATAAAAATTCTAAAATGGTTCAAGTTTATTCAATATTCAATTAACAACCTTCATTCTCAAATAGTTTGGCTTGAATTAACCTTTTGTAGGATTCAGAAATGTGTTTTAACATAATTATCACCTTTAATATTGACATTTAATGTTTTAGGTAATTTTGTTTATCTTCTCCCTCTCTTTCTTTCCCTTCCTTTCTCTTTTTCCTTCCTTCCCTCCCTCCTTTCTTCCCTCCCTCATTTCCTTCCTCTCTATCTGTCCTTTTTTTTCATCTGCCAGTTGAAGGCCTACCACTACCAGGCAAGCAGTTATGTTCTTAGAGAACAAAATTGCTAAGGGAATCATGAGTCACTGAGAGCTGCCTTATGATGTCTATAGTTAAAAGGGATTAGTGAAAGGCCTGTAATATTTGATTGGGAGGCTTCCAAGGTTCAATTCATGAGTGGTCATGGGGCATCTTATATTGACAGAGACATAAAGGAAATCATATTGTATCCCCTACCTGTTTTATGTGTGTAAGTTCTCTCTACTACTATAACAGTTTGCCCAGTTTATGGGGCAAAACTGACATTTGAGTGGTTTTAGTGGCACTTTGGCATAACTGTGTATGTTTCAAAAAAATCATCTTCTACATTGATGTCAGGTTAGGAACCAAGCCAATATTTATAACAAAAACAAAACAAAAACACTAAATATAAAGCAAAAGAAAAAAAACATTGTTTTGCTTTCTAGTAGGGATTTAAAGCATGTAAAAGCAATGCTTCATTGATTGTTGTCTTGCCACTTGATAACTCTTCAAATGATACAGCTAAAGTTTGGCTTAGGTCTGTTCCATCTCTGCTGAAGGTAGAGATGATACTCATTTCATAAGTTGGGTTATGTTTCTTAGTCTTAACTCAATTTGTAGGTTATAATCACCTAATCCACAAACAATCAACTGCTACATATTTAATGTTCAGAATTCTAATTCTTTAGCTTTGCAAAGCAGATAACAGATGTCACCTTCTTTCTGTTCATCCCAAACTCTGCAAGTCCAAAATTTTGCATAGTCTTCCTGGTTGCTATGTTCCTGGCATGAGATTTTAACCTTTTGTAAATAAATATTTTTCTTCTTATTCATAATCCTAATATGTTAACCAGAATGGGTATTCTGATTTGGAAAAGGAATTAATGGGTACCTGGAATTTAAAGTGCTTTAGTCCAGTGTTCAGCACCCATAGCCTACCCACTAAAATGTCACAACAGACTGATGCTTTGTAGTTCACATTTACTGCTGACTCGACTCTAATAGTGGCCAAAATATATTTCCATTTATTGAAGCTTCTTAAGTGTGATCAATCTCCATTTGAGAAAGTCACTGTAACAATATAAGACCTTTTTCATTTGGTCTTAAAATGTTGAACAGGGTATTTTCTCTAATTTATTTTTGTTTTTTGTTAAAAGAATTGTAGAGTGGCAATATTTAAAACTTACTATTTGTAAGCTACAATATGCCATAAAATGTAGCTAAAAGTTAATTATCTATGGGAGAGCCTTACTCTTACAATGTTATGATCTATTCTCCTCATGCCTATTATTTTCATTCTCTAGGAGGCATTACCCATGACACCTTCCAAAAGGAACTCATGTGCTTTGACCCTGATACTGACAAATGGATCCAGAAGGCACCAATGACCACTGTCCGAGGCCTACACTGCATGTGTACAGTGGGCGACAGGCTGTATGTCATTGGAGGCAACCATTTCCGGGGAACCAGTGATTATGATGATGTCCTGAGCTGTGAATACTATTCGCCTATCCATGACCAGTGGACCCCAATCGCTGCCATGTTAAGAGGGCAGAGTGATGTTGGGGTCGCTGTCTTTGAGAATAAGATCTATGTGGTTGGTGGATATTCATGGAATAATCGCTGTATGGTTGAGATAGTGCAGAAATACGATCCTGAGAAAGATGAGTGGCATAAGGTTTTCGATCTTCCCGAGTCCCTTGGTGGCATTCGAGCTTGTACCCTTACAGTTTTTCCACCTGAAAACACCACACCATCACCTTCTAGAGAATCCCCACTTTCTGCACCCTGATCATCCTTACAAATGAAATGCTATACTGCTCTCTTTGAAATGTGTTATGATTATCTTCTTTTCCCCCCTTAAGTAGTGTATCTGTTAGAATTAGCCTCCAGTAATTGATACAGATATTGGAAAAAAATTGACATTGATGTTACTTGTGATGTTTGTATGGCATAGAATGTTAATAAAGTGGTAACAAACCATCTTGGAAATATATCCCATAGAAGCTGATGTTTAACAAGAAAAAAAAAGTATTGTCTATAAAGTGTTTCTTCAGTACTTTTTTCATGCTGTGTACTGGGTGTAAGGTATTCGTCATCTTACATTATAAGCCAAGTTGAAGGTGGATTGTAGTAACTGTAAAACTGTGCTCACTAAGCTTCAGAGTAAAGTTTTCCTCTCATCTTTAACTGTAAGATGTCAAAGGGAGGCAGCCTGCTCCAGCAAGTAACAATACACAAAAGGTTGCCAACTCGCATGAGCTACCTCCCTCTTTTCACAAAGTATTTTTGACACATCTGTCAACCCACCTGACTGTGTGGGTGCATTGAGAACACACCAAGTTTCTTAGACACACAGGAGAAATAACTGAAATTCACATTAGTGTGGCAGGAGGGAAGCATGACCCCTCTGCTTATAAGAATTGATTTGGAGTTTTATAGTGTGTATAAATATGCACACATACTTATATCAAACACAAATTTTTAAAAAATTGAGTATTACATCAAATAAATGCAAAATTAAATCTTCTAAAAAGCAGCTTCCGTGAAAAATGGGGGTTCAGTATGGACAATACCGAACACATATTTGTAGAACCATACTGAATTTAGGTGGATAAGGGCTAGAAATTTTGAGCAATTAAATTTGTCACTTGATCAAATTTTATCTAAAAAAGAATCTGTATTCTCTTCCTTCTCCTTTGCTGTTGAGGTAACTTACTTGTTCTGTGTATTCTGTATACTCTTGGTTCATGAGGTTATTTAGCACAAAGTGTAGCAGCTTCATCAGAAAGCTGCCCTTGCTCTATGATGTCCATGTTTTCCCTTCTTTATTCAATAAACGATGTTGCTCTGCTCTGTGCTATTTCATTATTTTTCTGGTTAAAATATTTCAAGGGAGTGGTGGTGGTGGTGCATGCCTATATTCCCAGCACTTGGGAGGCAAGGAAGAAGGTTCCTTTAGAGTTCAAGGCTGGCCTGGTCTACAGAATGAGTTTTAGGACAGCCAGGGGTGTTACACATAGAAACGCTGTCTCAGAAGGAAAAAAAAAATCTTTCAAGGGGTGAGATTTAGGAGGTTGAACAAGTCTGTGAGTGAGACTTTTATTCTAAGAGGAAAGACTTGGGTCAGCACTCACCTCACTGTGAGGTGCTTGTTGCCTTTGAGGAATGAATTGATGAAAGATTTTAATTAGCTATTATGCAGCCCAGTTTGCCTGGACAAACTGCAGAAACAGTTACATGCCCCTGCCCTGTCTTTTACCTTCTCCTCCCTCCTTGTTATAGCCTGCAAAGCTTGGTCCAGAAACTATGAGTAGGGGTGATAGGGGGAATGTAAAAACAACAGAACTAGTCACAGAAAAGCAGAGTTCAGGTGAGGTGTTGCTGCTCCGATTGAGTGACATTTGCTTGGGTTGTATCCCAAGCATGTTAATATGTACAGCATGGGAAAGGGGGGTAGTCTGGGTTGGGAGTATCTATAGACCAGCACTCTCAGGCTGCAAACATTTGAGAGGAGGGAGTTGCAGTAGGTGATTTTTACTCACACTGGTCAATTGGGTCACCTGTACATAAACAACTGTATTTGAGCCAGAGGAAGAAGGCTTTGCCAATTTCCCATGGATCTGAGGTCTTCATGTCTGTATCCATGTCAACATTATGCATTCACTCAGGACTTTACTCAGTCAGGGTTCCTCTGTTTCCTACACCCTCTCTTTCATCTCTTGCTTTTCTCCTTGAGAAGTTACTTCTTAATAATTTCTTAGGTTCTCCTTAAATTTCTGAGCTCAAGCCATCTTAATGCTCTAGCCCTCTAGAAGCCCAGGCTCATGCTTCTTTACTGAGATTGACAGTTATATTTCTGAAGATAATTTCTCTGTTGCTTGAGATCCATCATGTCCACTCAAATAGAGCCATGTATAGTAACTTCTAAAATTTATTCTTAATCTAGGGTCCTAAGGAAAAAGAATTGCTATCTCTTCAACTTCATCTACAAGTGGTTGGATGTAAACTGAACCCTGACCTTAAGGCTATTCAAAAACACTACTACTAATGAGTCATCTGATTTCTTGACTAGGGTGATAGATTGGCAGCACAAATTTCATCATTTCCACTTTGAGTTAAACATAGTTAAGGAAACAAATTTCCCATCAGTGGTACTTTTGGATATTGTTGGAAGAACCTAGCATACATTTAAAAGATTCCTCCACTTAGGCAAGATTTTTCTTCAGTGGGCACAACTTCTCTGGGGATTTTAGTTTTCTGTACATGGGTAGATTCAGTAAGATTTGTGTTAGCTAATAGCTACCTGAAAATGGAGTTGTATACAAGACAACTAATGATTCTGAAGGATCCCAGGTGTGTATTCCTGACCAGGTAACTATATTCCAAAAACTGAAGAGTCTGTTTCTTCAGGCTACCCATGCCTAGTTCAAGAATCCCTTCAGTTGGTAGGACGATAATGGAGAATAACAGGTGCTGGAGTGGTCAATCTGCAAAGAGGTACTCTTCACTTCTATTAACATTCTACTGGCCAGCAGTCTTGTGACTCCAGTGGTCAATCTGAAAAGAGGCAAGCATCACTTATAGACACATTCTACTGGCCAGAAGTCCTTTAGCGCACAAAGAGAACAGGAAAGAAAGAAGAGGATGTGAAGTTGGTGAACTTTTAGCAGCCTATCACAGGGAATAATGCAGAGCCTATGCAATTCTCTTTCCTGCATTCATGCCATGTGTTATTTAGCAGCAATTAATTTCACACTTTACTGTAATTGCTATTATTAAACAGTTCAAACAGCTGGGGAATTGCTAGACATTTCTTTCTCAGCATATTAACTATTTTCTTTTGGAAAAAGAATCTTTGACACTGGTCATTGGTTGGTTTTACAGGCATTTCTTTCTTGCATCTGCCTGTTGTCCTAATTAAAGTTGATGTTGCTATGACAAAACAGTGCAATCAAAGCAACTTGGGGGAAGAAAGGGTTTCTTTGGCTTACACTTCCATGCCACTGTTCATCATTGGAGGAAGGCAGGACAGGGACTGAAACAGGGCAGAAACATGGAGGCAGGAGGCGATGTGGAGGCCTTGGATGGGTGCTGATTACTGGCTTGTTCCCCATAGTTTGCTCAGCCTTTGTCTTATAAAACCCAGGACCAGCAGCCCAGAGATAGTACCACCGGCAATGGACTGAGCCCTCCCGCCATCAATTACTAATTAAGGAAATGCCTTACAGCTGGAGCTTATGCGCCAGACATGGCATATTAAGTTGTAGTGAGACTAGACACCTCCTCTTCTAAGGCTGAATGAAGCAACCGAGAACGGGAAAGGTTCCCAAGAGCAGGTCACAGAGTTAGAGACAACCCTGTTCCCTCTGTTAGGATTCCCACAAGAAAACCAAGCTACACAACTGTAACATATATGCAGAGGTGCTAGATCACTCCTATGCAAGTTCTGTGGTTGGCATTTCAGTCCCTGTGAGCCCCTATGAGCCCAGGTTAGTTGATTCTATTGGTTTTCTTGTGCTATCCTTGACCCCTCTGACTCCTACAATCCTTGGCCCTTCTCTTCCACAGGATTCCCTGAGGTTCATCTGATGTTTGGCTATGGGTCTCTGCATCTTCTTCCATTAGTTGCTGGGTGAATCCTCTTTAATTAAAATGGGACAGGCAAAGATCTATGAGTATAGCAGAATATCATTAGGAAGCATTTTATTAATTTTGCTGGTTTCTCAGAAAATTGGGAATCGACATACCTATCTCAATACCCAGCTGTACTACTCCTAGGCATATACCCAAAGGATGTTCTCCATACCCCAACAATCTAGATGTCCTCAACCAAGGAATGAACAAAAAAAAAAAAATGTGGTACAGTTACACAATGGAGTATTACTGAGATGTAAAAAGAAAAAAAAATGACATCGTGAAATTCATAAGCAAATGGGTGCAACTAGAAAATGTCACCATGAGTGAGGCAACCCAGACTCAGAAAGACAAATATAATATGTACTCACTTATAAGTGGATATTAGCCATAAAGTAAAAGATAATCACTCTCTACAACCCACAGATCCAGAGAAGCTAAGTAACAAGTATGGCTCAAGGGGGCATGAATCCCACTGGGAAGGGGTGATGGAATGAACACCACAAGTGCATAGGGTAAGAGGTCTGGATGGGGGGGGGCATGGGAACAGAAGGGATCAGGTGAGGGGAGGATGAAAGAAGAGAGTACTTGGAAACACAACTGGCATCAGGGGCATCTCTAGTATGAGCTGGAAACCTAGTACAATGGAAGCACCCAGGAATCTATGAGGGTGACCCTAGCAAAGATTCTTAGAAATAGTGTTTTATTTAATTGCGCATATCTTTTTAGGTTTTCATTTTAACACATTTCTGTGAAAAGTAGGCTTTTTTTCTTATTTTAGACGCCTGAGATTTTTTACAATCATCTCTACTGTAGGTCTAGTTCTTTGCACATCACAATACATACAAAGCAAGTTTTAAAGGATTCATAGAGCATCATTTTAAGTTAGTCAAATAATTCATTAGTTAAAATTTTGGTAATCACAAAAATATAAAATATTTTTAAAAATTTGAAAAATATAAGAACAAAAGTCACTCTTCTTCCCTGTACCACAAAGAAGTATTACATCAAAGTATAAAACCTCTAATATCAGTACATTTTTGCATATCACATGTACAGTATGGTTTAAAGTATTAATGCACAATTTTTTGATATAGCAGGAGGTTGACTTCTAAAGCATGACACATTAATCGGAATTTTAAGAAAATTTTTTTTTGACCTGTCTTAAGTGAGATTTAATGATCAAGAAATGTGTTGAGCTTTTGCCATTTGGGGTCATCTAGCAATGTAATTTAAATATTTTTGTAGTAAACTTAGTTCATGTGATTCATATCTTATAGTCGGTGAACATTTCATCTCTAAATGTCTCCACTACCCAATTATTGAAGTTATTTATTTACTTCATGTGTGTTATTTGATTATATGCTTAAAATAAAAATTAGATGGAGAAAAGTGAGATTAAAGGCCATACCTCTATAGAAAGAAAGAAAAAGAAAACATTAGGAGTTTTGGCATATATTTTTTGTATATGGTCAGTGAATATTTTAATCCATGATGTCTATCACAGCTACTCACCATCACTTGTTATAGTGCAAAAAGATACAGTACCTAAATGAATTGTCATGCAACGTTATTTAAAGACACTTTGGAATTTCATGTAATTTGGAGTATTTTAAAACATTACTCTTCTTTTGGCTTTTTCCAACAAAATTTTTTCACTCATAGGTTGTACAAAATAAATAAATAAACTCTAAAGGCCCTCTTGGTCAAGGCTGCCTCCTAATCCTTCATAAGCATCCCATGAATTGGGAACCAAGCATTTACATATATGAGCCATTGGGGTTGGGGTATTCATATTAAAACCATCACACCTGGGCTACAAAATTGAATACAACAATCTGGAGCTCACTTAGTCATGTGATAGGCACTTACACTGAAGTGTGCTAAAGGTTATGCTGGGTGTGTAAAGAACCACCGTCTAAATGGTGGTATGAAAATTGGTATTTGTAAAGTGGATCAAAGGACAGTGATAAATGAAGGCCTTCCTTAACAACATACATGTTCCCTGACTCCAAATGTCAAAAGACAACAGCACCCATGGAAAATGTGGTCAGTCTTTTAAATCATTGCTCCTGTCTGCTGTGAGGAAACATCCTGAAAATTGCTTACACTTACAGCCCCTCAACTACAAACACTTGTTTCTATGCATAAAAGGTTATATGAAACTTTCCCTTTAAAATATGTAACAAGCAAGGATGAAATATTTCACAAGGCTTTTTTTCAAATTTCACTGTGTAAATATATTTCTTTACTATAAGGAACTGAAACCCAATAGGTAACAATAACAAAGAAATGTTACTTATAGTACTAGAAAGCTTTCTTGGAAGTAAAGAAGGCCCCAGGCATCCCATACTTAGCTCAGAGTTATGAAACACCCATTTTTATTGTTGTTATTATTTCATCTCTCCTTACACTATTTTGCCAGAAGCATGCTTAGCTCATATCAGAAGAAAGATAATCTTGCTGGGTGTGGTGGTGCCCGCCTTTAATGCCAGAACTCAAAAGCAGAGACAGGAGGATCTCTGTGAGTTCAAGGCTAGCTTGGTCTGCAGAGTGAGTTCCAGGACTGCCAGTGCTGTTACACAGAGAAACCCTGCTTTGAAAAAAAAGAAAGAAAGAAAGAAAGAAAAAGAGAGAAAGAAAAAAGAAAGGAAACCTTTCCTAACCAGGACTTTAAGTCTTTTGTTTTGAAAAGATCAACTTAGGATATCTGGCTGTACTTGTATTAATTACTAGGAAAGTGGTATGCATGGATTGGTTCAGACAATTATCTGATGTGAAATTAACAATTGTACCTTCCTCATTCAAGAACAAAAATAAAATACTCTGTGAACAAAATTAAAATCTAATAGTATTTACTTGGTTCAATTTTTATATACGAAGCTTGGGCTTTTTCTAGATTCCACATTGTGGTGGTTTGAGTGAGAAATGACCTGCCTCTACAGGACCGGATATTTGAACAGTTTAGCCTCTAGTCCTGGAGATTATGGAGCATTTAGAAGGTGTTAACCACCATTCACCATCTCTGATGAGATCTACGAGGAACACTAATCTATGGGTAAAGAGATAGGAATTTAGTTGATAGTTTAGTACTATGTGTATTCAGCCAAATGGTAATAGTAAGGTCATCCCTGCAGCCCGGGACATCCTCAATTATGAGTTCTTGGCCTTATTTATACACCTAGGTACACATGTCTTCTTGAGGAGCAGGCTGTATTGATATCTTGTTTATACTCTAACAAACAAAGCTTGCCTGAAGATCAGAGGGTAGAGCTAGCCACTAGTTAACCATAGAGGTCTGGAGGTCTGTAGAGACAGACAGGAAATGAGATGGCTGGGCGGAGAGAGTAATATAGGTGGGAGGGGACATGAACTTTGTCTTTTTGAATCTGAGGATTTTGCAGAGGTAAGAACTCTAGTGGCTGGCTGCTCTGCCTCTCTGATCTTTCAACTTTCACCCCCTAATTTCTGACTGTGGGTTTTTATTATAAAGACCTATTAGAGCTTGTGCTACAGTAGGCCTTTCTTTTGATTATATAAATGTGTGTATGGGTGTGTTTACCAATACGTATATTCATTCAGGTATACATACACAAGCATGCACACACTGTGGTAGTTTGAATGTAATTGCCCTCCATAATCTCATAGAGAATGGTACTATTAGGAGGTGTAGCTTTGTTGGAGTGGGTATGGCCCTGTTGGAGGAAGTGTGTCACTGTGGGTTTGGACAGTGTTTTAGATTTCCTATGCTCAGGGTACCATCCAGCAAGTCAGTCAACTTCCTGTTGCCTGCAAGATGTAGCACTCAGTTCTAGCATCTCATCTGCCTGCACAGTGCCGTGCTCCCTATCATGATGATAAGGGACTGAACCTCTGAAGCTGTAAGCCAGACCAATGTAAATGTTTTCTTTATTAAGAGTTGCCATGGTCATGGTGTCTCACATAGCAAAAAAACCTAAGACACATACACACACAAGTGTACATATATACTTACAAGTTAATTATTACACACATGTATAGTTAAGGAAAAACTTAGCAAAACAGTTTGCACATGTAAATACATATACACATATTTGGTTACAATGTTAATAAAATGGTTTTATTGATATTTTTGTGTGGGTTTCACTATGATATTTGCATGGTAGACTATGATTTTTATGTGCAAATTAACCAGACACAGAAGCTGAAGATTGTGTTTTGTTTCCCCTGAAATTTTTAAGAAAGGTCACAACTTGAGAGCTATTTACATTTTGTTTTGAATATTAAAAATTTAAATATATTGACAAGTAGAGGGACTGGTATAATAAATATTTGCATATATATATGAAAAAATTAAAAATATTTCTGTACCAGGTGGTAGTGGTGCACGCCTTTAATCCCAGCAATTGGGAGGCAGAGCCAGGTGGATCTCTGTGAGTTTGAGGCCAGCCTGGTCTACATAGTGAGTTCCAGGATAGCCAGGACTATTATATAGAGAAACCCTGTCTCAGAAAACAAAACAAAACAAAAAACCAACCAACCAAACAAACAAACAAAAAAATAGTGGAGGCAAGAAAGCAAAAAGCAAAATTTCCTTCTTTCATGTTCTTTTATTTGAGCTGTATCTATCCACATTTAAGAAGGCTCTTCCTGCTTCAGATAATCTGATTAAAAAACCAAAAATCCCTCAGGAGTGTCTGGCAGCTTGAGTTTTAGTTGATTCCATATGCATTCAAGTTGACAAATCAGATTAACATTCACACCTGCTGAGCCATGGTTTTTTCTGGACCAATTAAGACTCAGTGCCTGCCTGCCTGCCTGCCTGCCTGCCTGTGTGTCTGTGTGTGCCATGGTGCAGATGTGGAGATGAGAGGACAATTAGTAGAAGTAAGTTCTCTGCTCTCAGCAGGTGGCTGCTAGGGGCTGAGCTGTAGTTGGTGAGCTAGTTGCCTAGCACCTTTACTCACTGAGCCATCTTGCAGACCCAGCCTTTATTTTATTTTATTTTGATTAGGGGCTACTACTTCCCTGACCTTCAATGGTAATACTAAACAGAATTCCCTCTGCTTGTCCACTTTACCTTCGTGGATACTGTGTCTTGGCTGACTCCATTCTTTTTTTTAAATTTAGTATTTTACATGTCGATCCCAGTTCCCTCTCCCTCCCTCATACCCTCTCTGTCCCCTCACATGCACCCTGACCACCCTTCCCTCCCATCCCCCCACCCCAATTCCACATGTAGGGCAATGCCATCCAGGTGGGGTCATGACCCCTGTCCATGTTCTATTTCTGATTAAGTGTTAGCCTCATTTTCTTTGCAGCTCTTAGTTTCCCTGACCTGAACGGATGTCCTTGAGGGATCTGCTTTTTCTTTCTTTTATTATTACTTTTTCTTATTTTACATATCTATCCCAGTTCCCTCTCTCTCCCTCCCATGCTCCCTGGCCTCCCTCCAGTCCCATTCCCCACCCACTCCACAGGGAGGGTCAAGCCTTCCACGAGGGATCATCAAAATCTGTCAAGTTATTTGGTGTAGGGGCTAGACCCTCCCCTGTGTATCTAGGCCAAGGGAGTATCCCTCCATGGGGAATGGGGTACCGACGTCTGATTGTGTATTAGAAATACACCCTGATTCCATTGTCAGAGGTTCCAAGTATTTTCTTAAGCCTTCTGTGGTCCTAAAGTCTGTAATATCAAGCCCTTAAGAGGCCTATAACTCACTATGTAGCTGAGGCTGGCTTCAAACTTCATGGTAATTCTTAGGCCTTATCTACTCTCAAAACAAACACAAAAAAGTCTTTCCACGTTTGGATGGAGAGCAAGTGGCTCCTGGCCACCAGGCCACACAGCCCCAATGTTGTGACTGAGTCTGGTGCATGAAACACATTTCTTGGGAAAAAAGGAAGTCATGGGCACTGGGCATGTGTCCTAATGGTATCTGATGGGGCAAGTGATTGTCCCGTGGACCAAGCAGAATCTGGTGAGGGAATGAGAGTAGACACTGATCTTCCAACAGTTGAACAAATCGTTTATCCTGAGGGGAAAAATATGCTTTAGGCTTCCCCAATAGGAAAAGCAAGAACAACAAAACATTTTTCTTGGGGGACTAATTAAGATGTCACTTGTGGGAAAGTGTAAATGAAAAACAGCCCAGTTTCCCTCTCCCCCATCTTTTTATAGTGAGAGGGAAAATGGTATTTTAATGAAGACCAGTGCCATGTAATTAATTAAAACACACACCTGGCATGAATTTATTTTCAGAGATTTCTTTATTGATGATCGCATATTCCACAATTTCAAAATTTTAAAGCTGAGCTTAATTGATTTTGAGTTCTGTGATTCCACAACTCCCCCAAGAAAGCTCTTACTCATGGTTACTCACTTGGCATTGGCTTAACTCTCAGCCTCTGGCAAAAACTAATCTCATCTCTCTCTACAGATAACTTCTCTTTTGGGTATGTCACATAAATAGAGTACAAAAATTGCATACAAACAATGTGTGACAACTTGTGTGTGACCTTTTCACCATCCTTTCAAGACTCACCCATGTTGTCCCATGTGCCTGTAGTTCATTTTTCATTTTAGCATAGTATTCCATTTAGGATGCAACTTAAAACACATCTTGAAGGGACACTGACCCACTCAAGCATGTGGTTCTGACAGGCCTTGCCCTTCTCCTTGCTTCCTTCTGCCTGGCTAAAATATAATCATTAGATTACATTACCGAAGTTAGCCCCTGAGGTCCATTCCCTTACTTGAACAATCCCTCCTCTTAAGGCTGACTACCAAGGACCAGCTATCAAAATATTGAAATATATTAATTTAAAAAAACGCTTTGGCTCACCTAATTGTCATGCCTAATTAATATTAAATACCTCATTGTAACACGGGTTTCCCCTTGTACTTTTATTAACTTTATATACCATTTTCCTGTGGGCTACATCTGTCTCCTCTCTATCCAGAGGCAATCCTTTGTCATCTGGGACAAACATCCCTGCCCCGCTCCCCTTTTTCCTTACCCTTTTCTCTCATCCTTCCTATTCTGTCTTTGTCTCTTATTCCCTGCTTTCTGTCTCACTGGGTCAAATAAATCTCCTTCATGCTAAGAATTTGGTTTTAGGGGTCCCGAGCCGATATGTTTCTCTTGACATCTTGTTTATCCACTCATCACTTGATGAATGTTTGGCTTATTTCCATTCTTTTGTTTCCTTTGTTATAATGCTTTCTTGAACAGTCCTGCATAAATTTGCATAATGATATTTGGCTTAATTTCTCTTTAATTTCCAGCTAAGAGTGGATTGCCCGAGTCACACAGTGATTTTATGATGGTCCTTTTAAAATAATGCCAAATTTAAAAAAATAAGTAATTGTAATTATTGTTTTTGGTGACAATTTTTCTCTTTTTCTTTCATATTAGTGTTTACATGTGTTGACTAACATTAGTAATAGGATATAGTTGCAGGTAAATTTTCTACATTCTCTTTCAGACTAATGTTTATTCAGATTGATGACTATCAGGATTAAGTAGTAACTTGAATTAACTTGCATAGTATTAACTTGGGACAGAAGACTTCTCTAGAGATTTCTGTGTTTATTTTTCATTACTCTATCCCAATCTTAACCATTGCCCTAGTTCTAGCGCCATATCTGTTCTTTCCCTCAACCACTCACCTCCTCATTCTATCCTGAACAGAATAAATTCTTTCACATGTTACCCACAAATCAATTATCTGTTGCAAAGTGTATTTAGTGGAACATACAGAATCCCTATTATAAAATACAAAGAAAAATAAACAGAAAGTGAAAAAACACAAAGAAGTAGTCAGCTCTGTGTGTTCAAAGGACTGGAAGTCAACCTACTCCAGAGATTTCTGCACATCCGTGTTTATTATGGGACCATTAACAACGATCAATTAATTTATGCCATCAGCCTAAACATCAACCAATAGGTGAGGGGGTAAAGAAAATGTGATATATGTTCTGAGTGGAATTTTATTTATCCATAAAGAAATATAAACTTAAATGATTGGTAGGAAAATTAATGAAATTAGAGATCATAACAAACAAAAATTAACCATTCTCTCTCACTTATCCATTTGGTAGGTTCTAGAATCACAGAGAAGTCTATGCCTGGGAAAGATTAGGCAAGCCTCTGGGAATCCTTGGAAGAGATCACATATATTATGATAATATAGGTGGGAAGATCTGTCCACCATGGACAACACCATTTCATTGGCTAGAGTCCCTGCCAGCATGAAAAAGAGAAAGCAAGCTGAGTATCAGCATTCATTGTTCTCTGCTTCCTAACTGCAGAAACAATGTGAACTTCTCCACAGTACCTTTGAACTGGGAGTCAAATTAAATCCTCTGTCAGGATATTTTATCACAGCAGCAGAAAAAGTAGCTAAAATGAAAATACATTATTTGTATTTAAATTTGAAACAAGGTTGTTTTACATATCAATCCCAGTTCCCTCACCCTCCCATCCTCCCCTGTTCCCCCCAACAACCCTTATCCCATCCCCTTTCTGCTCCCCAGGTTGGGTGAGGCCTTCCATGGGGAGTCTTCAAAGTCTGTCATATCATTTGGAGCAGGGCCCAGGCCCTTCCCCATGTGTCTGGGCTGAGGGAGTATCCCTCTATGTGGGATGGCCTCCAAAGTTCATTCATATACTAGTGATAAATACTGATCCACTAGAGGCCCCATAGACTGCCCAGTTCTCCTAACTATCATCCACATTCAGGCCATCTGGTTAAGGTCCTATGGTGGTTTCTGAGCTGTCAGTCTGGGGTCCATGAGCTCCCGCTTGTTCAGGTCAACTGATATTGTGGGATTCTCTAGCCTAGTCTTGACCCCTTTGCTCATTACTCCTCCCTGTCTGTTATTGGATTCCAGGAGTTCTGCTAGTGTTTAGCTGTGGGTGTCTGTTTCTGCTTCCATCAGCTACTAGATGAAGACTTTAGGATGGCATATAAGGTAGTTGTCAATCTCATTACTGTGGAAGGCCATTTAAAGGTATCCTCTCCACTGATATTAACCCACACACCTACGAACACCTGATTTTTGACAAAGAAGCTAAATTTATACAATGCAAAGAAGAAAGCATCTTCAACAAATGTTGCTGGCATAAGTGGGTGCTGGTGTGTAGAAGACTGCAAATAGATACATATCTATTGTCATGCACAAAACCTAAGTCCAAATAGATGAAAGATCTGGACATAAACCCAGCCACACTGAACATCTTAGAAGAGAAAGTGGGAGGTACCCTTGAACAAACTAGTACAGGAGACTGCTTCCTGAACATAACGCCAGTAGCACAGACACTGAGATCAACAATAAATGAGACCTCATAAAACTGAGAAGCTTCTGTAAGGCAAAGGACACAGTCAACAAGACAAAACAGGAGCCCACAGACTGGGAAAAGTAATTCGCCAATCCCACATCTGACAGAGGGATGATTTCCAAAATATACAAAAAACTCAAGAAGCCAGTTAACAAAACACCAAAAAAATCCAATTAAAACGTGGGATACAGAACTAAATAGAAAATTCTCAATAAAGGAATCTCAAATGGCTGAAAGGCTCATCATCCTTAGCCATCAAGGAAATGCAAATCAAGGCAACTCTGAGATACCATCTTACTCTTGTCAGAATGGCTAAAATCAAAAATACCAAAGACAGTTTATGTTGGAGAGGATGTAGAGAAAGGGGAACACTCCTCCACTGCTGGTGGGAGTGCAAACTCATACAGCCACTTTGTAAATCAGTATGGCGGTTCCTCAGGAAAATGGGAATCAGTCTACCTCAAGATCCAGCAATTCCACTCTTAGGCATATACCCCAAAGATGAACATTCATACAACAAGGACATCTGTTTAACTATGTCCATAGCAGCATTATTTGTAATAGCCAGAACCTAGAAGCAACCTAGATGCCCCTCAACTGAAGAATGGATGGAGAAAATGTGGGACATTTACAAAATGGAGTATTAATCAGTGGAAAACCACAATGGAATCCTAAAATTCCCAGAGAAATGGATGTAAGTATAAGAAACCATCCTGAGTGAGGTAACCCAGTCACAAAAAGACAAACAGGTTATTATTCATTCATATATGGATTTTAGACATAGAGCAAAGGATTACCAGCATATTTTTTTACATTAAGTATGTATAGATACAACCACACACACACACACACACACACACACACACACACACACACACACACGTGTTTGTATATGAAATAGAAGGGAAAGGGTATAGTATTAAGGGAATAGAGACTAATGAGCTTAATGGAGAGGTCACACACAGTACATAATATACTTGAACAGAAATATTATGAAGACCTTCATTTTGTGTAACAAATATACATTAATAACTTTTTTAATTGAAAGGAGTTAGTTGCAGTTTTATCTTTGTAACAGAAGCCATGAAAAATCTACATAGTAATGACAGTTTGGCCCCTATCTACTTTAAATCTTGATTGGCATGGTAACTAATGATCATTCTTTCTCTAGCCAGCAATAGCTCCCAAGGTGTTTGCCTTCTATAAAATGGTTCATTTCCAGAAACTTCTGCTTTCATTCCCCTACCTGCAGAGAAACACCCAGGAGAGAATGTTTAGTTGAATTCTCCTTTAATGAATCACATTGCGACCTGTCTTCTGCTGTTTTGCTTCTTCCAGGATGTTCTGTCTTCTTACTTTTGCTTTTTCAGAAATTCCCAGAGAAGGGACTCCTACTCAACTGTCCTTCAGTGAATGCTATTCTGAGCCTGTCATCCTAACACTTTCTTCAGTTTAGCCTTCTCATCCACTCCTGCAGACTTTTGTTTCTCTAAAGACAAAATGGCCTGGTCTTCTCTGCAGAGCTCTGAGATCAGTTAAAACCCGGAAGTGATAATGAACATTGATCGTATTAGGTCTTCCTTTCTTTACCAGGCACTCAGCACATCTAAATTGCAATGGTGTTATCTGAAAATTTAGCAGGTGGGGTCAGAGTGAAATGAAGTCCTGGGTTTCCAAAAATCACGGTGGCCACTGCCTTTCTTTTTCCTGTGCTATACCTGCCCTCTTTGTCCTGTTTTCTTGTCTGCTTGCCCACTTTCTGATGACCTTGAAGTCTTTTGAGATTTCTTTTCCAGGCTTATTGTAGACGTGGGACAATTTTCATTTCCCCAGCTTTAGCGATGTGGGAGTCAATTGTCATGTGCTCTCAATCACATCATTTAAACGGTGGAAATAATATCCATGTTGCTTACTTTTCTGGGTTATTGGGAGGATTGAATTAGATATGACCATCATTTGGCCAGCATTGACCAAGTGTTGTCCCTACAGCAGCCTTACTCTCTACTCTCAGTGGGGGTAGGGGAAGACAGAGGGGTGTGGGGAGAGTTTGGGTGGGTATCAAGGTAAGGAGGATCTGAGAGGAGTTGTGAGAAGGCAAAGAACATGATAAAGTAGGGAGTGATGGGATGGGAGGGTGGTTGGGGGGCATGGGAGGGAGGGAGATGGGAAAGGGAGGGAGAGGGAACTGGAATTGGTATGTAAAATAAGAAAAAATAATAAAATAAAATAAGAGATAAGAAAACCCAAATTTTTAAATAAAAGAGTAAGACACAGCTAGAAACAGAGACCAAGAATAGCTATGAAAGCAAGGGAGAACCAAAACAACCCCAAGGCAGAGCCAGAGTTCACTGTCAACATGATTTTTAAAGTAGAAACCTTGGAGTTGTGTTGCTGAGCAGATCCATCAGGAGAGTGGCTTTTTGGCAATGTAAATATTGCCATCAAATCAGCACTAAGTCTTTTGTCTTTTACTTTAAGCTGCATTGTGTTCGCCTCCCCTCCCCACACTCACTGACAACAGACCTGGGGAGGGGGGAGGTAAATGGAGGCGGCTCTGTTATCCTCAATTACAGGGATGGAACCAAAGTGCAGGAGTTTTAAGAGATTTTTAAGGATGGCTTTTCCAGCCAATCCCCCTCTCAGCTGCCTTTTCTCTATCTGATGGTGGGGCAGGCCGTGCCCATTGCTTTTCATCACGCCTAGCATCTCTCAGAACATGGAAAGTTCTCACATCTTGGCATAGGACTGACTTGAATTAACATTGTCTGGTTATCTTGTGCTTTGCATTTCCATGGCTTTTCGTGTAACACATTTATCCTATCTTCATGACTCTTGACTGCACCCTTGTACCCTGTTGTTCAGCTTTACCACAGTCCTCCGTCATAATTAAACTAGGCAAGATAACAACACAGATGCATGATTACCATATTAATGAGCCTCACGTTTTATGTCCTGACAATGTTCTCATTACTCAGGATACATCACAAAGTGATTCTCCAGAGACATCCAAAGGATAGCAAATCTAATTTTGGTAGAAGAGTGGTGACAACTTGGGAGTGGTCTTAAGTGGAAACAAATAATTAGGTGGTACTTAACTAAAGACAAGTGTTAAAACATGAACATGGCCAAGATCCCAAGTGAGAGTTATAAAATGACTTGAGGTAACTGAGAAACATCCAACGAAATAATTGACCAATACTTATTGAAAGTGTCAATACGAGGACAAAGTAATTCCCAGACTGGGAAAGGCCAAAGAGTTGCAACAACTATTACAATATAAGACCTGGGCTGAATTAGAGAACAGAAAATGATTAATGTAAGAAGCTCTGCGACAGTAAGGGCTGCATTTTATTGAACTGAGCCAATGCGGTGGTGTTGCTTTTATCATTCTGCCAAGGGTATGCAAGCTGTTAGCATTAAGGGAAGCAAGCTAAAGGATAGTAAAGGTACCCCTGGGTTATTTATGCAAATTTTCTGCAATTTTAAAAATCATTATGTAACAACTGACTTAAAATATGTAGACATAACTTCCTGGACAGCATGAAAAGGGTACACTGATTAAATTGGAGCTAAGTTCAGCATTTGTCTTGCTATAAGCCTGAAAATGGCAAATGAAGTCTGAAAAGTTCCCCGACACACACTCATGTCTTAACTGCTTGGCTACCAATTTGTGGCACTATTTTGAAGGTTGTGGGGGCATTTGGGAAGTGGCACCTGGCTTATAATCGTAGGTCACTAGGAATGGGCCCTTGAAAGCTATGGTCATACCTGTTTCTTCCCTGTATTCTCCATTTCCTGTTTGAGCCATGTGAACAAGTCACCTCCACATGCTTTCCCACCATTAATATACTCAGCTTTGCCATCCCTCTGTAACCTCTGAAATGGTGAGCCAAAATAAATAAATTTTCTTCTTTTAAGTTGTCTAGGCTAGGTGTTTTGCCATAAGGACAAGAATAATAACTGATACCCATGTTTCTTCTTTGGCCTTGGCAACCACAGTTTGTTTTTGTGGGAATTTGAATACATAATTTGTGAGAAGCCCAAGCCATGCTGAGGAATGATTCTAGAGAGAATGTGATCATGGGATCGAGTTCCCTTATCATAACTTCTTTAGAAAAAGATCAGATTGGTTAATTTTAACCCTTTACAGCTTAGAAATGCGATGTGCTACTTCTAACAGAAGTGTACATACTGAGGAAATGGAACCCTGGGGAAAGCTGAGACAAGGCTATCAGATAAAGGACAATTTCTTCAGAGACAGCAAGGCTTGGAGCCAATTCTGGAGATCGTGTCTCGTGAGGGCTCTTTGCAAAATATCTAGGGGTGGTCTTGTAAGCATTACCTTTGCTATCAGATATGTTATCCTTTTGGATATTAGGGATAAACAATAATACGGATGCTATCTTACCCTTCTGGGAATAGTAGTCAAGAACCCCTCAGTGTTTGGGTATCACTGACTAATAGAGATGATAGACGTATTTTACTAAAAGCAATATTATTGTTCAGAAAAGTAGAAAATATTCATTGTAATTAATGCTTTATTCTGGAATTGTATGGTCTTTTCACGATGAGGAAAGTGCAACATATATATCCCCATGTCTCTGCCTGTGGTAACTGAGAATTTAGTAGGTTCTCTTTCTGTTCTGGGCACTATGTCAGTAATAACTGTCAATACTTTTCATTCTCATAGCTCTTTTCACCATTCAAATCACATCCAAGTCGGTGTTAGTTGTTTTTGTTTGTTTGTTTGTTTACTGATCTACTGATCCTGAAGTAAGTAAAGATGGCTATTTATCCAAGAGGAGGAAGCATGATCCGTAGACCTGCATCTATCAGAATTTCAGGGGTTTTCCAAGGGAAGATACTTAGTAGTGTTTTGAATATATCACCTCTGGCATTTCTGCCTGCAACAATGTTGTCATTGCTTTACCATTTCCATCTTTTTAAAATTAGGAACATAAAATCAAAAGATTTTTTTTTATCTCCCACCCCTTCTTTCTTCTGACCCTCCAACTCTTCCCATGTCCCTGTCCCCTTCAAATTCATGGCCTCATCTTTATTTTTTTTTTTCATGTTTGTTTGTTTATCTGTATTGTTCTGGTACCGGCAGGAGCCAGAAGCGAGTTTCAGATCTACTGGAGTGGGAGTTATAGGCAGTTCTTGAATCACCTGATGTGACTGTTGGGAACTGAACTCTGGTCCTTTGGGAGAGTAGCAAGTGTTCTTAACTACATCTCTTAGTCTTTCTTTCCTTTTTTTTTTTTATTTTGTCCCCCCATGAGCTCGCAATACAATCTACAGAGTTCATTTACCATTACTCTTATGTACATTTGCCCAGGACTGACCACCTAGGATTGACTTGCCAATGTTGGAGCTATCTCTGGAGGAAGCTAATTACTGATGATCTCAACATCCATTGACCATCATTAGCTCTTGATCCAGAGGTGTTGTTATGGCAAAATGAACAAGGGAATATCCATGAGGTCATATCACAATTTTAAAATTTTATTTTTATTACATCCATGTGTGTGACTCTGTGTGTCTTTAAGGCATGTGCCTGTCAGTGCAGTGCCCACATTGGATCCTCCCAGATCTGGAATTACAGGAACTTGGGAACTGCCTGATGTGGGTATGGGAACCAAACTTGCTTTATTTGCAAGAAAAGTGTAACCACTGAACCATCTGTCTTTCCAGTCTCATATCCAACTTGTTTTTAGAACTTCACTTTATATGTTTACAGTAGTTTTAATAACTGTTTCACAAGTGATGTCACAAAGGAGAATGTCATAGTTAGTTTTTGTCAACTTGACATATAAACATTAACTGGGAAGAGGGACTCTCAATTAAAGAATTGCCTTCATCAGACTGGGCTCTAAATAGGCCCATGGAGGCATTTTCTTACATGCTAATTGATGGAGGACCCAGCCCATAGTGTGCAGTGCCATCCCTTAGCAGATGGGCTTAAGCTATATAAGAAAGTTAGCCAAACAAGCCAGAAGAAGCAAGCCAGTAAGCAGTGTTCCTCCATGATTTCAGGTTCAGGCTTCTGCCTGTGTTCCTGGCTTTCTTCTATGATGTACTATGACCAGAAAGAAATAAGTCCTGTCCTCCCCAGAAACTGCTGACCTGAACAAGGAGGAGCTCATGGACACCAGTCTGATAGCTGGGAAACCAGCATAAGACCAACCCAGGCTCCCTGAACATGGGTGTTAGTTAGAAGGACTGGGCAGTCTATGGGACCTCTGGTAATGGATCAGTATTTATTCCTACTATAGGAATAGACTTTGGAAGCGCGTTCTACATAGAGGGATACTCCCTCAGTCTAGACACATGGCCCTAGGCCCTGCTCCAAATGAAAGACAGACTTTGAAGATCCTCATGGAAGGCTTCACCTTCCCTGGGGATCATAAAGGGGATGGGTGGGAGTTAGTGGGGGGCAGAAGAGGACAGGAGGACATAGGAACTGGGATTGACGTGTAAAACAAGATTGTTTCAAATTTAAATAAAAATTATCAAATAAAGGAGAATTGGGCAAGAGTCATGAAAAGCCATCATTTTATATGGGTACTAAACGTAGCATAATATATGCCTTGTAGTTTAGTCACATAGAGCTGATCCTATTTAAAGTCTCCTTAGACTAAGTAGGCTTTCTAATTGAATATAAGTTTAGCACATATTAATACCATTAAATAATTGTGACATTCTCTCTCTTTGAGCAATGAATTGGAGAATTGTTAATTATGGGTTTTGACTTCATTCCTGTGTTTGTCTCTAGGAGGCCTCAAAGTATTCTTATGCAGCTTATCAAGTTTTGGTTGGAATTAAGCTTTGGAAATGTTTGCTGCTGAGGTGGTACCTCTTTTTGCAGAACCTAACAGGAAGATATTACCTGGCCCAAGTGTTCTCCAGAAAAACATAAGTGTTATAGACACAATGAAATACTTAAGGGAAATCTTTTGTGGTAGGCTGAATTCTAAGATGGTTTGCCAGCACTGCCTACAATGGCTCCCAGATTGGGACTATGGTGACATTTCCACAAAGGAGATTTTGTAAGATGAATAGAAACCAATGTGTTTACCAGATGGGAGGAATCTAATTATAGCAGCCTTTTAAAATAGGTGTTCTGACTTTCTAGAGGCCTCCAAGAACCTAACCCAGGCCACAGATTCATTCCAACCTTGTGAATTGCACAGCACATAACCCAGTTGAATCCAATCTCCTCTGGTATTCAGAACCATGAGATAATAAAAATATATCTTTGTTATCTATAGAAGATCCTAAAACTTTGGTAGCTTGTCACTGAAGCTATAGGAACAAGGTCACTCTTCCAAAGTTGGAGGGACCAGGCTTCCATTGTTTTCTTTTTTTTTCTTCATATTAGAAACAAGCTTGTTTTACATGTCAATCACAGTTTCCTTTCCCTCCCCTCCTCCCCTGCCCCCACCAACCCCCATCCCATCTCCTTTCTGCTCCCCAGGGAGGGTGAGGCCTTCCATGGGAAGTCTTCAAAGTCTGTCACATCATTTGGAGCAGAGCCTAGGCCCTCCCCCATGTTTCTAAGCTGAGAGAGTATCCCTCCATGTGGAATGGGCTCCCAAAGTCCATTCATTTACTAGGGATAAATACTGAACCATTACTAGAGGCCCCATAGAATGCCCAGTCCTCCTAACTGAGACCCACATTCAGGGAATCTGGGTCAGTCCTATGCTGGTTTCCCAGCTATCAGACTGGGGTATATGAACTCCCTCTTGTTCAGTTCAGCTGTTTCTGTGGGTTTCTCCAGGCTGGTCTTGACCCCTTTGCTCATCACTCCTCCCTCTCTAAATACACCTATTGATGAGGACCTAGAGGTATCACAACCCAAACAACAACAACAACAATAACAACAATAACAAAAACTGTGGAGTCCATTGTATGTTGGTTAACTACCTTCTCCTTAACATGAGCCTTGTCCTGGAGTGATTCATATACCCAAGATTATGGAACCAGAAGGTATAAATGACAGATCAGTTTTTAACTTTTACTCTAGTGGCTAGGTTTTCATTCATTCATTCTTTTTTTTCATCATTTCTTCAAAAATATAACAAAATATAATAAGATAAAATGAAAACTATCACATCAAAGTTGAACAAAAAAAAAAAAAAATCAAACCAACAGAAGGAAAAGAGCCCAAGAGAAGGCACAAAAATCAGAGACCCACTCATCTGCACACTCAGGAATCTCACAAAAATGCCAAATAACAAGCTATAATGTATACTCAGGAGATCTGGTGCAGACGTGTGTAGGCCCGGTGCATGTTGCCTCAGTCTCTTAGAGTTCTTATGACCTTTCCTCATGTTGATTTAGAAGGCCTTACTTACTTGCTGTCATCTATCCCCTCAGGCTAGTATACTCTTTTTACCATCTCTGAACTCTGAGGGGAGGGGTTCCAAGGTTTCTTGGTATAATGTCTGGGTGGGTGTCTGTATTTCTTCCCATCTGCTGCAGGAGGAAGCTTCTCTGATGATGACTGAGCAAAGTACTGATCTATGACTATAACAGAGTATCATTAGGAGTTATTTCACTACTACATTTTTCTCCTTAAGGACAATTTTTATATCTTATTTAAATTTATAATGTTATATATATATATATATATATATAATTATTTTAAAATGTACAGTTCAATGGCATTTAGTACAGTTACAATCTTGTGACTCTGTGGCAGGAGGTGGGCAGTGAAAATACACCATAAAAGACAGATACACTATTGTAAGAAGCATTATTTGAGGGAGTTTTCTGGAAACTACTAAGCCACAGCCCTACCCACCTCCATTACTTGTTTTATGTTTTGTTTTGTTATGTTTTATTTGTGGAAACAGGGTCTCAGTGTGTAGCTCTGGCTATCCTGGAATCTACTTTGTAGATAAAGCTGCTCTTGAACTCATGGAGATGCTGTTGCCACTTAAAGTCATGTAATCCCATGAGTAGTTACTTTTTATTTTATTTGTTTGTTTGAGACGGTGTCTTGATATGTTGCCCAGGCTGGACTTGCACTCATTCTATAGTTCAGGATAACGTTGAACTTGTGATACTCC
This sequence comes from Phodopus roborovskii, assembly GCF_943737965.1. Lineage (NCBI taxonomy): Eukaryota > Metazoa > Chordata > Mammalia > Rodentia > Cricetidae > Phodopus > Phodopus roborovskii. The sequence goes on from NW_026125680.1 coordinate 2,422,927, forward strand.
TATCTTAGCCTCTTAAATAACTGGGATTGAAGGTAGACACCACAGGCCCACCTAAGCATGTGGAATTTTATTAATAAACTTTTTTCATGACCTTGCTCTGGAGTTCTAGTTATCATATTGATTTTTACATCAAATAGACCTTTAACCTCTAAGAGGTAAGTAAGTGGGCAGTCACATTCACTGGAACCCTCTTCTCATCACTCAGGAGTCTGTGAACTCAAGTAAGTTGCTTCACTTTTTGAGTCAGTTTCATTACTGGTAAAGGTAAGATATACTAAGAAGTACTGTGTACTGAGTAAAATGTTCAATAAACATGACCTGTTATCTGTGTGATCAGCATCATTACCACATTTGACATGATGGGTGCTGTTTTTGTCTTCTGGCTCTCTCTCAGTTTTCAATTTTCTATCTCCTTTCTTTGATTCAAGAGAGGGGGCTACCATTTGCAGAAGGTACACAGATATGTGGAGTACTCAACAAAGGCAGAAGGAAGTGCACAGGCTAGCATCAATATTTCTTTGGCTATTCAAAGCAAGCTCTATCCCAGCGGGGAAACATTTCTCAATGTGATTCAGTGGATTGTTGGGGCGAGTCTTTTGAACAATTGATCCCGGTTTAAAAGAAAAAAAATGTTCCCATGAAAACTCTAGTTTGAGTCTTGGTAAGTTGTCTCACATTTACCCCATTGGTCTCTTTATCACTACCAAGCCTTTCAGGTAATGGTGCTATCAGTGGGACTTCTGTGGAGGCTGAATTGAAATGCGGTCTCATCATCCTGTTTGCACTGTGTTGCACGCTCCTTGGAGACCAGTTAAGGAAAACAAGTTCCTCCTTTTCCCCTAGTATGATGCCATTAGAAAAAGCCTTGTAGGCAACTGAAGTACTTCCAGGACTTAGAAGAAATGCCAAGCAAGAGGAGGAGAAGCCACATTTATAAGGTGGCTCCAAACATTCTCCATAGAAATCCATTGCATTTGGCTCTTAACCATGATCTGTTGTTTCTGGGCAGGATAAATTTTTCCTAGAAATTTGGCCAATTGGAGGGTTGTAATGCTTGCTACCATATATGAAGCCACTTATTCCTTTTTTTATTTTCTTCAAATACAATTTTTATGAGGGTAAGAGAAATGCTATTGCAGTCTATTGAAATTGCCCCAGTGAGGTGAATGTTTGATTGAATCCAGTCCAACTGTTGTTACAGCTTCAGCACAAATGTGAAATATTTTGCAAGATTTGCACTAGGCAGCTCTCAAATGTGCATGTGGCTACATCATACATGGAAAGATAAATATCTTATTTAAGAGTGATACCTAGGGAATGTGTGAGCATAAACCTCTTTCACAATTCAATACAAGGCAGAACTAAGGCTAAGAAGATGGAAGGACAAGGCAAGTTTCCTGTATAAGGGAGAGCACTGAATGACTCAGGAATCTGACTTCTTCTTTTACATCTCACTGTCATGATGCCACCTTATCATTCTATCCCTCAATTTTCTTACCTCCTTTTAAAATAACAGAACTTCATTCTCTTATAGTTCTTTTCTACTATTATTTTCATTTATGTGTATGTATGTGTGTTCCACAAGTGTTTTGGTACCCGTGAAAGCTGGAAGAAGGTGTCAGATCCACCCTAGAATTGGAGTTAAAGGGGATTGTGAAAAGCTATGTGAGTGTAGGGAACCCATCCTAGGTCCTCTGCAAGAGCAGTGAGTGCATAACCACTGAGCAATCTCTCCAGCTACCCCATTCCATTTTAAAAGTCTTCGAAGGCTTTCCCTGGGAATATATGAACAACTGTATATTCACCCCAATAGGTTGCTGATGACAACAAAATAATTAATTCCATCCATGTTCATCTTAGTGAACCAGTGAGTTTATTGAAGTTACTTACAGAAGTGTGGGTTACTCAAATGCTGCTATATCATTGTCAATCCCAGCCTAGCCTAATTTTTGAGACAGGATCTCATGTTGAAACCCTAGCCATCCCAGAACCCATTATGTAGAACTCACAAAAGTCCACTTGCCTTAGCCTCCAGAGTTCTAGAATTAAAAGGTGTATGCCACAATGCCGAGCTCAATGGTTATTTCAATAAGAACCTAACAGAAAAATCCTCACTAAGAATGCAAGTTTAGGCTAAAGTCAGCATAGTTTCAGCTCCACCCCTGGCCCCACTTTCATGCATGTGATATACTCTGATGTTTTGTAGTATGGTTCCTGGATGCTCTTTTTCATTTGCTTGTAATATTCTTGAAACATCCCCTGTATGGAGAGTGGGAGAAATCTAGGTTAGATTTTGTGAGCCCTGGCTTTTGTCTCCTGAGTTGAATTAAAAAAGAAACAAAATGAAAAGTAGTATTTCCTCAGAGAGGAACACAGATAAGGCAACTAGAAATTCTAGACAATATCACAAATCAAAGGATGGACTATATTATTTGGCCAGGAAGATCAACACATATATAAAGAATTCGAAGGTTAGAGGTGATGTAGTCAGGTAATAATGCACACGTTGCTGGTATGATGGTTTGGTCAGAATGTTCTCACAATACATTGCATTACCGATAGAATCTTCTAGATTTAGATTTATAAGTAAGGAGAATTTTCCAGTTTTCACCTGAAGCCATGGGTCTTGAAATATTTGAGCTCAACTAGATTTTCAAAGCTCATAAGGAAACATGAGAGTCAGGTTGGGGAACATAACGCCCCAAGCTTTTAATGCAGCCTTTTATCAACATATAAATGTAACCTAGTTGTATAACCAATATTCTCAAGAGTAAAATTTCCAAATCATTGGCTACATGGAAACATCTGGAATATTTCTCCTCAAATTTCTGATGCCTGGATATCATATTCAAAGAGACACATTTAATTGTTACTATGATGTACATATAGGCTTGTAACAATATCACCAGTTTGAAGGTCAAGAGTGTAATTGGGAAATAACTAAATATGGATTTAAATGTCATTTCTCTTATTAGATGCTGTGGCTTTGGGTAACTTAATATTTCTGAGCCTCAGATTCTCTGTTTGTATAATGAAATGAATTATGCAAGCTTTTGCATATGAGTTTTGTAGGGACTAAGTGAGATAAGGTCCGTATCACTTATAGCAATATGTCCAAACCACAATAAGGACTGGTGTTGTTATTATTACTACTAAATACCATGCCGAATGATTTTTAACTTTTATAAGCCCAATAACATTTTTCACCTCTGTATTTACAAACTGACCTACTTTTGATTATCTAAAGATCAGGCCAAAGGTACAGTTTGAAGCTATGTAACTGTTTTAGTGTATCTATGTGTAGTGTGACTTAAATAGATAGAGCCTGACCACAAAGTGTGAAGGAAATGTTCAAAATAGACTTGCTATAGTTATGTTATAGAAACCACAACTCTGCATTCTAAAGGACAAATGTACATATATTTAGACCTGTGTTTGATTCCACATGAGTTATACATGTTTGAATTATCTCTGGGAAGGGTTAAGGCTGATACCCAGACAGAAGCTGGACACAGAGAAACAGCTGAGTTGGTGACTAGCCTGAGGCATATAAAGAGGCTGCTATAGGGCAGATGAAAGGGCACATCTTGAAGATACTTCTAGACTTTGAAAAAACAAATGCAATCATAAATAAAACAAGGGAAAACTTCCTGTATAGCATGATAATCCTAAAGGACTTGACAAACAATAATCCAAATATATTACCCATGGGACTCCTGGAACTTTTGGCAACTAGAGGGAACTGAGGCAAACTGATTTGATTTTGTATTTTAGCTCCAGACTCATAAAAGAGTCATGCAAAATGTGGGCAAAATACATTTAATTAATGTATTATTCATTTTGTGTGGTTGTATGCACATGTGAATGTGGGGGGTTGTATACGTATGCATGTGTGGAGGCCACAGATGGATGGTGGGTATTTTTCACTGTCATTCTTCTCTTTATTTTCTGAGACAGAGGTTCTCAACCTGTAGATCATGGCCCCATTGAGAGTCACATATCAGATATTTACATTACAATTCACGACAGTACCAAAATTAGTTATGAAGCAGTAACTGAAAGAATTTTATGGTTTGGGTCACCACAAGATGAGAAACAGGGGTGCTGAGAGTCACTGATCTAACTGAATTTAGAGCTTACTGATTGGCTAGACTGGCTAGATGGTATGCTCTAGGGATTCACATATTTATATCCCTCCCTTAGCAGCATTCATACACAAAACAAAAATATTTCAGGGCATTTAAATTACCCATATTTGAAAACATGCCTTTCACATACAGGTAATAATATTTAATGTAGAGACACTGGCACCAAGATCCCATTAAATAGTATCATGCTTATGAGTGTGCCAACAGTTCCAATTCCAAAAATTTGGAGTTGACTAATGAAAAAGGGAAGGAACACAGGATGCTCGCAGATACCTTTGTTGAGGGGGATGCTGCACAAAGTGATCCTTTCTATGTATGCATTTAAGAATATAAATTTCAATTAACTTGTGGTTGCTGATTCTGCGAACTCACTGAAATAGAACCAAACTTCTGAACGGAAGTCTATTATGCAATCTAGAGAATTATTTTCATTAAAATGATGAATTCATTTTGTAAATCATGTTTACGATGATGCTGGACCTATTTCTATATTGGAAAAACATTCTTTTCTAATTTAATGGAACCAGTGTTTCTAAGTGTATCTCCCATAATTCTCCATAATTATTAGTCAAAACGTACAAACATACACACATGACCAGTAATAACTCTCAAATAGGAGGGAAATGAGCTTACACATCTTCCAGGTGGCTGGCTGATCACCTATTTTTCAAACGCCTTTGCTGACACAGAAAACTTTATGGGCCTGTTTTACCAGAGATAAGGAAGAAAGCTAATTAAGACCCAAGACACTTCTTGGAGAATAATATAATCCTCACTATCTTTAAACTGTTTTTTTCCATGCCGTGGAAAATAATAACCCCCTCTTCAGGTTTAGATATCATTCTCTCAGTTTCTTTTAGAAAGGCCCATGTTTGATCTTAGTTACAAATGACACATGGCAGGTAGTTGGGAGAAAGTGGTGATTCTTTTATCTCAAGTTGTTATTTTGCATTAACAATTTATCTTCAACATAAATTTGAATGGCCATATTGATAATTGCTGAACACCCTTTGGGGTGGTGGTGTGAAGTTACAGACAGTTGTCTGAGTTCAACATTTTCAGTTATAAATTACTTAATGCTTCCCATCACTCCACTTTCCTTACCCTTACTTAAGATGCAGGGTAAATATCTTCCCTTAAATGGTGTCGATGAAACTTTGCGAGTTTGAGTTAATTTCAGTACATTCAGTACTAGAACTAACTGCTGTCATTTTCCAACACCCAGAAGAATACCTTGCGTAGGCACAATCACTCTGCAGCCCACTCGGTAACATGAGTAATGATCTTTAAGTGAACTATATCAAGACTGTAAGGGCTTTGGATAATTTAGACAGGAAAATTGGAGCAAGTATGTATTCTCCTCCTCCCCCACCCCCAAATCACTCTGATTTGCTTGATGTGTTACTGCTGGAGCCTCATGAAGCACAAAAATAGACTTTTCCCCACACTAAGCCAGGAAGCATGTGTGATTATGTGTTTATGATGTGTGTTTGCTTGTGTTTATATATGTACAATATAACTAAAGAGATTAGAAGGGTAGACTTGCAATTTCTTTTCAGACTCTTGATTAATAAATACTGAAAGGGGAGCATACGCAGTATTTTGTTTCAATGCTTCTTTGTTTTGTTTTTTGAGACAGTGTTTCTCTGTGTAACAGTCTTGGTTATCCTGGAACTTAATTTGTAGCCAGGCTGCCCTGGAACTTTCTGAGATCCTCCTGTCTCTGCCTCCCAAATGCTGGGATTAAAGGTGTGAGCCACCAACATCTGGCTATTTTACTACTTCTTAATAGCACAAGGTTATCCTGGGGTAAATTTCTGACCCCAACTGGCTACTGATGCTCTCCCAACTTGACACTAAAACCCTTCATCTGGTATTAATTAATACCCCACAGAGTACCTCCTTGAAAAGTGACAGACAGCAGGGTACTCTCCACCCTTTCGAGAAAATCAAGTAAAAGCCATAAATGATCTTAAGTGAGAGAATGGTATCTGATGGGAGGCAAAGAGAGAGAATTCATTTGTCAGACATTTTCTGATTATACTTTGCTCAAAGATTTAGGTTTTCTTAGGCAATGGTTAAAAAGAGGAGGCCTTAGTATTAGGTGACATCCTAGGGAAGAAAGGAGCATAGGTTTGTGGTGTGTGTGTGTGGGGGGGGAGCTGTTACTAGAATTAATTACGAAATTAACTGGAAAACATCGTGGAAGCAGCTCTAAGTTTTGGCTCAGAATATGCTCCTTTCTTTTATCTTTTATCATTTATGTTTGTCTTGGGTCCCCAGGAAGTGACCTGCATTGACAATAATATCCGTACTTTTCAGATGACCAAAGTGAGGTCAAAGGAATGGATGAAAGGTCACAGGGCTAGTTTATGGTCATGTCACGATATTTTGTTTCCAATTCTTCTGTTCCTTTGATCTTTAAGACAAAGTAGCTCCCACATCCTGCTTGCTGACTAGATTTTGACAGAAAATGAAGAGATCAGTTGTCCCTTGTTAACCCATCCTTCTATCCCCATTATAGCCATTTCTTCTGCAGTGTCTACTAATCAATGGCCATGTTCCTGTGACAATGTCACTTTTACTTACTGAGCTCCCTTTGGACTGGCTGTAAAGTGAGAATTAAATCAGCTGTTCTCTAAGCTCCTGCTCAACTCTGACCTATGATAAATTTACAGTCAACCTTAATCATGGACACAGTATTAGATTCTTTTATCTCTATAGCTCTTGTGTAGAGATATCAATGAGTTAATGCTTAAATGTTTACATTGTAGTCGTAACTATAACTTGTGCAAGGCAAAATTTTAAATTGATTCCACAATTATTGCAAGCAATCCAGAAAACAGTTTCTCATGCTACATTATGACAAACTTCCTTGTTTCCAGTGATACTAACAGATGATAATAATCCCTGAGGGGAAATTGAAAACATTTTTTCTTTGACCCATAATTGGCCTGACACTGAGTCCCAGAGACTATGCACATCAAGTATCTCTCTGGGCTGGAGATGTGGCTCAACAAGTATGAATACTTATTGTTTTTGGCTAGGACCTGGGTTTAATTTCCAGCACCCAATGAGTGACATAACAACTTCCATAACTATAGCTCCAGGGGATCTGCTGCTCTCTTCTGTCATCTTCAGGCACCATGCGTGCATGTGGTATACAGACATACATGTAGGCAAAACACTAATATTCATAAAAGAAATCTTAAAATTTCATATTGAAAAGTCTTTCTCTGTTGGTAATGAATACAGCCTGTGTCATCTTGTCTAACTCTCAAGAGGCTGATGTGTCTTTTGTTTTTTGTCTATCACTAGATTAGTTATCTTCACTTTCAACACTCATTTTTAAGGGACAATTCAGACAAATTGCATTGGATCAGGACTGAGTCAACAAAGACTCTTTGTCATTGTGCTCAAAAGCTGGATTGTACCAAAATTGTATCTTTGACCAAAAAAATTTAGTTATTTGTGTTCCTAATTAGGAAAAAAGCCATCTGGGTAATAGCCACATCACACATGAGCAGTGTGACAGGGTAGAAAATATAGTAGTTTAGCATCCAATCTGGGCCTGAAATTTCAGCTTGGCTACACAATAAAGTGTATGATCTTGGGTAAGCTACTCAAGCTTTAAGAACACTAGTCATCTCACCTGCAAAAACAGGAACATTAGGATCAATCTTCCCAAGATTTTTTGTAATTTATGAAGAGTATCCAGCACTGTACCTGCTAGAAAATAGTGCCGAGTAAGAAGTTATTTTATCAAGGGAGATAAACAATCATCATCGAGGAAGTGTTTCTATTTGTCCAAGTATTCCAAGGGCTATACATGAACAGGAGCTCGGGGCTTGTTTGACCCTTTTTGTAGGATCTGGGTTAAAGTCAACAATCCATCATTTTCAGTAAAATGAATGAATGCATGAATGAGCAGCCAGGGAATGAAATAGATAGTGTAGATGTTACTGCCATTTCCATTTATCAGTGATCTTTAATCCCAAAATTTTGCTACTGCTTAACTACTAGACTGGAAGAATCAAGAATCATACCTATACTTTCTATATTGGTAATCTACATCTATTTTCCTCCACCAAATTTAAGAACAATTTGTTGGTCCTGTTTTTAATATTAGTTTTTAAAATTATATGTGAATTGGAGCAAGTATGACTGTCAATTGTGTGGAACGGGAGTTACAGACAGTTCTGAGCTGTCATGTGGGTACTAGGAATTGAACCCTGCTCCTCTAGAAGAACAGGCAATTCAGGTAATCATTGAGCCATCTCTCCAGCCACTGAGAATTCATTTTTAAAATACTTGTTAATTGGTTCTTTGCTTCATTGTACCACTAATTTTATTTGAGTTGGACAGTAGAGATTTTGGAGAAAGCAAGATTAGATGTGTTCTTAATGCTACAGCCTCTTCTGATATCTTTATTCATATTTACTCAGATTATTATGGATTCTGTTTGTTTTTTTTTTGTTTGTTTTTGTTTTTGTAAGTGCACTGGCACAAAGGCATTTTTCCTTTACAAACTTCTCAATCAAAACCCATTGTATTACTTACGGTTTTCCAGAGCAGCAGGACTTATTAGAATCACTTACAGACTATGGTCCAATTAATCCAAGAATGGATGGTCATGAATGGAAAGTTCAAGTATCCCAAAGTTGCTCAGTTCACAAGGCTGAAAGTCTCACCTGGGCTTTGGTATAAGTATACACTGGAATCCCAAAAACATGGACTTTAATGCCAGGGAAGCAATGAATGTACTAGTAAGGTGAGAGCAACAGACCAAGAGCAAAAGCATCCGTCTTCCATGTCCTTATATAGTATAGAACATATAGGCTCCCAGTAGGAAGTATGGCCCAGATTAAAGGTGTATCCTCCCGCTCAAGATCCAGATCAACAATATGTCTCTTTCTGTGTCAAAATTCTAGACTAAAAGTGGATCCACCCACTTCAGTCCAAGCATAAAATATCTCATATATATGCCCTCCAATTCTGCATTGTAGTTCATTCCTGGTGTAGACAAGTTGACAACCAAGAATAGCCATCACACCCACGTTCTTGATTAACTGAGCCAGGTAGTCAGTTCTTTTATGGTGTATGGGAAAGGAGTATGCCCTTCTTTTAAAGCATTTTGATTCTACATTGGCACACCATGCAGAGTTCAGAAGATGATTTGCAGGAGTTGGTTCACTCCTTCCACTATGTGAGTTCCAGGTATCAAATTCAGGGCATCTGCTTTGTCAACAAACACCATTATCTGCTGAGTTATCTCACTGTCACCATAGTGCAATTTTTGTTGCATTTTTTTATGTATTGCATTAGGAGGCATGCATATCTCAGCATACACATGAAGGTCAGAGGACAATTTGAGGTGACTGATCCTTTTCTTTTACCATGTGGGTCCCAGGGAGTGATTCAGGCCATCAGGTTTAGTGGCATCGCCTTTACCTATGCAACCATGCATACCCCATTGTGTTCATTTTTACTAGTTGCTGTCTGTCTGTTCTCAATAGCATGAAAGGGAGATCAACTGTCCTATCATGATAATATCTTTATTTTTAATTAAAGAGTTTAAAATTTTGTGTGTATGTATGTTTTGTCTGCGTGTATGTATGTGTACCATGTGTGAGCCTAGTGGCCATAGAAGTCAGAAGTGGGCATCACATCTCTTGGAACTGGAGTTATAAATGCTTGTGAACTGCCATGTGGGTGGTGAGAATAGAACCCAGGTACTCTGTAAGAACAACAAATGTTCTTAACCAGTGACATAATATATATATATATATATATATATATATGTATTTTCTGTTGTAGTTAGAAAAAATATGGTTTCAGTACCTCCTAAAGCCCAGTGTGCTTTAAGTCTATCCAGCTGCTCTGAACAATTTGTACCAGTTGAGTGAGTTACTGTCTAAAGAGATGTTACTCCCTGACAGTGTCTTTCCATATTTCAAATCCCCAGAAATATCAAGACTTTCTCTACCATACACCTTGTCTATGTATGTGTTTCTAATGTTTGGAGATCCTGCTCTGTCTCTCACAGGAAGAAGATTAAACACTGTCTACAATCATAGGGCAAAACTATTAGGTCATAATTCACAAGATGATGAAGAATGGTTCTTCTTTTGATTCTCAGATCCGAAACAAATCTCTCCGAGTGGAATTTAATGTGTCCTGATAGTTATACCTTGCTAAAACAAAGCAATGAAAAAGATCAATTCAAGAAAAAAAAAGCAAAACAGACACTGCCACATTCCTTTGGACCCTGGGTAAAAATGTCTCAATACAGAAATTATACTGAGAGAAGAATTAAAGTGCCCACTTCCTTCTATATAGCAACCTATTTTGGGTGGAGGTGGAGGTCTGGGTGGGCACTGGGGAGCAACTATGAAGAATTACAAAGAAGGTGTAGTTTGGAGTGGGAGAAACTTGCATTTATAGAGAATAGGAAACATGACTACAGTAATTTGGAGGACACTACTGCTATCGTCTATAAACAATTTTATCCAGATCTAAGAGTACAAATCACTTTTGGGGAAGAGGCAAGAAGACCACGAGTTCAAGGCTAGCTCAAGCAATTTAGCAAAGCCTGTATGAAAAAAATGTTTGTGTCTGTACCTACATGGAAGATCACTTACCTAGCATGTGAGAGAAGCTAGGTTCAATCCATAGAGTCACAACATATCATGCATTATTGATATCCGGATTTTCTATAACACATATACAAAATCCAAGTACAAATCAGAAAGTAAAAAGGAACCTAATAAGTGATATCTTTTGTTATAGTCTGAGCTATTGTATGGTTCCATGCCACATTCCCACTGTAATGGACAAATGTCTAACACACAGTAAATGGCCAAGAACTCTCATGGGCTCTCAAATCAGAATGTCTGATTTTGAGTCCAGCTATGCTAATTTCCAGCTTTGTGATCTTAAGTGCTTACATTTTCACAAATGCAGGGCTCCATTTGATTGGAAAATTTTTTTCCCAAACCTTTGTTCTGAGGTAATATTTGTCTGTGATTTTGAGGTATGTTTCTTGCATGCAGCAGAAGGATGGATTCTCTTTTTGTATCCAATCAGTGTTTGTGTTTGGGGCAAAGATGTTCAGAATTGAGATTTCCTCATGATGGATATTTCCTGTGATGAATATGAAATGTCCTGCTTTATCATTTTGAAGTCTATTTTTATGTTAACATTTCTTTTATATATTTTTTATTTTTTCTTATTTTACATATCAATCCAAGTTCCCTCTCTCTCCCTCCCTCCCCTGCACCCTGACCCCCTCCCCTCTCTCCCCCTCCACAGGGAGGGTGATACCTTCCAGGAGGGTTTATCAAACTCTGTCAAGTCATTTGGAGTACAGACTAGGCCCTCCCGCCTCTAGGTTAAGGGAGTTTCCCTCCATGGGGAATGTGCTCCCAAAGTCCTTTCGTGCATCAGGGATACATCCAGGTTTCACTGTCAGAGGTCCCTTAGACTGCCCAGGCCTTCTAACTGAGATCCACATTCAGGGGGTCTGAGTTGGTCCAATGGTGGTTTCCCAGCTATCAGACTGGGGTCCATGAGTTCTCCCTTGTTCAGCTGTTTCTGTGGGTTTCTCCAGCCTGGTCTTGACCCCTTTGCTTATCACTCCTCCACCCACCCCCTGCAACTGGATTTCAGGAATTCAGTTCAGTGTTTAGCTATGGGTGTCTGCTTCTGTTTCCATCAGCTACTAGATGACGGCTCTATGATGGTGGATAAGTTAGTCATCGATATCATTATCAGGGAAGGACATTTAAGGTAGCCTTTCCACTGTTGTTCAGATTTTAGTTGGGGCCATCTTTGTAGGTCTCTGGACATTTCTCTAGAGTCAGTTGTCTCTTCAAACCTATAATGGCTCCCTCTATTATCTCTATTATGGTATATATATTTTTTCTCTCAATCTTCCTAGTCCCACATGCTCTCCTCTTCTTCCCTTCTCTATCTCCTAACTCCCTCTCCACTCACTGCCCACCCCCACTCCCAATATGCTCAGGGGATCTTGTTCTTTTCCCTTTCTGTGAGGGAACTTGTATGAATCTCTTAAGTTACTCCTTGTATCCTAGTGTTTGAAGTCTATTTTGTTAGATATTAGGATAGCTGTACCGGCTTGTCTCTTAGTTCCATTTGATTGGAAATTTTTTCCCCAAACCTTTATTCTGAGGTAATGTTTGTCTGTGATTTTGAGGTATGTTTCTTGTATGCAGCAGAAGGATGGATTCTCTTTTCATATCCAATCAGTTAGCTTGTGTTTTTTTATAGGTGAATTGAGACCATTTATATTAATGGATGTTAATGACCAATGATTTCTAGTTCCTGTTATTTTTGTTTTTGTTGTTGGTGATGGCATTGTGTGTTCAATTCCCTGTGTACTTTTGGACATAGGCGATTTCCTTGGGTTGACATTTTCCTTCTAGTTCTTTCTGTAGGACTGAGTTTGTGAATAGGCATTGCTTAAATTTGGTTTTATCTATGGTTATTGGACACTTTTCTGAGTTAAGTAGTCTGGGCTGGCATCCGTGGTCCCTTAGTGTCTGCCTAACTTGTGACCAGGTCCTTCTGGCTTTCATTGTTTCCATGGAGAAGTCAGGTCTAACTCTGCCTTTATATGTTATCTGGACTCTCTCCTTTGCAGCTCTTAATAGTCTTTCTTTATTCTGTATGTTTATTGTTTTGATTACTATGTGGTGAGAGGTGCAGCTCTGGTGGACGCTCCTACCATTGGAGGTATAGATGGGGTGGAGTCAATGTGGTAGCGGGGGTGGGGTGGGGTGCGGGGGTGGGGTGGGGTGGGGTGGGGTGGGGTGCGGGGGGTGGGGTGCAGGGGGTGGAATGGGGTGCGGGGGGGTGGGGTGAAGTGGGGAGTATATTGCACCGAGAAATGGCAGTGGATGCTGGCTGGGACAAAGGTGCTCTTTCCCAGAGGAACTTTTTGCAATAGTTTTTGGAAGCTACTGCTGGTAAGTGCTATTGTTGCTTCACCCAGTGATCACTTCTTGCTCCTAGGACTGAGGCTGGGGCTTCCCCCTAATACCACTCCCAGTTCCAAGGCTCATGGCTTCCCTGACCCGGTTCCAGGCCTGAAGCTTGGGCCTTCCTCTGAAGGCTTCCTTGCTGGGATTTGCATCTCTCACTGGCACTGCTCAGGACCTGTATCTGGAACCTACCCCTGAAGCTGCTCCAGGGTCTGAGGCTTGTGACTCCCCGATGCTGCTCTGGCCCAAATCTCTGATGCTGCCTCTGAGCTTGGATTCTGGCCTTTCACTGATGCGGCTTCCAGGCTCTGAGGCTTGAGGTCCCAATGCTTCCCAGGGCTTGAAGGTTCAAGTGTTTACCTTTTGAAGCCCCTATTTGTACATGTCCTAAATGGGGTAACAGCACTCACTTTATAAAATTGTTATGGAAAATTTTAAACATCACTGTGTGCTGTTAGAGCATTGCAGAGCAATGAGCATTAAGTAAGTGTTGGTTGTCTTTTTATTACTATAGAGTCTCATGGATCTATTATGTATTAGGTATCTTTTTTACATAGAAAGCACTTCAAGTGTTGCTTAGAATATTCATTTTTATTTCTTTTTATTTCTGTGTGTATGTGTGCATTGTATAGGTTTATATGCACTATATGTATGCAGGTGCCAGCTGAGGGTATGGGGCATCGAATACCCTGGAACTGGAGTTACAACTATCTGTGGGCCACATGATATGTGTTCTGAGTGCTAGGAACTGAATGTGGGAACCCTGAAAAAACAGCAAGAGCTCTTAACCACTGAGGCATCGCTCCAGGACCAGTTTTCATTTCTTGAGTATTTGTTATCACCAGGTGCTGTGTCATGTAAAAACAACCACTCAAAGCAGTTACGCTAATTGTTGATGGGGAAATTAAGACACGTGTGTGTCATGCTTTTGTTGTAACTTTTCAGTTTACTTACTGTTTTGGTGAAGATGTTCTGTGTGTGGCACAGTGCCTGTGTGGAAGTCAGATGAAACCTTTCAGGATTTGTTTCTTTTCTTCCACTATGTGGTTCTGGGAATCAAACACAGGTCATTAGCCTTAGTGGCAAGCACCATAATTGCTGAACACTTGACTGCCTCCCCTTTTGTTTTAATATCATAGTCCTTTTTCTTCTGATTACTATGTGGTAGCTGGTGTGTGGCACAATGGACTTGAAGCATAGTTTGCTTGACTCCACGTCTTGCATTCATTATAGCACACTAAGTAAATGGACCCTGAATGAGGTGGCCTACGGGATTAGCAAAACTTGGTTCAAAGAGTGAAATAAACAGAATTATCCTTTCAATGTCAGACATTTCCTTTTGTGTTCCATCAGTTGGCAATAGCCAGAAAAGTAAGAGTCTCACAAAATATCAGGGTTGAACACTGAGCATGGTGACACATGTTTCTCATTCAATTTCCAAGATACATGCTGCTATAACCAGTAGGCTCAGAGGGCAGTTATAGTGTTATTTTGAAGTATTCTTAGTCTAGGGTAATTCACCTCCTCTGTGTTTAGGGCAAAAGGCAAAGGAACACTGAATTTGTGTTTATCATTTATCAAAAGAACTCTACCTTGAATTTATAGACCGGGACATACATATTACAACTGTAATAAAGTTACTTGTATTCTTATTTTACAGTAACAATTTTATTTTGCTTTAAAAATACTTTATTAAATAGGACATTGAAAATCCTAGGATAGCAAAAAGTATATTATTTCGACATTTGCCTCATTTAATTTAGTGTTTATTTGAAAATTTAATTATAATTATATCATTTTTCTCCCTACATCCCCTCCCATGTTCTTCCTCCTTGTTTTCTCTTTAATGTATGGTCTTCTTTTCTTTTAGATAGACATGTAAACATAGATGCATAAAATAGGAATATAATTCACCCAGTCTATTATTATTTGTATGTATATGATTTTCAGGGATGACCAAGTGGTATTGAATAACTCATATTAAGTGCTTCGTCCCTGGGAAAGACTGTTTCTCTTGTTCTCATCATCCCTTAGTTGCCTGTAGTTCTTCGTGCATGGTTGTGGCCTCCTCGACTTTCCCCCATGCACATTATTATTGTTATTGTCCTTGTCAGGTCTTGTGTAGGCAGCCATGTTGTTGAGACTTCATGGGTACAGCTCCACTGTCATTTCTAGGAAATACAATGTCACAGCAAAAGTCTTAGTATTTTGTGTCATACAATCTTGTTGTCTCCTCTTTGGTCCCTTAGGTACAGGCGTTGTGTTGTAGTGGTATCAACTAGGGTTGGGCACCACATAGTCAGTTGTTTTCTGCATTTTGAGCAGTTGTAATGAAATTTATCTTAGCCGGATAACACCAAGTAAGAAAATCTTGTTGAATTTTGTTTTTATACAGGTTAAGACAATGAGGATTACAGAACATTGTGCTAGTTTTAGGTTCTAAAGAAACTCTGGCCTTGGGTGACATTGAATCTCTGTCATTTACAATGGTCTGGATGTTCACAAAAACAACAACGATTGGGATCCTATTTATGACAGGTGACAGTTGCAAAGAATTGCCTGGGCTATTGTGGGGCTTTTAAGTACCATAAACTACATTAGACAAAACCACCTTCCATGGGAAAGAAAAAGAAAACAAATCGAAAAACAAACCCCTCAGCTTCGAATGAGTCAGTCTCCCTCACAGTGAACTTCAACCTTAACTCATCTGTGACACTGCATCTTTATAGAATTTACAGAGTAACCACTGTCTTTGACTGTGTGTCAGGCATCATTCCGTATGCCTTACATCCTGAATATCCAAATCATGAAGCCTCAGGTTAGTGCATTAAACAGATCAAATAAAGAAGAAGCTACTGCACCAATACTTGAACCTGAACCTATCTCTCAGAACATGCTCATTCTATGATAGCATATGGCGAGGGTACCCTGAACCACAGTGCCTTACAGATGCTCACCCCTCTTGAACATATACAGATGAGTATTCACAGGTTCCCAAACTTCAAGATCACTCTGGCTCCTGTTTGGTCTGTAATGTGGCATGTCTTTCTTAATTACAGAAGTCAGAGGCCTTGGAACCTGTCAGCCTCTGGCAATATAAACTTACTGTCACTAACTGGAAACATGTCATTGACATTTGAGGTATATGTATGGTATTTTGGTTGTTCTACACTTGAATTTGTTTAAAGCTATCATTCTTCCGGATGTTAAAACCAGCTCTACAAAACCCAAAGACTGGTGGGAGGGATTCTAAGTCAGTAACCCTCTTCATGTGAGAATGAGTGTTTCAAAGTCACTTCTTTAAGCCTTCCATAGATGCAGCCACAAAAGCCTGAGCTAGGAATGTGACATGTTTGAGCACTTCTGTAAAGGGCCAGGAGTGAGACTGGACAAGGTTCCACAAGTGGGTTAGAGATGTCTTTTTAGGTGACGTAAGAAAGAAAACAGAACTGTAGGAAGTAGTTATACAAAGAGGTACATTACTACTCAATGCTTGTATTAAAATTACCACTTAAGTATTTGTCTTTGGATTATCTACTTGATGTAGATTTTAAGAAACAATGGAATTCATAAGTGTAAATCAGCAGTCCTCCAAAAGTTGAATTTCCACATATTATTTAAATTTATAGAATTTCCTCTCTGCTTATAATTATCCTTTGATCTTGTTTGTACTGTATTTCCCCTTCTTGTTCTTCTCACTTTGGGTTATTGATAATGCTTGTTTGTTTATCTTTCAGAGACACTCTGCTGTATACCTCTCACTTTTATTGGCTGTTACAAAGTCTGTGAAAACTTTATTGACATTAAATACTAGTTAATCTTTTATTGCAAAAGCAGCCATGTGTGTTATACAGCTGTTTTGTATGAAGAAAGAACTAAGCTGTAAGCATTGAGATGCTGGTTTTACAATTAAAAATGTTTTTTTTTAATTTATTGCATGTATGCAGGCATGCATGCATGCACCAGAGGTCTGGGGACAGTGTACAGGAGTCAGGTATCTCTACCATGTGAACACAAACTCAGATGGTCAGGCTCAGAGACCCTTGCCTTTACCCACCAAGCTATCCTTCTTGATGCACCAACTTTGGCCCAGAACTATGATGAAGCAGAATGAGGAATTTGAAAAAAGAAATAGGCCTGTCCAGGGTATCCTGTCCAAGTACAGTGAGTGTCTTTTTATTATGGGTGGATTGACAGAGAAGATGCATCTAAATATCTCAGTGAGATGAGTATGATTTTTGTTTTCAGCCATGGGATAAACTCAACTTACTCAGCATTTTCCTAGCTCCTCAATGATAATTTATGGTGTGTGTTTATTTTGTTTTCCTCATACTATCCAAC
The DNA here is from genome assembly GCF_943737965.1 of Phodopus roborovskii. Taxonomy (NCBI): domain Eukaryota; kingdom Metazoa; phylum Chordata; class Mammalia; order Rodentia; family Cricetidae; genus Phodopus; species Phodopus roborovskii. Next base: position 2,440,418 of record NW_026125680.1, read on the forward strand.
TGTCTAGCACGGCTTAAACTCTCTTTCAATGGGAGGGGATGGTGTTTTCCAATTTTGTAGTCAGGACACATGTCTGATGAATTCCAGTGTATTTAAGGAGATAATGAAATAACGTAATTGAATTCCAGACTGTTGTCTGTTATGCAGATAGCATTCTTCTTAGACAAACATGCAAGTGCAAAATGTGTCAGTGTGGAAAGCTTTGCAAAGGCTCCTATCCCATGTGATAAAAGGTGCTGTACTTCCCCAATTTCTCCTGTCTGCTCCTTTTGAGAACCTGCCTTTTTCACTGGCTGGAATTTTGGCTAGGAATGGACCAGGAAAGTCTGTTGAGAAAGAAGGTACCATCTGGAATTATGTAACCATAGAGGATGTGTATGGCACATCAGTCCCTTTACATAATGTTCATACTTAGTGCATGAAATGTTAGAGATATGTAAGAGTCTTCTGAACTCCTAGACTAAAATGGAGCAAAGAACCTATGGGGGGAAGTATGGAAACAGGTGCTTTGTAATATGCAAATCTTGGAGAAAATGCTTCAATATAGGATATGCCATTAATACTGTGGCAGAATTTCTTTAGCCTCAGAGTTGACATTACTCTAAATACAAGGAGAACCTGGACTATATAAGAGGCATACATGAATAGTTGAATCGTACATAGATGTTGTGGTAATGTTCTTGGGGGATTTATTTGAAATTTTTTATTTAATATTTTTTCTTATGTTACATATTGATCCCAGTTTCCTCTCCCTCCCATCCTCCTATACCCCCAACAGAACCCCCATCCCATCCCCAGGGAGAGTGAGGCCTTCCATGAGGGATCATCAAAGTCTGTCAAGTCATGTTTTTTGTGATTGTAGTTAATTTCTTTGTGTTGGGGTTTTCCTTCCAGAACTTTCTGTAGATTTGTGGATATGTATTATATAAATCTGGTTTTGTCATAGAATATCTTGTTTTCTCAATCTGTAGTGATTGAGAGTTTTGCTGGGTACAGTAGCCTGGGCTGGCATATGTGGACTCTTAGTATATGTAGAACATCTATCCAGGACCTTCTGGCTTTCAGAGTTTCCATGGAGAAATCAGGTGTAATTCTGATAGGTCTGCCTTTATATGTTACCTGGTCTTTTTCCTTCACTGCTACTGCTTCTAATATTCTTTCTTTATTCTGTTTGTTTGTTTTGATTATTATGTGATGAGGGGACATTTTTTCTTTTGGTCCAGTCTATTTAGTGTTCGGTACACTTCTTTTCTTTCATAGGCATGCCCTTATTTAGGTTGGGAAAGTTTTCTTCTCTGATTTTGTTGAATATGTTTTCTGCGCCTTTGAGCTGGGCTTCCTCACCTTCTTCTAAACCTATTATTCTTAGGTTTTGTCTTTCACAGTGTCCCATATTTTCTGGATGTTTTGTGTTATGGATTTGTTGGATTTAAGATTTTCTTTGGTCGATGAATCTATTTCCTTTAGTTTATCTTCACTGCCTGAGATTCTCTTTTCCATCTCTTGTATTCTGTTGGTTATGCTTGTATCTGTAGTTCCTGATCATTTACCCAGCTTTTCTATTTCCAGAATTCCCTCAGTTTATGCTTTCTTTATTGTCTCTATTTTACTTTTCATGTCTTGAACTGTTTGAATTGTTTCCTTCATCTGTTTGATTGTCCCCCCCCCAGCTTTTCATGCTATCATTAAGAGATTTGTTGATTTCTTGCATTTTTTGGGGGGGCTTGGTCTTTTCCTCTATTTCTTCCAATGTTTTGTTTGTTTGTTTATTTTTTTCCATTTCTTTAAGGGACTTTCTCATATCACCTTTGAGGAACTCTATCATTTAATGAAGTTGTTTGTAAGGTCATTCTCTTCTGCTTCATCTGCGTTTGTGTGTTCAGGTCTTGTTTGTGTAGCATCTCTAGATTCTGGTGGTGTCATATTGGTCTTTCTATTGTTGAATGTGTTTTTGTACTGTCGTCTTTGCATCCCTTCTTCCAGTGTGTGTACTCTCTCTCTCTTCTCTTTTCCTAATGGATGTAGGTGGGTCAGGACTTTTATGTCAGTAACTCTGGTCAAAGCTCTCTTGGCATGGGGGGGGGTAAGATTGAGGTGAGGGCAGAATCTGGATGGTTCATCATGGCTGGGCGGGTCCACTCAAGCAGAGGGCTTAGGGGGTCAAGATGCAGAGCCAACCCAGGAAGTATCAAGGAGAGGGTAGAGGTGTTAGACCTGAGCTGGCCAAACACTCACCCCAAGAAGCATGTGTAGGAGGGCCAAGCTCATTTGAAAATTTTATAGTTTAAGCCTTGAATGGGGAATGAAAGTTGTTTTTCTTTCTTGACACTCTTCCGTTTGTTTTCACCTAATTTTTTTCCCTATCATATAAGGAACTGAATGTTGCCATCTTTCTGTAAGTCAGACAAGGAATGGCCTCTTTGCGTCCCTGTTTCCCACCTCTGGGAAAGGTTATTGATTTAAGTTTGTAGCTGTCAGCATGAAAAGCATTGGGGTGTTTGTGGTTTTGGTTTGATTGGTTACCCTGACAAACTAGACTCTATCCCCAGAAATCATCAAGTGAGGAGAATTTCTGTATAGAAATGGTGCTTTTAAGCCATCTCCTTCAATTAGTGTCATCACAAAATCTTTACTGGCTTTAGCCGACAACTACTTTTGTAGGTCAGTATGATTTATCAACTGAGTATAAGAATGAAAGTTATTGGGACACAGAATCCACCAATGTCAAAGTTACTATATGTAATGAAGGTGAATATACACCAAGACAGATCATACAATAGGAGCTTGAACTTTTATATATGCATACCTATTATTCATTATATTAATACACTAAGATGAAAATACTCTACTAATAGATAAAGCAAAAACAGTCCATTACTAACAATCATTTTTTTTTTTGTCTAATGCCAGCCAGTCAGTGAAGAAAAGTTTCAGATCTTTTCACATGAGATATAGATCCTCCCTGTAGTGGGTGCCCCAATCTTGCATTATTTCCAAAATATTATGGCCTGGAGCCCAGACTGTACAGAACAAAAGCTTAAATCTAGTGTATTCTAAATTCCCTGCTCTTTATTTTTATATCTCATTCATTCTTTCCTTCATTCACTTAAGATATAGTCACTTATATAATATACTTATTGAGAGGAACATGGTGGTAAATGTCTGTATTCTCAGGATTTGGGGAATAGAGGCAGGAGAGTGAATAGTTCAAAGTCAGCCTGGTTCACATAAGACCTGATTACATATATATGCATATATGTGTGTGTATTAAAAGACATATTTACTAAACTTTTAGTATTTACAAGCTTTGTGCTATGCATAAAGAATGTAAGTATTGAACAATGTAATATCTCTGTTTTACTGTGTCACAAAGCACCTGCAAAAGGACAGTTAATACAAACTTTACAGTCAGATTGCCTGGATTTGAATCTTTATATTTCTACTTAGCAGCTACCTGAAAGCAGATAACTCATTAAACCTCACTGTGTCCTGGTTTCTACTTCAGAATAATGGAGATAATAATAGTCATAAGTTCACACAATCAATTGTTATGAAGAATAAATGAAGAATCTGTCCTATATTAAATAATATGTGAGTTTCTATTAAATAACACGAAGCTTAAATTCCATTGGAGAAGATAGGCATTTCTAGGTCATAATAACAAGGATCAAACACGTTGATATGTATGCTTACTGCTGGAATCTTGTTATAAACTTTTTTTCCATGAAAAATCATTTATAGTATAAATGGGATAGGATCAATATGTTTTTGTTTCTATAAAGACAAAGTTCAGATTAGATAAGCATACAGTGTTGTTAAAATTCACAGAAATGATTTTAAAATCTTAACATGAAATATAAGAGACCTAAAATAACCAAAATAATCCTAACTATAAATACTAATGTTGGGGATATCACAATGCCTGATTTCAAATTATATTATAGCACCATAGTAACCAGCTCAGTATGATACTGGCAGGAAAATAAGCACACAGACCAGGAGAATAGAATAGAAGAGCCAGAAAAAAAAACTCACACATCTATAGCCACCTGGTTTTCAACAAAGGTGCCAAAAACATACATGGAATGGAAAAGACAGATTTTTTCTAAAGTGTTGCTATGAAAACTGAGTATCTACAAGTAGAAGAATTAAACTTGATTCCTGTCTCTCATCTTGTACAAAATCAACTTAAATTGGATAAAATATATTAGTATAAAACTTACAAGCTGTTGGAAGAAAAAATAGGAGAAATATTTTAATACATGTTCCCAGGTAAGTACTTTTTGAATAGAACTCCAATCAACAATAGATACAAATGGGACCTTGTGAAATTTAATGTTGCATATACCAAATGAAACACTGTGTAAAGAAGTCAGGCTTTGCCACCTTTATATCTGATAGCAGATTCACATCTAGAATATACAAAGAACCCAGACAACTAAAAACCAAATTAGTTATCTTATAGTTGTATCTGAATTCCAATTTTCTTTTAATTAGCTATGAGAGCATCTACTTATTTCATTTTAAGCATTTCATACATTTATGGAATAAAGTATGATCATACTCCCTCTGCATTTCCTCCCTTCAGACCTACCTGTTCACCCACTTTGTCTTCCTCCTAACTTAATCTCATCTCTTCTTTAACTTTTAAAACAACTAAGTAAGTCCAATTAGTCCTGTCCAGATGTATATGAATGTGGGACCATCTACCAGAGCATGAGTGACCTACTTGTGGCCACAGCCCTCAAGAGAAATGATTTTTCCTCTCCTAGTTCAGAATAGGGCCTCATGAGCTTACTAACCAATTGGGTTTCCACAGTAACTTTTTAAAGGGATAGTGGCAAAGATTGGAGGAGACAGTGCATTAGGTGCTTTGGTACTGTCTCATCAGTGAAAGCTTTTCTGTAAAACTGCAGCACTGAGAGTCAAAGAAGAACTTGTGGTCCAAATGCATGTGTAACACTTCTCATTAAGCATTCAAGAAGGGTCCAAACTGTTGAGCCTCTGGGAAAGACAGAAAGGAGTTCTTCACTCAATCCACAATGTTGGCACAGGATCTGTGTTTCTTTAGTTTTGCTTCCAAGGTGGTATTGACGTCAGTTACTGAGAAGACTTGGCTTGTGCTAAATTTCATATTCAACAGGAAATGGGCTTTAAAAAATAAATGGAGTGAAAAACCCATAGAGTGGGAAGCTCTAAAATGAATATGCATGGTTAGTGTAATCAGTGACTAATTAAGGTGAAGTTTATGGCGGTTTCACCAGTTTACCCTAAAGAAATTTCAGGGCTGGTCATGCACTACTTCCTATAGATGAGAGGGAAGCCAGAGAGGTCAGTAAATTAACGTTATTGAGAGGTCCCGTTCTGTCATAGGTAGGTTGACATATAGGCTTGAGTTTTGAAGAATAATTAGTCTCAAAGGCTGGGATGGAATCCATAAAGCTTATACAAACTTTTTAGTAGACAGAGGAAACCATTGCAAGATTCTGAGTATTCTGCTGGCAAAACTGCCCCAGGCTTTTACACTGGCAGAAGGAATCTAGAGTCTTCAGCAAAATGAGGAATAGTGCCAAGTCTGCATACTGGTGGTCTAGATTCTCTGTTCTTCATGGTTTGGGTGACAATAATGTTTGACCCATCAGAAACCAGAGCCCCCATCTTCTGCACTCTTTCCCTAATTTATACAATAAAATGAAACACTTTTTTGTAATATAAAAATGTAAAGAAAAGAAAATGAAGGAAGTGCTGAACATTTGCCAGTAAAGTACTGGATAACTTTAACAAGGTGGAACTACATGTAAAACTACCATTGGAAAAAATATGTCTGTATGTTTGTTTATAATTTTCTGAGATGGCATTGTTGAATCAATGAAAGCCAACTATATAAAATAACATTCTGTGAGAAAAAAAATATATATAGTGGTTTGAATAAGAATGACATCCATAGGCTCACATTTTGAATGCTTGGTCCCCAGTTGATAGAACTATTTGTTTGGGAAGGAAATGGAGTGGAAGGAGCTATGTCATTAGGGGAAAGAGGGCATTGAGGTTTCAAAAGCCCATACCATTTCTACTTAGTTCTCTCTCCCTCTCTCTCTCTCTCTCTCTCTCTCTCTCTCTCTCTCTCTCTCTCTCTCTCATTTTCTCCCTCCCTCCTTCTCCCTCCCTCCCCCTATCTCTCCTCTCTTCTCTCTTCCTCTTTCCTTCTATCCCTCTCCCTAATGGTTGTTGTCTTAATATGGTAGCTCTCGACTACTTATTTGATGCTACTCTCCATAGCACGATTGTCATGGACTCTAACCCTCTGGAATTGTGAGCCCTCACATTAAATTGTTTTATAAGTTGCCTTGGTTATGATTTTTTGCCATGTCAATAGGAAAATAACTATAACAATATATGTGCATATATGTTGTGACAGAATTCTGAGAGCATACTTACCTACAAGTGTCAGGAGGTAGAAGGTGTGAGTGGAGACAGTCCCCTCTTGTATATTCTGTACTATTTATATTATTAAAATAGTGATATATGTGAAAATATTGAGCAGTATATCCTATTTTTTTTATTTATTTTCCTTATTTTACATATCAATCCCAGTTCCCTCTCTCTCCCTCCCTCCCATGCCCCCAGATACCCCTCCATCCCATTCCCCCCCACACTCCACAGGGAGGTTGGTGCCTTCCAGTAGGAGTCAACAAAATATGTCAAGTCATTTGGAGTAGGGACTAGGCCCTCTCTCCTGTCTCTAGGCTAAGGGAGTAGCCCTCCATGGGGAATGTACTCCCAAAGTCCTTTTGTGCACCAGGGATACATCCTGGTTCCACTGTCAGAGGTCCCTTAGACTGCCCAGGCCTTCTGACTTAGTCCCACGTTGAGGGGGCCTGAGTCAGTGCAATGCTGGTTTCCCAGCTATCAGTCTGGGGGTCCTCTGATGGGAGCAATATATCATATTCTTTCTTGCCTTTTATGATCAGTAAAATCAAGACAGCACTATTTGCATAAAGAAAGCAGAAAAGGTACTTTTTGATACCATATTCACACAGAATTGCTAACAAGAATTCTGAAAAATTACCCTTTTTTATAGAGGATGGTCTTTGATTTAATCAGCTACCAAATTCTTAGCCTGCTGTGTTATGGCTTCAGGGAAGATTTCAGTCAGTTATTGGTTAACTAAAGGCAGATATTTCATGCTCTGACTTTTTAGAGGTTTTGTTTATTGAGTGAAGTGGCAAACCACTTTCCCAGGGCCAAATGAAACAGAACCCCAGCATGGAAGAGCCCTGGTACTTTAGGGCTGCCTTGAGCATTGCAGTTTGAGTTCTACCTGCTTGTGGTATTAGACCACACTAATTATAACACGGATGGGGAAGCTACTCTGCCTTATGAGTAAGGTTTGAGGTTCAGAGAGTAAAGTGGTTTGCTTGAGGAGAAACAGGTCATTAAATTCATGCTGATTGATCTTTTAACTAGGTCATATTGCCCCAATCAGTGACCCCACAGAAACACTATTAATGCATTCAGAATGAGGATCCAACTGAATTAGGAAACCTAGTGAAATGCCTAGGTGGTATTATTTTAATACCTACACTCAGAACTTCCTCACCATTCTGGTATGATAGTGGGCAGCATCCAGCAGCACAGCAGATTTGTTTGGGAGCTTGAGCTTGGAGCTTGAATATCTACTCAGAGTTAAGAAAGCAGAAAGTTATGCTCTTCTTTCTTCTCCACAACCCTGGGCTATTTATACCCTAGGTCCATTGTGCCAGTGTGTCTCATGGCTGTCCTTTATAAATACCCATTTCTGTATGGTGGATACACAAAATTTTTAAGTCAGGACTTAAAAACATTAAATAATTCTTCGAAACATCCCTAACTATGCAAGCAGAGAAAAGGGAGAGTTTGTGGTTGTAAGTGAAAAATGATGAACAACACAGAACTGAGTGGCTCCTTATAGGTGAAAAAGACAGTCACACTGACTCATTGACTTTATTTTTAACTCCTGCTGCTGTGCCTTTATACCTTACTAAAAGATATGATTTATCTATCTATCTCTATTTATCTATCTATCTCTTTATCTCCATCCATCCATCCATCCATCCATCCATCCATCCATCTTGGTTTTTGGAGACAGGATTTATCTCTGTAACAGCCCTTGCTGTCCTGAAAATCACTCTGTAGATCAGGCTGGCCTTGAACTTACAGAGATCCTCCTGACTTGGCCTCTCTACTTCTGGGATTAAACATGTGTGCCTCTATTCCCAGCTTAAAGATGTGATTTTTAAAAATAGTATTTTAACACTTTGAGAATTTCATACATTGTATTTTGATCATATTCACTTCCTCTTCATCTCCTCTAAGACCCACTTCTACCTCCCTACCCCCCCAACTTCATGTGTGTACTCACTTTCCCTGATACTCATAGTATCAACTTGTACTACACAAAAATTCTTGTGTGCAGGGCCTGCCTGTGGTGATATGTTGTTTATTATCCAATAAAGTCACTGAAGATCAGAATGCAAAGCCAGCCACATTAGTTAGCCATAGACACCAGGCAGTGGTGGCATACACCTTTAGTCCCAGGAGGCAGGAGACAGAGGCAGATGGACCTCTATAAGTTCAAGACTACCATGGGCTACACAAGAGTGAGTCAGTCTAAAAAGGGTAACATTGCTCATGCCTTTAATCCCAGCAGTAGAGAGGTATATAAATAGGAGCAGGGTCCCATATTCTGGGGATTCAGTCTTCAGCCACATGGGATTCTTGGAGTCAGGATCACCATTTCAGTCCAAGGCAGAGGTAAGAGCTAGTGGCTGGCTACTTTTCTGATCTTTAGCTTGAACCCCAATATCTGTCTCTGGGTTTTCCTTATTCGTGCCGCACCAGCCCTAGAATGCTAAGGGTCACATCCTACAAGAAAAGACTCTCTGTCTGTCTGTCTGTCTGTCTGTCTGTCTGTCTGTCTGTCTGTGTGTGTGCATGTGTTTGTGTGTATGTGTGTCTTAGAAGTTGTCAGTTACCAATAGCTCCTCAACCGGGGGGGTGGGAGGTTGGACTCCATGCCTACCTCCTGTCCTTCATGCTGCCATTTTCTCTAGCTTAAGCATCACGGGTCTTGTTTATGCTGTCACATCTACTGTGAGTTCATATCGGAGTCTACTCCTGTTGTATCTGAAAAACATTGTTTCCATGTAGTCATCTCCTACCTTTGGTGCTTATCCTCTTTTTACTCCTTTTTCCATGAAGATTCCTAAGCCTTGGATTTGGGGGGTGCGGTATAGATGTCCCATTGGGGTTGAGCACTTCTAAGTCTTCTATTTTCTATATCCTGACTTGCTGTTGGTCTCTATTTAACTGCCTTCTACTATAAGAAACTTCTCTGATGAGAGTTAAGAGATGCACCAATTTATGTGTATAATGGTAACTCATTAGGAGTCATTTTAATACATTATCTATTTAGCAAAATAATAGTATCAGGTTCTCTCTTAGAACTTATGATATAGGTTCTTGGCCTCAGTAATGATGCTAGTTATTTATGGGTTCTATTTGGTGGAATGGGACTTGAGTCTAGTCAGAAAGTGTTTATACCTGGTACCAGGGAAACCCCCAGAAATCCATAAGGATAGGCAAGACTCCTAGCAAGGATGGAGAGGATGCTTGAACTGGCCATCTAATCAGATTGGTGACATCCCTAATTGCCATCACCAATACTCTGTCCAGTGTCTTGCAGAAGAAAGCTAGGAGGGATTGTACCAGCCAGGGGGTCATAATGGGGGAACCTACAGAGACAGCTGACCTGAGCTTATGGGAGCTCATGGACATTGGATCGACAATCAGGGAGTCTGCATGGGACCGACCCAGGCTCTCTGCATGTGTGTGACAATAATGTAATGTAACTCTGTCTCTTAGGAAAGCTCCTAACAGGGAAAGCAGGACCTCCCCTGAGCACTTAGCTGCCTTTTGGTAACCTGTTTCCCATGCTGGATTACGTGGCCCTGCCTCCATGTAAGGGAGGAGCTTCGTTCTGCCTCAACTTTGTGCAACTTTGGCTCAGTCCTGCCATGCTTTGTGTAAGCTCATGGGAGGCCTGTCCCTTTCTGGGAGATGGAGGAAGAGTGGAGTGGATGGGGAAGGAGTAGAGGGGAAGGGGACAGAAGGAGAGGAGTGAGGTAAAGCTTGTTGGTACATAAAATAAATGAAAGGGTATTATTTAAATTAAAAAGAATATTAATTGGAAAAGAAGAAAAAACAAATTTGACTTTTTACTTTTTTTAAAGATTCATTTTTAATTATGTATATGAATGTGTGTGTGTGTGTGTGGGGGGGAGGGGGTTGATGAGTAAAGGTGACCATGAAATCCAGAGAAGTAAAATAGCCCTGTTGTGAACCACCTGATGTGGATGCTGAGAACTGAACTTGAGTCCTTTATAAGAGTAGTATGTGCATCTTAACCACTGAGCCATCTGATCAGGCTCCTGCTTTTTCTCTTATTATATTTATTTGTTTATTTTGTGCGTGCATATATGTGGGTATGTGCATTGCCTGACACAGGTATGAAGGGCAAAGGACAACTTTCTAGAGTCAGTTGTCTTCTTTCATGATGTAAGTTCCAGGGATCAAACAGGTCACCAGCTTTGATGGCAAAGTACATTTACCTGCTGAGTTGTCTCATTTAAAAGGGGGGTGGCACACTCTTATTGTATAGGCTGTTCTGGAAGTCTATATATAGTTTCAAGTTTGTAGTGATCTTACAGCCTCAACCCTCAAATATTGGGTTTATGGGTGTGTGATATCATACATGCCTTAGAATTCATTTTTAATTGACAATAAATATACAAATTTGGGAGTTATAGTGTACTGTTTAGATTCATCTATAACCTTACATAATGCTCAAATCAGACTAATGAGTAAAATTATCATCTTAAATGTTTATCATTTCTTTGTAGTGAAGCATTCAAAATCTTCTCTTGTAGTGATTTTGAACTATGCAATGTATTCTTGTTATTAATTTCAGGCAATCTGCTATGCAATGGATGATTAGAATGCCATTCTCCTAACTAAAGTGTGCATGGGTTATCCACTCTTAAAGGTAAGTCTTTTACTTGCCTTTCATTTTGCCCCTTGATCAGAGACTGTTTCTGTCTTCCAATTGCAGCTGATCTGGTAACTCTTCTGTGTCCATTTGTGTCTGTCCTCAGGGGTAGGCAAGGTTCAACTGTGAGTCATCGCATTACTTTTCATTTGGAAGTGACTTTAAAAAAATAATTTATTTAATATTTGTATATGCATATAGTGTGTTTTCATAGCCCCCAGAGAGGATGCTTTGGGGTTTCCATTTTATCTGTAGCAGAAATCATAACATGAATGGATGAAAGAAGTGCTATTTCTTCTGACTATAATGCAGGCTTCCTTTGCTCATTGAACCAGCAGCCACAGGGCTTGAGAGAAGTTTGAGTGAATGATGCTCTTCTCTTGGTGCATTTCATTCAGAGAGCAATATGGTTGAGGTGAGATTAAAGTGTTTCAAGGGATGGATTGCCTTGAGCTGGAGCTTTTTTCACGATAAGGAAACAAGCTAATGAAAGTTGCTAAGTCTATCATGAGCCATTTATTCTGCACAAACAAGAAGAATTGTTTTCTTTCCTTTTTTCTAAGCAGAGAAAAATACATAGTACCAGTCACCATGGAATCACAGTGAATTAGGTGGAGTTGAGTGTGACTGGAATATATAGTGTTAGATGCACAAAATTATAAAAAAGCAATGTTAGTTAACAGAATTTAAGAAGTGATTGTCACACACAAAATTGCTAACGAAGAGTGGTTATTTCTGAAAATATATAGATCATTTAAAAGAGCAAAGAGAAGTTTTCTTATTGGTAAAATGTTGCACAAAGCCTAGAATTCACATGGAGAATTGTTGAGTTTAAGGAGACACTATTGCTCTTGTCAGATGGTCAGGTCTTGAGATTGATTTTGTTCACTATGACATTCTTGACACACACACACACAAAGCTCTTACCTCAAAAGGAGTGCCATAGTTTATTCTGTAGACAAGTTTGAATCACTGTGGTATTGCTGGGAACAGGCATCATGACCAAGGCAATTCTTATAAAAGAAAAAAAAATCTATTATCAACAAATAGGAAATCATTTCATTGAGGGCTTCCTTATAGCTTCAGATGGTTAGATCATTATCATCATGACAGGGAGCATAGCATGGCAGCAGGCAGGGATGCTGTATGAGAAGTAGGTGAAAGCTTTACATCCTGATTCACAGGCAGCAGAGACAGAGAGAGAGAGAGACAGAGAGAGAGAGAGAGAGAGAGAGAGAGAGAGAGAGAGAGGACATGGCATGTGCTTTGGCAACTTCAAAGCCCACCAGTAGAGATAGGCTTCCTCCAACAAAAGCATATTTCTTAACCCTTCTAATCCTTCCAAACAATTTTCACCCCCTGGTGACTGTTCATTCAAATATGTGAGCCTATGGGGGCAATTCTCATTCAAACCAGCACAGGATGTTTCCCCAGGTTCCCACATGGAAGCAGTGTTTCATGAACTTTTAGAGTAGCAGAATTAAGAACATTATAAACTAAGGGCAAAAATACATTGGGTACATCAGAGAGGCTGTTACAGAAAGATGGGGGAGTCTGTCCTACAGGTCCCAAATGATGACATTCTTAGCTCTTGGGTTGGTGGGAGCTATTGGTCTGATAAGTTGCTAGAGTCCAAAAGATTTTTATCTATTAGTTACAAGATGTTAGTTAGTGGGCAAAAATGGCTATTCAGGAGGCTAAAGCTAAACAAAGATTAAGTATATTTAGGCTCATGATCCGCAACATTCCAACCTCTCCACATCACTGCTGTTTTAATTAGTCAGTCTTTGCCAAACAACTTCTTTCCCAGCATTCTCATTCACACTTACCTTTTCATATGGTGTTTAGTTTCATTTCATTTGTTTGAAACAGGGTTTGATTATGTAATGTACATGGCCTCCAATTCATAGTTCTCTTGCTCCAGACTTCTAACTCCTGTGATTTTGCTATGCCTTATAATGTCTCTTTATCTATTGTAGAGTTGTTATAAGAACCAAAGCAAGAACAGATGTTCTAGCTCTTCGATAATCCTTAACTACCAGATGAACACACACATGCACGAGTGTGGACACACACACACACACACACACACACACACACACACACACACACACACACGTCACTAGGTCCCACTTTTCTGCACCAACTGAAAAGTAGTTTCTGTCCTTTTCAATACACAATCTCATTATCAGATTGAAACAATGGATCCCAAAGAAATGGGAATTTCCTCAAGTATCTCATGCTGGGAGAAGGAAAGGCCTTAGCCAGAAGGGGAACTTGTCTCCAAGAAACAGATGTCACACAGTTCTAACAACTTGTCAGACCACAGTATACAATGAGATTAAGGCCTAGATACCGATGGGTCAGAGTGAGTGGGACCACATCTTGACTGGGACTGCTTAGATGTACATATCATTGTCCTTCTATTTCAGTGTTTTTCAACCTTGCTAATGCTGTGGCCCTTTAATACAATTCTTCATATAGTGGTGACCCCTAACCATGAAATTACTTTCATTACTCCATCTTAACTATAATTTTGCTACTATTATGAATTGTTATGTAACTATCTGTGTTTTCTGAAGGTCTTAGATAAGCCCTGTGTTTTGGACTCATGGGTTGAGAACCACTGCTCCATTTAAAATTTAGTTTTACTTCAGGACCGAAAGATGGACTTGGCAAGAATAGCGTGCTGGTTGCTGGATCTCTTTGTCCCTTTTCCTAATGGGGCCCATTGAATAAGGCCTAATTTTATATGTTCTACTATTAGTTTGACTTTTTCAATTGGCTTATTGAGGATGGGCTGGAAGACCTGATTTAGAGCACAAGATATACACTCTCACCCTGTCATCAAAATCCATTTGCAATAATGCCTTCTCCTCTTCTCCTTCTCTTACATTGCCAAAACTCCCTATTCACTATTGAATCAACTCTGTATTAGTTGGCCTGATACTAAGAAGTCTTCATGATTTAATTCCTACTAAGTTTGTGTCTGTGTTCTCAACTCCATATACTTTGTATGCTCTATGCAGCTCATCACTTAAAATTATTCATTGAAATCATATATTTTCTTTGAGATTTTTGGGTATCATCATTTCAAAATCTTTACTTTTATTTTTCAAGCACCAAAACCCAGTGATCCAACATTTTTTTTTTTTTTACCATGTGTGAGGCTGTGTATTTGAACTCCAGCAGAGAGAGGGGTGAGATTTCTAAGGATTCAACTTGAATTGCATTTCCTCTCACAAAACTTTTATCCCCTTTGTGGGCTTCTGTTTGCAATAGTAGTCTCAAGGGGATTCAAGCCTTATGTAGCAGTCGAGTGAGATGACCTCTTATATCTTTGCCAGCTGCATTCTAAGCTGTGATTTTATGATGAAATGTGCGAAGTGAGAAGTGAGTATTCCTGTTCTGGGATACTGAACAATGCTTTTTCCAAGACTCTCTACTTCCTTTCTAGACTATCCATACCACCTTGACTTTTCCCCTTCTTATTCATCCTGCCAGGACATCCTCTTATTTCCATCAAAGAGGCTGCTAAATTGGGAACATTTATTGAAGCAGATAGTATATGTGTCAACATAGCTATGAAAAAACAGTCTGTGGGCCTGGCACACACTGCCTCAGAATATTTTTAATCACTTCACTTTGATTAGTCTTTCCTCTATTCTTCCAGCACTCTCCGCCATTTAGCAACCACTGTCTTGCTTATTTCTTTCCGTGTGTGTGTGTGTGTGTGTGTGTGTGTGTGTGTGTGTGTATGAATAAGTGTATATGAACTACATGCAGCCAGTATACTGCAGAGGTCAGAAGAGGACATTGGATCCCTGGCACTGAAATTATGAGTGGTTGAGAGATGCCATGTAGGGGCTGGGAACAGAACTCAGGTCCTTTGCAAGAACAGTAAGCACTCTTATCCTCTGAACCATCTCTCCAACCCATCTGACTTATTTAAATTAATGTCTTCCTTCATAGACATTAAACTCTCTTAGGTTAGCAAATTTGTTTTGTTGTGCATAGGAACTACTAGTGCTCCTCCAGTGCTTAATGAACTGAAATCACAGTTAATGAATTAGTAAGTTTTGACCAAAAGATAGAAAATAAAGGCATTTTTGATCTTTGCACAAACATTGTCACATCGGACTTTGTGTCTCTTCTCTTTGTGACTAGACAATGGCCAGTCTATGTGAAGGAAAGACTTTGATTTGTGTCAGAGAAGCACATGGCTTTGAGCAGTCACTCTGCCTCAAACAGGGAAAAATTATCAATGAACCATAGCAGCCATGAACCTTTTACTGGGAACCAATAGCCATATGACCCACAACTGCACCAAAGTCTCCAAAGCATCAATGGGGTGCAGCCATCAGAACTTTTGAGCTCACCATCATTCTGACTATGATGCAGGGAATCACCAGAAGGAATGCCTGAAAGAGAAGCTACAGATGGCACAGAGAACATTAATTAGGGATTTATCAGATACTACTGGTGTTCTGATTGTACTTACAGTTCTGGTGCTTTGTCTTTTTTCTCTGCTCTATTTTGTTTTCCCATATGCCTCTCCCTCTTCATTCATCTCTACCGCCTTTTCTGGGTTTAAAGGATCTGCCAATGTAGCAAGAATCCTTTCATTTAGAACAAAGCTGGGTTAACTGCTCTGAGGCATGATGATTTGAATAATTAGATTTTTACATGGGGCAGAAACTTTCACATAGCAACAATAGTGAGGAGTCCTCAAATTGTTGAGACATCAACTCATACAACCAACACATAATACACACAGACAGAATGTTGGGTCAAGCCAGAATTTGAGAGAACACACTTAATATAATTGTTAGAGGAAAAAAAATAGGCTGGTCATGAGAAGGTAACCCCTGGTCCCCGGAGAGAGACCCACCATTTCATTTGGGCTGTGTCAATCACCTTGGCTTAAGGGACTGCCCCTGTGAAGATGGACTCACCTTAAGCCCTGCTACAGAAATAGACAGAATAATTAGTTCTTTAATGAGATATTGTACTTTGCCTTCCCAGAATCCTCTCCCATAATGCAGAAGTTAATGGGCTGCAGCCATGTAAGAGACCTAAGTCTGCCTGCTTTTGTAAACTAGCTTCCTTTTCTTCCTTTGATCTCTCTAGAGTATATCTTTCTCTAAAGCCTCCCTCCCTGTCACATGGCCACTTATTTGTCATGTGTTTGACTCCAAGGCCAGCGTAAATGTCATGTTTTTCCCCTTCTCTCCCCCTTTCTCCTCTTCTAGGTAGTTACTGAAGTTTACAGTTTGCTTGCCTTGGAAATTGTCTTTAAACACTAATAAGATTGTCCTTGAGTTTCCCATTAAGTCTATTATTAAATTCTTCTATTAATGAGATCAAAGAGGACCCATATTTGCCCTGTATCATAATCAGTGCTACTAAAGGAAGGGATAAATCAGTGCAGAATGGACAGCCAGCAAGGGCACCTAGAGTGGCCAAGGCTGGAAGAATAAACAGCCTGGGAGGCATACACTTTCTAGGCAGCAGGGGGTTGGGCTAACTGAGGAGTAGGCTTCACTATGGCCTGGGTAGAATACCTCGATAAGCAGCATCTTTTCTGTTCTCAGAGTTCAAGTACACCCTGAAATCTTTTGGTATTAAATTTTACTCTGTGTTTTCCTCATGCCAACATGAGATTTGAACAATATGCACACGAATACCACCCTGGCCCCAGTAAGTAATCAACTCTACATGAACGTGTGGCTCATCTGGTTTCTCTGGCAATCTCTGCTAACTTGATAGCAAGAGTCAGTCTTCTTGAGTCTGTTACATGGAATACAGAAAAGATTTCGTTTTTGTAAAGTTGAGGAAGAAGCTTTGCATCACAGTGTATTTGCCTTAGGCTCCCAGGAAAGCCTTGTGGCTAGCTGGCTTATCAACATTTGCCTTCAATGATCCATCTCAGCTAGGAGTGACATTAGAAGACCATCATTGTATCCTTAGAGGACACAGTAGATATCACATGATTGTAATCCCACCAATGAAGGTAGTAAGCTCAGGGTTCAAGGTCATCATCTGGTATTTAGCAAATTTAAATCCAGCTATATGAGACTGCCACAAAACCAGCACATCTCATCCCCTCTCTCCTCTGGTGACAAGAAAGGGAATTCACTAACTCCATGTCACCTCATGGCTAGCTATGCAGATATGTGAGATTTCAGCAAGTGTCTCTTCTATGTGCTCACCCCCACCCGCTCCTGTTGAGGGGCGCTTGTTTGCCCATTTCCTCTTGCATATTGAAAATGCCCCAGCTGTGTTTGTGTTGTTTCCTTCCTTCAGTTCAGAGCAATCTGTTCAATTTGAAGAGCCAGCAGCTTCTACAATGTGCTATAAAAACAGGGTCTGAGTAACAAGAAACTTTGATTTTTTTTTTCTCCCCTGTGGCAAACATCTCACGGATGCTTGCCAGGTTAGGAGCAATTAAGTAACTTTAGGCCACTGTGGCTTGTTCTGCTCATCTGCTACTATCTTCTCTTTATTCCCTTTAAGCCTTGGCTGTAATAAGAACTATGTTTTGCTTATTTTTTCCCCACCTTTTGAGTTATTATTATCATTATCATCACAGGGCTTCTTTAGTTGTGCTATTTAAAATTCTGTACTATCTGATGTGTATTACATTAGCTGTTGTGTTCAACATTTATACCTGAAAGGAAGGTCTTCTATTTAGAGACACTATTTGACATTGTGGGTTGAATTGTGTCGTCACAAAATTTTTCCATTGAAATTCCACTCCAAGTACTTCAGAATGTAGATTATCTGAAAATGTGAATAAAGGTATACATAGTTGGTTAAGATAAGGTCATACTACTATGAGATGGTCCTAACCCACATGACCAGGCTCCTCATGAGAAAGAACTTTGGAGACAGACATCTACATGGAGAGCACAATGTAGAGATAGTGCACAAATTGGGTTGCTGTATCTGTAAGCTGAAGGGTAAAAAGGATTATTGGGAAAGCACCAGAAGCTAGGCCACACACACAGAGAGCAGTTGTCTCTGCAGGCAGGTTGATGTTGGGCCTCCAGTGTCTTGACCTATAAGAGGACGATTTCTGATTTTCCAAACTGCCCACCTTGTGATTCATTATTTATGGCAAATACTTGATCTGTGGTCTAGAGGTAAACAGATTTTGAATTCAAATGGCTTTGTACTCTGGTGGAATTCTGACTCTCTAAATGTTACAGAAGACTGCAAACTTGTGTTTCCAGTGTAGGCCCAAGGCAGCTAAAGCTGAGAAGGGAAGGAGAGAAAGAGTAACAACCAAAAATAAACATGGATGAAAATGTCCCAAGGAAACTGAGTACCACTTTAAATAT
Source organism: Phodopus roborovskii (assembly GCF_943737965.1). Taxonomy (NCBI): domain Eukaryota; kingdom Metazoa; phylum Chordata; class Mammalia; order Rodentia; family Cricetidae; genus Phodopus; species Phodopus roborovskii. The sequence goes on from NW_026125680.1 coordinate 2,458,847, forward strand.
TACTTTAAGTGTATGGGTGTTTTATCTACACATAGGGGTGTGTAGTATGTGTGTGTAGTGTCCACAGGGGCGAGAGGAAGGCATCAGACCCACTGGAGCTTGGAGTTATAGATGATTGTAAGCTGTTATACAGGTTCTGGAAATCGAACCCAGGTCCTCTAGAAGAGCAGTCAATGCTCTTAACCATCGAGCCATCTCTCTAGCCTCATGTATATTTATTACAAAATAATAAGAAATGAGAGTGTATGGGTTTTCTTTTGCAAATGTAGAAAGCAGATTCCTAGTTTCTCCTCCCTTTGCACAAGAAAGTGTGGGCTTTCCTAGAGTACGTGAAAAACCCTATCTGTACGTGGTTTGGTTCCATAGCCTGGGAGTAACAGACCTGCTATGTGCAGTCTATAAACACATTTGCTCCATTCTTTGTTCTATGAAATGAAACATCTCAAAAAGGCCTTTCGGGAGGAAGTTGATATGTTAGTGTTTGTACTCTCCACCCAAAGGGTCCTTCCAGGAGCTTTACGGTGGAACAACTCAGTAGATCAGTGTGAGGTGATCAACATCCTCCCAAGAACTTGCTGTTTACCAAAGGCCTCTTCTCTAGCTGGTATACAAGGACCAATCCTTGTTTATTCTACTGCTAGTACTTCAGCCTCTCACCACTCTAAGTCTGGCACTTCAACCGCAGGCATCTGATATCTCACTCTTTGCTTTCTAGCCATGGGTATCCATGGCAGCAACACTGGAAACAGAGACAAGCGCCAGAGGCTTTCTCAGGCCAAGCTGGTCTTGCCAGAGGCCAGCCAACAAGAGCAAAGCTTGCCCAGCTTGTAGCCAAAAACACTGGGTAGATCTGTTTCAACTGGAAAGTCTTTCCAGGAACCAGAAACTATATCTGGCTTGTGTGGTCTTAAAGGGCTTATTTTTGCAAAGTTACTTCTTGGCTTAATAGTCAAAATTCAGAAAAGATGTGTTGTTGGTAGGATGACCCCATTTTATAATTCAAAACTTGGTGAGGGATATAATCTTTGGTTTTATGAAGGGTATTTATACATGTGAAAAGCTTTTGCACATATTAAAATAATGCTTAGGTAAAGACCTTGCTTATAAAGAACAAACATTTGAAATTATATACAACGAAGACAAACAGGGATAATGTACTACAAATATTTCTTGACTACCTACTACATACTGAATGGTGTTCTTAGTATTTGAAATACATCATTACATAAAATATACTCGGCCTCGTGAGCCTCACATTGTAGAAGAAGGGCCTTCTATCATCAAATCTTCAAACCTACCTAAAATGGTTTTTATTTTAATCAAGATCATTTCAGTTATCAGCCTTTTATTAAACAAGTGCTGATGAAAAGGAACTAGCTACTATATATAGTCTTCTTTCTCTATACCACATGGGAGAACTAAACAAAACATCTGGCAGTTGACTCTGTGTAGGATTTACCTGACATAGAAATGAATTTTAGATCTTTAGTAGCTTTCTCTTTTGCTCCATGAACACTTCCTAAGATTCAACAGTGGGATAAAAAGGAGTGTATTTTTCTGGTGATCTGACTATACTCCTTTTAGAGTTTCATTACTTAAGTCTTTTGAAGTGAGTGGACATTGGTGTTATTGAACCATAGATTGTGAAATAGTCAGCACCACTCCTACATCTCAAAGTCCAGTTCCATGTACTGTGAAATTTGTTTTCTGTATATGTTTGCCATTCTCTATTTTTTCCATATCCTTAATATGCTGTACCAGTATCTGACACATGAGAGGTTCTTAAATATTTGGAATAAGTGACTATAATACCAGCTACTTAGGAAGCTAATATTAGAGGTTCAGAAATTCAAAACCTACCTGTGCTACAGCCAAGGCTGGCTTGGGTGATTTGGTGAGAACATGTCTCAAAATAAAAACATGAACACTTGTTAGTTATGCTCTAGTGTAGTGGTTTGAATGATAATGGCCCTCATAGGCTCATATATTTGAATGCTTGGTTATGATTAGGAGGTGTGGCCTTGTTGAAAGAGGTATGTCAAAGGGGGTGGCCTTTGATGTTTACAAAGCCCATGCCAGGACCTGTCTTTCTCTGCCTGCTGCTTATGGATGCTGTAAGTAGCACTTAGCTACTGCTCTAGCACCATGCCTGTCTGTTTTCTGCCTTTCTCCACTCATGAGTATGGACTCATCCTCTGAAACGACAAGCAAGCCCCGAATTAAAAGCTTTGTGTTCTTGTTTTGAGACAGAGTTTCCCTGTGTTGACCAGGCTGACCTCGAACTCATAGCAATCTGCTCCCCAAGTACTGGGATTACAGGTGTGTGCCACAGCTCCCTGGCTAAATGCTTTCTTTTATAAGTTGCCTTCATCTCTACACAACAATAGAACAGTAACTAAGACACCCGGGTCCCATTCTCATGACAAGAAGGAAGAAGGGATGAGCAAGGAATCCTAAAATCTGCAGGGTAAAAAGTTAGCAATTCTCCAATGAAAGTTTCATCTGTAGCTTTGCAAACTGGCAAGTATAGCCATGTGACTTAGATTTTGCTATCAAAGATTCCAAATTTGTCTGACCTTAGTTCCTAAAGTGCAGGGAGTTAAAGGAAATTAATATTCATTGAGCATTTGCCTCTTTAGTTTATACTGATAAGGTGAGATTTGCATGGACATTGATCTGACTGTTAAGCTAGACGTTTGGAAATTTCTAGATTTTTTTACTTTCTAATGGCCACAAATCATCTCCTTCAAAGACAATGCTTACTTTGTCAAGTAATTATCTGGATCAACAGCATTAAAAGCAAAAACACAATACATAAACATATTTACTCCTGACAGACCTTGATCCTTAAACATTGATACTATGTGATTTGGGGTTTATTGCATATTTCATGCTCACCAGAGTTCCTAAAATGAACAGAGATAAGGGCTGATGTAGGAGAACGAAACCACTGTTGTGTGATTCTTAATATGTATTGAATTTACATTTGTTTCTGGGTTTCTGTCACTTGATGCTTTTGATTGTTATGAATCCCAATTAACCCCATGTTCAAGTGCTGCAAAAGAATTCATTCCACCACCATGGAATTCACAAGCCACTTTGTGATGAGAATGAAGGACTCTGGAAAAAGGTTTGGTGAAAAATGGCAGTTCTAACAAAGCATATGAGAAAATATATGCCAAGGCTGTCAACATAGCTATACAGATCTTCCCTTCAGGGAGCTATCATCAAAAGGAGTTATCTACACTAGGGGAATTAATTGTAGGAATTAGATTATATGTTAGCAAATGCAAGGAAAACATAAAGCTTACTCTCTGACATTGACGCAGACAGCAGCTCAAAGAGCATACCTGTGCTCCAAAGGCTGAATTTTAACTGAAGATATATGTTTCCCAGGATTGGTAAAGACAATGAAATTTTAATATGAATAAAGATAGCACCAAACCTATATATGTTTGTATTATTTTGTTCATTTTAAACGATGGTCAGCCGGGCATGGTGGGGGTAGTGGTTTTGATGATCATTGTCTTCTAATGTCTCACATTATTTGAAAACATGGTCCCCACTTGATTTGGGAGGTTTAGGTTGGAGGAGGTGTGTCACTGGAGGCAGGCCCTGAGAGTTTATAAAGTTGTATCTCTTCAAGTTCACGTTTACTTATTTCCCACTTGTGCTTTGAGATGTGAGCTCTGAGCTGTTCCTGCTGCCATGCTTGGTCCTTGCTACCATGTTTCCCCATTCTAATGGTGAGGGACTCTTAGCCCTCTGGAAATGTAAGTCCAAAATAAGCCATTCCTTCTTTAAGTTGCCTTGGTCATGGTGTTCGATTATAAAACTAGAAACCCTAACTGAGACAATGGCTTATTTGCATAATCCCAGACCTCAGGATGCTGAAACATTGGGATTGCTACACATTTTAGTCTACCTTGTGCTACAGAAAATTCCTGTCTGAACAAATAACACTAATACTACTAATAATAATTACATCATTAGTTATTGACGGCCCTTGATACTAATAGATCACTACCAGCAGCAAGGAATATTGTTTTTGCTAATTTAGCTCTCTCTCTCTCTCTCTCTCTCTCTCTCTCTCTCCATATATATATATATATTTCCTATAAGCCAAAGATGAGATTATTTAATTTAGCAGGTCACACATAATACAAAATTACATGAAAGCAGTTGTTTCCATGCCAATTGTATTGCTACTTATATTACAGACTAGGATGCTAGTCCATAGCTAATAGCACCAACCTGAAACAATACTAGCATGGAAAAGTAATGTGCAGAGGACCCAGATTTCATTCCTAGCACCCACATGGTGGCTCACACCTATCTATAACTTTAGTTCTAGCAGAGATCCATAAACATCAGGCACACATGAGATTTCTGAGGAAATGCCCATTTTCCTATCAATAATTTAATAGATTAGAAGACATGGATGTCTCCTTATAATATCATTTCTGTGAGGCCTGTTATAGTTCTTTGAGTTACTCGTTGTAAATAGAGATGCAATAAATATTCAAGTGCAAGCATTCTGGGATCTGTTGACTTGGAGTCAATACTATTGACTTGGGTAAATACCCAGGAGTGGTATAGCTGGGTCATATGGTAGATCTATTGTTAGTTTTTGTTTGTTTGTTTTTGTTTTATTAAAACCTCCAAATTGATTTTCAGAGAGGCCCAACCACTTTATATTCTTTTCCCCCTACACCTTTGCCAATGTTTGTTATTTATATTCCTAATGACTATCCTTTTGGCTGGAATAAAATGAAATCTCAATATCGTTTTCATCTGCAGTTCTCTTTGGTGTCTATCTAGTGTGGTTGTACCGTTTTTCATAGGTTTATTGAACATTTGTATTTTGCCTTTTCAGAACTGTTCATTTGGTTAGTTCATTTACTGTTTGAGTTGTGTAGTTTAGTTTTTGTTGTTGTTGTTGTTTTGTGTGTATGTGTGTGTGTGTTCTTTGTATTCTCTAATAGTTGACAAAGTTAGCTCATTCCATAGGCTGATGACTCACCTCATTAACAACTTCTTTTGCTATGCAGAAACTTTTTAATTTCATGAGTTCCCATTTGTTGGCTGTCAGTCTTATTTTCTAAGCTACTGGGTTCTTACTAGGAAAATCTTTACCTGTGCGAATGTTTTCCAAGTGTTTATCTCTAATAGTTTCCAGAGCTTTTGGTCTAACTTTTTTATTTTTGTGCAGATGGAGTGATAGGGATCTAGTTTCTATGTGTAGATAGCTATTGTTGATGTTCTTTTTCCATCTTTGTTAAAATGCGTGTAAGTGGCTGCAGTTCTGTGGGCTTGGGTCTAGATCTTCTATTCCATTCCATTGGCCCTTAAGTCCATTTTTGTAACAAGGTATATACTTAGGTCCATAGAGATTTTTCTAACACTGTACTGTTGATAAATAGCAGAGAATAAACTCATCTTATGTATTATATATATTTATATTATTATATGAAAGATACTCTTCCTACTTAGTCTGTTTGTGCTGCTATACAAAATATCATAGACTGTGTGTTCTATACAACAGACATTTATTTTCTGATGATTATGGAAGCTATAAGTAAAAGATCAGGGTGCCATTAGACTAGATTTCTTTTTCAGTCTCTATTGGCTTGCAGACGAATGCTTTCTCATTGAGTCCTTAGCAATTTTTTCTTCAGTGTATGTTGCTTCCCAAAATCTTTCTAGTAAGAATATCGGTACTCTTGCATAAAGCCTCTATCATTATGATATCATTTTCCCTTAACTACCTTTTTGTGGTTATATTTCCAATTTTACATTTAAGATGCCTGTCTTGCTTTCTTTTATGATGCTATGATATCATACCCGAGACTGGATTATTTATAAAGAGCAAGAATTCATTTTCTTAACATTCTTTGAAACCACGATCATAGTCTTAGAGTTTCTATTGCTCGCTTTTTTCCAGTTTTGTAATTTTTTGATTTCATATTACATTCCAACCACAGTTCTCCCTCTCATCTCTCCTCCCATCTCCCCTCACCTCCTCCTATCCCTCCTTACCTCCCTCCAGCCCACCCCCAGTCCATTCTTCCTCACAGGTAAGGGCTCCCATGAGGAGCCAACATAGTCTGGCTCAATAGGTTGGGGCAGGGTCAGGCCCCTCTCCTATTCATTAAGACTGAGCATGACATTCCACCGTAGAGAATGGGCTCCAATCAAGCTAGCTCATGTACTAGGATTATATTGGACCACAGCAATTCTTATAAAGGAAAACATTTAATTGGGGTGGCTTAGTCCATTACCATCATGGTATGAGACTGTGTCGTGTAGGTAGACATGGTGCTGGAGAAATAGACAAGTGCCCTATATGTTGGCATAGCTTGAACATATATGAAACCTCAAAGCCTACCTCCACACTGACATACTTCCTCTAACAAGTCATACGTACTACAATACCTCTTAATAGTGCTGCTCCCTTTGGAGGACATTATCTTTCAAACCACACATGGCAACAGCAGGCTTAGTCTCTGTCTCTATGATGGCACTTTATTACTTCATGCTCTGGATAGTAGGATCATTTCATCTTCACAGGGTAAAAGAACAGGAAAGGGAAGTCATTTCCCTAAATTCTTTTTTGTTGTTGCTATTTGATTTATGAGATAATATCACATTATGTAGCCTTGAACTTCTAAGACTCCCAAGTACTAAGATCACAGGTGTGTATTACCATACATAGCTCTAAAGCCCTTTATAGTATCATTAATTCTTTATGAAGCAGAGTACTGAGGATGTAAACATCTTCCAACTGGCCCATTTCCAAACACTACTTCACTGGGAATTAAATTTCTCATGTATGCAATTTTGGAGATGAGAAAACATTGGGGTTGAAGATATGATTTAATGGTTAAGAGCTCTTCCACAGGACCCACCCATGTTTGATTCCTAGCATCCACATGACAGCTAAGAACTGTCTGTAACTCTAGTTCCAGATGATCTGACTGCCTTTTCTAACCTCTAAGGGTACCAGGCACATACATGGTACACAGACATGCATACAAGTGAAACATTGTTATGTATAAAAAATAAAAAATTAATCTTTTAAAATATTCATGCCATAGCAAAATATGGGATTTCTACAGGGGAAGTTTGAAGGAACACAGTACAGTTAATATCATTACTCTACCTGACTCTACTGAGATCCAGTCTTGTAATAAAACAAAGTAATGTGGAGTCATGTGATCAGAAGGCTAAGTATAACTGAGAAAGGGCTGTCTTTACCCCAAAGAAATGGTAAGCCTCCATACATACATTGGTTTGAAGAGAAAACCAAGCAGTATTTTATATAACTGACCTTATTGAAATAGTCATGACTCCTTCAAGCAGGACAGAAGGGAGCAGGTCAGATATTGACTGACAGACCTGACAAAACTTACTTTAAAAGGTTGATTTTTTTTAGTCAATGTAAAAATCAATTATCAAATGAAATATTTGTTTTAGATTTATTCTAGTGACTATTTCTTAATTTCAGTTTCATAGACCAGTCAGTTATTACATTATATCTTTATATAAAGCACTTTCTTTATTTTCATTCAGTTTCTGACCTACACTTTCTTTATTTTAGGCTTATTTATTAGATAACAGGCAGTCCAGTTAAGGGTGTCAGATATTAGGTTGCTTCTTGCACTTCTTGGAACCCAAAGTTCCCACACAAGACCTTCCATGCTAACATAAGAATTCACTCAGACAATAGTAACAGAAGTAGAATGACAAATGCCATTGTTGGTGATCTTTAAGTGACCTTGCGGTTACAGCCCCTGCTTTGGGGTTCTGGCTCTGGATCAATTCTTGTGTCTGTTATATAGGAACTGGTGGAGGACTTTATTTCCCTCACAATAGGACAGGATATAAAGAACCACAGAAGGTGCACCACATTTGTTTCTTTCTGAAAACTGCTGGGCTTGTCATTCTGTCAGAAAAGGAAATTAGGATTGCTTGACATCATATTCTTCATTGTCAGCCTGATAGATTGTCCTGCACACCTTAAAATCTTTGTCAAATTACTTCCTTACACCTTTTCTTTGTCCTAGCATTTTTTTGAGGTATGAACGCTAACACGTCTCCAATGTTTGCCCATGGTTTTCTCCACACTACATGTTGCCTTCCATTTTCCCAGTCTCACTTTTAAGCTATTGCATAGGTTTCTATGAGCAGGAAAACTGGGATAAATTCACTATATTGGCTCTGATGAGCTAGCCTTTATCTATCTTAGCCTTGAAAGCCATCTTATAGTAAAAACAAACTAGGTTCATTCCTGTTTATGATTAAAAAAGAAACAGCTGCTATTCCTCATGGACTGGGCTGTGCCCCACCTGTAACCTTAACTATAAAGGAGTCTGTGTTGCCTGTTCCAGGAAATGTCAACCTTGTCTTTGTTTCAAAATCATCTTTGTTTCCAAAGGTTGTTAAGACTATCTTGTCATGACTACCTTGCAATCACATCTTTGCTTCAGGTGATTGTTAGTACTAACTTGTTATACTTATGTTCTGTTCCTGGAATCCTGATTATTTTGCCTGCCAAATCTTCCATTTGGAAACTCCATACCCCTGAACTATAAAAACTTGTCTTGCTCACATCCCAGGCTGACTCTTGGAACACTGCCTTAAGGGGGAGGCAGCCTGTATATATGAATAAAAATAACCTTGCTTTAATTAATCACTTGCTGTAGTTAATTGATTGCTTTAATTAACCGGGTTATGATGATTTGGGTCAGTGGTCTTTCTCTTCAAATCCTTGGGATTAACAGCTACCTTTCTATTCCCATTCCCTTGGCTCTGAGAGGAACTCTTTCTTACCTCCGTAAGAATGGATGCCTTATATTCTTGTCCAGAAATGAAATGATTTTGCTTCCCAACTAGGTTGATGGTACTGGTCTTCTGTAACGTTTGCCAATTTAACTGAGTCCTTTAGAAATTTCTCAAAATACCAAGAGAATGAGTCTGTATGGGTAGAATTCATAGACCAGTGTGCATGTAAGTTAGAGGATTTTTTTCATTGCTATATTCCTCCACTTATGAGTAGCCCTATACTACACTCCAAAAGTTATCTAGGGAACAGAGGCATTTGTAATAATGGTATCCTCAATTCCTATGATATAACATTTCTCTCAAGGCAAGACTATGTGCTTTTTAGATTTCTTGGTTCAATTAAAGGGATGAGAGTTTGAAAGATGCCAGTTCTTTGAGGCCTCCAGTAAAATCTCCAATAATCTGGTGCCAATGCAAATACACAACTCTCAACTCAAAGGGAATAAGATATGACTTATTCTGATGCCAAAATATGAATGATCATGGTCTGGAAAAACACAGGTTTAGGTTACCAGTTTAATGATTCCCAATGTGGAAGTAGTTATTGGAGTTTTGTAGTAACAGAACAAAGGAAGCTATAAATCAAGGCATATTAACAAATACATTGGTGGAAAATTCAGAGAACTAGGTTACTGCAAGATGGCTAGGGATGCTCTCAACTACAGTCTTCACATATTGTCTGATAGCATCCTTGGACCTTCCATTGTTAGTGGATAAGATTTCATTAGTACATTCTAAAGGTTTTTACCTGATAACCAGTGCATTAGATCTGGCAGAGTGGTAGGCAAGAATGGCTGTTTAGTGGGCTAAAGATTGACTGAGAAAACTTGTATTAGCCTCTAAAATGTCATCATTCTAAACTTTCTGGCATAATTAAAGTTTTAGTCAGCAGGCAGGCCTCTGAAGACCCAGATTCTTTTCTGGAATTCTCATTCACACTTGTATTAAGAGGTACTAACAATGCCACCTTGAAATAAATGGGTATGATTTGTGTCATACTGAACAATTTATTCCATACTAGGTAATCTTAGTCAAATAACTATTGTGGTAAAGAAAATATGTCATGACACAATTACTAATTTAGATTGAACAAAATTATTTTGAGGCCTGGTCTCACTCTGTATATCTAGCTGGCCTGGAACTAGCTATTTAGTTGAGACTGACCTTGAATTTGCAATGATTTTCCTGTCCCTGCATTCTAGCTGCCAGGGTCACACGTCTGGGTCACCATGCCTGGCTGAGTTCTTTGATTTTAAGTATATTTGATATTTACTGGTTACAAATATTCACTCCATTTGATAGAAGAGGAAATTGAGGTCTGCACAGGTGAAGGGCTTGCCCAATTCTACAAAGCTAGTATGTTGCAGAATTACAATTAGAAGCAAGGTTTTGTGACAGTTCAGGGTAGTTTCTATCCCACTTGAATTGCCTCACTTAAACTTTTTTAGTTTTTTTCTTGCTCTTCTAGTTGTCAAGCTTTTGAGCTTTTGACTACTACTGTAGGGACATGAGGATCCCTAAGAGCCTAAGAGCCATCTGAGACAATGTTACCTAGATAGATTCACTTTTTTTTTTAAATGGCAACATCAACTTCTGTGTTTTCTTGATTTTGCAGTTTTTGGAGCATGGTTTACAGGTGACTGAGATTCCTGACTCTGTGCTCCACTCTGGCTCTTTTGCAGACTGAATTTCCTATTTGTATCTTCCTGATTCTGTTCTGTGAGATAATTATTGGTATATTTCAGTACATAAGAAAAGTAGTAATCATGTCCCTAAACCTTAAGGTCTTGAAATTGGGCCCATTTTATAGGACAATGCAACAGTGTCCTGTGTGCTCAGTTTCTGAACCCAAGCTTATTGTTGCAGATCTGGATCTTCTATTCATTGATTCCAGAGCTAGGAATTTTCTGGTAAATTCTCAAGCTTCTTTTTTTCATGTACTGGTTAGTGACACAGCTAGAGTCACCTGGGAAGAGGAAAGCTCAGCTGACAGAATACCCCCATTATGTGAAACTATTGAGCATTTTCTTGGTTGATGATTGAGGTGGCACTTCCCAGGAGAGATGCTCCTGGGTGCTATATGAAAATAGGTTGAGCAAGTCAGTTAGAAGCACTCCTCCATGGCCTCTGCTGTAGTTCCCAACTTCAGGTGTCTGCCTTGAGTGCTGATTTCCATTGGTGATGGACTGTAATATATGCACCAAAACAAACCCTTCCTTGCCCCAAGTTGGTTTTGGTTAGTGTTTTATCATAGCAATAAAAAGCAAATGAGAACAACTTTTAATAAGAGGGCCAAGCAGACAATTTGAAAGACGATATTGTTGACTACACTGAAAGACTATATTGTTAGTGACATAAATCACAAACCTCAAGCTTACTCCAGACCAGTGTCCATGGTCTGGAAACACAGCTCCAATTTTTTTTCCAAATTCCATATTCCAATATGGCAGAAGTTTCGAAAAAAATATATAGTCATAGATAGTTGGATTACAGAAAAGTGGGGAAATGTCTGCTAAAGGCCTCAGATGCTACCTGACAACAACCATAGCCAGACATGCTATTAACAACAGAGTCTAGAATAGAATCCAGACCTATTGTTGCAGGCTAGAGGTCTGCTCACATATTTCAAAGGATTTAACTAAGTCACAACGACGTTATGTATATACAGAGGTGGGCAACAAATGAGGATTCATGAGCGCTAAAATAACCCAAGAGAATTTTTAATTAGATTCTGGACTTTCAACATTCCAACTTTTCCAAGATCCTTGACATTTTTCTATACCATTAATCAGCCTTTGTAGGAATGTCTCCTTCCAGAACTTCACAGCACTGAAGGTAATAATATAAATGTATTTCTCAGTTTGGGGGAACAAGCCTGCAAGCAAATGTAAGTTGGGAAGTTGTGGCTGTAGGATCCTGAGTTCAAGGTTGACTGAGGCGTATAGTGAATTCAGGGCTACTCTGAGCAACTTAAAGAGAACTTGTTTCAAAATGAAAGGTATAAGGGCTTAGTGGTACAACATTTACCTAATATGATGAGATCCTGACACAGTCCCCAGAACTATCAAAAAAAAAAAAAAAAAAAAAAAACAAAAAAAAAACAAGGAAATGCAAAGTGTGGTGCCCCCCCCCAAAGCCTGTAATTCCAGCACTCAGAGTTGAGACAGAAGGACCAGAAGTCTGAGGCTAGCTTGTGCTGGATAATGAGTTCCTGGGCAATGTTGGCTCCATAGCAAGGTCCAGTATGAAGTAAAGCGACAGAGAAAAAATAAACAAGAACAAACAGAAAGTATGTTCCACAGTAGGAACTGAAATCTTGAAGTGATCAAAGATGGACTGGCAGAGGTTTTCAGAATAGCTTTATAGATGACATTATTCTTTTTCAATGGCAGTCCAGTAACAGACATCAGCAATACGACTTGTAGAAACTAAGACAGTAGCAACAATATTTCACTCTGATTCTCACTCAGAAACAGCAAACCTTTGAGTAAAAATTATATATCATTAACATGATAGAAAAAAGAACACCTCTTTCCTTGGTGTGTTATGTTGCCAACAGCTGGTGGTCAGCACTAAGGAGGGTGGTGTGGGGGTGGTGCTACTGTTACTAGAGTGGATAGGATCAGAGCCTGAGCCCTGACAGTCCTAATAGGCACCTGCTCTCAATAGCCAATTAAACAAAATGTAATAGTGAAAAGCAGAAAAGAGAGATTTATTCAGTGAGACCACATTGGGAGGAGGAACAAAGAGGTCTAGCGAACCACTACTTTAAGGTTTTGACAAGAGGTTTGGAATTAAATAGAGGGTAAGAGGTGTGCAAAACTAAGCAGTCTCTGATCAAGGTGTGACCCTGCCCATCATTAATGTCTGGACTCCAGTGTCTCCTCCAAGGTGGTCTGACAAGTTGTCAGAATTGTGAGACATGTCTTTCCCTCTGTTTGGCTCGCACTGGGGCCTGAGCCTCTTCTTTCTCTCAGCATGAGATTCCTGGGGAAATTCCAGTCCCTTGGGGGGGGGGCATTGTCTCATTAGTTTGATAGCCAAAGAAAGGGGTCTGAGTGTCTCTTTAGAATATCTTCATTCCTGCCAGGACAATTATACTGCTGAGGGAGTTTGGCCTGGTAGAGTTTGAGTTGGGAAGGAGAGTGTCTCCTGAAACTTCCCAGTCCATGTATATGCAAATCACCTCACATTATGAAAATCATATCTCTGTAATCAATTAGACTCCTGAAAGTATACCATAACCTCTCACCATTTGCTTTCTGCCTCTTAAACTTTTTTTAAATAATGAGTGTTATTATATTTCCCTATTAGAGCATAAAAGGGGGAAAACAGGCCCTAACTGAGGTTAAAAACAACACTCTCAGGCTTCAGTACATAAAGGTTTTCACTTGCACCTGTTCCTTAGTCTGGGATCTGGGATGGAGGCTAAAGAGGTGTGGCCAAGGATTGAGCATTCATTCATACAAGGCAGTCCAATCAAAATGCATTCTATTCATGTATCACTGATTCACTCAACAAACATTTGAATGCTTTTAGTTTATCATACACTATATTTGACATGGAAGGGGTACACAAAAAAAAAGCAGTTGATTGTAAAAAAAAAAGAAATGGGAAGTATTATCAGGATATAAGATTCAAGAATCCCATGAGAAAGGAGTATAATTGTTGTGGAAGACTGCCATGAGAACTTCATTAAAAAAATACAAGTAAAGGGAAAAACATGCCCATGCAGAGGGAAGGCATATATGTAAGGTCTAAGTATGAATGAGTCCAACTGGTTGACGAGAGAGAAAAAAATGGACATGACCATATCATACAAAAGTTCCTTTTATTTTGTTTTGTCTTTGTTTAATCATCTCCGAACCATATTCCCCAAATTCTAAGCTCTGCTTCCCACATTATTCAGGCTTTGATGTCTCTCTACTCTTCTATTAGCTTTCTATTACATAAACCCCATTTCAGAGGAGATGATCAGTACAGATATGAGTATAGGACTTGGCAACTACATTCAGGAGCTATTCCAAAACTCAGAAGTGATTGTTTATTATTAGGACAGAAGACCAAATGATTCTAAATAACTTTGGATATAACCTGAGAGACCATTACTAACTGTCAAGAAATGGAGACCTCAGGGCTGAGAGATTCCTATGCTTGTAGATGATCTGGGTTTAGTTCCTAGTGCCCACATGGTGGTTCATAACTATCTGTAACTCCAGTTGCAAGGGATCTGATACTACATCTGATCTCCATGGGCTTCGGCATGTATATGCTGTCAGACACACAAAATAAAATAAAAATTTTATAAAGAACTGGAGCGATATCTCTGCTCTTAAGAGCACAGAGTGCACTTTCAGAGGACTTGGGTTTGATCTCCAGAACCCACACAGTGGCTAACATCTGTATCCACTTCTAAGGAATACAGCACTCTTCTCACCTAAGCAGACAAAAGGAATGCATGTAATACATAGACACACATGCAGGCAAAGGCACAAAACATATATATTTTTTTAAATGGGAGTAACTATGTAAGGTCAAAAGGACTGATCAATTTTTCTGAACATTATCATATGGGCTGTGACATGTCTTGTGTTGCCATTGTTGGTGTTTGGCATATGTCAATTTAGAAGTACGTGTGGTTTTAGAATCTTATTTGCAGAAGTTTTCGAGGACTCCTAAATTTAGATCTCTTAAATCTTCACCAACTGGCTTGATGTGGTTATATACACCCATAACCCAGCCACCTGAGAGAATCTAGCAGGGGAATTTTGAGTTCAATGTCAGCCTAGGCTACATAGTGAGACCATGTCACAAAATAAATGAGTGAATAAATAAACAAATACGTAGGTATATTAATAAATCTTTACCAGATGGATCCACAGGCCAGTGTTAGAGAATCAGGCTGCTTTTACAATTGCTGATATGAATGTGTAATGGTTTTCTGAATAAAAAACTGAGATACGGGTAGGAAGCATCTGAGAAAAACAATAGCAAAACAGACAAACGAACAAAAACCAGATGGTGGACTCAGCACTCACTGAATGTGATATCTCAGAGATCCCAGGTTAAGGCACTCTGTGCTGTCTAGATTTCCTGTTTCCATAATAATTTCACTGTGATGTTTACAAAATAATTTGTGTGCATAATATAGGGATTGTTTGAATTCCAAGTGAAAGAAAATGTGTTTAGATGCCACTAAAGTCTACAAGAACAACAGAGTGGCCTGTGGTATATTTGTTTAACATTTCTCAGTGTTATAGTGTTACATGTAATCTATCAGTAAAATTGGGTTAAATTGGGGCCTGGGGAGTTAGCTCTGCAGGTAGAGGGCTTGGCATACAAGCACAAGGAGCCAAGTGAGGATCCCTAGTGAAGGTTAATGACCTACAAGCCTCAGGTGGACTGAGCAACTCTGGGTAGGAGTATTACCTTGACTGATAAAATCTGTGGAAGCGTTGACTCAAGCCCTCTGCACACCAGATTCCTCTGTTTTCTACCACTTCAAGACTGAGGAACTGGCCTGCGATGGAATCTTCCATTCCTCAAATCTTCCCCTTTTCCTGTCCTATAAAATCCCAGGCCTGCTCTGCTATGTGCTCTCAGTCCCTACTCTTCAGAGACACCAAGATTCAGTTGTTCTGCTTAAACGAGCACTTCTGCTTCTCTAGATGCCACCTCCACCAAGCCCCATTGAACTCTGTTTGGGTGACTTCTCTCTCCCCTTACCTATCTCTCTCTTTTCTGAAACCCGTACAATGGAGGGCACGGCTGCTTCCCCAGCTTACCAGTACTTAGGGGCCACCAGTGAAGATTTGAAACCTCTTGGGTTTTAGTGGAAACTCAGTTTGCATTTTTTCCTTACTACTCCCTCCCCCATTTTGAACACCAGAGCAGAGGCCCTTCCCATTTTCTCTATTGGACCACATCCAACACAAACCCATAGGGAAGACAAGGCCTGCCCAATATCTACTGGTATCCCAGACCCAGACCTAGGCCCTCTCTGGAACCCATGGAGTTCCTCAGCTTTTTTTCCTCATGAGTGCCTGATTTCCACAAGTAGAGGTGTGGCATTTTATGCAAATCATGCTCATTCTTCCTGCCACTCTCTGACCCTAGGTATGACTTGGGGAACTGTTGTAGCCTCCCTCTACCTTGCTTTCCAAGATGGCTTCCAAACTGCTCAATGATACCCCTTGGCAAGCTGAAAATGAAACCTCAAAACTTCAGGTTTGCCAGCTTCAGACCCGCTATTCTTATGCAGCTCTCTGTTAAGATCTGGCCCCAATATCAATAAGATAATGCCCAAGACTGGCCTGAATTCAGTACTTTTGCCTTCCAAATCTTTACAGACTTAGATAACTTCACCAGGCCAAATGGCAAATGGTCTGAAGTATTCCATACTTCCTATGCCTCTTTTCTCTCCTTTATTCTTCCACTTCTGTACTTCAGGGTTTACCAGCTCAAATCCTGAACCCAATTCTCTAAACCCCCTCTCAGATGGCTGATAAAAGTTCATCACTGTCAAAGCACAGCAAATTAAGTTATGCTAGTGTAATTTTCTGTTCTCTTTAAGAGGAGATGCTGGGTGTGTATGGGATTTGTTCTTTCCACTCCAGAATCATGTTTGTTTGTTCTCGAATACCCTGTCCTGGCTCATGCCAGCCCCTTGACTTGAAACTGGGAAAAGGAGAGGAAAAGTAGGCCGGTTCTCCCCTCATCCTAGAAATGATTACTTTCCTTAGGACTTCTGCAACTTTTGTTTTTACATTGTATAGCCAGTACCAAATTGGCTTACAAGTAACTTCTCATGTAAACTAAAGATCTATCTATCTATGTGATTCTAAAATGAACTTAATCATACTATACTGAGTAAAGACTTTTTAGAATGAATGCTTTGGGTCACCCACACTCCTGTTGGTAACACCTTACAAATTATAAGTAACTCCAATAAACTCATTGGCTTCCCCATGGTGAATTTGATTTGACATTGGGATCTTAGGAAGAGGATCCAGACCTTGCTTACCCCTCCCTCCACTCTTCCCCAGGGAATTCTCACAACAGGTAGTAAATTCACTTGATAATTCTATTAGTCTCATGGTATTAAAAAATATAAAAACATGTTATAAGTATAAGAAAGATGGAAGTTGTTTAGTAAAGAAGGAATTATACATGAGGGTTAATATAGAATGATGGAAGTTTTCAGAGTGGAAAAAAGAAAGTTAAACACTTTTGCAAGTTGGAAAGCTTTGAATAACTTATTTAAGGCACGTAGAATATGTAAATTAGAGATCACATATATGATATTAAAGTTTATAAGGTCTAAGATCAATAATTACAAAATCTGGCTAAATGATCATCAAATCAAAGTTTGTTTAGATATATGTGGCTATCAAAATTTACAAATTGTATAATAGTTTAAAGTATCAAACTGGTGTAAATGATCTTTTGAATGTCTAATAACTACAGTTGGTGGCTATTCTCATTTGGTCAGGGGGACTAAAAAGCAGAATACTTTAATCCTTGCCCTTCCAAAGTCAAAGAGGATCCATGGGACAGTGGGCCATTTCTAGAAGTGTTCTCTACCTATGGATAGTCATCTGTTCTCTTCTTTAGAGAGACCCTGTAGACTCCACCCAATTAATTCTGTTCAGCATCCAGTCAACGAAGAAGAGAGTCAACAGAGATTTCCTAAATGCTTCAAAAGAAAGCCAGTAACAGGCCCACCAAGGCCTTTGAGTTATATAGATGGACTCCATACAGATGGACGATTGGTCAACAAAACAAAACAAAAAGCTTGAGGAGCCTGCAATTCTTTATAAGCCCAAGAGACCCCTGAGGACTAAATCTTCAATTGGCCTTAAGAGTAAAAAACAAAAATTATTTTAGCTAGCTACCTACATGATCTTAAACATCCAGCAGAAAAGTATAAAATATTAAAATTATCAGCATTTTTCTTTAACAATTAAAGGGACTTCAGTATTCAGATGTTAGACCTAACTATATGAAATGGTATTTGGGTAATTATTTTTCTTTCTGATGTATCTTCCTGACATATGTACACACATATATGTGGATATATTATACGTTGTATATTAGATGTTAAATATATATGTCCCAGATATTTGACAAGAACTTGGCTTACTTCAGCAGCATAATATTTATCATCCATAGCTGAGAAAACACAGCCTGTCTTCCTAAATACTGGGGCCAAACTTCAAAGCTGCACTTACCAACTATCTCTTTCTGGAAGAGCATTTCTCACAGCTATAATGTGTACTTTATTTTCCCTAATTAAAGGAGACTGCCAGATACTCTGTTATCAAACTCACAGGTTTGGGAAATTATTGAGGGTAACCATGTGGTGTTCTTGGATATTGCTAGACAATCCTATAAAAGGACCCAATAGGATTGAGTCTATTTATCTTTTAAATTGCCAATTAAGATATTGTTTTTAACTGACTTCTTTTACAAAGCTCCCAGGTGCTTGTTCCTAATGCAGGAGCCTGATGTAAAAACAGAACTCTGGTACATTGTCCAGTTAGTTGTACAATTACATTTCACCTTACTAAATGAAACTTATATTAATTATTATGTTAATTATTTTCTTCATTAACTTCATCTCTTGATGTTTCCAACAAGGTTATAATAAAGAGACACAATAGCAGATTCTGAATTTTTATTGGCCACAAAAAAATGTCTCCAGCTCTTCTACCAAACCAGAGGCCTTACATCCTGTAATTGACAATAGTGACAAAAATCAGTTTTGATAACAGCTATGAAACAGCCTGTCAGGGATTCTATACATGGTTTTCTTTCATGTTCTCTTCCTTTAGTAAGGGCAAAACGTTCCCAAACTATTTCCTAACTACTCTCTAAGCAGTAATTAAACTAGTACTAATAGTCTCAGTTTTTGTGTATTACAGATGCTGTATCATTCACATAACACACTCTAAGAATGCTTACTGTCATCACATGGCTATCTTATGTTCTGGATCTTTGCCATCTGTTTAATTTTATCGGGGCCCATAGGTCAACCTTCCTCTGAGGCAGTCTAATTGCTACCCTTTCTACATTGCTTCTTTTATCAGCTTAAAGCAGTTAAGAGAGATTGGTGCCCCAAAGCCCCTAAAAGCAATTTGGATGACCTTTGGAAAGATGACTGACTAATGGGCCATCCAATTCATCCCTCTTTTTGCCACTTTAGGCATTTTTTTTTCACTCAGAATTAAAACAGTTGGACTGAGGGCTGCTTTGCATCAATTAACCTCTATACCTGACCACATTTCCGAAAATTGTAACATTTCAGGTCAGCTTAATCCTTCAGGACCAACTTGATTCTTTGGCTGCTATGGTATTCCAAAATTAAGGACTAGATGTCCTGACTATTGCCAAGGATGGGCTCTGTGCTTTCCTTCCACCAGGGACAATGCTGTTTGCACACTGACAAATTCAGGCTGGTTTGAGATGGGGTCCTAAAGATGCAGGGACCCACCAAAAGTTAAATGACAAACCTCTTCCTATGGGTGGGCTTTGGGTTCCTTCCCGCTGTGGCTCCTCCCTTGATCTTTTCTTTCCTCCTTATTATCCTCACACTTCGATTTTTACCCCATCTTTTAAATGTTTGCTGACTGAACCCACCTCCCTTAAAATAGCCAGACTTCCCCCATGCCTGAACAAGAATATTTCAATGTAAGCACTCCTAGAAGTACAACAGCTCCATTTGTTCTCCATAAATGCACCAGAAGACATTTTTGGATGCTGTGGAGGAGCTCTGGGTGCAAGGGACGTTCATTGCTTTCACCCCAGACCAGATACAATTCTTTGGGTTAGTCCTTTATTTCCTCCTGTTCCTTCCTTCAGTGCTGTGTTGCCCCTGGTGCTGCTGCTAGCTTCCTTTGGTGCAGCACTCCTGGCAGGAGAACACTGCCACTGTCACCCTGAATGAATGGACCTAGCTTACTTCCCCCTAGCATACTCTTACATCGATTCTACTATAAACCTTGACTTTGTACTTCACCTCTGTTAGGGTGCCTCTCCCTCTCTAACTTTTCAAAGAGGAATATCCTTTTCACTAACGCCCCCGCCCCATCATGAGCCTTTTGTGAACTCAATTTTTACCTCTGCCCTTAGTTACCACACAAGAGAGCTGGATAAAAATAGAATTCACCAGCTCTTAAAGGCAGCCAGTTCCACTTAGTCGTCCTACTGATGAATGTGTTTGTCCACTAAGGTCCAGCATTCCTGGGCTGGCCCAGCTTCCTGGTCCCTATAGATCCACATCTTTACATGATGACAGACCCCTTCCCAGACCTATATCCTCATAACAGACATCCCAAGATGACTCTGTTTTTTCTAGCCTCCTACCATCCCCTACTCTTTCCACAATCCTGAATGTTGATAAGTCCTCCAACTTATTAACTCTGTTGCATCCTTCCCATTCTGACTGGACACACCCCTGCCAAATACCCAGAGACCTTCCAGATACACTATGAATCCTTTCCCCACTTTATATGGCTTCTCTCTCACTCTCACTCCTCCCTCCTCCAACTTCTTAGGCTATCTCTCACTTTTACTCCATAACCAAATCATCCATTTTTACCTGCTAACTTTTTAGAGTGCATGAAGGCAACCATGCAACCCAACAAGCCCGATCAAGTTAAAATGCTCCTGGCCTGTGCCCCTTAGTTTATGGGGACAGAGCCTAGGCCATCTTCCACTGTTGCCTTTGTTGGGAATGTTCAGGAAGCAGCCCATGACAAGATTACACACACACACACACACACACACACACACACACACACACACACACACACACACCTTTATATTTTTCCTCAGGGCCTGGAATGAACTAAAGGCCTTGTGTGGGCTGAGCAGCTCTGGACAGAAGATTTACCTTGACTGGTAATACCTGTCGAAGTTTTGGCTCAGGTTCTCTACACACCAGACTCCTCTATTATCAAAATGCAGGAGAATTGACCTGCAGATGGAATCTTTTGATCCCCAAAGTTCCCCTTTTCCTGTCCTAGAAAACCCCACATCCCCTGAACCATGTGAGCACGTTCTCCACTTCTGAAGACAAACTATGGCCCTTCAGTTGTTATGATTAAAAGAACAATCCTGTTTCTGGAGAGGCCTGTCTGCTTTCACTTCCAAGTCACTTCCATTATTTCCAGTCTAACACCCAACACTCACACAGAATACTCAGTGGCCTGAGGTATGCCTATATTAATACCAGCAGTGTGGCAGAAGACAAGAGTATCCCTGGGTCTTGTTAGCTAACTACCTCACTAACCCCATGAACCCAGTGAGATACCCTGTCTTAAAACTAACACTGAGAGAGAAAGAAAGTAGAGTTGGATGTGTAGGGGGGAGTTGGAGGAGGGGAAAAGCATGATCAGAACACACTGTATGAATATTTTTTCAATTAAAAAAGAAAAAGAAAAAAAGTAAGATGGAGAGCAATTGAGAAAAACACCCAATATTTACCTCTGGCCACAACATACATGTGCATGTGTACACACACACACACACACACACACACACACACACACACACACACACACACACACACAGAGAGAGAGAGAGAGAGAGAGAGAGAGAGAGAGAGAGAGAGAGAGAGAGAGAGAGAGAGAGAGAGAAGAAGGCCTTTGAGACAACTCAGCTAAACATATTTGGAGAGGACCAGAAGAGTCCCAACCTCTGTATTCATTCTTACCTGAAAACAGGCTTCTAGAAAATTTGGCTTAGTGTGTCAGTGTCCGTGATTAAAAGATTTTTGGGGGGATGTTTTGAGAAGTTACCAAACTTATTGGAAAAAGGCAGAATGACATGTTTAGGAAAGAAGTTCAGGGTCTTAAAGCAGGATTCACTCACATAAACGGAATACAAACTTCCTTTAAGGCAGCATTGGAAAGCTCCTCCGCAGAACAAATGTCTCGCCACCCTGCAGCAGAAGCCTGATATTCCAGAAACCAACCAAGTAATTTTGCAAGTTCGTTCACTGAAAGCCAATTCCCAGAAAATGATATCATAGAATGATTAATTGGCTATGTCATTAATTGACTGATTAAAAAAAAAGTTTTGTTTTGCCTTGCTGTAGCCATCTTGCAGCCTGTGTGAGATAGGGGAAGGAAGCAGGGCCGGGTGAGGCAGTGACAGGAAAATTGTGCCCTTTTAAGATAACAGCATACCTCTTCTTCCTCCAAAATCATCTGATTATTGATTCACCAATGCTTTATTGTAATTAACTACTTTGCAACTTTTTGAAAGCTAATTTATTCAGCATGGAATGTGTGTTATTCAGGAGAAGACAGGCTATATGGCAATAACTAATTAACCTCAAATCCTATTGTCCTAAAATAACTGCTTATGTGCCATGGCTATTAATACAGTCTGAGCCTCATAAGGAATCTCTATCCTGAAAAGTTACCTCTAGACACAAATTTCTGGAAGAGTGAAAACTGGTGAGTAAAGACTAACCTTCACTTTGTTGTTGCTTGTTTCAGTTTCTTTTAAACAACATTCCTTATTTTTAAAATTAAAATATAATTACATCATTTTTGACCTTCCTTACTCTCTCCAAACCCTCCAATGTATTCTCATTGTTCTCGCCCAAATTCATGCATATGTATACCCACACACATATCCCTTAATGCACAATTAAAACCTGTGAAATGTGTAAAATGTTACCTATATTTGTATATGATCTCATGGCTCACCACACTGCTTTTGGGCAACTAATAGGGGGGTCTTCTCTGGGGAGAAGCATTTCTTCTGCTTTCAGTATTCCTCAGTTACCTATACTTCTTGGAGTAGGGCTGAGGCCACGGGAACTTTCCCATTTCATTGTAGTATGTCCATTGGTGCCATCCTTGTTCAAACGTTATTTAGATAGCCATTTTGATGAGATTTCATGACTTCTATGACATGTCTAGGAGTCACAAAATCACAGCTTACTTCTTATTCCTTTGGATCTTACAGCCTTCCCATACCCCTTCTCCAATGATTCCTGAGCCTTAGGTGCAGGAGTTGTGTTGTAGGTGTATCAATTGGGACTGGACACCGAATGATCTCTTGTTCACTGCACTTTGGTCAGTTTTGATTTTCTGCAATGGTCTTTGTTTGTTTGGCCGGGGGGGGGGAATATACTTTTGCTATGTAGCCCTGGCTATACTGGAATTTGTTGCAGAGACTAGAGCGATCTTAACTAAAGGAAACCTTTCTGTCTCTGCCTCCCTAGTGCTTGACTTGAAGTCATGAGCCATTAGTTAGCTTACCATCTCCTAATTAATTGCACAATTTGGGACATTCACTAGAACAAGAGAGACTGAAGAATCACAAATAACCTTTAACCATTTTGATTTGTACAACATCATTTTATGCTTCATTAGTTAGAACTTTGTCCTAGTCCTCTACTTAACTATGGCGTGGCTAGCTTTATAATAGGAAAGAGGAGCATAAATTGGCTACAAATAGGAATGTAAGAGTATCTAAGCCTGTTTGGGACGCATTTAACAATCTAGGGATACTTTTAGAATTGCATCAGTGTTTTGCTGAAGCATGAGATGAGGTGTGATTGAAGACTAGAATGTGCCTTAGTGCCTTAGTGACTTTAGCAGACCTCCACACCCCCTGACACACATATACACACAAACACTCCATAGCAGCAGTCAAAAGGATAGGCAGATAGAAGGACAGCTCTGATCTGTGATTGGAATAAACAGATTTTGATGAGTTTATTTTGTAGTAAAATTAATTTCAGAGAATTGGCTTTGGGTAACTTGGCTATCTCTTTCTGTGTTTTTCCCATAGCATCCAAAGGGATAGATGATCAGACATATTAGGATGCTTTACTTTGAGAGAGAGAAAAGCTTTAGTTTGAGAAAGAGATGGGGGAAGGGAGGGAAAAAGATAGATACACTGAGCATCCAGGGGTAGGAACATTTTGGCTCCAGCAACCAGGTAAGGGGCAGAGAAGAGTTCTAAAGTTACCAGAAGGCCAACATTTTTTGATGCCTATCTCTAACCCTGTCCTCTGGAAGAAGAAGCAAGAAAACTGTGTCTTCCCTGAGCTTCTCTTGCAATCTTTTGCTGGGAGCTTCCTGTATAAAGCAACATTCTCAGAAACATTTGCTTAGTTGATGTCAGTTGATAATAAACTAAGCTAATAGTTATTTTTTTTCATAAAGTGGAAGTACATTCCTTTATAACATGGTTGAAAGAGATCATGCTAATCCCTCTATGTTTAGACAATCATTTAAACAAATCTGCAGAGTTGAATCCTCCCCAAATCTATCTTATAGGTTAAGCCATATGAAAGTGCAGAGGAAAAAAATATCCAAGCCTTCTCTCACTGGGTATATCTACAATTTTTGGTAATGATGAAGGACAGCCAAGACACTTCATTCTAGGTTGAGGTCTGCCCTTAGAAAGTTCCATGACTACATAACACAAATAATTTCTATGACAAACAGGGAGCCCAGCATTCTACCTATTGTGTATCTACCCATTTAGAGTTTTTTCTCCTTTTTACTGACACATGGAGACATAAGCATTGTACATGTTAATGGGAACTCATCTACAGTACAATGAATACATATACTGTATATTTAAGTAGAGTTCAACATATTTTCCATTTTTTATCATTTATTTTATGTGTGTGACTTTTTTTGTCTTTATGTTTGTGCTTGTTGCTCACAGAGGAACTCAAATTCTGATCCTCTGTAAGACTAATGTGTGCCTTTAACCCATTAAGCTATCTTTCCAATCCTGCCTTTCCATTATCTTGTGTTTATATCAAAGTCTTTCATCAGTGTTTTATAATTTTCTCCATATGCATACGTGTGTGTGTGTGTGTGTGTGTATTATAATTTTGGTTAAATTTATTCTTGGAATTTTATTAGTACAAAACAGCTTTATTGCTTTTTATTTGGGGTGACTCCTATTGACATATGGCAACACTTTTGATTTTAGTATGTTGACTTTTCAAATTTGCTGAACAACTTTATTCATTTTTCTTGTAGAGTATGATAAGTTTTCTCTTTAAACTATGCCAAGTATCACTAGTTACAGTTTGATTCTTTTTAGGGTGACTTCTTTTTATATCTTTCTGTTGCCTAATTGTTCTGGCCAGGATGTCCAGCATTTTAGAGATTCAAAGTGGTTGTGAATTGCACATCCTTGTCTTTCAAATCTGAAAGTAAAATCTTCCAGTTGTTCCCTGTTCCCCATTCAATATTGGATTATGTACTGTCTTGCAAATGTATTTTTTTATGTTGAGGCAAGTTCCTGGTATGTCTAACTTATTCTGTGTTTTTATTTGTGAAGACACACTGAATTATTAATTTATGTGTATACATATATTTTGAATATATGTTTGAATGAATGTGTGTGTGCATGCATGAGTCTCTCTGTCTCTGTCTCTGTCTCTCTGTGTGCAGGAGGTCTCAGAAGTCAAACGAAGGAATGGAATGCACTAGGACTAGAATTACAGATGGTTATAAGGCTACATGTGGGGGCTGGGGAATTGAACCTGGTCCTCTGCAAGAACAATCAGTGTTTTTAAATGCTGAGCCACCTCTCGAGCCTAATACAAGGAATTGTGTTAAATGCCTTTTCTGCATCAATTGAGGTGAACACAAAATTTTGTTCTTTGTTCTGATAATTTGGTATATCATGTTTTAAAATTATATTTATTTATTTTGTGGGAATATCTATATTGTCTGAGTATATGTTTGTTTCATTACATATGTATGGTGATCAGAGGACACATTGAGGACATTCTCTTCTACTATGTTGGTCCCAGGGACTGAACTCAGATTTTCAGACTTGGTGACAAGTGCCTTTACTCACTGAGCCTTCTCATCAGCCTGTGAATCATATTTTCTGACTTGAATACACAAAATCATCCTTCCGTTTTGGAGATTAATCCCCTAGATCATGGTACATAATCTTTCTGTTGTGCTATTTGATGCAGTTTGCTAGAATTTTGTTCAGCAAGGATATTAATCTACGGTTTCCTTTGATAGTGGTGTTTCATCCTCTGCCTTTATTACCAGGATTATCTTGGCCTCATAGCATATGTTGAAAGAATTTTTTTATAGGCTGGAGAAATGGCTCAGCAGTTAAGAGCACTTAGTGTTGCTCTTTAAGAAGACCCAGGTTTGATTCCTAGAACTGAGATGGAAGCTCACAACTGTTTGTAACTCCAGTTTCAGGGAGTTTGATGTCCTCTTTTGACCTCCATAGGAACCAGGCATGCATGTGGTACATACACATACATACAAGCATAAAATTAAATATCTATACATAAAATTCAAAAGAAACCCACTTCCTTGCATTTTTGAAAATAAGGAGAATTGATAATAGTTTATCTTTAAATGTTTGTGGAATTCAGCTATGAATCTATTCTCCTCCACCACCCCATTCTTTTCAACATTAGAAATTTATAGTCAATTATTGGCACATTTAGGCAACTAATCTCTGTAGCAGGCATCCCTGATCATTTCAGCATTGTCACTAATCTAAGCACGCTCTGCTACATGCTTTCTCCAGGTAATTACATCAGCTTAACTAAGATGAATACAATGGGAGGACAATGTCAAAGATGTTACCAGTTGAAAAGACTGCACCTGAACCATAGCCACTATGCTCATACACAGCAGCTCTTTTGTCTTCTTCCACACCATGGTAACCTATACTTCCTCCAGATCACTCCCATGTGGATCTTTGTATGCCAAGGTATACTGTAGGCCCTCATTTCCCCTATTCACCCTCATTAAAAATGTCTGTAGAGGGGCTCTCATTGAAATAGCACTCTTCAGAAGTGGGCTGGGTATGACGACACAAACCTGTAATCCCAGCACTTGGGAGGGAGAAGCAGGTGAATCTCTGTGACTTCAAGTTCAACCTCTTTTGTATAACAAGTTCCAAACCAGCCAGGTCTAAATAGTGAGACTGTCTAAAAGAAGAAGAAGAAGAAAGTCAATAATACTAAATTATCTGAAATGTTTTACTGTAACCGAGGTTTACTTGTACATTTTTTTTTTATGATTAAACTCTTCTTTATATACCATTCCTTTGAGAAGCAATAGCTTCCCCATTTTCCCAAATCTGTCCTGAAGTTTCTGGAAGGGTTCGTTCATACATTCAAAGAGACTCAGTGTTATTGTTGTTTATTCCACTCTCCTTGAAGTAGGTATTGTGCTAGTTACTACAGATATGCTAGTAAAACAGAAAAAGCATTCTCAAATCGTGATGCATTTCTTTTCATTATCAAGAGAAATAATAAATAAAAAATAAATAATAAATTTATAAAACAATATGATACATATCATTATGTGCCATTTTCCAGCCCTATTGTTTATAGGTATTTTATTTTATAGATGCTTTGATATGACAACTACATACTATCATAAAACATCTGTTTTTGTTTGTTCCTTGCTGAATATGTGTACAGAGTTCTCTTGACTATTAACTTAGAAAGTGAACTGCTGAGTTAAATAAATAGTGTGTGTATTTCAATTTTAATGAGTAATGTCTATCTGTTATAAGTAGAGTTTTAGGAAAGTCTTTTTTAAAGGTATTTAAGATGTGCATGAGCATTCCTGGAAAGAAGCTGTGTCTGCAGACTGATTGTTTGATGAGGACCCCAGTGATGTGGGGAGGCTGGAATGTTGCAAGTTCAGAGCCACTTACACTTTTGTGTTTATTAAATTATGGTTTTATTTTTATTAATTAAAATTTTTATTTGTTTTATAAAACTGTCTCTTACCTTTTACTCCTTAGAGGTGGGAGCTATTTCTTTCCATGACAAAGATGTCTCAATGCACTATATAGTATTTAGTATTTTGTCAGAATTAATATTTTTGGCACTTTAGTGGGAATGTGAACATACATGAATAAGGTTTTATTTTGTATTCTTGTGATTACCAATGAGGGTGCTATGGTAGTTTCTCTGTTGAATCTGAGATAAGCAGTTTGCTTCATGTTCATTTTCAGGATTATCTATAAACATGAAAATATCATACGTATGTGTTTACATATATTTACATATGTAGTGTGGATATCTTCTTCCACGTGCTTGCTTGTATTTGCAGTCCTCAGTAGAGCTTTCAAACAGCTGAAAGGCCTTCCTATTAATGCAGTCAAAGGATCAGGCTTCTCCTGTGTGACTCACACTTGGCCTCTTGTTCAAGAAGGCTTTCTTAACAATGATATTTAGAAGATAGTCTCCTAGGGCAAACCTATTTAATGGATTTATTTCTCAGATTTGATGAATGATTCAAGCAGATTTAGGCGTGTTTTCCAAATAGCTTACCCATTGTCACAAAATATTTTGCCAAGTTATCCAGTACCCTCTTTGACCTACAATGACACAATGTTGTATATGACATATGTGTGGATACTCAGGTCTGACTCAGAATTTCCACTTTATTATCAATTTATACTTTCCCTAATGGCTTTTGTTGTCTCGCTGTTGGGTGGGGAGCTTTCTCCAGCTTGTTCTCACTTTCTCAAGTGTCATGGTTAGTTCCTCAGAAATTAGAATCAGCTGGTCAAGTTCCACAGAAAGAGTAATGTTATTTTATTTGGATTGTACTAAAGCCATTCATTATTCAGCTTTGGACCTTCTGAGGAACTTGGTGCTTTTCTTTCCCCTAACATTTGTTGTTCTTATTCTTGTGTCAGAGATCTAGCTCAGCATTCTTATCTGGTCCCATAAAGGTCTTTGTGACCCTGGCTACGCAATAACAGTTGAATAATGTGAGGTGCCATTAAGTAGGTCACTTATTGACTCATGGGTCAGAAAGCAAATGGATATAAAATAAATATTCTTATTTTTGTTGTGGTGGTAATGGTCTTGGATTAATAAAAAATAAAATGTAAGATAAAGGTACCAGGGGCTGAATAGATGGCTCAGCAGTTAAGAGCACTTGATGCTCTTGTGGAGGACTCAGGTTCAAATCCCAGCCCCCACATGGTAGCTCATGGATCAGACACTCTATTCTGATTTCTACAGGCACAAGGCATGTACATAATGTGGCAAAACACTCATACACATAAATAAATTGTTTTAAAAAATTCCAAAGATAAAAGCATGAGAGGGAGATGCCAGTTACTGCTTCATTCAAAGAAATATTGAAATTAAGTAGGAAGAGAAAGATGTAAGTTATTAACCATATTACTCCATCAGAACCAGTTTATTGAATGTGATTCAAAGATTTCTTCCTTGAATTTGTCTATAAGTAGTCTTCCAGAAAATGTCCAATTTTTAATTGTGAAGCTATAGAAGTTATTTCATTTTAGAAATTCTTCATATAAGCTAATCAAGTTTTCATCTGTTTGTTTGCTGGGGAAAAACTCTATCCCAATTCACATTGTTTCAAGTTAACCACACGGAGCCTTTGTGCTCTTTTGTTTTTTTTTTTTTTTTTTTTTTTGTCTTCCTTCCTTCCTTCCTTCCTTCCTTCCTTCCTTCCTTCCTTCCTTCTTTCCTTTCTTTTTTTCTAACTGAGTTAGGTCATTTACCAATAGGAAGTTTTCTATTATACACCCCTTGGCATTCACAGTCTAAGGACTATGAAAGGGAAAGCCTAGTTTATGATGGCTTTGTGTGTGGGATTACATCATTTCACTAATAAAGAAGCACATGGGTCTAAGGAAACATGAATACATAAAATCTAAAAATACGTGTCTTAAATTAGAAAGCATGTTTATCTCTTGCTTAATATCGAAAAAGCACATTTCAACATCACCCACTTATTCTAACTTTCTTTTCTCAAATGACAAAAGATAGGATTTGTTTCGCTAAGCAGCCTCTTGATAGAGCCAGTGTGAGAATCAATGAGTTAACACACAGACTTAATTTTTCCATAATGACTGCAGGGTTTAAAGAAAACAGTGTTTAAATGTTACTGGGAAGAGAAGTCAGCAAACTTTACATGGCCAATTTCCATTACTGTCTCAAAAAGTACCTTACCTCACAAACTCAGTGTTCTAGAAATTGTTCATTTTTTAAGGACCTTTAGAATTGAAAGACCTAACATATTCTATTCTAATAATGAAGGCCAGAAGAGTCACAGATGTTAGGTTAATAATAGAAAGTTGCTTAACATGAACAAGGTCCTTAGTTCAATTCCTGGCACAGTAAAACAAAAAAAGAATTAGAAATATTTTCCTTAAAAATGAAGATGGGGCAGTATTAGTTAATTATAGTTACCAGAATTTAATTTACTTTAATTATTACTTAGGTTATTTTTGTAAGATAATCTTTATAAAATATATAAAAGACATGAGTTCAGACTACATACAGTCATTCAAATTAAATAACTTTTATCCATTTGAAAATTCAAATTAGACTTCTTGTGGCAAGTTAGATGATCAGTTTTCTGGTTGAAAAACCAGCAATATTCTGGGCAAAATACATTACAAAAATAGCCTTACTCTTTCTTGCTGAACCATTTTGTACTTATGGATTCAAGGAATGAGGTGGTCATTGCCTTCAGTTATATAACCACTGGGGACTCCATCCTATTCCAATGTACAGTTCTAACCTAATGACCACATAGATAGCCCTGGTTAAACTAATGGGTAGAAAGAAGAGGATTTAGGGGAGAGAATAATCAGAATACATTATATACATGTATTAAATAATCAATCTTTAATTTTTTGTCTCATCAAATAATTTTAAAGTATTTATTTATAAAATGTGTGTGGTGTGTTGTTGTTATTGGTGGTGGTGTTAGTGTGTGTGTGTGTGTGTGTGTGTGTGTGTGTGTGTATGTGGGTGTGTATGTAGTATATGTCTGTGTACCACATCCATATGGGATCCTGCAGAGGTCTGAAGAGGGAACCATATCCCTTAAAACTGGAATTGCAGCCAGTTGTGAACCTGTCACATGGGTGCTGGGAAAAGATCTGAGTCCTCTGCAAGGATAGCCAGCATTCCTAACCACTGATGCATCTCTGCAGTCCCTCTGACCTATCTTTTATATCGTGTTTCTTGTTTCATGATTATGTTTCTGAGCAAGAATAAATTATTACTGATGGCAAAGATTTACCAAAGGTACTTTTGCTCTTCAGCATTAGTAGTTTTAACAGGGAAAATGGTAACAATGATTTGTTTGAGACCTTGGATCAATACTGAATTGGTAGTTCATAGTCTTTCTCTTTTCTTTTTCAAATGCAGCATTTCTATTGTGTTGGTTTCCGAGATAGAATCTTGTTATGTAGCTCAGACTCAGACTGGCCTTTAACTGGAAATCCTTGCCTTAACCCCCTGAGTGCTAGATTGCAGGTGTGTACCACCATGTCCAGCTTCTACTATCTTATATTTGCATATGTGAAATCATTATCATTTGAGAGAATAGGAAGCAAGACTTGCTATTTAAAAGTATGATTTTTATTTGCAATTATTGAGTATTAGGTGATTAAGCTTCTGTGCATCTTTTCTGCCTCAAATACAACTAGCTAACTAGAGGAGTCAGCTCTGCCTGCCTGCTCAGGGATTCCCAGTGTACAGAGGGAAATGTCCATGCACTATAATAATGTTTCTGGAAGATGGTGAAGATTTACCCAGGAAAGCCATCTTTCAAATATAGTAGAAAGTTATGAATTTGGGTATAAGGAATGAAATAAACAAGGAAAGAGACTGAGTAAGGGAAGGAAGCTGAAAATCCAAGAGCAAGTTAGGGCCCATGTGGGATTGCATGAATAGAAAGGTCAGACCCCCCCCCCCAATTCCATTCCATTTTCTTAAGTGGAAATGCCTAGATACCAGATTCACCTTCACATCCCTAGTCTTTTTATATAGATTAGAATGCAGGAAACATTGATCTGTAAAATTAATTTGCACTCCTCCCACCATACTTCCTTTCTGGCCTCCTGAGTGTGCCCTGAGATCACAGGTACTGCCACACCTAGATTCAGACTGTTTTTAGAAAATATGCTGGGAAATTACATAGTATTGGCTTGAATTTTCATTAAGAATAGTGGTTATGGCTGGCATGGTATCTCATGCCTTTAACCCCAAAACTTGGAAAACAGAGGCAGGCAGATCACTATGAGTTCAAATTCATCTTGGTATACATAGTGAGCTGTAGGTCATCCATGGTTTCAGAGTGAGATCCTGTCTCAAAATATAGTGACAACAATAATGGTTATGGCATTGGAGAGATGGCTGAGCAGTTAAGAACACTTCCTGCTTTTTCAGAGTATCTGAGTTCAGTTCCAAGAACCCATGTAGGTTGGATCACAAATGCATATAACTCTAGCTCCAGGGGGATCAGATGCCTTGGAAGCCTACACTCATGTGCACATGCACACATATAACCACAGTTAACATTTTTTTAAAATATCAACAAAGAATAATGGGTACATATAACTTCTGTGGGAGAATTTTCTAAACAAACACAAGGTAGTTGTAAATCTAATAACAAAATATTACTGTGTATGCAGTAGTGTTGCCATGGTATTCTAATAAAATCACAAAATAAGCAGTATGTTTTAAATCCACACTGCCAATTTGTAGCTAAAATAGATACTGGGGTAATTTCTTGGCTTGAAAGACCAGGGTTTAGGGATGGGTGCCACCAGAACTCACCCCCAGTTTGTTTTTAACAGAACTTGTATTTTTTATGTGTGAGGAAATAGTGCATTATCAATTCATACATTAGGCAGGGGCAGCAGCAAAGCTCCTAGTTTTGCAATGGTGTGATTGTCACCCACTAGCCATTGCTTGGCTAGAGCTGAAGGGTATTCAGTTTCACAGTCATTTTCAGATTGAAGTGGGATTTCTATTCTGCAAGAGCACACCAGAAACTTTATAAGGGCCATTGTTTGCTCTGTCTTTAAAACGACAAAGCTCCTGGGTAATTGCCCTACATAACTCAGTTGGACAGCTCCAAGAAATTCAGAGGCTTTATATGTGTTTGTCATGTAAAATGGGACTGGAGAAAGAGAGATGGAGAGACAGAGGGAGAAATAGACAGAGACAGAGACACAGAGACAGAGACACAGAGTCAGAGACAGAGACACAGAGTTAGAGACAGAGACACAGAGAGACAGAGACAGAGAGAGATAACTAGGTGGCCCTAAGGTCATAAGAGCAGGAGAGCTATTCTTGTCCCCTCACCAGCTGCATCACTAGGGAAAGCTGACCCTTCACCTTATATTGGCAGCAAAATAGAGCTAGCACCAGTAGGGGATGTAAAGGGTATGTTTTTTACTCCCGCTGATGGTCTTGTCCCGCCGCCACGCCAGCCCCAATTAACACACTGAGACTCTGTATTTGATGTATTTGATAGAATTCTGTTGGCTAGTTACTTGTTTCTTATAGGCTAGCTCTGTCTTAAATATTAACCCATTTCTATGTATTTCCACGTGGTCTTACCAGCGAGAGGCGGCTGGCGGTTCTGTTCTCTCCAGACTCTCCATCTTGACCCTTCTTACTCCTTTCTATTTCCTCCTTGTCTCCTAGCCCCACCTATCTTGCTTTCCTATTGGCCAACAGTGCTTTATTCATTAACCGCTATGAGAAACATATACAGAATGACATCTCCCATCAAGGGACACGTGGGTGAGCCATCCAGAAGTTGTGAGAATGGGAGAATTGTCCGCATTACTCATTGGTCTTGTGGTAGGTGCCTGAGCAGGTGAGAGAGCTGGCCTTGAGGTCATAAGAGCAGGAGAGCTATCCTTGCCCCTCACCAGCTGCAACACTGGTTACAGGAGGCCCCTCACCTCACCTGGACAGCATAATAAGAGCCAACCCTGATGACAGTGGTGTGGGGAAGCCTGCCCCAAGGTTGTGAGTGTGGGATAACTATTCCCACTATTCATCTGTCTTGTGTCAGCATGGTTGGGAAAGAGATGCCCTCCCCTCCACATCAGTGCCTGAAGTAAGTACAAGACTTGACCTTGGGGTCATAAGAGTGGGACAGATGTGCCTGCCCTTCATCAGCTGCAGCACTGGGCAACACTATAGAGCTAGTCCTGAAGGTGTAGATGTGAGAGAAGCAACCCTGATGACATGAAAGACAGAGAACTGGCCCGGCCCCTAGCTAGTCACTGCAGGGTGTGATCTGCAATGCTGGAGAGCTCACCCTGGTGGTAAAGACAAGGAACAGCTGTCAGGCTGACTGACCTTGCAGCTGCTCAGGCCCAGAACTAGGGTATATGTTGGCCTATACCATCTGTGATCTGCTGGAACATAGGGTAGGATTGGTCTCCATAACACAGGTCAGCAACTGGATGTCCAGGAACAGTCCCAGTGAGGGCCCAGGATCAATGTGTCGCAAAGACTAGGGGCCTTGAACCAAACTAATGATTGTTTGTGGTGAATGTCTCTATATAAATATGTTTGAATAAAGGGATTTACTATGTAACT
Source organism: Phodopus roborovskii (assembly GCF_943737965.1). Taxonomy (NCBI): domain Eukaryota; kingdom Metazoa; phylum Chordata; class Mammalia; order Rodentia; family Cricetidae; genus Phodopus; species Phodopus roborovskii. The sequence goes on from NW_026125680.1 coordinate 2,493,078, forward strand.
TAATTGTGTCACACTTCACCTTCCATGACAAGATTTTCCCTTTCTTCCTTTATTTTTTTCCTTTTTTATCTTAAATTTTATTTTGTTTTATTTTGGACCAGAGAGTGAGATGGGTGGAATCAGGAGATAAAAAGAATAAATAAAATTTAAAAAAAGAATAAATAAGAAATAAATAAATAAAAGTGAAGAAGGAGAAGGAGGAGAAGGAGAAGGACGAGAAGGAGAAGGAGAAGGAGGAGAAGGAGAAGGAGGAGAAGGAGGAGGAGAAGGAGAAGGAGAAGGAGGAGAAGGAGAAGAAGAAGAAGAAGAAGAAGAAGAAGAAGAAGAAGAAGAAGAAGAAGAAGAAGAAGAAGAAGAAGAGAGCCAGAGCCTGGTATGGTGGCACACTTCTTTAATCCCAGCCCTTGGGAAGCAGAGAGAGGCAGAAGTCTGTGAGTTTGAGGCCAGCCTGGTCTACAGAGTAAGTTCCAGGACAGCCTCCAAAGCTATATGGCAAGACCTTGTCTCAAAAAGCTGAGAGAGAGACCAAGAGAGAGGTAAAGAAAGAGAGAGACAGAGAGACAGAGACAGAGAGATACACAGAGAGAGCACATGGTAGCTGTCCTCCTGGGAACTCTCAATAACCATAGGCCATGGGAAGCCCAAGGTTTGAGGGAATACATTTGACAGAATCTGCAAAAAGAAGATGGCCTGGCCTTAAAAGAGCAAGTATGAAAGGGGTGGAGAGTGTATCTAACTAAGCACAAGGAAATATAATCTTCCATGATGTAAGTCTAGATGTTTTTTGTCTAGATTTACAGAGTATATGCCTATCTGGGACCCACTAAATTAGCACAAGTGAATAATAATTTCTCATTCATAAAAAGCTGAATAGAAAAGATAATAAGACATGACAGAGACCTGCAGGTCTATAGATGAGAATGAGCTTGATGGTATAGTCAACAGTGGGATTAGGCCCCAGTACATGTATTTTCCTCACATAAAACACAGTTTGAGAAAAGTGAGTTCAATCCATGAGACAAATGTTTCTGACCATTGTTACCTAAGATCTAGATATATACATGCCTAATACACACATGCACACAATATACTATACATGGATATATATGCATATAAGGATATTATATTGAGCACTTTATAACTCATCCACTTAAAATACAAAATCAAATGCTTTCTATTGCAGCCACAGAGTTACACTACCATTGTCACTGTCTAATTCTAAAACATTTTCATCCCAAACAGTAGTAAAGCACTTTCCTAGACTATCTGAAGATTCCCCTGCTCATTACAAAAAGAACTGAATTCCATTTTTATTCTTTTGCATGTGGCTATGTATTTACCAGATTTTGTAGACTTTATTATACACATAGTTTGGCAAAGTAAGTCCTCAAGCATCATGGTAGCAAAGGACCAAGTTCAGTGTCTAAGTGAATATCCATGGAAGATGAAGCCATCAAAGAGTCTAACAGAATTAATTGAATGGTATGAGGGGTTAGTGTTACCTGGAGTATATATTTGTCCTCAATGGTCTACTATCAATACCCTAGTTGTATAGGTTTATCCATGATACTGTTAGATGGACTGTTTGGGAAGGATTTTTTTTTGGGGGGGAAGCATTGTTGAGGGAAGAGTTCTGAGTCCCTGATTTTACACGGACACTTTCCTCCCTGAAAATTGTGAGGAAGAAGTAGTAAGAAAAGCAAAGGAAAACTAACCTTCTTCATGTGAAAGACACTCAAGACAACTCTGAGCAAGAGATAGGCTTAATAATCATACAGGGAGGGATAATTTTCTCATCTTTTCTAATAGAAGAAATAACCAAGACTGAAAGAAAAATCCGTTAGGAGTGATAGGAGCCAGTACAAACATACAGTGTTTATATTCATTTCCCCCTTGAATGTTCTCTAATTTTCCTCTCTTCCTAAATTCATGGGATAGATTCCTCAAGACTTTGACAGAATCCCTGAATCTCATGCCTAGCCTTGCTCAGCCATTTACAGCTTTGCACACTGTTCCCCCAGGAGCAACACAAAGCAAGGCATGTCTCCCTGCAATCACTAGGCTAGAGCAAAAGCCATGTCCTTTTGGATACCTTATGGGATTTGTGGCTAATAGGATCAGAATTATTCAACTGGAATAAGAACAGCCTGTTTTCTTTAAAATTTCATCATTTCAGCAAGATTTGTCTGAAACATGGGCATACGGTTCATTTGAATGACTCAAAAACCATACATCAGATGTTGTTCTGTATTGTGTGTATTTACCTTCTGCTTGCATATAACAATCACGAACCAAGTAAATATTATTATCTACTGCAGTTGGATATTTGGCCAGCTGATATTTTGTTAATATTATTGTCAAAAATCTAGTATTCTTTCAAATTTAGTGAGTAATTTGTGTGTACACCAAGGCATCATTGTTTTCTAATTTATAACCAAAATATTAATATCATCTTACAATTTAATAATTTTTGCAAGTGCAATGTCCAGTGCTTTAAAAATTACAGTTGCTGGTGACTGAGTGATAGTTTCGTGGCTTGAGTCAGGATAGGCAAAAAAAAAATCAGTCTTATTCTTGCACACTCTCATGAAAATTCTGGGCAAGATGAGATTCTTTACTTACATGTGAACTTGGAATTGAATCTTCTGTCCAGGCATTCACATTCATCAGTCTTGGCAATTGACTTCTTCTCCATTCGCATTTTTAATAGGAAAGGTGTGATTAGAAATGGTTGGCACTGTGAGTAAATGCTGCAGGTTTTGTCATTAGCATTTGTGAAATGTGAGCTTGCATACTTACACTGGTCCTTTTTTTTTTTTTTTTTAATTGCATGGACAGCATAAATTTAGTAATCCCAAGGACGTGAAAAAAAAATCTTCCGTGCAGAGTAGACAATGTTTTCAAACAGGAAGATTTTGCTGTTTCTCATATGACTTTTTAAGCTGCTAAAGTAGCCAGATTCTTTTAGTTTCTTGGACTAAGCTGTATACTACAAGGAGATTTATATCCTTAGCAAGTGTTCGTATTGTCTTCAAAAATATAGTGCATTGTCACTTTTCTCAGTAGTCAGTCTCTTGGTGGCTGCCCCATATAGTATACTTGTTTTTATCAAGGAGGGTACCCAAGACACTTGTAATTCAAGCAGTTTTCTTTTTTCAAACTTGCAAGTGTCTACTTTAGGTTTTTTGTTTTTTTTTTTTTGTTGGTTTGGGTTTTTTTTTTTTTTTTTTTTTTTTTTGAATAACATTTTGCCTGTGGTCATTTCCATCCCCCTCCAAAGTAACACACATGAAAATGATGAATGATTATACCTTTATTTTTACTTCTTTTGGAGCTGCCAGCCCTGGCTATTTACAGTAGATCATTATATTTTTATAGATCTAAAGAACTCTGCTGAATCAGCAAAGCAAAGGGGTCCAGCAATTTCCCTGATTAGAGCTGCATCTTGTAGATATTGCAAACAACTACTACCAAAATCACTTGGGAGAGAGGGAGGGGAAGACACTGCATATTTTCCATGGCGACAAGTACAATGGAAGCTCTTATAGAATATTGAAGCTATAATCTGTAATAAAGTGAATCATGGAAACATCCCTACTCCCTAAAATTCCCCCAAATACACTAGAGCCCCCAAATTAGTTTAACCTTCAAATCAGAGGGGTAAGACTAGAATTCTCCTTTAAGAATACCATCTTTTCTCTAAGCTCTATATCACTCAAAGGTTCACCAGTCATTTCTAGAGAATTTTTCAGTGATGTGGGTTTTCCAGTCCAGACTGGTTGGTCTGTCCCGTTCTTGGTCTGTCCCGTTCTAGATGCAACAATCATGTTACAATCTCAGTGAAGTCTATGATTTTACATTAAGTAGTTCATCTTGCCCCAGGAAGCCTCAGCCCTATCTGCTCTTTTGTATGGAAATGCTACAGTGTAAGTTCGTATTTACTTTTTATCATATTAACCACAACATGGAACTTTGCTCTTCTGGAGGCATGTGTTTTACCAGGCAGGCAAATAGTAAGCTCTTATTGAATGGTGTACCTAGAGTAGTAAGAAAAGCTTGGCTAAAATATATTCTGCTGTCATCTCTGGGGTACACTTGACCTCTCCTTAAACAACAACAACAACAACAAAGCAACTACACAAATAAGCAACAACAAAACTAAACAAATGAAAGAACTCTCAAGGACCATCCTCAGTGACCCACTAACTTCTAAAGGTTCCAAAACTTTCCAAATCAGTCACTGAGGAACAAGCGTTCACGCGTAAGAGCTGATGGAGAACCCTTCACATTCAAACCATAACGTGTATATCTGATGTTCACAGCCATTTGCAATCTGCCCACCCTACTCATACCAAGTTACTTTTGCCTCCTCTTTTCTTGTCAGTACTTTTCCAAGGTGACACAAAGCCCCTTTGTCCCTGAAATTCTTGCTTTAAAAAATTATTTTATGTACATATGTTTGAACCTAAAAGTATATGTATATGTACCATGTTCATGCAGGAGCCCACAAAGTTTAGAAGAGGCATCTGATGTCCTGGAACTGGAGTTAACTGGAGTTATAGATGTTATGGGCTGCCATGCCGGTGCTAGGAAAGGAACTTATGTCCTCTATAGGAGCACTAAGAATGACTGAGCTGTCTCTCCAGCCTTGGATCTCTGACCCTTTTGTACTTTTCTTACTTTCCCAATCTGCTGTGGTTTAAATTGCATCCATGATGAAAAACTCACAGTAATCCCTTCAGATCACACAAAGACTCTCCTATTACTGACTTCATTAATGTCATTCTCACTGTAAAACTTATGCCACTTAGGCATATTTCATCTCGTATAATTTTCTGATTGCTTCATCTGAGAATGTGGCAAGCCCTTGGTGACACTATTGATCTGGCAATGGTAGGACATTGAAGTCAGTGTTTATCGTAGTATCCCAATAGCTGAACATTTTCTAGGGGAACAAAGGCTCTTTGCCTTAAAATGTGTGTGAAGATAAACATCTGTCTAGATGTTAATTGAGTTCAAGACATCCGAGATGGGAATGCTTTTTAGGTCGTGATGAGCAGTTCCGCACAATGTTTTTTCCCCCACCTTGAGTCAGTCTCTTCTTCCTGATACTATGATAATTTCCCAGTTATGTCAGACCCATTTGGCATCATGGCTTAATCCCTGCTATCTTGAGACTATCTGCTGTTAAGATGACAAAGCAATCCAGACAACCCCATGTTACATTGATAATTTCTTATATCCATTTCAATACATTCATTCTTTTTGTAGCTCTCTGGGAATACAAGTATTCTACTTGAGCCCTGAATTGAGATTTTTTTCCCTAAAGGAACTTTGTATTCCCAAGAAGTGCTTTCAACGAATAGATTCTGAAAATTAGTAAAGATTCATTTTATTAAAAAAATATTTAACAAAATATATTATTTATATATGAACATATAGTATATCAAAATGATCATTTTAGCATTTAGTAAGTATGTAAAAATATTGAGATTTTTCAGCACTTTGATCATGTTTACCATTTTTTCTTTTAGTTGAAAATAGAATTTTTTCATACAATATATTCTGATTAACATTTCTTCTTCCCCAATTTCCTCCAGTTCCTTCTGACTTTCCTACCCATCTTTTTTCTCTCTCTCATAATAATGCAAATTGGCACCTAATAATATAACTATTAAAATAAAATAAAAAACAAATAATCCAGAATAAGAAAAAACAAATAGGAAAAAGAGAGCCAAAGAAAAAGCACATGAAAAATAAACTGACAGATACTGAGATATACACATTTGCACACAGAGAAAACCCATGGAAACAAAATCAGAAAACATGATATATAAGCAAAAAGCCCGAAAGGTTAAAAAAAGTGACAAACAATTATGAAACAAAAAACAAAATAAAAAAAAAAACCCCTCAAAACTACAGAATTTGTTTTTCTGTGTTGGCTTGGTCTTAAGGGTGGTTTGTATGCCCAGGAAGACTCCCTTGGAGAAAACAAATTTTTCCTTTGAGAGTGGTTTTCAGTTGGAGAAAAGATTTGGTTAGAGTTGGGGGAACTTGTCCATTTTTCTCTCTCAGTATTAGGCCCCCATCTTACCTTATGAGCATTTTTCCTGCATGTGTATAAAGTAAGCCACATATGTACTGGGTGCCTTTGGAGGCTAAAAGTGGACATCTAATCCCCTGGAACTTGAGTAATAGATGGTTGTACATTACCCTGTGGGTGATGAAAACTCAACCCAAGTCCACTGGAAGAGCAGTAACTGTGTTTAACTGCTGAGCCATCATCTCTCTAGCCCGCAGGTTTAGCATTTCATAAAGAACAACAGAAAGGTAGCATGGGACTCTACATTTCTGAGCTATCAACCAAAATTATGAGCCTTATTGATTCAAACTACTGAATACTTATTTACTCCATCTATTTCCTTAAATGCTAATTTTCATCTCCTTAATTTATTGTGTCATTAAACCTTAAAAATTGGATTAGTAAAACACTGTTCTCCCTACTTGCAGCAATGTTTCTGTAAATTCCAACCTACACGAAACCACCATAGTGCTATTTCTAAAATTAAATTCTGATTGTATGATGCCCACTTAAAACATATTGATAGTCCTTTCAAGTCCACAAGATAAAATAGAAAACTTCCTGGAGTTGGCTCTAGTCTCCCCTTAATTTCCTTGCCTGTCTCTCTTCAGTCTACTCTTTATACATGAAAACTGAACTCTTTATAGCCTCCCACATGCTGTTCGCTGTCTTCTCACTCTCTCTCTCTCTCTCTCCTCTCTCTCTCTCTCTCCTCTCTCTCTCTCTCTCTCTCTCTCTCTCTCAACACTCTCCTTTTCCTTCTATATTTAATTCTTATTTGTCAAGTATGTTTCGTTTCAGATGCAAGGTATCTTTGACTATTTCTCTGCTCTTGGACTTCTCTTGGATGTGTCTTTTGGAGGCTTTCTTGGTAATCACCTTTAACATACTGCCAAATTCTTGTTTCCAGTGTCTGCACCTGAGGCAGTACAACCAACAACATTCTTCTTTTTTCTTTTTTTAAATTTTCGTTTTTCCAGACAGGGTTACTCTGGCTGTCCTGGAACTTGTCTTCTTTAGATCATGCTGGTCTTAAACTCACAGAGATCCACCAGACTCTGCCTCTTGAGTGCTAGGATTAAAGGTATGCACAACCCCAAATTAAATCAAGAATAGATAATCATTTTAAATGGACCAATAACCCCTAATGAAACAGAAGCAGTCATCAAAAGTCTCCTAACAAAAAAAAAAAAAAAAAAAAAAAAAAACTCAAGGCCAGAAGGTTTCAGTGAAGAATTCTAACAGAAATTCAAAGAAGAGCTAATACCAATACTCCTTAAAGTGTTCCACACAATAGAAACAGAAGGGTCATTGACAAACGCTTTGTACATGGCTACAATTACCTTGGTACCCAAGCCACACAAAGATACAACTATGAAAGAGAACTACAGACCAATATCCCTCATTAACATTGATGCAAAAAATACTAAAGAAAATACTGGCAAATTGAATCCAAGAACACATCAGAGAAATCATCCACCATGACCAAGTAGGCTTCATCCCAGGGATATAGGGATGTTTCACCATATGAAAATCCATCAATGTAATGTATGTAAACACACAGAAAAAGAAAAACCGTATGATCATTTCAGTAGATTCTGAAAATTCCTTTGACAATCAAACACCTCTTTCATGATAAAGGTCTTGGAGAGAACAGGGATAACAGGAACATACCTAAACACAATAAAAGGAATATATAGCAAACCAACAGCCAGTATCAAACTAAATGGAGAGAAACCCAATGTGATTCTTCTAAAATCAGGAACAAAACAAGGCTGACAATCCTCTACACATCTCTTTAATTTTGCACATGAATGTCTAGCTAGAGCAATAAGTTAACAATAGGAGATCAAGGGGGTACAAATTGGAAAGGAAGAAGTTAAACTTTCACTCTTTTATATAATATGATAGTTTACATAAGTGACCCAAAAATAAAATCTACCAAGGAACTTCTACAATTGATACACACTTTCAGCAAAGTAGCAGGATACAAGATTGACAAAAAACAAAAAACAAAAAACAAAAAACAAAAAGCAAAACAAACAAACAAACAAACAAAAAAAAATCAGTAGCCCTACAGATGATAAAAGAGCCGAGAAAGAAATCAGAGAAACATCACCCTTTACAATAGCAACAAAGATCATAAAATATCTTGGGGTAATGCTAACAAAACAAGTGAAAGACCTATATAATAAGAAATTTATGTCTTTAAAAGAAAGAAATTAAAGAAGGTACCAGAAAATTAAAAGATCTCTCAAGCTCTTGAATAGGTCGGATCATCATAGTAAAAATTGCCAACAGCAATCTACAGATTCAATGCAATTCCCATCAAGATCCCTGCACAATTTTCCTCGTAACTTGAAAGAGCAATACTCAACTTTATATGGAAGAACATAAGACCCAGGATAGCCAAAACAACCTGGTACAATAAAGGAACTTCCAGAAGCATCACCATCCCTGACTTCAAGCTCTATCATAGAGTTATAGTCCTGAAAACAGCTTGGTATTGGCATAAAAGCAGACAGGTAAACCAATGGAATTAAACTGAAAACCCTAATAATAACCCATACACTAACGAACACCTGATTTTGACAAAGAAGCTAAAATTATACAAAAGAAAAAAAAGCATCTTCAATAAATTGTACTGGCATAACTGGATGCTAACTTGTAGAAGACTGCAAATAGAACCATATTTATTTTATTTATTTATTGCCATGCACAAAACTTAAGTTCAAATGGATCAAAGACCTCAACATAAATCCAGCTACACTGAACCTCTTAGAATGAATTGGTACAGGAGACCACTTCCTGAGTATAACTCTAGTAGCACAGACACTGAGATCGACAATTAATAAATGGGACCTACTGAAATTGAAAAGCTCTATAAAGCAAAGGACACAGTCAACAAAACAAAATGGCAGCTCATAGAATGGGAAAAGATCTTCACCAACCCCACATCTGACAGAGGGATGATCTCAAAAATATACAAAGAACTCAAGAAGCTAGTTAACAAAACACCCAATAATTCAATTTAAAAGAGGGACACAGAATTAAATAAAGAATTCTAAATCAGTAGCCCTACTTTTTTCAGACGACAAAGAGACAGAGGAAGAAATCAGAGAAACATCACCCTTTACAATAGCCACAAGCAACATAAAGTATCTTGGTGTAACGCTTACCAAACAAGTAAAAGACCTATATAATAAGAACTTTGTGACTCTAAAGAAAGAAATTAAAGAAGATACCAGAAAATGGAAAGATCTCCCATGTTCTTGGTTAGGTAGGATTAACATAGTAAAAATGGCAATCTTACCAAAAGCAATCTACAGATTCAATGCAATCCCCATTAAAATCTCACCACAATTCTTCACCGACCTTGAAAGGATAATAATCAACTTTATATGGAAAAACAAAAGACCCAGGATAGCCAAAACAACCCTATACAATAAAAGAACTTCAGGAGGCATCATCATTCCTGATTTTAAGCTCTACTACAGAGCTATAGTTCTGAAAACAGCCTGGTATTGGCATAAAAATAGACAGGTAGACCAATGGAATCGAATTGAAAATCCTGATATTAATCCATGCACCTATGAACACCTGATTTTCGACAAAACAGCTAAAATTATACAATGGGGCAAGGACAGCATCTTTAACAAATGGTGCTGGCACAATTGGATGAGGGTGTGTAGAAGATTGCAGTTAGACCCATGTCTGTCGCCATGCACAAAACTCAAGTCCAAATGGATCAAAGACCTTAACATCAATCCAGCCACATTGAACCTCTTAGAAGAGAAAGTAGGAGGTACCCTTGAACAAATTGGTATAGGAGACCGCTTCTTGAACATAACTCCAGGGGCACTGAAAGAAACAATTAATAAATGGGACCTTTTCAAACTTAGAAGCTTCTGTAAGGCAAAGGACATAGTCGACAAGACCAAACGGCAGCCCACAGACTGGGAAAAGATTTTCACCAACCCTATATCTGACAAAGGGCTGATCTCCAAAATACACAAAGAACTCAAGAAACTAGTCAACAAAACACCAAATAACCCTATTAAAAAATGGGGTACAGAACTGAAGAAAGAATTATCAATGGAGGAAATCAAAAAGGCTGAAAGACACTTAAGAAAATGCTCCACATCCTTAGCTATCAGGGAAATGCAAATCAAAACAACTTTGAGATACCACCATATAGCCACTTTGGAAATCTATATGATGTTTCCTCATGAAAATGGGAATCAGTCTACCTCTAGATCCAGTAATTCCACTCTTAGGCATATACCCAAAAGATGCACATTCAAGCAACAAGGGCATCTGTTCAACTATGTTCATAGCAACATTATCTGTAAAAGCCAGAACCTGCAAGCAACTTAAATGCCCCTCTACTGAAGAATGTATGGAAAAAATGTGGTACATTTACACAATGGAGTACTAATCAGTGGGAAAACAAAACAAACAAACAAACAATGGAATCTTGAAATGGATGGAACTAGAAGAAACCATCCTGAGTGAAGTAACCCAGTCAAAAAAAGACTAACACAGTATGTACTCATTCATATATGGCTTTTAGACATAGAGCAAATTATAACCAGCCTACAAGCCACACTGCCAGAAAAGCTAGGAAACAAGGAAGACACTAAGAGAAACATACACGGTCCCCCAGAGAAGGGGAAAGGGAAAAGATCTCCCAAGCAAATAGGGAGCATAGAGAGAGGGAAGAGTGAGTTAGGAGGATGAGGAGGGGAGAGATGGGCATAAGGGAGCAGGAAGATTGAGTCAGGGTAAGAATGGAGGAGAACAAGAAAAAAGATACTATAATAAGAGGGAGCCATTATAGTTTTAAAGAGAAATCTGGCACTAGGGAAATGCCCAGAGGTCTACAAGGATGACGCCAAATAACAATCTAAGAAATCGTGAAGAGGCTACCTTAAATGCCCTTCCCTGATAATGACCTCCTTATATGCCATCCTAGAGCCTTCATCTAGTAGCTGATGAAAGCAGAAGCAGACACCCACAGCTAAACAGTGAGCAAACCTCTTGGAATCCAGTTGAAGAGAGGGAGCAGTGATAAGCAAAGGGGTAAAGATCAGGCTGGAGATACCCACAGAAACAGCTGACCTGAACAAGGGGGAGCGCATGGACTCCAATCTCATAGCTGGGAAACCAGCATAGGACTGACCCTGATTCTTTGAATGTGGGTGTTAGTTAGGAGGACTGTGCAGTCTATGGGGCCTCTGGTAGTGGATCAGTATTTATCCCTAGTGTACAAATGGACTTTGGGAGCCCACTCCACATAGAGAGATACTCCCTCAGCCTAGACACATGGGGGAGGGTGTAGGCCCTGCTCCATATGATATGACAGACTTTGAAGACTCCCCATGGAAGGCCTCACCCTCCCTGGGGAGTAGAAAGGGGCTGGGATGGGGGCTGGTGGGGAGGACTGGGGATGACAAGAGGGTGCCGGAACTGGGACTGATATACAAAACAAGCTTGTTTCAAATTTAAATTGAAACATATGAAAAGAATGGCATGCACAGCCACCTAACAACATTCTTAAAGGTCTGGCCCCTAGAACCAAGCTGACTGCAACTTTAAGTTATGGGGTTTTAGGTAATTTGCTTGCTATCTTCTTTCCTCAGTTACCTTATGTGTAAAATGGGGTTGCTGTGATGGAGAAATTAATACATGGGGCATGCTTAGAATTCTTTCTAGTTCTATACAGAAGGACTATACATACATTAAATGTAATAATTTATATGGCAAGAATCTAGCAGAATGTCTTGAACAATTAAACACCAGCTATAGGCGAATTTGCTCAGAGTCACATGTTTTTTGGTGAGGTACAGTTAACACAATGGAAACTTAACCTTTTCAAAAGTGTACAGGTCAGTAGCATTTACTGCAGCTACAGTGTTATGCACCCATTACTTCTATTCAATTCCAGAATCGTTCTAGTGCTTTGAAAGAATGTTGCATGGCTACCCAATAGTCAGTGAATTTCTGCACCCATTCTTAGTTGTTGCTTACAGAGAATATGACAAAAATATAATGTAGCAGCCCCACTGTACAAATAAGCATTGTCCTTTCAAAATGGAACCTATATCAAAGAAAGTTAGGATATTAAAGTGCACCCCCTGGGTCAGTCAGGCATCAGAATAAAATTCTCCAAGGTCATCACTGTAATGCCACGTGTGGCATTACTCATCCTTTTAACTAATACAAGATTTCTTTGAAATGGCACAAAAGTAACAGTTTTAGTTCAATTGAGGACTTTAGAAAGAAAGCATTCCACATTGTATAAGATGCACTTAATGCAGTCTGGCCTTTTGAAGTCTACCATCTGATGTATGTGGTGACAAGAGAGAAGAGCTCAGAGCAGGTGCTGTTGACAGCATCATTCCTGTGTGCCATCCTTGGCTCTGTGACTCCAGAATGACATTAGGTCCCTGTTGAAAGAGCCATTCAGATTATCTGCTGCCCACCAGCTCAGTCCATGCATATTCATACTTGAGAACAACACTGCCTTAATAAAGAGCGTTTTGACATTTCTTAGGGCCTAGCTATGGCTATTGATTTCCTCTCTATTTCCATTGCCAGCTGCTGCCACTTTCCTGACCCTTTCAAGTCCAATTACACTCATATACTGGACCATTTCCTGCCTAGTCTCTGTGTGTGCGTGTATGTGTGTCTGTAAAGGACCTCTGTGGTAAGGGAACTGTATTCTGGTATCAGGCTCATGTTGCAAATCTGATTTCTGCTATTAGCTTTTGCCTGCTGGATTTCCTAGATTCCTAGGTCCATTGCTTTTTACCTCCTAGATTCTAGAACCTTGAATTCCTTTTGTTGATTTTGGCAACCACTGAGAATTTATACCCGAGCCTACTGTTCTGATCAGGCTGCTGTCTAGATGTCTCCATTTCTGACATTGGTACTGAATTTGTCCTGATGAATATATTTCATGTTTGCACCTAACAGGAGATATTGTAATATTATCATTAACAATGTACTTGCTTTAAAGTTGGTTATGAGTTTCCTCTCATATATGAGTGTATATATGAGAGGGAAAATTTAAAAAAAAATATTGTGCATGAAGGGTGGTAGTACCATTTAAAAATCTATTATCAGATTCATTTTTATTTTCTAATTAAAAAGGATGATAAAATTCAATCAGCACTTACATTTAATGCCTCATTTTGGGACACTTCTTTTCAATTCATAAAGGGGATTCACATCAAACTGAAAACTCTGCACAATCCAACCTTTCTTAATGAAGTAAGGAGCCTGTAAAACTCCTGTTGCTACTCTTCATCAGTAGGGAACCCCAAGTCCCAGTTGCTTTCTGCTGTGCAAAATATGTGGCAAGAGAGAAGTCAGGGCTGATTGTACAGACCAAAGGCTAATCAGTACACTCACTGACTGCTACATGATTTATGTTGCAGAAAAAAAATACGCTCTCTTGCATAGCCAGGCTAGACAGTCTAAGGCTATATCAGAAGTAGCCATAGGGCTGCAAAGATGGATGAGAGATACCAGGCACTTGCAATGATTGATTTTATAGCATAGAGAAGACTGGATACTATGTAGGATAGGCTTGCATATCAGGTGGGTGCTGAACAATTTCCTCATGGGTAAGGTTAAGACCAACATGTCAGCTAAGAGGGGGTGTGGCTTAGTGACATCCTGAATTTTAGCCCTTCTGTGCTGTCTTCTAGGAAGGTTGATTGCCCTCTCGTGGTGGTATGGGACCTCATTAACCCTTCCCTCATCCATAATGGAATGTTGATGGACTGTGTATTGGGCAAGTCTTAGGCAGGTAGCTACTGCTGGGGTAAGTTCAGGAACATAGCCATCATGCCATGTGTAAAAGACAGCATTTCATAGCACTTCTTCCCCGTTCTCTGCCTCTTACCTGTCTTTTCACCCACCCAGCTTCAGTACTGTTCCTTCAGCCTTGGCTGTGGGTGTAGATTAGTGATACAAATGTCCTACTTATGGCTGAGCACTTGACAGTCGCTTACTCTCAGCAGTTTGACTAGTTATAGGCTTATATATTAACCTGCTACAGACAGAAGCTGCTTTGCCCAGTGCTGACAGCAGCACTAATTGGCCCTGTTGTTGGTTCTCTTCTCTGATGTTAGGAGAACCTCAGAAGTCAGTCATTTCCTTCTGTTTAATTCTCCCTTTGGATGGTCAGAGTAGCAATATAGTCACAGTGTTTAAGCTTCATTTGTCTCAATTTTATTATCTGTTTTCTAAGATAATAATAATACTTGTATCATCAACTAGTTGGTAAGACTCAATGAAATTATATATATATATATATAATTATATAATATATAAGTATTGATATTTATTATATGTAATTATATTTTGTATAGTACATTTCAATAGTCTATCAATTAGTGTTGATATAATATTCATGCTTACCTAAATAATTGATACATAATATATTTCAACATATAAACATAATGATTACACATAGCATATAATAAATATTGCTCTCTGATTTTACTCTCATCACTAAAATGACAATTGTTATGGTTAATACTGAGTTGTGTATTATGTTATTTCAAGCATAGGAAGTCACTTGGGTTCTCAAAGCTGCAGTCAGTACCATACTCTTCTGTTAATGTCACATGCCAATGATGGCACATAAAAGGTCAGTGCCAGAGTCTACTGCAGATTTAAGATCTTTTTTCTTCCCGTCTGAATTTTGAACATCCTGACTGAGCATATTCTTGGAGAGTTACAAGAAGACTCTTCATAACACGAGTTACTTTCGTAGTAACATGAGTTCTAATAAGTCTTAATAATAAAAGCCCAAAGTCAGATATTAGGGGGTGAAAGCTGAAAGATCAGAGTGGCAGAGAGCCACTAGAGCTCTTAGTTCTACAAAATCCTCAGTCTGAAAAGAGAGCGAGTTCTTGTATCCTCCTGCATACATTCCTTGCTCTGCCCAGCCATTTCATTTTCTGTCTCTCTGTACAGAACTCCAGACCTCTATGGTTAGCTAGTGGCTAACTCCACCCTCTGATCTTCAGGCAAGCTTTATTTGTTAGAGGACAAACAAGATATTGCCACATTAGCATTCTTTTTATGGTGTTTATATGGTCTGCTTATTAACTACTATTGGATGTAGAGCTGGTAAAGATTATCCTCATATCCTATAGGCTGTCTCTTCAACCTGCTATTTTTAGTAAACTAAAGGAAAAGGAAACCTAGGGGGAAAATGAAACTTCTCAGGATAGGGTTTCTGTGGGACCTGCTCTAGCTTCTGGGATTCATGAACAGTGAATATAGGCACATATACGTAGAGTGTAATAGTTTTGCCTCAAATATATGATGTTTGCAACAGCTTTCATAAGATGTAATTCATAATCCATAAAATTCAACTGAAGTAGGAAAGTCAGTATTTTCTCATGGATTCATACTGTGGCATGACAATCACCATGATCCAATTTCAGAATATTTTATTGTTATCCAAGAAACTGAAAGTAATTGTGTACCATTCCCCAAAAGCCAACTAGCACTAGCCAACCAGTGATGTATATTCTCTCCAGTTAGAATTAGCTACTATGGACATTTTATGTAAGTGGAATCATGTGACATGATTTATCATTTATTATTAACATGATTCTTATTATGTATCAGTAAATACTTTTTTCCCTTTATTGATGCATAGCATTCTAATATTTAGTGCCTTCTAATATTAAAATTATGGTCAACATTAGTCTTCCAGTTATACAACATCCCCAGATACCAGGCATTGTGGTGAATATCTGTAATCCCACTATTTAGTAAACCAAAGCAGAAGGATTACAGGTTGAAGGCTATCTTGTACTATATAGGAGCTTCAGACCACCCTGAGATAGTAAGAGTCTGTTTCCATTTTGATGAAATGGGAATGAGTAAATAAATAAATACAGCTAGCTAGAATTACCTCCAACATTTCTTCACTTTCCCCAATTGCAGGGAGCCCTGGGAAGTTATACATATTTTTGGATACATGGAGAGGAATAGATATGTCTATCATACTCATTTAGATGTTCTGTTCTAGGTTCTATGTTCTATCACCAGATGCTTGGGTCTTAACACTCCTACAGATATTCCATTCACTCCCAATCATATCTTTTCTATTCATGAAAGAGTTATTGTCTATTAGAACAAGACACATAAAGAGAATCTTTAAGCTTTCTAACCTTACATTAACAGGCAGGGTCTTTCATCTGCAAGAGGCTGAAGGGAAGCATTATATTTGTTACTTTTTTCATAGCTATAGCCAGAATGCCTAAAAAAGACAACTTAGAAGAGAAATGATTTATTCTAGTTCACCATTTCAGATAACTTTGTCCATGGTTTCATCATGGTGGTAGGGCAGATAGGGGATGATGATGTTTACCTTATGGTAAATAGAAAAGAGAAACAGGAAGTGGCTGGACAAAATATATTCCTCAAATTCATGTTCCCACAGACCTCCTTACACCAACCATGTTCCTCCTTCTATAAATTTTCAGAACCTCCCACAAAAGTGTCTTCAGCTGAGGACCAAGTTTTCAACATGTGAGCCTGTGAGAGATGTCTCATATTTAAGCCATAACAAGAGCTATCTTGCAAGTCTCATTTCACTCCCCATATTATTTCAGTTTTGTACAGGAGGTCACTTACTCTCTTTCTAGATTCTTGCTGACCATGCAGAATTGAGCAGGACAGTAGTACCTGTCCACGTTAGGCTAGCATTTGAATCAAAATAACTCTAAAGGCAAGTGATATTAGGCACTGTGGGAAAATACTGTTGGTATAGAATTTAGAGTCAGATGAATCTGGGTTTGAATTCTCAAGCTTTTGAACTTCTTTCAATCAAAAAATTACTTATCTATAAAGGAACAAAATCCTACCTGTTCTACAGGGTAGTGGCAAAGACTGAATTCAGCTCAGTGCCTGACCTATATAGCAAGCTGCTCATAAAAGCAAAACCATACTACTCTTACATAGATATATTTAATTTAACAGATTTAACAGTGCCCTGTTTTGTGGCAATTAATAGTGAGTTGATAGTCAGACAGTCATGGATTTGAATCTGCGTTATTAGGCATGTAACAGGTGAATTTCATATTGCTTATCTGGGGACAGTCTTTCTAGGGTTGCTGAAAGTTTTAAACATGATGTTTAGTAAAGTATGTCAGCACATGATGCTGATTTAATACACAAGAGCTGTTGCTACCAATGAGATGACAAATATGTATTCAAGTATGTTTGCATCGTCCACATAGTGTTTGCTTCCTATTATTCTCAGTATAAACTCTATGTTCTTGTCCATGGCTCATAATGTCCTATATAATCTGGATTTCCATATTTAACAAATTTAAATCCTAACATTTGCTTTCTTGGTATGTTTCCATCATACCATACTCTTTTCTGCTTCGGGGATCTTTATATTTGCTATTCCACTTCTATATGTAGCCAGATCTTTATGTTTCTGGCTTGTCAATTTGGTTTTTAATTCAGAAATTACTTCCTTAGAAGTCCTTTATCAATCCTCTCAACAGAGCTTCCTAATCTCCCAGTCACTGTTATGTTATTTAGCTGTGTTTTCTTCATGGCATTTAATGCAATTTAAAATTATTTCTCTGGTCATTCTGTGTATGGTAAATTTACTCCATTAGATTATAAATCCTACAAGGAAAGCCACTTTAACTATTTAGCACATTGCTATGTTATCACTCCTAGAGTGGACCTTTGGGAATAGTATATAAAGGTTTGTTGATTAGATGGATGTACAGACATGACAAAGATCTTCACTATAGTTCTAGGCATCATTACTATGGCTAGGAGTAGTATCACTTCACCGTATGGGACTGTTGCAGATTACACAGAAAACAGATCATTAGAATGCCTCATTTTTCCAGCTGGAATGGGTCTGAATGTGACAACCATAGCATTTATCTTGAGAAGGTACATTGGATGTCTAGATGTTTTCATTTTTAGCTATTGTGAGTAGTGCAGCAATACACATGGATATGCATTTCTGTGGTATATTTACTTAAATTCCTATGAGTATTTGTCCAGGTGTGGTATAGTTGAGTCATTTAGTAGTTCTAGTTTTAGTGTTTTTTCTTTGTTATATATATATATATATATATATATATATATATATGTATATATATATAAATAAATAAATATATATATATATATATTTTTTTTTTTTTTGAGAAACCTCCATGTCTTAGTTATTGTTTTATTGCCATGACAAAGCACCATGACCAGGGCAACTTAGAAAAGAAAGCATTCAATATGGATTTACTTACAGTTTCAGAGGTTGAATCTTTGACCATCATGATGGGGAGCAAGGTAGGAGGCAGGCTATCATGAAACTGGGGCAGTATCTTAGATTTTATATCTTGTCTATAAACATGAAGCAGAGAGAAAATGGTATGGGCTTTAAAAATTTCAAAGTCCACACCTCCAACAAGGCCACAGCTTCTAATCCTTCCCAAAAAGTCTACCAATTGTGGACCAAATATTCAAATATATGAGCCAGCTGGTTGTGATGGCACAAACCACTGATATAATTTGCTAAAATAGGCGGAGGCAGGAGAATCATGAGTTCAAATATATAAACCTATGAGGACCATTCTAATTCACACTCCATATTAATTTGTACAGTGTTTGTGGCAACTTACATACCTAATAATAGTAAATAATGATTCTCCTTTCCCCACATGTTCATCATCATTTATTGTCTTTTTGTTTTTAATGATAGCTCTTTTGGGGGTAGTAAGATGGAAGCTTAATACAATTTAATCTTCATTTTCATTTTTGTGTTAGCTAAGGTGTTGAGCACTCTTTCAATATTTATTGGTCATGAATAATGAATAGATAAGGAAAATACACATGACATTTTATTCAACCATAATGAAAAGTGAAGTCATGACATTTGCAGGAAAGTGGACAAATACATTTTCTCCCAATCACTCTGTGTGTGTGTGTGTGTGTGTGTGTGTGTGTGTGTGTGTGTGTGTGTGTGTGTGTGGTGTATTTAAATCCTGAGTTAGAAAAGGAAACTTGAGAGAAGAGGAAGAGGTTTACAATTATTTGGATTTATTTATTTTTGTTTTGACTACATGCATATATGTACATCACATGCATACTTAGTGTCTTCGAAATCAGAAGAGCACATCCAACAGCCTAGTAGTTGAGTTACAGACTGTTGTGAGCTACTATGTGGTTGCTGGAAATTAAACCCAGTTTCTATGCAAGAAGAGGAAGTACTTTTAACCACCAAGCCATCTCTGCAACCCTAAGAGGAAGAGATCTTAAGGGAGGGGAGAGGAAGTAAAAAGAGAGAGTAATGACATGTATGTGAAATGAAAGAAAAATTAAGGACTGTTTGGTGGAAGGAAGAGGACATGCAAAGGCCTACATGGGGAATGGTCCAAGAGTAGATTCAGAAATGTAATGCAATATAGTATGAAAATGGCATAATGAAATTCATTATACTGTTATATTAGCCAATGACATGTTTGTGGAGGCATCTTAGGCATTGTGTAATTCAGATAATCCCATGTTATCTGCCTTATTTTGCATATAGATGTGGGTTTGGAATGCTGTCCAAGTTCAGTTGGGGCACTGGGAGAATGAGACACCTGAACCAGTACTGGGGAGCTAGGTGGGTTGTCAGCCTATGTGTACAGATGGTGACTCTACTGACAGCAAAGTCTATGGTGTAGTATTCTGGGATTGACAATTTTAGTGTACATGGTCTTATTAAGAAGATAATTGTCTCTGGAAAAATAAGCAACGACAGCCTGCTGTCCCTGCAGAATTCCCAAAGGCAGAATGTCCTTGTCAGAGACACTTTTCTTCTTTCTTCTTTGGTTTGAAAAATTAACCAGGAAAAAGGAATTAACAATATGCTGTGTCACAATTTAGTGGTCCACATGATAGAGTTTGCCGGAATCTGTCTAACAATTAGAGAGTTTGGACTTCCCTCCCGAGACTCCCTGTTTTCTGATCAACATTTCCCATGAATTGTGCCCTTTTTTTTGCTTTTTTTTGAGACAGAGTTTCTCTGTGTAACAGCCCTGGCTATTTGGGAGGTTACTATGTAGACCAGGGTGGCCCCGAACTCACAGAGATCTGTCTCCCTCTGCCTCCTGAGTTCTGGGATTAAGATTGTGCCCTGCATGAATTGTGCTTCTTGGAGTTCTCTAGTTTTTAAACATTAAAAAAAAGATTTATTATTTTATGCATGGTGTGTTTTGCTTGAATGTATGTATATTGTATCACATGCCCATAAAGGTCAGAAGAGGGCATTAGATACCCTGGTTATGGATGATTGTGAGTCAACCATTTTAGTGCCGGGAACCAAACCTGGCTGTTTTGTAAGAGCAGTATGTGCTTTTAACCTCTGATTCATCTCTCCAGCTCTCTTGGAGATCTCTTGAAGCACTAAGAATTAATATAAATGACAAACTCAAAGACTGTAGATTGTAAAAATTAGAGAAGTCCATCTGTCCATGTCATTGGTCACTTTCCTGGAGGTTCTATTGGCCCTTTAGAAGCTCCTTTGTTTTCTGATGCCAATGTTTCAGAAACCCACTTGTCAGTGTTGCAGCATTTGAATGGATTAAGTAGGGTTGGAGGAAAACTGCAATTAAAAAAAATGTAAGAACATAAGAGGAGTTGAATGTAACTGCTTTTCTACTAGTAAATGTAGAACAGAATCACTTGAGAAGGTGAGAGAAGGAAGAGCTGCATGCAGAAGGCATATTATCATGCCCTAACCTCAGAGTGTTTTCTTCCACACATCAGGTACTTGAAGCTTAGCATTAAAATACTCCCACTCTGATGATTTTCACACAGATGCTTTCTGCAGCACATCTTTGATAAACACTGGCATAGTTTCATGAGAGCTTTGCTTACATGTGGAAAATGAAGTGTGGCGAGGACAGTGAGGTGTGGGTTAGAAATATCCATACTGGAAATGCTGTAAAAGATTATTGCACCTAAGGTGGGCTCTGAGCCATGCTGCTGAAAGTCTCTTTTAATTTGTACTTGGATATAAATTTAATACCCTTTTTTATGATACTTGAAAGAGCTGTGTAATTTCATGGTCTGGTCATTACCATTGGTGTTAAAGGAATGACTGGTACTGATACTTAATATATCTTGCCTAGTTTCTTAATGACTGAGAAGCACATGACATAAGAGCTCCCTTGTTTGCATACAGAACACACATACAGATAGGGAGCACCTGTTCTTTGGTGGGTGGGGTTGACTGGCTGTATCTTCCTTCCTCAGGCGTTCATGCTACCCTCCCTCCTCTTTCCTTTGCTGTTCTGAATACATACACTGGGATAGTTTATTTGACTCACTGGAACTCCAGGTACCTCTAGGCTTTAAATTTCAAGTTAACAAAACCTTAGAAAGCAGCAGGAATTGTACATCAGCTAGGACACTTACAAAAAAAATATTGGGTACCAAAGTAGGAAAAAAGAAGGGGGAATGGGTGCATAGACTATATGAATGTCTCTTTCCCCTCTCACATTAACAGGACGAGCATGTGGGGTGTGACAGTGATGTGGAAGAACTTACTTTCTCACCAGCCTTGGTAAACTACCTTAGTTCTGTACTTTATGCCTATGCTTAACCAAGGATGTCAGACAGAGATAAAATGTCCTCCACTTTATATTCAGAATACTGCCTAATATCTATTCCTATGTGCCCAGAATGGAATGCTTGAAGTAGTTGTGCTAGAGACATGAGTTGTGATAGATAGAAATGTATGTGGTCTCGTTTCAATTTCCCATCCCCATAAGAATGAGACTGACAACTGAAAACAGCATTATGGCAGGATTGAAAAGTCACAGCAGTTAAATATATTGGAGTTCATGGCTCCCAACAAGTATAGATTGCACTGAGCAGGGAAGGCTGGGATGTGGCTTGAGTTTTTCATGCCTGGGCAAGAAAGAGACAGAGAAGTGTGCAGGCAGGATGCAGCGAGTAAGCTGAGCACGCCCCTCTTCTCAACAAATGGCCAGCAGTGTAGCTCCTTTCATTTAATCTCTTTCCTGTCCTGTCTAGGACAAAGTAGGCTCTGTTGAAGTATCCCTAGGGAGTTAGGATGGTGGGGGCTGAGTGACTCCGTGAATAGATTGAATGATTTTTGGTATGCGAAGCATCTTGCCAATTATTTTGCATAAACAATGTCAAAGAGCCACAAAAGCTTGCTTCTCATTCCCATTACTCTCATAGCTTCCTGCATGCTGATTTGCTCCAACTTCCCAGAGAGCTGCTCCCATAAAGATGATAGGCATGAGGATGGGGGTATGATGGTGGAGAAACTTTTAGCATATAGATTGATTTTAATACTCATTTAGATTTAATAGAATAATTATTGAGATTAATTATTGAGATAAATGGCATGCCATGTAATTGAATATTGTATAAATAAGATATAGTGGCTATAATTATAGTTCTACAAATACCATAATAGGTGTATTAAGAGGAGTCAGTGAGCCATGAAGTATTTCATCTAAGGTCAATATTTCTAGAAATCTTTAAGGAATTTCAGACTGTAAATAATTACCCCTTTGATTCTTAGCTAGAATATATGTAGTAAGCAGAATTGTGGTCTTAAGGGTGCTTACTTTACTGACCTGGTGTGCGGTGTGTCAGCTGACCACATGAGTGAGTACTTTCTGTGTTGCCTTGTACTAGGATCTATGGGAAGTGGTATTAAAACCATTGAGTTAAAATACATATTGATTAGATGCTATGGAGACAAGTTACAATTTTTGTGTATTAAATTGCATGGAATGTTCTTTTATTTATGTCACTAGGATATTCAAGATAAATTACTGTGAGTTTCTTTAGTCATGTGGTGTATTAACTTTCAGTGTGTGTAAAGCAACTATGTAAAGCATACAGATTCAGAGACCAAACTAAGCTCATCCAGTGCTAATTATATGACTTTGACAATGGTGTTTCAACCCTGCAGTTCTCCCTTGCTTTGCTTTCAGAATGGTAATAACAACAATATTTTTTTTCTCATTGTTAGTTCTAGAGATGAATCAAATAGGGCATAGAAAAGCCCTATATGGATAGTAGAAGGCTAGTCAGTGTTCATTTTCCTTCTATAAGTACAAAGCAATTTTCAAGCAAGGGATTGTCATCATGAACTTGAATGGTTACTTAGATCCAAATACTAACCTCATTCTCATTAACCAATTTGAAGAGACCATCATCCTTATTTTTACTTGGGTGTTATATTTCTAAGCCATCACTTGCCTATTTATCAGATGTGGCAGGTAGGGCAAACCATAATCTCCTTGTATTTCAGTTTCTTCATCCATTATTTGGAACAATCATCTGCCTCATAGGCTGATCCAGAAGATTAAATCATAGAAGCGACAGGCTTACACTGCGCCTGTCTAAAAGAAATACTCAATTAAACTAGCTGTAGGCCTTAGTCTGAAATAGGTAAATTCACAACAGGCTTATACAACTTGTTTACAATTAGAATAATAACCTTTGCTAAATCAATGGTGTTGGTTGTAGAGCATCTCAGAGGTTTATCATCTTCTAAATTTGTTTTTCTAAATGATTGTTGGATATCTATTAAGAGTGCTATGAAAATTTCTCACTATTTAAATAGGTATGAAGAAAATAGCCATCCTTGTTACTCCCATAGAGCTTCTATTCTAGATTGTCTGTGGACTATTCTACTAGATGCTAGAAAAATATGCACTGTGGCCTTGGAGTTTTTATATTGTATTCATCTTCAGTTCTTTTCAAGCTTTATTTGGAAATATAATAATAGCATAGTTGGGTTTACCATGTACAGGTATATAAAAAAAGATTGTGTGGCTGGCACCATGAGACAGGAAGTATAGTATAAGAAAGACGTAGATGGAAAGTAAGAGGACTGGAAGCAATGAGCAATAGTAGGACAACAGAAAAGTATCTTGCAATTTTATGAGCCAATTTGTAAACTTCATTTGACCAAAGAAACCCTTGTGTAGCATGCTGTAAGTAACTGGCATTATGTAGTTGAGTGTCTTATTAGAGTTTCAACTGCTGCAATGAAACACCATGTCCAAAACTCAAGTTGGAGAGAAAAAAGGTTGATTTGCCTTATAATTCCGTATCACTGTTCATCAGGAATGTAAACAGGGCAGGAACCTAGAAGCAGGAGCGGATGCAGAGGCCATAGAGGGGTTCTGCTTACTGGCTTGCTTAGCCAACTTTAGTATAGAATCCAGGATCAACAGCTCAAGGATGGCACTCACTACTCACAGTAGTCTGGGTTGTGCCCAATCAATTACTAATTAATAAAATGCCTTAAAGCTGGACTTACAGAGACATTTTTTTCAGTTAAGGTTCCCTACTCTGATGACTCTAGCCCATGCCAAGTTGACATAAAACTAGCCAGCACAATGAATGAAATAAGAACCAAATTTCAAATGCACTTAATTATCAGGAGAGGAACCGAAACAGAAAAATAGTACACAAAGTGCTATTTCCTCAAAGTTGCAGCTTTTATTCACTTTTTATGCTGAGTTATTGTGGTATATATGAAAATTATTAGTAATGAACAATTGTGATAAAACCTACCCAAGGAGATGATGACGAGGGTGGTAATAGTGGTAATTGGAAGAAATGGTTCAGTGATTCCATCTCTCTGAATTTATTCTAAGGAATCAATTAGACAACAATGTCATGATGTGTGTGCAGAGCATTTATCTCAGCATCTCAAACACTTTCTAAATGACTAAATCATCACTTCTGTGCTTGAAAATTGCCTTGACCCTCATCTCCTACATTACATTTACTTCCTTCAGTACTCTAGAAGTGCTATCATAAATTTGGTGTTGATCATGTCCAGGCATTTTTTCCTTTCTTTTTGAGATTATAATACAATTGCATCATTTCTCCCTTCCCATTCCCCCTCCAAACTCTCTCATATACCCATTCTTGCTGTTTCAAATTTATGACCTTTTTTTTTATCAATTGTTGTTACATGCATGTGTGAATATGTATATACATGTATATTTATGAATACAACCTGTGAAGACTGTATAATATTACTTGTATGTATGTTTTCAAGACTGAACACTTGGTGTATTTATGTTCTTTTCCCTGGAGAAGACCATTTCTCTTGATCTTAGTATTCTTTAGTTATTTTTTAATTTTTTTTTCTAATTTTACATATCAATCCAAGTTCCCTCTCCCTTCCATCCTCCCATGCCCCCCAACCTTCTCTCCCATCCCATTCTGCACCCACTCACAGAGAAAGTGAGACCTTCCAGGAGGGACCTTCAAAATGTGTCATGTCATTTGGAGCAGGGCCTAGGCCCTCCTTCCTGTCTCTAGGTTAAGGGAGCATCCCTCAGTTGTTTGTAGTTCTTTGTCTAGGGTTGAGACTTCATGGGATTTTACCAATCCACTTTGGCTTGTCTATTGGAGTTATCCTTTTCTAAAAGCTGATATTTAGGCATTTATGGTGGTGAGATTTTATGGATGTAGCTTCTGAAATTACCAAGAGAGACACTCTCACAGCAAACTCCCCAATCCTTTGGATCATATAATCTGTCCATCCCCTCCTTTACAATGTTCTCTTGGCCTTAGATACAGGAGCTATTTGGTAGTTCCATTGAAACTGGGCTTCACAACTCTGCATTTTGATTGGTTGTGGTTTTCTGTAATGGTCTTTGTTGCAATGAGATATTTTCTTGATGAGGGGCGAGGACTACACTTATCTATGGATTTAAGGACAGATATTTAGAGTGCAATTAAGGATTATGCTGGTTTAGTAAAGTAGGTTCTTCTCCAAGATCCATGACTTCACTATCCCCAAGTAGTTGCTTAAATTTTTTAATAACAGGCATGGTTTTCCTCTCATTAAGCAGATCTTAAAGTCCAATTAGAGAGTTTGGGCATTATATATATTTTTTTACATTTTCACTGTCATATATGTGTCCACAGCAACATAAAATCATATTTTAAGCTTATCAAATATGATACCATAATCTACCTACCTTTCTGTAGCATCTTTGTTTTTGAAATATGTCCAGTAATATAGGTCTAGCTGGACAGTTCTGAACTCCAGCTACTTAGAACACATCTTATTGTCCCTTGATCTCAGACATTTTTGTTCATTTGGTCTCACTTGGAGTCTAGGAATTTATATTGCAAACACATTTCTTTGGTCAAACTTTGAGAATTGCTGCTCTAGTTTCTTAATTTTAGCTATGGGATAATAGTATGTCTACATGTACCACAATGTATTTACCTATTTCCTTAACCTCTCTATATACATATTACAAATAAACATACACACACACACACACACACACACACACACACACACACACTTCATTTCCACTTTTAGATAGGGTCTTGTTATGTACCTTAGGCTGCTTTAGAACTTTCTGTAGAGACCAAACTAGCCTAAAAGTCATAGAAACATGATGATTCTGGGTGCTGTGGTTAAAGCTATGTGCCTTAACACCTGACTCTCACAGATTTATATCTTAGACAGGGTGCCCAGAACTCATTGTGCAGCCCAGGTTGGGCTTGAAACTCAGCCTCTATACTGCTGTGTCAGGCATTTGCCCAAATTACAGTTAACATGAATGTTAAGGTTAAAGCAGTGTGATCAGAAACATGAAATAATGTCTTTCAAGGAGGTTTGCAGATACTTCCGTAGTTGCCCAAATATTTACAGTCGTTCCACACCCTTGCAAAAGCCAGGTAAGATCAGATATTTAAAAACTTGCCAATGTAATATACACTGTAATTTAAATTTACATTTTCTTGTCCATTAGGAGATTGTGTACCTTTTTTACATTTTTTAGACTTTTGAATTTCTATAGCTTTCTCATTGTTATGGATCAGTGCTGTCGAATAGAAATCTAGTATGAGACAAATAACTGAAGAATGGTTAGTAAAAGCATTAAGGAAGGTAGTAAGAATCAGTTGGAGTAATATATTTAACTTATATATCTCAAAAATAACATTTCAACTTTTAGTCCATATCCATATTACGAATGAGATATAGTGAATTATATTTTTCATGCAATGCCCTCAAAGTATGTATATGGTATTTCACACTTTTGACAGCACAGTTCCAATCATTCTGAATGTTCAACAGCCCATTGTAGCTATCATTCTGGGTAGTGTAGTTTCACTTTCTGATGTTTTGTAGGTTATAGATGTCAAGATAGTTTCATATGTTCTACCTCTTGTATTTTCACTTTTTATATGATGATTCATATTGTACAATGCCCCACCATTTATCTCTTGTAACTATTGAATCATGACTTCAGTCTGTCCTCCCTGGGTTTTCTTGAACTAAAACAGTTGAATAAAAATTATTCATCACAAGGTATGAGCAACCATGCCCAGATGTAATGAAGCTTTTACAGAAAGGATTGTTCACTTTGCTATTGTTTCCTTGTACTTTCTGTGTCTTGTTAAGAAATCATCTTTACCCTAAGTTATACCACTCTCCAAAATGTTCTTTGTCAAGTTTCAGGGCTTTCCTAACACTGGAAATAATAAGACACTGGGAATATATTATAATGAACATTGCATAAGGGTGATTATTTTGTGTAAATATTTATATACAATAAAATGGTTGCTTGAGAGGCATTACCCAATAGTTCATTGTTTTCTGTTTATCTATAGTGGCATCTGTCATTATTTCCACATGGTGTTTCTGTGTTCTGCATGTTGTTCTATTTGCTTATCATTCTAGCCTATGCCAATATCACAGGTTACAAGCTTTGAAAAGTAAGTCCTATAGCTGCTGCCTTCCATAGGGCTGCATTCCCCTGTTTCACTTATGGGACAGAAACCATAGGTTCTCACAACCAAAGAATGCACATCCAGAGGTGTGAACTTCTACAAGCAACAAAGCAAGCCTAGAGACAGGTAGATATGGTGAGTCCTGACAGACTGGCTTGGATCATATGATCTCCAAAGCTGAGTTGGATCCAATATCACCTAAACACCATGATTGCAATTATAAAAGGAAAACTCTGTAGTTGGAGACAGTGGGTGAGAAGAAGGCAAGGGATCCTGAGAGGGCAATGGGACAGTCAACAAACATCTGATTTTGGAGGGCCTAGATAAAACTTTCTTGTTTGGAGAAACAATATAATGTTTCTTACTGATTAAAGGTTCCTATCAGCCTAGTCAGGTGGCACCTTCATGCAATGCTTAATTTGATTTAAGAAAATAAATGGAGATACTTGGTTTGAAAAAAAATTGCCTTGATATCATTCATTGTCAAAGAAAATGCAACAAATCTTGTGGAGGATATGCAGAATAAGAGCCTTTGTACTCTAGTGTAAAGTACAGTCATCATGGAAAAACTAAAAAGTACTTTGCCATATGACTCAACTCTTTCACTCCTGGCTTTAGACCTAAAGAAATCTATGTCAACATTACACAAAGAAACCTTTACATTCAGATTTTTTTAACATTATGACTCCATTCAGAATATACAAGATATAGAATTAGCTTAACTGCCAATCTATAGATGAGTGGAAAAAGAAAATATGCCATATGTGTATGCACAAGGAATTTTTAGTAAGCCATGAAAAAGATTTAAATTATGTGTTTTGTAAAAAAAAAAAGAAAAAAAAAAAACAAATGAATGGAACTTGGAGGCATTATGTGAAATGAAATAATTCAGACACAAGAAGATGTGCTGCAAGCTGTCTTTATGTATGAAAACTATAAAAATGTTGGCCTGAATGTAGAGTAGCGATTACCAGTTTTGGAGGGAGAGGAAGAAGGAGTGGGAAGTCAGATAATATATCCTCAAATGCCGTTGGGTAGAAGCAAGCAGTTCTAGTGTACTGTAGCACAGTGAACTGAATACACTTTGAAAGAATCTATTATGTATTTTATGAAAAAATCAGACGAGAGAAGCTTGGAAGGTCTAAACATACAATGTATTTTCTGTTTCTCTGAGTTTCCCAAGGAAGTTTGTGTAACTAGAATTATAAAATAAATGGCCTTTTATGAGTATCTTTTTCTTTTTGCATAATACTATGAAGGTCCATGCACGGATCAGTATTTTATTCTTTATTTCTGGATAGTGTTCCATAACATAGACATGCCAAATTTTGATTACCTAGTCGTCAGTAGATGCATATTTGGATTGTTTTCATATCTCGTCTAGTGTGAATAGTGCTGTAAGTTGTTTGAGGATATACTTTATTTTTGTATATGTGAACACTCAGGTTGTCATCATGATATATTCAGTTTTCATTTATCTATCAGTATGAAAGAAACTTATCCATGTGAAGGAACTGGGATTGACATGTAAAACAAGCTAGTTGCAAATTTAAATAAAAATATATAAAATGTAGTCACGACAAGACTATGTACCTTTTCTTTAAGTTGCAGAATATATTACTTGCATTTTAACATAACTGTATTTACAAAATTTCTTAGGAAGAAAATCATTAATTAGTGTGCCTTTGGTAGCCTCTTATTCTTCTATCTTATCGAAAATCCATGACCTTCCTGTTCTGTAATTATTACACACACACACACACACACACACACACACACACACAACCTACAGAGCCCAATTAGTTTTGCCTCCATGTATATGTCATTGAGGCTGACCGTGTAGGATTAGGCAACCTATCAGGGAGATAGTTCCTAGAGAAAATTAGTTCTCAATCCTTCAGCAGAAATCAATTGCTCATATCTAGGGGTTGGACCTCGTGAAGTTTTCTCCCATCAATGTTGACATGTCAAACTGGTATGGTCACCATGCACATCTTGTTCAGGTAAACATGTTTCTGAGATTTCAGCAGTGCAACTTCCCTATCATGTCTAGAAGACACTATCATGAAGCAGATGTCCTGGTCTTTTGGCTCTTCCAATCTCTCTGCCTCCCCTCCTTTTTTTTTTTCTGTGATGTTCCTTGAGTCTTAAATAAAATGTAGGCTTTTAAGGACCCCAGGTTTACCTTTATATAAAATTCTTAATTTTTTAGCCTGCTTGAGCAATGACCTTATCATGTGTACATTACAATGAAAAATGATTATAAGGATCAAGAAAGACTGTCATCTGCTGGCCCAATATCACTAAGGCTATTCCAATTTCAGCTCATAAGCTTACGTGCTCTGGTATTCAGGTGTCATCTCAGATTGTTTCAAGAGAGTTTGACCAAATATGCAAAAGTTTAATTTTTAAAAATAAAATAAATAAAACAAATCCCATTTCTGTTTATTTAGGACAGAAAGGATTTATGTAACCTTTCACAATTACACTCCTTAAAACTGAAGATTTTCACATTGCCTATACATGGAAAAGTATAGAAACAAGCCTACTATTTTCTTCGTGTAAAGTTTAGTGGTTTGTGTTATGCCCTCAATAAATGTTTGTATTATGACTATCTTCCAAATATTTCATGATAGACAGTTTGTAAAGAAGAAAAAGAAAACATTAGTTTAAAAAAGGACCACATTTGAAACATAGGAACATTACAGTTCCTAATAGGCAAGTGGGGAAGCTAGAGGGGCTGATAGTTTATGGGAGGAGTTAGATGTCTAATTGCAAGTTTATTGAGTAGGATTTCAGATGTATTTGCTGGTTGTTACCTTTGTCTGGGTGTTTGAGTTTAAAGTTCTGGAGAGACACCAGAGTTCAGTGGAGAAGTTCATATGGCATCCACAGTAAGATAGTAGTAGAAACTATAGCATTGGCTGCTGTCAGTGAGGCTGCTCACAAGGGCTAAGGAAAGTAAAAAGTCTAAAATGACCCTTAATGCAGTGAGAAGAGAAATCACAGTTTATAAACTCCATAAAAAAGGTACCGTGAAGAGCTAGGCTATTGAAGACAGTGTGGTATCATAGAAAACATAGTAGGGGGTAATAGAAGGGAGTAAACTGTAAGGAAGAAAGGGTTGTTTCAGCAGATGTGAGATGCTTCAAATGCTGTGCACAACTCAAAATCCCTGAATACCTGCCAGGAGCAGTGTTATCCAGTACTATTTATGACCCCATAAGAGTATGCATGGCATATCACTTCTTTTCAAAAATCTATGATAAGCCTTTGAACTTGAGCCTAGTCAGCTAGCCAGAAAAAGCAATTTAGGTCTTATTTTTCCCATATGTGCATGGTTTTGTATGTAACTTTATGTGTATATAAACATATGTTTTAGTGGACATTTTTGCTTTTACAAACATCTTACATTGTAGCGTAGAAAACTCTATTATAGTGGCCTTGCCATGTAAAAGCCAAGCAGCCTTTGTTTAAATATTTTTAAATTGTCCAGAGGAAAAGAGGGCATGGCCCTTTAAATTTTTCAGTGGTTCTAAAAGAGGTTCCACTGACAGTTATACAAGTTTCTAAGGAAACCAACTGTACGCTAATGTCAGCTAAAAGGCACAGAGAGCATGCTGTGAACAAGTGCAGGGTATGACCATAATTTTCTATTCATTCCTTTCTTTCTAATAACAAGAAAGGAAAATTTAGATGCTAGAAATTCAGACCATGAAATGGAGCTCTTTTTTGTAGAAGAGTAGTAAACTGGTGACTGTGGGTCTAACTTATTTGTGGAGTGTTAGCAATTGAATGAAAACTATTTGAGAGCACACTTATGAGAAAAACTAATGCCATGATTTAAAAAGATAACACCATAAGCACAATATATAAACATATATACATAGGAGGTGATGTCTCTAAAATATACAAATAGAGCTAGATATTATTTAGGCACATGGTGAACAAGTAGAAATAAAATGAACAACATTTGATGCTGTTTCATTAGAACTAGCATTAAAATTGCAAAAATAGGTTATGTATTGCATTTCCCTATGTCACAATTAGAAATCATTTGTAGGGGCTGGATTTATAGTTCAGTGGTTCATAGCACTTGCAGAGGACCCATGCTTGATTCCCTGCATTCACATGGTGGCTCCCAACCATCTTTAACTCCTGTTCCAGGGGATTCCCATACTCCCTGAGGGTGACAGACACACCAATGGAACCCATATATCAATTCAGGTAAAATACTCATATGCATATAATAAATACATCTTTCAAACATCATTTGTAGTACTTTAGTAGAATTTGTATGTGAAACAAATGCCTGTGTGTAGGTTTCCATGAATATATACATATTAGATACATACATACATACACACACACACACACATACACATAAGCACTAACCATCTGAATGATGGGATGTGTGTTTTCAGTACTGTAGAGAACATAACAAGGATTTGTAACACAGTAAATAAAAGACCCAGTGATGGATATTGGGGTTCAAACTTCAAACTGAAGATCAGAGAAGCAAAGCAGCCAAGCAATTAGCTCTTACCTCTGCCTCAGACAGAAAGGATTCATCCTGTCTTCACAAACTCTCCACCAAGTCTTAGACTGCTGATTTCTCCTCAACATGGCTGGAGGATCTATGCTTTCCTATCCTCAATGTGGCTGGAGAATGAATGCCAGCTCTGAGACCCTGTTCCTGCCTTAAATACCTCTCATGAGTCCTGGCTCTGAAGGCCTGAGTTCTGTTACAATGATTAAATTTCATGTAGCCCTGGGTGGCCTTGAACTCACAGAGATCCATCTGTGTTTGTCTCCTGAGTCCTGAGATTAAAGGTGTGTGCCACTACTACCTGGCTTCTATGTAGTATTAATATGGTTGCTTTTCTATTTTGATCTCCAGTGGCTTTAATAAATCATAAACAATATATCATCATAGGATTTGAAACATAAAGAAAATTTGAAACATAAATGCAACACAGGACTCTAGTTTTAAATGAGGGAAGATTTAGAAGTAGAAGTCAAATTGGGACAAAGATGATTGCCAAGAGACTTAGAAGAATGGCAAAGGCAAGCAGTTTCTATCAAAGAGAATATGTCTTTGAAATACAGAGCAAGTATGTCTTAGGCAGATAGTACTTTAAGCTTTCTAGGCTTTAACTCAGAACAGCTGATTCCCCAGGGACTGCTCAAGCCAAGGTTAGAGGTGGGCAAGCACTTTCATTGTCCCAATTTCCTTCTTCCTTGGCCGTTCTTCCTGCTGAAGAAGATCCTGTGATGATCGGTATTTGAATGGCAAGACCATAAACTCAAAATCATGCCCATTGATGATAGCATACCTGTAGCCTTTATGTCCTGGAAGAAAGGGAACATAGCCATATTGTTGGCAGTATAAATTTAAATGTACTCAGTGATAACAAAGATTATGGGAACACATGGGAATTTATTTCTTAAACACTGTATTTGTGTTGAGAATTTCCTGAACAGATATAATGGCAATAAAATTCAAAAAAATTTAAAATTTTCTATTACAAATGTGTTTAAAGAATTTAAAGTCAGATGAAAAGGAATATTTGATTCTTGTCTATGTTGAAGCAAAAATTTTGTATAAAACTGTCAATTCAAATTTTATCCATATGTACTAACTTGAACAATTATTCTAGAGTTGTTTTTAAGAGTCTCAGTATGAACTAAGTCAGAGGCTTGTTTATTTAGGATACAAATTGTTCATATTTTATGTACCTTAGCATCCTATAATAAATAAAATAGGTGCTCCTTCCCAACGTCTCATAATTTATTCATAGAGCTTCACACAATCAAGCACTTGTTTTCCTTGTCTATGAAACTGGCCACAAGTGCTTGAATCTAGGTTAAATTAAGTGCGTATATTTTCCTGTTAAACTATTTGACACAGAAAAAGCCAAAGTGTAATAGTTGACCAAAATTATCTAGTAGTTTTCTCAGATTAAGTTCTTTGTTGCTTGTTGTCTTTAGAAGAGAATTATTTCATCATTTAGTCTTCTCTGTGTATTTCTTTTCACATTGTGTCACACCTCACAAGTGAAAAGCCAATAGGTTGGATTTTTGAGGAAACCCAAATCTGCTGTTATATTACAAAAGGGAAGAATTATTTTTTTCTGCAGCTGATAAGTGAGTAGAACTCAAAATAGCCAGGAGCTGAGGTCTGATTTGTCTATAGGAGTCAATTGGAACAAAGCCAAACATATCTTTACAGCTTGACCTCACCCTGGCTCCCTCTTTTGTGGGAAAACTATCCCCAACACTATTGAAAGGTTTCCCTGCTTTCTCTCCCTCATTTGGTTATTATATAAATGCTCATGCTGTAGCATTTTAGTCAGAGTTGCTCATTTCCCTAAGGGAGTATAGATGAGCAGATATAGGGCTCCTATCAATTCTTTCATTTAAATTATACTTTAAACCACTTATGAACTAGTGATGTTTCATAAGGCCTCTTGATACATTTTACTAATTTTGAAAAAATATTAGTCAAGAATTTCATACACACATTTTGATCATATTTGCCCCTCCATCTTGTCCCTGACCCACCCAGTTATGGGGGACTTCATGCTCTGCCCCCTTTGTCCATGCTGGCATTATTCTTGGCTTGAGCTTTACTAGGTCTTGTATATGGTATCATATCACTGTGAGTTCAAGGTACATCTGCTATCCTCTGTTCAGATAGCACTGTTTCTTTGTATCCATCCAGAGTGTGACTCTTAAAATCTTTGCACTCCTTCTTCCTCTATTGTCCCTGAGCTAATAGAGGACAAGGTGTGATAAAGATGTCCCATTTAGGGCTGAATATTCTGCTGTCTCTTATTCTCTGCACTTTGACCAGCTTTGACTCTGTGTTAATTATCATCTACTGAATAAAATAGCTTTTCTGGTGAGGGTTGAGAGATGCACATTGATCAATGGAATAAACTTGCGAACCCATATAAAATTCCACACTCAAATCTTTTACAGACACCTATACTTAAAACCAGTCTCCTCAGACCTAATAGACGAGTAGAACAGCAAGAAGGTTGAGTTGGTAGGAATAGAATTTATGAGGAACAGGGATTGGATTAAGTAGCACAAGTCAATCCTGTATATTGATATCATAAGTGACCACTTACATATGATGTGACTTCTTTACTAGTTTCCTTCACCTACTTTCAAAGTATCCCCATGAGTCTTTCAGGGTGTCTTATAGTTTACCATTAGTGAGGGATTCCTCTAGTTTAAGAACTTGGCAGAATATGATTTTTTTTAGAAAGCTAATCAGGCACTTTTTAGATCCCCAACTCGTGAGTGAGTGAGTGACTTGGTGGAGTTATCTGTGAAATTAATTCACAATGAAGGATTTCTCAGTATTTTCTGTGCATAAAGATTTCTTAGGGATCTTATTAAATTGAATGTTTAGAGCCTTAGAGTCTTTATTGCTAACAAGGTGTTGAGCAATGCCAGTGTTACATCCTTCCAAGAGCATTAAGAGGATCTTAGAGAACAGCTTCCAAAACTTATCTGGTGAAACAGTTGCTGTGTGGGGGATAGGGAGAAGAGGGCATTTTGTTAAAAAAAAAAAAGCCATATTGCCTAGGGGATAGAATTGGGCATTTGCATTTTAAAAATTATCCCAGGTGAGAGGGAAGGAGAGATGGCTCAGCAATGGCTTCTCTCCCAGAGGATCCAAGTTTGGTTTTCAGCACCCACATGGCAGCTTACAGATGTCTGCAACTTTGGATTGGGCAGGGCGTGGCTCTAATGCTTGCATGTGGTGTAAAGACATACATGCAAGTAAAACACCAATACACATAAAATACAAATTATTAAACCTGTAGAAGGAATACCTCAGGTGCTTTGCATAAGTAGAAAAGCAATTCCATGGAGAGGCATGGAGGCAGAAACTTTCTATGGTTTTGGAGCCTTTTGAGATAACGGCAGTGACTCAGATGAATACTTGGAAGATGTAAATACATGTAACTACAATTTTGTTTGAGAGCCATTCCTGTACTTGGCATATAGTTAAGGGGGAGAGGAACAATAAGGAGGTATGTTTTCGGTAGTTGGTGCCTGTGATAGTTTTTACTTGCACAGAGCACTATCCTATTTGGTTTTGTTTATGTTTTTCTCCTAGAGTTGAGTTTGTTATCTTGGAAACAGTCAACGTTGTAAACAAATGTGCATATTACTTTTCGCTTCCAAAGGGGTCTTTGCATTTTTCTTCCCTGTGAAATTTTAATTCATAGCACATTTTTCCATTGTACTGTCTGTGAAACCTTGGGAAACCTTATTTTCTTTGAGTAATAAGACAGAGGTGCAGCAGAGTAGTCTATTAAGCAGGGGTTCTGGAGTCACTGTTATTTCTTTAATAGCTAGCCACCAAGCAGTGCACCAGCATGAGACCCAACAGTAGGATATAGTCAGTGATGCACTTCAGTCTACAGCTAGTCTGGTGTGATATTATTTCAGGCATCAGCGATGGCCAAGGTGAAAGCATTTCAAATAAGACATTCTGAATGAGATGTGCCATAAGCGTGAGAATCTGCTGGGAGTAAGTTGGCAGCCTCAGTGGCAGATATGAGCTAGGAAACTCAGGCAGAGTGAAAATATCACTGCTCTGCCAGAGGCCACATTACAAGACAGTGGTATGGCTCATATTTGTATTAAAATTTTCTAATTTCCATTTCTGAGAAACAGACTCTAGGCTATTGATGTCCTTAGTCTTGAAATCATTTTTTTTTTGAAACATCAGATCCTCATTGTCACATATTCCTCAATTCTGTCACTCTTCCATCTGTATATATAGTTGAGAAAGTGGCTGGGATTTGCAGTCAACCGCATGGGAAAATTTTTCAGGTTATTCCAGGTAAGAAAGATACTCCTTTGTGAATAGACATTGGATTTGTAATTTGTCTACTTGCATTATAGGGTAGAAAGCTAGAAAGCTAGAGGAGACTCCGATTTAGCTCATATCCTCATTTCTTTCTATCTCCTGGGCCTAGACTGACTTTGGCAAAGCCTGTCATGGTGGTTCCAGGGAAGATGCCTGGGACTTTTCAGTGTTATTTTAACTGGCCAGGATTTGCTACCAGGGGCTGAGCTTGAACTCCAAAGAACTGTCACCAATGAAAAATGATGTCTATTGAAGTACATGCTTGTTTTTTTTTTTTAAGTTGCCTTAAGATGTGAATGACTGAGAGGCAGAAGTATATGACATTCAGTTTATTGTTCATGTTGTTAGCAACAACAATGAAGAATTTCAATGTCATCCAAAGGAACATATGAACAAATTAAAAGTAGTTCCAAAAGGTAGTTCCTTTGCAAAAAGCATGGGCTAGCAAGCACACTGGGCCAAATGACCTCTGTCTTCTAATGCCTGATATAGATGTTGCCTGCATCCCATTCCACTGGTAGGAGTTTGAATTTCAACTTGGACATGATTAGCCATTTGGTACCAACGAGTAGGGGTAGGTTGAGTAACTATGAATCCTTTCTGTGATTACTACCTTTGATATACAGGAAATAGACAATGTCCAACATCCATAACCAGTCAGTTCCTACTTACTTATCAATAAATGCTATTCAAATGCTGTGATGCTCTTGAAGAATTCAAGCATAGATCTCGTTCTGCAACCTGAAAACAAACTCTGAGTTTGAATACACAGCTCAGTTTTGGGGTGCCAGAGGGCCTAGTGTGACTAATGATTTAGGGGCATTAGACGACAGGGATTTGTGAAGCTAGAAAGTATGCTGAGAGCTAGAACATGAAAGTTCATGTATCCTCAGCAAGGGAAACATTACTTTCAATGTGAAAGCTACACGTGATGACTTTAGGTACCTAAGAGAGGCTCAGATGCCTTTATTCCCCCAAATAGTAAAGTCCTGGGATAATGAGGAAGCAATCTGCAAATAGCCCATGTTTTCTATTCTTTTCTTCTATTTAAAACTTTATCCCAGTATAACAAAAAAGGTTGGCACTACCAGCATCTGCCTCTCTGAGGTCATGTAAGTGAGACAAGATATTTTGCTTCTGTAGATGATTCTAAGGATGTTTCCTGTGTAAGAGACAAGGATATAAATTTGTATCTGTATAACAGATAAAGAAAACATTTTAGAGACTTCAAATACTGCTTTTTGTAGAAAATCATAGCTTCTGTACAGTAATATGTTTACAATGAAAAAAAATGCCCCCCAAACTCCAATCAAATTCATTCTTATTTCTTCTCTTTAACTTTGTAGGAAAAATTAGGTTCCTATAGTCTCCAAAGTCTTTCAATTGTGCCAGTAAATGTAAAAGTAAAGAAATCTTCCTCAGCTTGCTTGATACTTGTTTAAAATGCTAATTGACCAACATGTGTCTAGTCAACTCAGAGTTCATTCCAATTCAAACCTTCAGTAGGCTAGTTTGTATTATTTCCTGAGATTACTTTCTACACCATGAAAATATGAAACTAAATGAGATGAAAATTGAACATAAATTTGAGAACATGAGAACAGGCTGCTCCTGAGTTTTGTGTCACAATTTTCTCCCTAAGGGTTTCTCAAAGGAGACTGCCCACTGAAAAAACATAACAGTAAATTTTAAGCAAATTAACATTCCAAGAAAATGGGACTGACAATAGATTTATCTGTGATTATAAATTCACAGCTCCACATTACAAAGAAAATCATAGATGTGGCTCACAACAGATTTCTAATACTATTGTTTGAAGAACTCTGGCATACATTGGAGGATGGAGGTCAGTGAATATACAGCAAGAGACAGTGGCAACACCATGTACAGAAGAATAAAATTAGGCCCACATCTTTCAACTGCACAAAAATCAACTCAAAATGGATCAAAGATCTTATATAATGCCAAAACTTCTGGAGAAAACGCTCATGTAGGATAGGGAAACTACACTTATAAAATTTCACCAAGATGATAACCTGAGAAAACATGAACAATACATGTAACAGCAATTATTAAAGTTAAAAGAGAGAGCAATCAACATGACACATGGAAATAGAGAGAAAACTTGGAGGTACAGGAAAAGTAGCAGTAGGAGAAGGGAGGAGGACGTAATGACAGGGACTGATGATGATCAAAGTATATTATATACATGTGTGAAATACAGTAAAACCCATTATTTTTTTATAATTAATAAATGAAAAACAGAGAAAATAATAACAAAAAGATTCATACATGGGGAAGAACTGAACAAACAGTTTTGCAGTTGCATAGGAAATAACTGCAAGAATTAACAAATAGGAATATATGAAAGTAAAAAGTTTCTGAGTAGCAAAATGTCACTATCAATAGAAAACAACCTACAGCATGAGAAAAAACTTTGTTAGCTATAGATGTTATTGTTCAAAATACAAAAAAAAAAAAAAAAAAAAAAAAAAAAATTGGGCAACGTTTAAACACCAAAAGAACAAACATGTCAACCAATAAGTGGGCAAATCAAAGAAGAAACACAAATGACCAATTAATATTTTAAAAAGTGTTCAACAACCTTAGACATCAGAGAAATGCAAATTAAAACAAATTTGAGACTCCATATCACCCTAGTTAAAAAAAAAAGAAAGAAAAGAAAAGAAAAAGCAATACTTTCTAACAACAATGACAGGAAAGAGAAGCTTTTATGCACCATTGGTACAGCCATTGTGGAAATTAATAAAGGCAGAGATTTATTATGACTCAGCTATACCGCCTCTAGGCATATGTCCAAGTGACTCAGTATCCTACTACAGAAACTACTGTATTTATTGCTGCATTATTCAAAATAGAAAGAAATTGAGCCAGGCTATGTACCTATTAATAGATGAATGGATAGTGCAAATGTGGTATAAGCCCACAACAGCCATGAACAAAAAATAGATTATCAAAACATCAGAAAATAGATCTGGAAAAATACTATATTAAATTATGTAACATAGACTCCAATACTTCTTGTACTCTCTTATATGCAAATCCTAGATTTAAGTGTTTATATGTGGTGTTTGTGTGTGCGTGTGTGTGTGTGAGAGAGAGAGAGAGAGCGAGAGAGAGAACATGTGTACGAATGCCCACATGTGTTTAAGTCATGTAATCAGATAGATAACTACCAGAAGGAAAAAAAGAGGGGGACATTTAATAGAATATGTGTGACATGAGAGTCTAAACTAAGCTGTTAGAGTCAGAAAAATCCAAGATGGGGAGCAGGAGTATGGTGGACAAAGAAGCAGAGGATCAACAAAACTGAGTTATGTTTCATAATGATAGACTGAGGTCTAATACTTTATTTGATAATTAAAACAAGATTTAAAAGAAGGGGCAGGGTTGGATGCATAGATTGGGAAGGGACATAGTATGGAACACTAAACTTTGACCTAAGCACCTCAGATTCCATTACCTTCAAATAAATACTTTTATTTAAAGTAAGAATACTCATGAAAATTTGTAACATGACTTTTCCCTAGAGGTGGCATCCTGCTGGAATTAAGGATAGGCATCACACAGACTCATGTCTTTTTGCTTGAATGGGCCAGAACTTGATATGTAAAATGGAGATTAGATGACAGTTTGAGCAGAGAAGCAAGATTAAAAATAAACAAACAAGCAAAACAAAACAAAACAATGAAACAAACAAACTAACAAAAAACACTCTGGCCAGTAAAGAAGGAACAGATAATTTTTTAAACTTTTTATTTTAAAAATAATCTTTTCTATCTGCATATGGATTCTAGTTTGGCTCAGTGTTTAGTTGTGGGTGTTTGCTTCTGTTTCCAACAGGTACTAGATGAGGGCTCCACGATGGTGAATAAGTTAGTCGTTGATCTAGTTTCTTTATATATTTTGGAGTTTAGTCCTCTCTTTGATATTGGTTTGGTAAAGATCTTTTCCCATTGTGTAGGCTGCCGTTTTGTCTTATTGACTGTGTCCTTTGCAGAGAAGCATCTCAGTTTCTGGAGGTCCAATTTATTAATTGTTTTTGGTGTGTGCTACTGATGTTATATTTATATATTTATTTAGGAAGTGGTCTCCTGTACCAATGTGTTCAAGGCTACTTCCCACTTTCCCACTTTCTCACTTTCTCTTTCTCAGAACAGATTTTTTTTTTTTTTTTTTGGAGACAAGGTCTCAAGGTCTTACTATGTTGCTCAGGCTAGCCTCAAACATATAGAGAGCTGTCTGCTTCTGCTTCTTAAGTTCAGGGATTAAAAGTATGAACCATTCTGATCTGACTGGCTAGAAAATATTGATATGTCTATAGCTTAAAATATCTCTTTAACTATAATGACAAAGGGAAAATAATTGTTAACATTGAGAAATATTCTGATATCTTAAAAAAATAGTCTACATCTACTATAAAATGTTCACAAATTTATGAAATTAAATAACACAAATTATTTCACAGTTCTAAAAATACAAGGCTGACATATTATGATACAGATGATACCACTACTTAGAGTTTCACAAGGTAATACCAAGGAGACAGGGTACATTGTGTTTTGAAAATTTTCCATAGGACTTATTGCAGTTTAATAAGGATCAGGATAAACAAATAGGCTGAACAGATGTTTATTCAGGGAGAAATAACTTCAATCTAGACAGATAAACACCAGCAAGTTCCACTGGATGCTCTCCTCTCCACGTCCAGCCAGCAAGAGAGTATTCCCGTGTTCCTCCTCAGACCTAGTTCCACCGGTCACTTCTGTCCCTGGCTCCGCCCCACAATGGGCATGGTCAGTGCCACAGAAGGAGACAAAGTGAATATCTCAATATAATTCCCCTTTTAGTTTAAAGAAAAGATTTAGGCTTGATACAAAACTATATACAAAACAGTGAATAACAAGTGTGCTCTTAGAAAAGGAAAATCGAGAACAAAATGACCTACATATCTAGTTCTAGGGTGAAGGCATAACGGAGTTTACAATAGAGTTGCCCTAAGCTGGAAAACATAAGTCTAGTACCTAATATATCTAACTAGTAAGAGAGAATAATAGTTGTGATAACTTAATCTTCAACCTTATCAAGACCTGAGAAGGGAAAAAAAAAAAAAAAACAATACTAGGGTAGACAGGAAGTGCAACTTTCAAAAGGTGCAGTGAGGACAGAAACAGCAGGATACATGGACAGTCATCCAAGGTCTCACAGCAATGTTGGTACATCCAGTTTTGGCTAAGGCCTAGCATATCTGACAGACCACGACAAAAGCAGGGAGGTAGAAAGGCTGTCTTACCCTGACTTGGCAAAGTTCAGCAGTCTTCTATGTTTGCCTCCTGCAAGCACATAGGACTGCCTATCCAAATCAGTGGTCAAGGTGGGGGCAGTTCTTTGCCCAGAGGCCATTAGCCAAAGTGAAGATGAACTCCAGAAGGAGCGGCAACAGTGTCCAACATATTTTCAGGAAAGTGCAAGGTGCTGTCAGGAGCAACAGTGTCTCATGTCAACGGAGTACTAATATTAAAACATTTAAATGACCTGTTCTGCAGGTCTATGAAGTCAATGAAGATTAAGCATCTATG
Source organism: Phodopus roborovskii (assembly GCF_943737965.1). Classification (NCBI taxonomy): domain Eukaryota; kingdom Metazoa; phylum Chordata; class Mammalia; order Rodentia; family Cricetidae; genus Phodopus; species Phodopus roborovskii. The sequence goes on from NW_026125680.1 coordinate 2,535,469, forward strand.
TCTGACTAATCTCATATCATTATGTAAATATGTTTCTCATACTGGTTAATGAATAATGTACTGTTGGCCAATAGGAAAACAAGATAGGCGGGACTAGGAGACAAGGAGGATTTGAGGAAGTAGTAGGGAGGAGTCAACATGGAGAGACTGGAGAGAGCAGAATGTCAGCCCCTCTCTCTGGTAAGATGAGACCACGTGGAAATACTTAGATTAATAGAAATGGGTTAACATTTAAGACAGAGCTAGCCAATAAGAAACTAGTAACTGGCCAACAGCATTATATCTAATACAGGGTCTCTGTGTGTTATTTGGGGCTGGCGCAGCTCTGGGCCCAGGTCGGCAGGAGAAAACTACTCATAACAAGGACTTATTGGGCTTATTCAGGTTTTTAAATTAACTTACTTCTGTGAAGTTAAAAAGTAACATATATGCTTGTCAAAGGGATGGGGATTCTTTTAAATTTCTACAGATTGCATATTGATCATCCTCAGGGTCAGCAATAGCTGGTTGAGTTCCTCATGTGCCTTAAATTTCTCTGACTTCCTCCTCTGCCTCATCCTTTCTGCCTCTTATGACTTTAGATAATAAAGATTGTCTAGTTGAAGAGGTCATGGAAGCAAATGCCCTACTAGGATAATTCAAGATAAAGGCCCCCACCTGAAGATTCAGAAATGTATTTTTGCCAAGTATCTTCACAATAGATCTTAGATTTCAATGTAATAGAGTAATGAGAGAATTTTAGGGGACACAGAGAGGAGAATCTATAGGATTTTCCCTGCTTCAACTGTAATCTTAAAAATATGCCTGTGGACTAGAGATGTACCTCAGTGGTTAAGAGAAATAATTGCTCTTGCAGAGAACCTGAATTTCATTCCCAGCACCTTCATGGTTGCCCACAATCACCTGTAACTGCAGTTCCAAGGGATTCAATGCCCACTTCTGATCTCAGTGTATACATTTGTCCAAGAACACATGCATATGCATAAACTAAAATAGTTAAAATAAAATAGTTATGAATCTTAAACAAAACAAACAAAAAAGCACCTAAAGAGCTTTATGGAACAACTCAAGTGTGAATGGAGGAGAAATATGAGAAATAATATGGGATCAATAACTCATTTTTTATTTCATATCATGATGTGAAGTTTGTCCAGTGGAACCTGAGTACATAGGTAGAAAAAAGAGAGAGGTGGTAGTCATAAGCCTTATGGAGGAGTGAGATAATACTTAGCAAAGTGAAAATCATGGGTGTTTCAGTTAGGGTATCTGTTTTGATAAAACATCAAGAAGAAGAAAAAGCAACTTGGGGAAAGATTTTATTTCACTTATACTCCCATATAACAGCTCATTACAGAGGAAAATCAGAACACAAACTTGAGGCAGGAACCAGAAGGCAGGAACTAACACAGTGACCATGGAGGAACACTGCTTACTGGCTTGTTCCTAATGGATTGCTTAGCTTGCTTTCTTAACAGAAGACCTGCCCTGAGTGATGCCACCTGAAGTGATCCTCAAGTCAATCATCAACTAAAGAAACATCCTACAGGCTTGTCAACAAGCCAATTTTTGTAAAGGAATTTTCACAGTTAAAATTCCTTCTTCCAAAATGACTCTAGCTTGTATCAAGCTTCAAGCTAACATAAAACTAGACATCACAATAGGCATCACAATAGACAACACAATAAGAATACATGATGGCCAGGTCTGAACACTGGGATGCCTCCACAGCAAGTGTCACTTGGTATAGATTCAAAATAGTTTTATATTCACAAAACTTGTTTTGGGTCCCCACATGAACATCCCAGGAAGAGGGTAGTAAGACAAGACTCTCTTGCCCACTTACAGCTTGAGCTTAAAGGGAATCTCTTTGTGCATCAGGAAAAGGACTCTAGGGACAATTAGCCAGTCTCCAAGATGGAAATGGAAAAGTCTGAAAACAATGGGCTCCTGGGCAGTGGAATACTGGGGAAAACTATGAAGGTAAATTCAAAAGAGATCAGGGAGTTGGAGAAGAATATAGAAGTTTTTGATTCAGTCAGTGAACATGTATCTAATAGAAGTCTAAATATAGGATGTTAGCATGCTAGCATGGAGAGTGACAAGGCTCATGATACATATGTGTTACTGTCCCAGAATCAACATATGAATGGATAAAAAAATCTTCAGGGCCTAGAATGTTCACCCAGGCTGATATATAGCATCTGGTCAATAGGTACTAAGTAGCACCTGCAATGGGAAAGCAAGAAGAATGGCAAAATAGTCAATATAAACATTGAAGATCCACTCCTGGAAGGGCAGATATTAAATCACTGTGAGATCAGGTTGTCAAGTGGGATCTTCAAAGTTGATGGGATACTAGAATTCCCCCAACTGAATTCCATCATATAATGAATTGCTATGTCAAATTGCTGGTTTAGAGCTGTTTATATTATCATGTGACAATTGGCTAAATAAAAAGCCCATAATTTGCTCTCACCACTTTCGTATTAGAGAGGAGGAAACAGCTCTAGATAGAAGTAACTTTTTATAAGGTTACCAGCTAAATTGCAAGAGAATTTGCAGTAGGCTTCAGAGCCCAGAAGCTTAATATTGTTGGTGACCTTTCCATCATACTTCACTGTCTTTCTTCCTTGATCCAGGATATGTCTTCGAGTGTAGGCTACAAGTGTCAGTGTGGTCACAAGAGTTAGGTGACCCAGTGGGTGATTTCCAGTGCTTTAGGTAGTCTTGACAGCAATCATGGTCTTCTAAGTCTTATCTGATCCAGGCTTCAGCATCCTCCTCTTCTGGATACAAGCAATATAAACAACCTCTTGTCAACCTTATGATAAATGCATCAGGTTAAGTTGCTTTGAACTTAGTACAAGCAGAGTCAGGTCGAGATTCTTGTTTGCCAAAATATCTTCATTTGAATCATCTGTCACAGAAAGGTATGGGTAATACTGAAGTCACTGATTGATATTATAACTTTCCATAACCTTGAAAAACCTGGATGGTTTCATATGGGAGTAAAATTAAGGTTAGAATATAATATTCCCACTTTCCTAAAGCAACTGTTTTGGCCAGTATTCTGCTAAAAACGACCAAGTATAGACAGCCTTTTGAAAAATTGTGTATTAAAACTTACAAAGTAGCAGAATGGGTAAGTGTTTAAAGAAAAGAGCTACAGGCTTCCCCTGGTTTTGCACATTATGACTTACTAGTCTATCACTGAAGAGCATGCTCACTGCCTTCAGGGGTGCTCTTGCCAAAAAGGGATGCATTTCATACAGTCTACCAGCCTATAAAGCACACAGGGACGCACGTAAAAGAGTTTATAAAATGTTTTATGGTAATTGAGAAACTCGTTAAAAGGCCCCTTCATCTGATGTGCATTTGGCAGTTCTATGTTCATGCAACCAATGTGGTTACTGTCACATCCTTCTTTTAGCCAGGAGGCAAAAGCACTATAACTCTTGTCTGAGGCATTGCACGATTTAATCACACAATAAGCACAGGCCTTAATGATCATTTGGGAATATGATATGGACTTTTTTGAGATTTTTGAAAGTTTCTTTGAACCCATATAGAATCTTTTATTGGAGGGAGTTTGAGTTTTTAAAATGACATTTTATTTAGAACAAATTTCCCTCATATAGTTGAGCATACTCAAGATGTTTTTCTTATTTAAAAATATTATTTTAGGGATGGAAATAATATGGATTCAAAAGAGGTTTCAATAGAATGCATTCAATGATTTGATTAGATTTTCTCTTCTGTAAACTTAAAAACAGGAATAAGAAGTGATTCCTGGGACAGATTTAGAATTTTACACATTAGACATGCAGGGATGGCATCTGGCTTATTGCTAAATATAAATAAATTAATAGCTGTGTTAATCATGGGAGATTGATTGCCTTGTAGTTGTTATATTTATACTCTAAACTCTACATGATATACTTTGAAAAAGTTTTGGCTTCAGAATAAAAAGGAAGTCATGTGCATCAACTGGTATTTGACCCTCTCATTGGTAAGTATCAAATGTTCCTCATGGTGACAGCTAATGTTCACTAAATGTGGACTCTATGGTGGGCTGTACTATGTGTTTTTCACGCATTAACCTAATTAGTTTTAGAATAAATGAATGATGGAGATGTCATCATTATCCTCATCATGTGGATGAAGTAGCTGAGACACAGACATATACCAAGTAATTTCTCCAGGGTGACTCAGCTGCTAGCTGAGGAAGCATTCCATAGCAGGCAGTCCAATTCCAGAGTCAATGCTTTTAGCTCATAACTTCTCCTCTTGAAAGGGTTTTTGAGGCTCAAATCAAATGTAATCAAGTATTTGAAAGTGCCCTGAAAAGCCACGAAATGCTAGATAAATAGGAGGTATTATACAAGTTACTCGGCTTAGAAGAAGGCTTTGTTTCCTTTTTGGTATCAAGAAAGTGGCATGATGAGAGAGAGAGAGAGCTATAATGTACTAGGAATGATGCACAGAGCTTGCTGTACTACTCCTGGGAAGCAAACATGACTGGTAGATAACACCAGTGGAACTACTAATAAAGTGGTTGGCCTTGGATAAATAATTGGAACTTCGTTTCTCTAAACTTTATGAAGCACAAAACGGGATTTGGAATAGATAATGATTCTTAAGCTTTCAGGTGCTACAGACTAACTGTATAGTAGATTTTATATTCAAGTAACTATTACAGCATCTCTACAATACATTTCACACACATTCCTTTGGCTTCATAGATACCCCCGAAGTTACCACATATTTCCAGAGCTACTAGGATGAGAAACTCCCTAGATATGTATTAGAAGCTCTTTGCTCTCTGATTCTAAAATTGGTACTCCACTTCTTAAACACATACTTTCTAGGAGCTCTATGTAGTAAAATGTCCTTCATCAATCACAGAAATTTGCTATGAAGCCTCTGTGCTGATGTGGGCAGAATCTCAGAAGTTAAAGATTAGGAACGGATTGCCATTGATAAAAATGTAATGGGTAGCTGTAATAACTCATGAAAGAACCTTGCATTTCCATTGTATTTTATGGAGGAACTTTTTGAAAGGAGAGGAGCGACATAGTAGCAATATCCACCTTGATATATTAATCATACATTTAGCTTTGCACCGCATTTTAAAAACTGCTGGACTTTTAGTTCTGGTATCAGCAAAAGATAACAGCACCATTCCTGCCAATCCACAGGGAACAGCAGTATTTTTCATGAGAAGCAAGCTTTGGCATGGAAGCTATGAAGAATTTAATATCTATGAAAGCAGACCCTGTCAACCCCAACTGGGTCCAAGATTTGTGGGTGGTATGTTGTGAAACATTTCTAATTACTGTGGTGAGTCCTGCTGTGGTTGCTAAAATTAAACGTCTGTCATATTAGTTTCCTGCTGTTTTCAAACAGCTGTAAGAATTGCCAAAGAATCCCAAAGTCCACAAAATGGTAAGAAGATAGAAAGTGCTTACAGAAAAGCAGCCCGTCTGCCCTCTCATTTTGTAGATAGGAACTACTGAGGTTCTATTTTTGATCTAGTCCCTTGGAAAAATGTGGAGGTAGAAGTTTGTATGTAGGAAATATATTAGGAAACACTCTCAGGGACAAACCAGCAAGCGAGTTAGCAAAGCAACATTGGACAGAAGGAGTAGCATGAGTCAGAATGTGATTCCAACAAGAACTTTGGCTGGTTCTGTGGGGAGCTTAGAAGCTGAGATAGTCCTTCAATGATGTCTTCAATTGAGGTGAGGGATAAACACAGGTCTGAATTTCTTTGTTGCCTAATGTTGGGCATCAGCTGCATGTGGAGATCAGGTGTAGTGTTGAATTCCTTGATTTGGAAGGGAGTTATTGATGGCATACTACAGCACCCACAACAGTATTAGAGCACTAAATTCATAGCACATCAGTCTTTTGCCTACATCATGGTAATTTTAAAATTTAGCCCCATTTTTTACATGTCACCTAACTTCAATTTATCTTGTGTAGTAAAACCAGTATTATCTTTCTAAGAACAAACTATCATTGTGTTTGTATGGCTTACAATTCTTTAATTCCTTATGCCAGGATAGACAAGATGACTCAGCAAGTAAAAGCACTTGCTGCACAAGCCTGAAGATCCAAGTTCAATCCTTGGAACCCATGTAAAGATAGAAGGAGAGAACCGAAATTGCCAAGTTGTTATTTGACCTCCACAATGTGTTTTGGCACACACATCTCCAAATAATAATTAGCTAATTAATTATAAGTTCTTTATGACTTCTAAATAGTATTAACATCTTACTAGATATTGTAAGAAACTTCATACACTGACTATTGGCCTTAGCCACAACATTGGAAATTCCCCTCTTGACCTTTAGAGAACAGCCATACAACTACTTGGTATTCTATAAACATATCTTTTACCCACAAGCATTTGTCAATGTCATTTCCTCTGCTTATAACATTTCTTTATACACATAGACACACCCAGAAACATCTAGTTTAGATGTGCTCTCCATTAAAAAAAATCCTCTTTAGATGAGTATACAATATCTTATAGAGCCTATTGTTGATACCTTCTATGATAGTGTATTGACATCCTCTACTTACATGCCTGTCTTCTTGATGGTGAGAAGGATATCTTTACTATGAGTCCTTTGAGCTTAGTTCAAGACCTTGAACTTGGTTAGTACCCAGTGAGTACTTGTAAATTGTACAAGTCACTTGTCTTATCCTAAATCATATGCCTCGCAAATGAACTATTTTATCTATTTTATTCTGTTGTTAAGAGTACATACCATCAAAAATAAATTAATATAAAAAGTGTACATACCATCTGACAAGAAAATTTCTACATCTGAGAACATAGATTATGATAAGAAACTAGACCATGGCAATGATAATGTAAAGAGCTGTAGTTAAAATAAAAAAAAATATAGCATTTCAGTGTAGATGTGATTGATATGACAGAATCATCTAGCACCTCTTAAGGGAGATTTAAAAGGAGGTTGGAATCCCCTGAGGAGGAATATGTAATGACACATGGAATCACAAAACAGAGTTCAGAATGGATTGGCTGGAATTTGAAGTATTACTCTTGGTGAGTTGGATTAATTCTTGATTATGGGAATATCTTCTTTTTGACAAATTTGCATGAACTGTGGAAATTTTCTTGTAGACGATAATAGCAGCATTGACCACAGTAAAACAGTAGTTTTCAAGAATGGTTACCAAGAAGTTTGAAATGCTTACTAACATTTTCAGGATGCCAGAGACTTCTGGGTAAATCATGAGTTTCAGAAAAGTACCATGTTCTTTTCCTGATCCAATATGGTCTTTCTAATAATGCAGTTAGGACATGGATCCTTCATTATATAGACTGACATTTGAAAATGTTATGACAAGGTATTAATCAGGGCTACCCTCTTGGGTGACAATAAGTATTAGAATGTGTGGGGCAGGGTATCACTGCTTATCATGTTTTATCTAGCTGGGCCTGCTCCGAAGAGCAGGTCTCATGGTGACCCATCTGTTATTAATCTTTCTGTTTACTCTTGGCTACTGGTACTTGGAAACCCAAGTGTTGTTAGATGAGATGTGACAGGACACATGTAATATGTGACAATAAGTCTTGATTGTTACTATATTTACATTATATATCTGCACTTGACTAGCTAAGTTAATGCTTTTGAGCAATGAATCTTAACTGTGTGAGGTGCTTGTTGACCTCTCAGACTGTGTTTAAAAGTTAAGGACCTTCTTTTCAGAAAATGAGACTTCACAAAATTTTACATTCAATTTAGTAGGGATAATGGTCTCTTCAAAGTCTATCAATGGATCAGTGATTAAAAGCTATTTAGAGATGAGGGGAAATGGTGTCCATTAACTTACTGCTGAGTGTGTCCCAGACACTGTGTTAAACATTTCATATACAGCATTTAATTAATCACAAAATGACCCTATGAGGTAAATACACTATTATTTTTATAAATGAGGAAATTGCATTTCCAAAAGTAACTTTTTACTGTAAAACTCAACTGAGAGGTGACAGTGCTGAGATACAAATACAGAATCTGTGTAGGCAATAGAATTTATGACCTTATGTTTCCTACCATTGTTTCTAATGAGTCATAAGAGCTTATATCTCATTGGACTCTATGCTTTGAGTAGCATTAACTAACCTATGACTGTATCTTTGTGTTGTTTTTTTAGAAGCAACATTATTTAAGTAGTTATTCATGGCCTCTGAGTTTTAATATTCTACCTTTAAATTTTTATTCGTAAAACTAAATATACACTGATCTTTTTCAACTATTAGATCAATAAAATGTTCCAGTTTTTACTCTAAGAATATCTGTACAGAAATACAAATTGTAGAATGTCTCTACTAAACTAACTCAATGCTATGTTGTGTCACAACTCTATTTGGTATATTTTAGGAGTATACTTAGGGCCATATACATAGCAAAGTTCAAGCTATGATCCCTTTTCTATATTGAAATCATCTGGCTAAATTATATGTAATTGAAAGGAATATTTAATAATCAGGATCGTATACATTTTAGAACTTTGTTTTATGATAAAGTGCATTATAGGCATTATATTTTATTTCAGTACCTCTCTAAGAATATTTTTCTTCCAGTGTCAAACTCACATAAACATAGCAAAAATTAGAAATTTCTTAATATTATTTAATGCCAATGCATGCATACTTGAATTTTATTTTTACTAGTGGCTTATCTAAATAATTGAACATGTTCTTTTAGCATTTATGTGGCCCTTGGGTTGATTCTTAGAACCTAAAAAGGAGAAAAAGGAGTGGTAGACAGAGATACTGAGATGAGACAGGTGGGGTGTAATCTGAGAAAACTAAGAAATGAGGCCAGTCTTTCTCTGGGAATCCTTAATCTTGATGTGCTATTAGGCTACTTTCTCCATGCCTGTAAAAGAGTCTTTCACAGATTCAAGCCAAACATTTATTTTCTGTATCATATCAGGAAATGGTCTCACCGTTAATGATACAAAAATTGACTACTAGATTAAGATGATTGCTACATGATTTTAGGAATTTGTGGTGAGCTTTCTATCCATCTAAAATGAAACAAACCCTTATTCCTATCTCCAGTTATCCTTTTAACACTTCCCTGATGCCTCCTCTCACAACTTTTTAATAGGAATCATATTTTTTTCCAAAATAAAATATGAAACCAAGTAATTGCTGTTTTAGGACCTATGAATCCTTCCCTTGGAGTTCAGGTAGAGATGGAAAAAATACTGCCTAGGAGAGGCTATAGTAAAAAGCTGCTGGGAAACTGAAGGAAACATGATCAGCTTTGAAATTTTTCTGAGAGATGGTCTTTGTCTAAGCACTGTTGTGCATAAAAAGCCTATTTAAGATTTGTCATTTCCCCAGAAGAAAACATTATTTAAACAATTAATTTTATGTATGTGGGGGTTTTGCCTGCTTCTATGTCTGTACACCACTTGCCCTCATTCTCTTGAGGCCACAGAGGGTGTTAGATTCCTGTAATTGGAGTTACAGACAATTCTGAGCTGCCATGTAGGTATTGAGAATTGAACCTAGTAGTTGAGAGGAGCAGCTAATTGTTCTTACCCTCTGATCCATCTCTCTAAGCCCCCCCCCAAGAAGACATTGTTATATGACAGACATATTTGTGGGAGGAAGTGGTGTTCTTAGAAAGACTTGAAGTTGAACATATTACCAGTAGTCATATATTAACCCTGTCATAGAGCCAACTCTCCACTTACTTCTCATCTTTATGTCTTGGGTGTGACTCAAACTCTTCCTCACCCTCACAACACCTAAACAACTCACACATTTTCAACCCCTTTCTTTTTGTTACATAAAAAGCCCGTTCTAAATTTAGAATCATATCACCTTATTGCAGTTAGAACCTATAATTTTTTTCCAAATACTTAATTAAATTTTTTACATTGGGGTCATTGCTCTTTTAGAGGAGATGTATTCAATTTCAATTCCCAGCAACCACATAACGATTCCCAACTATTTATAACACTGTTCCAGGGGATCTGAAGCCTTCTTCTGACTTCCATAGACACCAGGCACATACATGGTGAACATACATGCATACCAACAAAACATTCATTTACATAAATGCATGTTTAAAAGATCTTACTTGTATGTTTTATGTTGCACTGGGGATTAAACGTAGGGTGGTGTGTATTCGAAGACCATACATGACTGCTGTGCTACACCTCTGTCCCTGAGACATTTCATTGTTTACTGCATGGGGATGAATACAGCTTTAATTGGAGCAACAATGTGAGCGTTCAGGAGGAGCCAACACTGAGAGAGATGCTTTTGAAGACATATCTCTATGGCATCCCATTTATCATACTATTCTGGTTGCAGTGTATCTTACCTTCGTGTAATACTGGCCTCAGTTAAGGAAAAACAAACACAGAATATTCTGTCTAAAACACTTCCTTGCTGTAGGTGCAGTTACATTATGTAACAGCTGCAAAGGAGCACATTTCTCACTGGGACCTCCTAATTAGTACTTATGAACAGTTTATCTGTAGCAACCTGTTAGTTAGCAAAGCAACTTATTTATTAAAAATCATCCGATATGCACTGTCCAATATGGTTTGCTCACTGTATTATTGATTTGACCACTGAAATTGAAAAGCATCTTCTCTGATGAAGTTTAGCAAACAAAATGATCTCAACAGGACTGCTGTGTGTGTGGATTTGGGTCACTTTTGATGCACAGAAGGCCTACCAATTTTCTCAAGTAAATGTCTCCAATACACAGTGACAAGTTGTACTGGAAGTTGGCAATCTTTCAGAGCTCTGTGCCAGGACTCCATTTATTCACTCTCTTGGGAGTGAACAGCTGCTTCAGTGAGATGAGGTCTGGCTATTCCTTTTAGCACCAGAGGGGTTGGATACTGTGAGTAGAGAGACAGTGGGTGGAAATGATCTCTAGCCCCTTTGCTGTAGTCTGTCTTCTGTGTTCCCTGATATCCATACTTATACAAATAGATCTTATTCTCCTATAAACTAGGAAACTGAGCAGAATGTGTTCAACAATGGATCAATTTTCTAAATATTTTATATTTGCCTATACTGTAACAGATACAGAAGATTCCATATAGTAAACAGGGCTGATATGTTGTCATCAAACATGGTCTGCTGGGAAGGTGGGCATTAAAGACATGAATAATTACAAAATTGTGTTAGCATTAACTACTATGAAAGATAGAAAATAGAAACAAGAAAGACTGAAAACACAGAAGAGGCTCATGTAGACATGGTAGAGAAGAAGCATGTACCTGGAAAAACACTCAACTAGGTGCCTTCTTAAAGAGAATGAGGGGAACATGGAGTGAATATGACCAAAATATATGACATACATTCATAAAAATAATCATTTTATCAATTAAAAAGCCCTAATAAGTTTGAAAAGTACCATAATAGTCTGGGTGAAGAAAGGTTTTGCCTAATGTTCATAAGGTTCTGACTTCTAGCCACACCCCTTCAAAAGAAAAGGATAATTAATCAAAAAGATGTAGATGATTAATAGTCTAGTTTCTGGTCCTTCAAGATTTGCCAATAAATATTAATCTCAGTAGGAAAATCACACATAATGCCTAATGAAACTGAGAGGAAGGAGAGATGAACTTTGCCTGGGATAGTCAAGTAGGCACAGGCAGACAAAAGTTATCTTTGACTTGTGACTAGAAGGATGGCGAGTGAACTTGAATAGCTGGGATAAGAAAGTATAGCTAGTGCAGCAACAAGAGAAAAGGCATTGAGGTATATTCGAGAGAAATGACTGACAGGCTATGCCAAAACCTTGACCTTCAATACACTTTTATATAGAACCACAGTGTAGAAAACATCTAAAATCAAGCCACTCTGTTAAAATCACTCAAGAGTCCTCCTTATTTTCTGGCTTCTCTGCAGGTGTGGATTGTAGGCTGGTGATCCTTTCCTCTATGTCTAATATCCACTTATGAGTAAGTATATACCATGTTTGTTTTTCTTCTGACTGGGTTACATCACTCAGGATGGTTTCTTCACGTTCCATGCATTTGCCTGTGAATTTCAAGATTTCATTGTTTGTTTGTTTGTTTGTTTCTTCCACTGAGTAGTACTCCTTCGTGTAAATGTACCATATTTTCTTTATCCATTCTTAGGTTGAGGGGCATCTAGGTTGCTTCCAGGTCTTGCTATTACAAATAATGCTGCTATGAACATAGTTGAACAGATGTCCTCACTGTATAAATGTGTATATTTTGGGTAAATGCTCAAGAATGGAATTGTTGGATCTTGAGGTAGACCGATTCCCATTTTCCTGAGAAACTGCCATACTGATTTCCAGAGTGGTTTTACAAGTTTGCACTCCCACCAACAATGGAGGAGTGTTCCCTTTTCTCACATCCTCTTCATCATAAATTGTCTTTGACGTTTTTTTATTTTATCCATTCTGAAAGGTGTAAGGTGGTATCTCAGAGTTGTTTTGTTTTGCATTTCCCTGATGGCTAGGGATAATGAGCAATTTCTTAAGTATTTTTCAGCTATTTGAGATTCCTTCATTGACAATTCTCTATTTTGTTCTGTACCCCATTTTTTAGTTGGGTTATTTGGCGTTTTGGTGTCTAGTTTCTTGAGTTCTTTATATATTTTGTGGATCAACCCTCTGTCTGATGTGGGGTTCATAAATATCTTTTCCTACTCTGTGGCCTGCAGTTTTGTCTTGTTGACTGTGTCCTTTGCCTTATAGAAAATTCTCAGTTTCCTTGCTCAGCCTACAGGGTGGGAAGGCCTTGGCCTGCCTAGCTTTGCTGATTCCCCATGGGAGGTCTTACCCTTACTGAGGAGTGGATGAGATTTGAATGGGGTGGGGGGGAGGAACAGGAGGAATTAAGGGAGGGGGAACTGTGGTTGGTATGTAAATGAAGAAAAAACTTGTAAATAAATAAAAAAATTGAAAAATGGACAAAAAAGAAAGAAGCTCTCACAGCCATCTAGAACCTTACTCAAAATGTATAAATGACAGATAAATAATGGGAGACTGATCTAGCCATCTAGCTGAGAGATGAGAAGGATGGGGCTGAAGTAAGAGTACTGAAAAATTCAAACACCTCTGGGACACCAAGAGTATTACAAGTGACCTTTAGTTTTTTTATAGTTTGACATAGGCAAAACAATTGCTCTATTTTCATTTTATAGGGATTTTTTAAAAAAATTAAATTTATATTTTAGAAAAAAAATCTTATTTTCCATACCAATCCCAGTTCCCTCCTCTCTTCCCTCCTCCCATTCTCCTCACCAACCCCCCATCCTATCCCCCATCCACTCCCTAGGGAGGCTAAGGCCTTCCATAGGGTATCATCAAAGTCTCACACATCATTTGGGGCAAAACCTAGGCCCTCCCCCATGTATCTCAGCTGAGAGTATCCCTCTATGGGGAATGGGCTCCCAAATCCATTTGTATATTAGGGATAAATACTGATCCACTGCCAGAGGCTCCATAGACTGCCCAGTCCTGCCAACTGGCACCCATGTTCAGAGGGTCTGGTTTGGTCCTATGCTGGTTCCAGCTGTCAGACTGGGGTTAGTGAATTTCCACTTGCTCAGGCCAGCTGTTTCTGTGGGTTTTGCCAGCATGGTTTTAACCCCTTTGCTCCTCATTCCCCCTTCTCTGGAGAATAGAGCTGGATTCTAGGAATTCCACTCTATTTTCAATTTCCAAGGAAAAGGAACATTTGTCATAAAAAGACTGATCATGTTTAGAACACTGAATATGGACTCATTGGTACACAAAGCCTTAGTAAGGAGCATACATAACTGAAGAAATATAGTAGAGATTGGCAGTGAGAACACTGTGGAAAGAGAGCACTGTGAAGCCCCACACCCTCACACCCTATGAGAATGCTGTCAAAAGGATCAGTCTTTTAAATGTCATGTCCATTATGTTCAATACTGCTGAAGATTTCAATAGTTTTAAAACGAATACTGTGTGAGCTGGCTTGACCTATGACATACTCCAGGACAGCCAGGGCTGCACAGAGGAAAAACAAAACAAAAACATGGCAAAAAAAGATATGCTACATGGACCTGTACTTAGTAGCTCATAGTTTAACCTGATAGTGGCAGTCTTTTGTCTTTAATTATGAAGTACATGCCCGCTACCTGGGGTTGAGTGACTTATCTGGGTGTTGTTTATCATATCACCTGTCCTTGAAATCCCTAGTGAAGATGTGTTTAGCATTGTAAACCTGGTAAGCAGCCTGAGGTGTACACACCTCTGTGCGTGCGTGCGTGCGTGCGTGTGTGTGTTTATAAAAACTAATCTCCATTGTGAAAAAGTAAGGTATTGAATCTCTACTCTGTTAGACACATGTACGAACTAGTTTGGCAGGCTTTTTCTTTTGGACCACCAACTAGCTCCCAAATCTTGACACAGAGACTTTTATGAATGCTCAAACTCATCTTAAGCTCTTATTTTAATCTGTTTCTCTTCATCTATGTTTTGCCTCAGGGCTTTTTACCTTTCTTTCTGTATGTCCTACTCTGTGTCTGCAGCTTGCAGCTGCCTCGGCTGGGAATCTCCCTCTCCTTCTTTGTTCTCTCTTCTTCTCTTCTCCTTCTTTTCTCCTCCCACTTATTCTCTCCCCAACAGTCCCACCTATCCTTCTCCTGCCTAGCTATTGGCCATTCAGCTTTTTATTAGACCAATCAGATGCTGGAGGTAGACAAGTGTGAAATAATAACATGTCTTTTCATAATTAGACAAATGCAGCATAAACAAATGTAACACACCAGTACACAGTTATTCCACATCACAAACATCTTTACATAGTTAAATATTCTACAACAAAGTAGAAATAGAATCTTAGTTATATATTTTTATAGTTTTTATTCATACATATTATTGTGTGATGGGTACCATTGCCATTAAAAATGGATTCTTCTAATATTTCAGACTTTCCCATCACCTACCCTTTTAGGTAATGGTACATTCTTCTACCAAAAGAGAGAATACTGAAATTAAAGCAGTAGAAGTTGCCAAGGTATTTAAAGCCACAAACTTTCTAGATGAGAAGCAATAGCTAAACTAGCAACCCTAACCAGAGAGCTGGTGCTTATTGTTAGACAAGAACAGTAGATTTCTGTACTTTTTCTTAAATATGTGCCACATGGACCAGGTGGTGGTGGCACATGCCTTTAATCTCAGCACTCAGGGAGCAGAGTCAGGCAGATCTCTGAGTCTGAGGCTAACCTGGTCTACAGAGCAAGCTCCATGACAGCCAGAGCTACATAGATTACTCCTGTCTCAGGCACGGGGTGGGGGATGGGGTGGGGGTGGGGAATGGGGTGGGGGTGGGGAGATGTGCTGCATAGAAACTTATAGTTTAACTTGATAGCATCAGTTTTAACTGTGAAGTATATTCCTCTTATCTGGGACTGGATGTCTTACCTGGGGGCGGTTTATAGTATCACCTTCCTTGAAAAAAATATAACATGTTCTTTTATATCATTAAAGTTAATGTCATGGTAATGTTTGCTTTTGTGTGTCTGTATATGTGATACGTGTGTGTGAGAAAGGGAAGAGAAAGAGGCAGATGTAGTTCATTACATTTCAGAAATTATATTTTGTAGATAAATTATAAATGTCAAATAAGATAATTTTCATTCTACTAGAAGATTAAAATATAAATACACATGTATGAATTATATATATGTACTTGACATATATGTATCAACTTGTCTCTAAAACATTAAGCTAACTGTATCAGGGACTAATAAAATCTACTGTTACCAATTAAGCCTATATCACTTAAGATATTTAGAGCAAAGAAGTATTTTAATTGCCAAGTTCCTAAGAAATTCAAAGCAATTAAAATATTTATGAAGCTCGACTGTACACTTTTTTTCTGTGAAATGGAAATTAAATTATAGAAATTGCAATTATTTATGCAGTTACAGCTCCAGAACACATTCACCTAAGTGCTGCCTCAGTACTGTCTGCCTCCAGCTTTCCTTTGCTTACTTAGCATCCCTGTTTCTCAAAGCCTCTTTATACAGGACACCAACTTTCCACGTTTTACATATGCACATTCTTGAGAACACATACATAAATATCTTATATTCACACGCCCCCCCACACACACTTGTGTGTGTGTGTGTGTGTGTGTGTGTGTGTGTGTGTGTGTATGTATGTGTTGGGGGGAAGAGAGAGAGAGAGAGACTAACAGGACAAGAAAGTTCCTCTACAAGTGAGACATTATCTATCTATACATCTATCTATCTATCATTCATTCATCCATCCACCATCCACCCATCCATCTATCCATCATGTTTGTTCAAGACAGGGTTTATGGGTGTAACTGTCCTGGCTGTCCTGGAACTCACTCTGTAGACCAGGCTGGCCTCAAACTCATAGAGTTTCACCTGCCTCTGCTTCCTGAATGCTGGGATTAAAAACCATCACTGCCAATAGATGAGGCATATTCTTACTTATACATGTTATGTCTCTAAACACAAAATATTGAATTAATAAATGTTAGACATGTATTTAGAAGACTGAAAACATATTTAAAACCTAAGTGTGCTCTGTCTCCATACTACTCCATCCATTACAGTTGAAAGGGACTGCACTCCATTTGGATCCATGTACTTTGTTAGGAGCAACTACCAGTGTACGGATTTATAGGTGAAAGAACTGGGGTGAGAAATAGAAAGTGAATTACCAATGACAAAAACTTTAGAGCTTATCTTTCTACCGATATTGATGGCACTAGCCATCAATGATTAGACACATTCATATTACTTGAATTTTGGTCCAAATTAATCAGATTGTATACAAATTAACAGGTTATTCATCTCATTTGAGAAAATCATAAGTAGACTATGTTCCAGGTTCCTTTGTAATGCTGATGAGTTGTGGTAACCATACTTATGCCCAGGCAAACACTAACCCCTGGGCCATGGCCTGAACTACATGCATTGAATATAGAGGGAAATGAAAGGCATTGAAGCTTGGTGGTTTAAATCTGTCAATTCTGTTTTCACTGGGCCCAAGCACTGACTTGGGAGGTTAATAAATAGGTACACTGTCGTCATCAGTAATTTTTAATCATATTGATCGCTACTTGAATTTAGAAAAGGATAACCATCTTTCAGTGGAGCGTTAGTTGATGTCAAGTATGAACAGGTTTTTGAGAAGCAGACAGAAAATGCAACTAAGAGGAGCCTGCAGGCAGCAGCTAGGACAGCACTCGGTATTTTAGAGTAGTCTGTAGGCAAATAGTCAAGTCTCTCTATATTTCCTTGCCTTTGCACAGAAGGAAGTGTACGGTTGAAGCCTCATAAATATTTTTAATTGAGTTAAATTTCCCAGGCACTAGGCAATCGAAAAACACTTCCCTGCGTCTAATATTTTAAATGTGAACATTTTAATTTGAATGCAGTAGACTGGGCTTCAGGATCTAGTTGGCTTAATGTTAGAAGCAACCTCAGATGTCGTTTGCTATCATTTGCTTCTGTAAGCATAATGACTTTGACTACTTCAGTCTTAGTGTGTGTATGGGGGTATTGCCCTCTTTACCCTTTTAAGCAGTAAGGAATACACTAATGACATTATGTACATTTTATAAAGTAAAAATAGTGGGTCCAGCCTCCTAAAGTCAAGAAGGCTCTTAATGTCATGTGTGCTTCCCAATTGTTTCTGCCCCTGCCTCTCACACATTTCTACAGTTGTAATTATAAGGAGTCTATATATTCTTTTTTTAAATTCATTAGGTATAATGCATGTTTCTACATTCAAGTATTATAATTATGTTAAAGATGAAGTTCTTTTGAAGGTTTTGCAGCTACTGCTTAAGTTCTTCCTCCCATTTAGAATTTGGAGATACACTTACCATGGTGTGGCTTGGAATTCTGTTTTTCATCAATCTGTATAAAGTTGAGAGGATAGATTTTATTTTGCCTACCAGGTTTATGCTCAAGTCATCAGAGACAACTTTTAGTTTTGCATTTTGATCAAGCGGCCCCTTTCAAAGTGTTGTGTCACCATAGTTGAATTTCAATGGCATCAATTTCAGCTACTAGATTGGAGATTTGTATTAGGGCATTTTAGAAATGCTGGTTTCCAGTTCTTTCCTGTTGGGTAACTGCCAGATAACACAGCTTTTACTGTAATAGGTCTGCACAGACTGCAGCTGGCATGCCACGTGGGGCTGGAGAATGGTGAATTCAATCACTTTTCTCTATCCCTTTGATTACCACAGACAGAGCTTGTCCTGCAGAGTTATCAGGAAATTCTGGCAAGGAATTAGATAGGACAAGCAAGAGTCAGGGAGATGGCTGTCTGTGGGCTGTAGGGTGAGAAAGAACCTTAGCATTAGGACAATAGCAGTGGTTGGAAACGAAGAAGAGGAAATGGAAGTGTGATATGTGGACAGGTTTTCATAAAAGGTTTAGTGTTCATTTAAAAGTGCTGCTGTGTTTTCTTTTCAGTGCAAAATAAAATAGTTACATAATTTGAAACAGTGAATTAAAGATGCTGACTTTGTTATTGTCGCACAGTCTCCTATTTAAATCTGATAAAGGCCCTGTGTTTTGCTCTTCCCCCTTTAAATGCATTTTCCTCCTCCCAAACCATTCATAGCAGCTTCTAGGAGAAGTGCAGTGTCTCTCTTCTTCTATCCCCACTAGTACTGAACTCTGAACCCTGGTCACTGCATTTGCTAAGCAAGTTGTCTACTATTGAGCTACATGCCTAAGCCAAACGTGTCCTCCAGTGAAAGCCTTCTGTGTGTGGAAAAGTTATATTGGTATTTTCCAATACTGTACTCTGACTTTTTTTTTAAGCTTCATTCTTTTGATAAATTGTGTGTTTTATTTAAGTAGGCTTTACAGTTTCATTTAAATGACAGTGATAGCCTTGGGAAGTAGAGACAATGGGGAGGGAGGGAGTACCCTGAACAGCATAGAGCTGAGATTGGGCTGCTGGGACAGGATGCTAAGGGAGCAGCCAAAATAAAAAAAGGTCAAAGCAACAGAACACAGGGAGATGCTTTTCCTTTCAGTGTGACAGAATGCCTGAGGTAAACAACTTAAGGAATGGAAAGACTCAGTTTCATTTTGGGTCCATGGTTGCCTGGCCCCAGGCACTTGGTTTCAACATCATCAACATGGGAGTATGTGGTGGAGAAGCTGATTTGCTTCATGAACAATAGCAAGTAGAGAGAAGGAGGAGCAAAAGAGAGGGAGGGGTGGGGAAAAGATACGCTATTTTAGTTGTTCTCATCATGTTTTGTGTATAAAAAGAAGCTTCCTGATGTCATTGTTTTTAACAAATGAGTAATACTCCATTGTGTAAATGTACCATATTTTCTCTATCCATTCTTCAGCTTATTTCCAGGTTCTGGATATTACAAATAAAGTTGCTATGACCATATTTGAGCAAGTGTCCTTGTGGTATGATTGAGCATCTTTTGGGTATATACCCAAGAGTGTTTGGTATAGCTGGGTCATGAGGTAGATTGATTCCCGATGTTCTGAGAAATTGCTGTATTGAATTTCAAAGTGGGTGTACAAGTTTACACTCCCACCATCAATGGAGGAAAGTTCCCCACCTCCACATCCTTTCCAGCGTAAGCTGTCATTGGTGTTTTTGATCTTAGCCATTCTGACACATGTAAGATGATATCTCAAAGTTGTTTTGATTTGCATTTCCTTGATGATTAAGGATGTTGAGCATTTCCCTAAGAGCCTTTCAGCCATTTGAGTTTCTTCTGTTGAGGATTTTCTGTTTACATATGTACCCCATTTATAAATTGTCTTATTTGGTATTTTGATGGATAGCTTCTTGAGTTCTTTATATATTTTTGGAGCTCAGTCCTCCGTCAATGTGGGGTTTGATGGGGGGCTGAGGGAAGGTGGAGGTAATGAGAGGAGAGAAGGGAGGTAAATTTGCAGTTGGGATTAAAGTCAGTAAGTCCAAAACAGAAACTTCTATGGAACATGTAATCTTCAGGCAATTTCCAAGAGTAAGGCCTATGCTACATGCTTCATTACTGCTTGCCAGTGTCTTCAGCAGTCAAGAGTCAAGACTCTGAACTTTATATTCTGACTCCATGGTTCATATCCAGACTCTTGGATATAATACCTCATTGTTTGCAGTTTTATATTTCTCATCTGTGAAACAGAAATAACAGTACTTTATTGTGTGATCTGCAAGTTAGCACACACACACACACACACACACACACAGAGAGAGAGAGAGAGAGAGAGAGAGAGAGAGAGAGAGAGAGAGAGAGAGAGAGAACTCCAGTAATCAGCTTTCCTACATGATTCCTGTCCCTGCTATTGCTCGAATTCCTGACCCCCGACTCTCATTAATCATCTAAAACTTGGAAGTATAAGGCAAAATAAATCCTTTTTTTTCTAAGTTCTTTTTTGTCAATACTTTTTTTCACAGTTAGAGAAAGAAAATTAGGACATAAGGATAAAATAAGACAATTCTTATAAAACACATTGAACAATAACTAGCATATACTTTTGATTCAAGAACTGTAGAAATTATCATAGTCATTACTTTAATATTTATTGTGATTCCAGCATAGATCCTATCTCCTCAGATTCTTAGGACAAATAATTGCATATATTCCAATGGAAATGAATACTTCAGCCTCTGAATGAAATTAGAAAGTGAGTATAAAGAGCACTTAGAATAGATTGTTCAGATACGTGTTTGTGACAAATCTCACAACCTTGCTAGCATTTATAAAGACAATACACACCCTGAGGTCCAAATGCATGCTTTGCCAGTGTTGTGGCATTACATAATGTTACTAGCTTTTTTTTCAAGAAAGAAAATATTTACCCAAGTTTCTATTTCTTTTTCTTTAGTGCTATGTATAAGAAACTCTCATAGGCAGGATGATAGTGCAGAACTAGGCAAATATTTGTCATCTTATGAAAATAATACTGAAGAAAATTTACTTATGTTTACATTCAGTTGAACTCATTGATTCAGTGCCTACAGAAATTAATGCAAATGAACAATTGATGCAGATTTATCTAAGGCGGTGGGTTGAGGGTGGCTTTTGGAGTTAAATTTTCATTTAAAAATTATTTGATTTGCTTTGTTATCTCTCACAAACTCTTTGTTCATTATCTGTACTGCCTGGTTTTGTGAGTCAATTTGACACAAGCTACAGTCAGGTCCAGCTGAAAGGCATGTTTTTCAATTAGTGATCAATGGGGTTAGGCATAGCACATAGTTGGGGTGTCATCACTGGGCTGCTGGTCCTGGGCTCTATATGAATGTGGGCTGAGCAAGCCATGGGAAGCAAGCCAGTAAGCAGCACTCCTCCATGGTTTCTGCATCAGCTCCTGCTTCCAGGATCCTTCCATGTCTGAGTTCCTATCCTGACTTCCTTCAATGATGAACAGCAACATGAATGTGTAAGCCAAATAAACCCCTTTCTCCCTAACATGCTTCATGGTCTTGGTGTTTTATTGAAGTGACATAATCACTTAATGGATACTTACTGGAAAGATGATTGTCTGGCACGAATATGTTACAGAATAGTAACACTGTGGCAAAAACTTAAGTTGTGCAGCTGAGATTTATGTGTTAGGCCTCTTACCCATGGGGTATGAATACTTTGATGAAGTTATTTGACCTTTGTGGACTTCATTTACTCATATATAAAACAGTAATTATGAGAACTAATTCATAATGTCATGTGAGCATTAAACAAAAAGAGGTGTCTAACATACCCTTGACCATGTATCCGGCACATGGAAAATATTATGTGTTGAAGTTAAAATAATAATATGGTTACTTTTTGTATTTATTATTTGTGTGTGGTGCTATGCATATGTGTATGTTTCTACATGTGCATGTGTGTTTATGAGTGTGCATACAGGTGTGAGTATGTGTGTAGAAACCAGAGGTTTAGGCTGGGTATTTTCCTCTAATCTTTGCTTTTTGAGGCAAGTTCTATAACTCGACCTGGAGCTGAAAATTTGGCTGTGATCTTTGGGAATCTGCCTGTGTTTGCCTCTCTAGCATTAAGATTTTAGGAACAACACCACATCTGGGTTTTTATGTGAGTGCTTGTCATACAATTTGGGTGCTCATGCAGATATGGGAGATGCTTGAGTGACTGAACCATTTTCCCCAGCCCCATTATGACTACTTTTAATCAAAATGTTTGTGGCTATGGTTGTTCAGATATTACTTAATAGAGGGAATGAAAATTTTAACAAATGGTTATTATAAATTCTTCTTACACTAAAGACTAATTGGAAAAGTAAACAGGAACATTTGTGATTGAATGTTGAATACAATTAAGCAAAGCATTACTTGTATGAACATTATGGTACCCCTGGGTATGCAAGTGTTAACTAAATATTTCCAATGATGTGTCAAAATGTATATAAGTCACATTTATCTTAATCACAAAGCAGAACTTTATCCCATATGTTTTTGGAAAGTCTTTTTTTCTTAATTCATTATACCCTTTGGTCAGGGAGCCATTTTTCATCTGTTGTGAATGTGCTGTTAAATTTATATAGAACTTGAGTCCCTATAGAAATTTCTTTTCAAGTACAAGGGCTTGCATTGAGAATTGCAACATGTTCAGACTTATTCTCTGCACTCATCCTCTAAGGTCCTTTCTATTTTGTATGTGAGAGACACATCATCTGTAGTTTTGGTAGAATCTGTCACATTTCAGCAGGTGACATTATGGGCAGGAATGTAAAATTGATGTGAATGTATACACTAAAAATGTAATTAGATGCATAGTCAAAATGTCTGTGGAGTGTTTATAGGTTGTTGTGCTTTGGATCCCTGTCCTCAAAGCTGCTATGCAAACTGAAAATAGCATCATGGGTTCACTGGTTCTACCTGTATATTATGTAGGTGGGTAAATGGTACCACAGAAAAGCAAAGTCAGCTGGGGGAGATCAGTTTGCCATTCAGTGACAGAGATGGATATGGGACCTTGCTCTGTAGATGTCTTAACCAAACAATATACCTTACCAAATTTTAAACACTGAGACTTATAAGTACATTAGTGTCTAAGACACTGCCATGACTACCAGTCACATCTCTTAGGTAAGAAATATTGCACTGTGCTAATAAAAGGAAAGAACATTTGCATATCTCTAGGAGACACTGTTGTCACAGGTTAGTCATGCAACTGTTGCACACAAGGTGGTGAACTCAAGCTGATAAAATTGTAGGTAGGTGTTAGAAAGCTATTTAGGCTACCTGGCATTTTCATATGTTATTTTCATGGGTGGGATTTATCATGTTTGAGTAGGTAATATTGTGGAGAGGAATGTAAAATTTATATATAAGTATGTATTTGAAATGCAATGTTTTCATAATATCACTAAATAGAATTTCTTACAGTATCAGCTTTATCCATTCCATTATTATTTAAATCTCTTTTAAACATTATTTTAAGGTTTATTTTTTGTGTGTGAATGTTTTGGCCCATTTATAAATATGTGCACCATGTGCATGAAGGAGCCCATGGAGAAAGAAAAGGACAGCAGATCCCCCTTGAGACTAATGTCACAGGCAGTTGTGAGCTACTATGTGGGTAGTGGGCACCAAACCCAGGTCTTTGTAAGAGAAATAATGGGTCTTTTCCACTGAATTTACTCTCTCATCTCATGATTTGAGTCTTAATTGTCATCTAAAGGTACCTGTATTGAAGATATGGTCCACAGCTGATGGAGCTATTGAAGTGTGGTGGAACCTTTGGCAGATGTGGTCAAATGCAAGGATGTTGCTTCATAAGGGGTGTTATCCTGAAGGTGATATTGGGACCCCAGAATCAATCTATCAATCAGTCAATCAGTCTTCCTTTCTGCAATGTGATGATTCCCTGTACTGCTTTCCATATTGTCCACCACACAGTGCTGCCCCAGAAAGATAAGGCTAAGTGACCATGAGTGGATCCCTTTAATTCAACAAGCCAAAATAAAAATTTCCCCCTATAAGTTGATTTTTCTCAGGCATTTTGGCATAATAGGAAGCTGAATAATACACACTCTTCTATTTATCCTTTCATATTTGTGGAATATCAACATGAACAAATATTAGATATTCTGAGGATAAAAAGACTAGTAAGACATGATTCTCACTAACGAGGAACTCAGAGGCAACATTTCAGAATAGAATCCAATGAAAGTGCACATACAATTTGTACCTTTTGATAAGCTAAGAAAAGGTTGCAGGTGAGTAAGCATGCTACCTAAACGAAGCTTTGAAATTAATGAATACTTTAGCATCCTTGGACTCTGATTTTTATTTTACCCAGTTTTGTAAGGCAGACATATCTACAACTTCAGAAATTGAAGAGTGAAATTATTAGGATAACGTATAATTATCAATAAAAAATAGTATCATCCCTCATCAAGGGACCTTGAATCTTGAAATGAAATTTCTAAAGGGCTATAGGCTTGGTAAAGATTGATTCCTATTGTTTTAGCTATATTTTTGTTTTGTGTAAGCACCTGCCTGTTTGGACCTTTGCTCACTGTCATGCATCTTGAACTCAGCAAAAAGAGTTTTGTTAGAAAATGTTGCCTGCTACTGAATCTTCCCCCAGGCTGGAAGACTTAAACTCTGCTTCTTGCCTACTGACAAGATCTTGGGACACTTAACAATCTTACCAAGATTACAATAAGTTTGTTATTGGGATTAAAGGCTGGGTTGTTGATTGTGTGATCTCATCCCAAATTAATAACATTTTCAACCAAATGGGGCATGGAAAAAAGAAACTGAAAATTATTTATAACACCAGAATTCAGAAATATTTTCTGTTAACATTTTCTGTATCTTAACCAATACAAAGAGAATTAGCACTTACAACCTTCAATATTGACATCCTTATTGCAACCATATGATCTCTGTGTGTGTGCGTGTGCGTACACACACACACACACACACACACACACACACACACACACACGTGAAGATATTTGTGGAGAGAGACCTTATTTCCTTGCAATAGGGATTCTGACTAACCTGAAGTTAGGGCAGCATACGATAAGCACCATTGGTCCTTCTATCTCTGCCCTCCATACCTACATGCCTATGGGGTTATAGTTGCTGGGTTCCAAACTCAGATCCTGATGCTTGTGTAGTAAGTTCACTTACCCTCTGAGCCATCTATACAACTCACATTCTTTTTGTTTTGTTTTTTTAAATAATCTGGACCATGTCACCAGCTTCCTAGATGATTTACAGTCTATTCTTCTCCCAGAGTCTAGAACCTAGACCATTGTTTACATTTTTTTTATCAGGTCTTACCATTTCCCTATTCAATGGAACTAATGATCACAGTTTGAAAAACAACAAAACAACACTGCCTTTGCATGGCCTATGAGTTACACTTGATTTCTGCTTCCTCCTACTGTTTCATCAGTCATTCGTTTCCTCGCTCCATTTATACCAAACTGGCCTCAAGTAATTGGTGCATACATAATTCAGCCTCAGAGACTTCAGCTTGTTGTTTATCCTGTTAGGGATGTTATACCCCTGTGTAGTTGTATTATGTTAATTTTTTGTTGTTTTGTTTTGTTTTTTTTCCTATTGGAGTACCTGCTTAAGCATCACTAATTTTATAAAAAAAGTAGAAGCTTACCTCAGACTACCTGCTGCCTTATTTCTCCTATTTTTCTTTCTAGCATGTACCCTTACCTAGCAACATTACACATGTGTTTATATATATTTAATTACTTATTGTGTATGTCTCCTACCAGGTTAAAAACTTCATCTTGCAGGGGCCTTGTTTTGTTTGTTGTTTAAATGATAAACTTCATGATTGTTTACTTACTAAATATGATTTAATTAACAATTATATATCTTACTATATCAGAATATTATACTCTATAAGTTATTTGATAAATTCTTTTAAACAATTATATATTGAAGAGATATTTATATATCTAAATATTAGTCACTTTTTTGCTGTTATAGTAAAACACCATGAAAAATGCAAGTTACAAAAGAAAGAGTTTATTCTGTCTTACTGTTTCAGAGGGATATGTGTCCATCATGGTAAGGAACCATGGGAGTCAGGAGCAGGGTACTAAGAGCTCACATCTTGAACCACAAGCATGAAGTAGAGAGAGAGGGAACTGCAAGTAGAGAGAGGCCTTAATAGCTCTGTGCAGAGATTGACAATGATGACCCCAACTAATAATCTAAGCAACAGTGGAGAGGCTACCTTAAATGTGCTTCCCTGATAATGAGATTGATGACTACCTTATCCACGATCATAGAGCCCTCATCTAGTAGATGATGGAAATAGAAGCAGACACACACAGCCAAACACTGAGCTGAGCTCCTGGAATCAAGTTGCAGAGAGGGAGGAGTGATAAGAAAAGGGATCAAGACCAGGCTACAGAAACCCACAGAGACAGCTGACCTGAAGAAGGGGTAGCTCATGGAACCTCAGACTGATAGCTGAGAAACCAGCAAAGGGCCGACTCAGACTCCATGAATGTGGGTCTCAGTTAGAAGCCCTGAGCAGTCTAAGGGACCTCTGACATTGGAACCAGGATGTATCCCTGGTGCACAAAAGGACTTTGGGAGCACATTCCCCATGGAGGGATACTCCCTTAACCTAGAGACAGGAGGGAGGGCCTAGTCCCTACTCCAAATAACTTGACAGATTTTGTTGATCCCCTCCTGGAAGGCATCACCCTCCCTGTGGAGTGGGGGAAGATGGGGTGGGAGGGTGGTCGGGGGTAGGGCATGGGAGGAAGGGAGGGAGAGGGAACTGGGATCGATAAGTAAAAAAAAAAAAAAAAAAAAAAAAAAAAAAAAAAAAAAAAGGCTCTCAAAGCCTGCCTGTAGTGATATACTTCTTCCAATGAGGCAACATCTCCTAAACCTCCTCAAAGAGCTCCACCAACTGGGGACAAATATTTGATGCCCAAGACTATTTGGAATAGTTCTCTTTGAAACAATCAAAATCTGTAGGGCCCTGCATGGACTCCCGAGGCACCTTGAGCAAGCCTGAAGCTGTTGGCCAAACTCCTTGCCTCAGAGCTGTTATTGGTACTCTTCCTGTTTTGATAACACACACTTTGTCAACACACATACCTCATGGGGAGGAGCTACACCTTAAAATTCTGTTATTTTCCACTGTGCTGCAAGTCAGTATTAAAGCCCATTCCATCCCCTCAATAAAAGGCATTCGGCATTCGGTGTTCTGACATTGCCATTGAACTGATATTGCCATTGAACAAATGACCCATTGTCTTGTCTCTTTGTTTCAATCTCTAGGCATTCGCCCAATTCATGGAACAGATCATAGTGCAGGCACTACAAAAATCTATAAGCACTAATATAGATTATAAATTTTGAGCTTACATATTTAAGACATTCTTACATGGTGACCAATCATTATTCTCAGGGAAATAAGTGAGGTGCATAAGAAGCAATGAAAAGATTTTAAAACAATGTTTGCCACCACATCAGAGTTAAAAAAGAAATAGAATTGCAATAAAATGTTTGGGTCATCTTTCTTATATGCCAGAGGGATGTTGAAAAACAGGTCCATGCTGGTTTTCAGCAGATAAATAGTTAGGCAATATCTTCAAGTATTTCCTATGAAAGAAAGGGTGCTCATTAAAAGGAAGATGACATATTGTTTGTTAGATTAAAATAGTCATGTTACTTTATAATCATACTTCTGACAAGTAGAAGATGACATTGAAAATAAAAGAACAGCTGGCAGCTACTGTGAAGAGGACTTGTGGGAAACACAACAGGTGCCATTGTGTCACTTCATATAACTTGATTTTCTAAACCCTTAGACGATACTGCTTTTGAACTCTGTTTATGACATGTGCCTTCTTTGCTCTAGAAAGTAGGCTATATAGACTATTTGCTTCTTGCTGTCAGATTTTAGAAATCCAAGTTTTCCAAGCTTCTAAATCTTTCATCTTTATTCTCTCTTTGAAACTTTGTGAGGACTTGGAAGAAAAGGTCTATGCCATAACTAAAGTCTTAATGGTGGACACTAAATCACGTAAGTTCTTGAAGTCAGTATGCTGCAAAGCTTTGCCTTAATAAAAGCTTAGAAAACATATTTTAGAGCTGTGCTGTCTTTTTTGTTTGTTTGTTCATTTAATAGCTATACAACAAGCTGTTCAGCACATTCAAATACATAGCATGCTTCAATAAAACGTATAAACACATCTAAAACCAACACTCAGTTTTCAAGCATATTTATTTTTGGATCATCTTAGTAGCATTATTCAGTGTAATTTTCTTTTTATTTTTTGGATTATTATAAATATTCTCTACACTCATTTTAGAAATATTGATAATGAGGGGAGAAGGGTGGATGGATGGAGGGAGGGAGAAAGGGAGGGAGAGGGGAAGAGTAGGAGATGGAGAGGGAGGGAGAAAGGGAGAGAGAGAGAGAGAGAGAGAGAGAGAGAGAGAGAGAGAGAGAGAGAGAGAGCACTAAATGCTAAAAGTGAGTAGACCTGAAGTTGGATAACCTCCACGGTAATTTTTTCCACAACAACTGCTTAGATCTCCAAAGTTCTGTTTAGTCACTAGGAACACTAAATATATTATTATTTTCTATTTTTCTTTATGCTGTGTGTGAGTGCGTGTGTGCATGTGTGCGTGTGTGCGTGTGTGTGTGTGTGTGTGTGTGTTTATTTCTGTGTGGGTGCACTAGAGCATATGGGGGTAAAGACTGATACTTGAAGTTTATCCTCTGACCCCATATGCTCTACCTTGTTTGAGAAAAAAAAAAAAAAAAGTCTATTCGCTAAGGCATAAATTAGGCTAGCTGGCCTACAAGCTTCTGGAGATTGTCCTCTCTCCCCCTCCCATATTCTGACAGGGCCTGCTGCCATCTGACTTTTACAACAATTCTGAGTTTCCGAACATGGGTCCTGAGGCTTTCATGGCAAGTGCTTTTGTCTACTCAGCTATTTTTCTCCAGCCCCTTCTTTTCCATTTTGAAGAAGATCATATTGCATGTCTTTAATCCCAGCACTTGTCAAGGTAGAGGCAGGCAGATCTCTCTGAGTTTGAGACCATCTTGATTTATATACTAAATTCCAGGTCACCCAAGTTTATGTAGCAAAACCTTAACCTCAGAAGAAAAACATAAGAAGATATATGGTACTTACTTTGAAGAATTTACAAACTACACAAATGTTTAGGAAAATGACCAATAATTAATCTGTAACCCCAAACTTGAAATAAAACCTTGGTAACATTTGTCAACACAGCTATTTTAGATAAAGTAGAGAAAATGTATATATTATATATGGATATGTAGCTTTCATTCAAACTTTTATCAGGAACTTTCTATATTACCAACATTTTCTTGCCTATCATGTTTAAAAGATGTGTAATTCTTTGTTATAGCCTGATCATACTATGCATTCTTCATTAAAAATTTGAGTTTATTAAATTTATTATCAAGATTGACTTTGCAATATGCATATAAAAATAAACAAATTTTAAAAATTATTAGAATTACATATAATAAATATTACTATATATTTGATGTAATTTATATTAAATTATATACACTTGCTCTCACATTTAGATACAATTTAAATCATGTTATATATTGCATACTTTTATGTATTTATACA
Organism: Phodopus roborovskii; assembly: GCF_943737965.1. Lineage (NCBI taxonomy): Eukaryota > Metazoa > Chordata > Mammalia > Rodentia > Cricetidae > Phodopus > Phodopus roborovskii. The sequence continues at coordinate 2,565,116 of NW_026125680.1, forward strand.
GTCAGTTAATTCCCATTATTCCTAAATTTTATAGATGTAGATTATTTCTAAAATTTATTTACAGCTTCTCAAATGAATACTTTCATCATTTGTAGCCACTCACAGATGTGTCTAGAATGGTATAACATTTTAATATTTGAGTAGGTAACACAAGTACTCCAGCTGAGGGTAAATAAATCAATGTTCTGTCTTTTCATTTCAGTCTTATACAGTACATAATTTCCCCCTTGCAGTTTCAACTTCTAGTATTTTTCCACAATGAGTCATGGTTTAACATGTGCCATTTAGCTTTCCTAAATGGGAAAATATTTTGTATGTGCTCTGAGGAGAAAATGTGCACAGCAGCCTTTATCCAGCATGAATTATGTATAGTTGTATTAGTTAATTTTCTTGTTGCTGTTACCAAATGCTTGGAAACTGTCATTGGATGGGAGGATGCATTAATTTGTCTCATGGATTGAGAGGATTGAGTCCATGATGGTAGTGAAGGCATGCAACAGAGTTTGTGATTTCAGGAGCATGTAGCTATGACTCCTTAAGTCTGGGCAGTGAAGAAAAACAGAGAATAGGGCATGCTGGTATTCAGCTGATTTTCTCTTTTCCTTTTATACTCAGTTTGTGACTCAAGTCCATGGGGTAATGCTAACCATATTCAAGGTGATGCCAATCCTATCAAGGTGGTTCTTCCTTCCTTAGTTGTGCGTCTCTGAAAACATACACATAGACACATGTAGAGGAACGTCTTTTAGATGATGTTAAAACCAGTCAGGTCAATAATGAAGACAAACCATTCTAGGGATATTGGCCATGGATTCAATGTTAATGAATAAACAACATATATTAAACACTGTATTTTTTTATAAACATACAAAACAAGGTTATACGTGTGTTGGTTGAAAATGTGACTAAGGGCTTGCTGAAATCTGACCCTCTGGTTCACCCAGGGGCTAAGTTTGTATTTGTTAAATCAGTGTTTGGAGTACCTTTACATAACATATGTATTTTGGATAGCAACAATGTGTAACAGTACCTGGCAAGATGGTACAGTACTAGGAGCACTTGCAATTCTTACAGAGAACCCAGGTTTGCTTTGCCCAGTTCCAGGGGTTCAGATGTTTTCTCTGGCCTCTAAAGGCACTATGCACAAATGCTACATAGACATTTATGTTGTAAAAACATTCAAACACATAAAATAAAAATAATTTAAAATAATATGTGACTAGGCATATACAACACTGCATGTATATTATGTCTGGGATATAATATACTGATTTTTTACATCTTTATGATAATTTAACATATCCACATCATTAATTAATGTTGAAAATGTACTATTATGTAATGTTAGGTGTGGGAATTGTTGTTGACAATTTATATGTCCCATCACATCAACAGGAAATAAGTCAACATAACAATAGATTCAGAAAAGCTTTTGACAAAATGCAGCATCCATTCATGCTAGAAACTTTCAGAAAAATAGAAATGAAAGGGAAATTTATCAGACTGATAAAAAAGATTTCCAAAAATCCTATAGTTAAATCATTCACAATGATAAGAAATTAGAAGCTTTCTCACCAGTAGCAGAAACAAGGCAAGGATGCCTCTTCTTATCTTTGTTCACAGATGATATGATTAGTTATTCTTTTGGAAATAGAGATTACTGCAGAGTTGTAGAGTCCAAAGTTAATATACAAAAATGGATTGTTTCCTGTATATCACCAAAGAACTAGTGTTTTTAAAATTAATTTTGATTTTAAAAATAATTTTAACTGAAACAGAAAATTGCACATTTTTAAATTCCTTATGGTGTTTTTTGATGTATTATGCATTATATAATGTAGAAACTAGCATATATATCAATCTCAAACATTGATCACTTTTCTTAAAAACATAAATTTAACTCTATTATTATTATTATTATTATTATTATTATTATTATTGGTGTGTGTATGTGTGTGTGTGTATGATATGTGTTGAGGGTAGCCCAAAACAACTTGAGGAGGAAGCAAAGGATTATTTCATCTTGCAATAATCAGGTGACACTCTGTCACTAAGGGAACTCAAGGCAGGAAGCTGGAGGTAAGAACCAAAGCAGAGACTACAGCAGAGTACTGGTTAATGGCTTTGTCCCCGTGGATTGCTCAGTCTACATTCTTATACATCCCAGGATTCCTGGAGTGTTCATCTAAATCTGTCCAGTCATTTGGAGTAGGGACTAGGCCCTCCCTCCTGCCTCTAGGTTAAGGGAGTATCCCTCCATGGGGAATGTGCTCCCAAAGTCCTTTTGTGCACCAGAAATACATCTTGGTTCCACTGTCAGAGGTCCCTTAGACTGCCTAGGCCTTCTAACTGAGACCCATGTTCAGGGGGTCTGAGTTGGTACAATTCTGGATTCCTAGCTATCAGTCTGGGGCCCATTAGCTCCCCCTTGTTCAGGTCAGCTGTCTCTGTGGGTTCTGTAGCCTGGTCTTGTCCCCATTTTCTTATCACTCCTCCTTCTTTGCTTCTGGTGTAGGATTTTGTCAAAGGATTTTTCTCACTTGTGGTTCCCTCTTCTCACATAGCTCTAGCTTGAGTCATGTTGACAAACAAACCAAACAATACCCAACCAGTCCACATGGGTTAGGAGAACCTGAGAGTTTTCAGGCTTGTATAGCAAGTACTGTTAGCCAAAGAGCCACCTTACTGGTTCTTACCCTTTCCTTATACTGAATCATTAGCAATGCTCTTTAGTTATAAGAAAAATATAAGTATTGTCATTCATAATCAAGTGAAAAAAATTAACTGTCCTTGATATACTTCCAGAAGTTCTGCCTCAGTAGAAACACTGAATGGTTCTCAATGAAACTAAATACAATCTTTAGCGTGAAGCACTATGGGAACTGAAGGCTTTATATGATACATTAAATCAATGTATGTAATACATTTTCCTCCCTCTAATGTTACTGGAACTTATTACTACAACTTTTGCCAAAGTTGCCTATCTTCTGGTCTTTCCCAGCTTCTGGTTTCTTTTCGTTTTTGTAAGATCTTATGTTCATGCAAGTGTAAGGTAGCATGAGCCTTGGTCCCCTGTGTGTTATCACAAATGGAAAGATTTTCATCTTTGTGACTGAATACTAATCCTTCTGTATATGTGCCACATTTTCTTTTTTCTTTTTGGTTTATCGAGACAGGATTTCTCTGGGGCTTTGGAAGCTGTCCTGGGACTCTCTCTTGTAGATCAGGCTGGCCTCAAACTCACAGTGATCTGTGTGCCTCTGCCTCCTGAGTGCTGGGATTGAAAGTATGTGCCACCACCACCCGGCTACATATATTAATTTTAAAAAGCTGTTTTACTTCATTTTATTTGTGTATGTGTGTTTTGCCTGAATGTATATATTTGTACAACGTATGTGTCTGGTGCCTGTGGAGGTCAAAAGAGGGCAGAAATTCCCTGGAACTGGAGTTACAAAAGATTGTGGCATGCTATGGGTTCTGGGAACTGAACCCAGGTCCTTAACTATTCTTAACTACTGAGCCAACTCTCTAACACTCAGTTTATTTCAGTTATTAGCACTTGTGAATAATGATGCAATGAATAAGGAATTACAAATGTCTCTTCCACAAGCTTAGTTTCCTTTATATACATATTTAGAAGGATGACTGGATTAAATAATTCTATTTTTAGTTTTAACATTACTAATTAAATGTGTTAGTTGACAGTTTCACATATGGATATAATAATATCAACCGCTCTCACACTCCAAATTGTCCCTGCTATCCTTAAGCACCCCTGTCCTTTTCCCAATAATATCTTATGTGCATTTCTATTTGTTTTGTTTTATGACCCACAAAGTTTAACCAAGGCTGTCCGAGTGGATATGGATTTGCAGTTATCCAATGGAGCTTGATAGGCTCAACTGAGAGTACAAAACTGAAGACAATGACCCCACCTCTTTCAGAAACTATCAGCACCTAATAGTTCACTAGTCAAGGGTTGGACCCATGAACCTCCCTCCCTGCTTATTGATACTTGTTCTGTGCAGGCCCAGTACAGGAAATCATTCTTGTGATTTCATGATTACCATGGTTGTATTGTTTCTACATGGTTTTCTCATGTATCCTTCCTTTAGGTTAAAGACAATCCCTTCTATTTTGTCTCATACTCCTGTGTCCCTTCCTGCACAAGCCATTCCAATCCCAATATTCTAACTCTTGACTTTCACTTTAATAACAGTTATCCTAACAAATAGGAAGTGATATGTTATTGTGGTTTCCTTTAGTATTTTTCTGGTTAATAGCAACCTATATGTCTATGAACATATAGAATGATACTGAGTATGGGGTATATATACACAATTGTTTAAAAAGAAGCAAATTCTGCCACTTGTCACAATATGGATGAATCTGGAAGGCATCATGCTAATTGAAATAAACCAAAAAAGGAATACAAATACTGCATGATGTCTTTCACTGGTAGATTCTAAAATGTTGTACTAACAGAAATAGGAATCAGCAGGCTGAGGATGTGGCTTGGTGGTAGAATTCTTGCCTTGTATGCACATCATGGACTTTATCCTTGTAGACGAGAAGGGGAGAATGAATGTGAATGGTGGATACCAGAGATGAGAGAAGAGTGTTTGAGGAATGTACAACACAAAGAATGTATAGTATAGACTTGAGTAAAAATGGAGTATCGGTCATAGCTCACAGATTGTAACAAACATGCCATATTGCTGCAAGATGTTAGTGGAGAGTAAGTGGTTGAGAACTGTTACAAGGGTATGTAGAAACTCTTTATACTTTCCATACAAATTTTCTGTGTATTTAAAACCTTAAACTGAAAAGACTGTTAATTTAAATACCTTATTACTGAAACATCAGACTTCTCAGTTTTTTGAAGTTTTGCTTTTGCTATTCATACTTTAAATGGCACATCAACTGTGTGAAGAATAGATTCTTCCCCTTTATTGTGCTTAGGAATGTTTCCACAACCAAGCTGTGTATGTTTTTTATGAAACAATTCCAAGTATGCACAGCCATTTCTTAATTTCTACTGAATGTTTGAGGTGAGGAGGTAATGCTGTAGGTTCAAAATTCCCCACCCTTTTTGTAGCCTTTGAAGAAGAAGAAGGAGAAGGAGAAGGAGGAGGAGAAGGAGGAAGAGAAGGAGGTGAAGAAGAAGAAGAAGAAGAAGAAGAAGAAGAAGAAGAAGAAGAAGAAGAAGAAGAAGAAGAAGAAGAAAGAAGAAGAAATCTCAGGTTTTTTTGAAGGGAGGTAATCAAAGACATATATAGCCCGAGGACTCTGAATTTTGTAAAGGGCAGGCACTTTCTAAGATACAGCACTTGGACTTTAATCAAACAGCCATGAGTGCATATGCTGCTTTGTATTCTCCAGGGCTGAGTAGGCTTTTGGTGTTAAAATGACTTTGGCACTGAGAGCAGCTAGGGAATTGGTATGCAAGGCTTTGTCTGTTGGCTTAAGTAGAGGAGCAAGAAGGATGTAAAGAAAGGCTTGTGTGGGCTTGTTTCATTCTGGGTCACATTGAGTCCCAAAGGGATTCCAACTACCAAACTGTGAATGACAGACCATTTGTCTTTTCCACACTCCTGTCTTTTTCAGAGAAAAGGTGGTGGTGCAATGAGGGTTCCCTGATTGGAATCTCTCTGTGTTTTGAAATTATTTGTAAGGAATAGTCCCACAGAAGGAAAAAAAACTCAGTAACGTAGAGGTGTTGTGGAAAGACAAAGTTTTATTTATTGTTTCTCGTTATCACTGCTTAAAGGCAAATTGAAAGCAGCAATGCTGATGACAATTGTACTTCACTTTTAAAAATTCCTGCTGACTTTGGTAATATGCTTTATAACTATATTTGTCTTTAGTTTTGAGATAAACAAGATGAAAAACACATGGGTAAACTAATTAACAGATGCTCTATCTGATTGCAAAATAACAGAGCCAAAGACGTGAAGGCAAGTGTGATGAAATGTCTTAGGCAAGAATGCAGGTCGGGTGAGCTCAAGATAGTCAACTTAGGAAACAGCAAACACCCACCAGTTAGGTGAAGTAATCTTTTGTTTATGTAGGTTCTAACATTGAGCAAGCTGACTGGACATCTGTGGTCATTTTGATTTGAAGTTCCTTTCATAAAGCATCCAGCTGGCATTTTCAGCACAGTGATGACTATGGCTAGTTTGAGTATGGTCTCTATTTCCAGTGGATTCTAGAAGGCAGACTCTTTGGATTCCCTTCTGTGAGCCAAATCCCTGTGATTTCCTCAAATTCAAGGCCTGTTGGATTGGAGTGTGCCCCATGGGGGTCTTTCTATTTGTCTCTATAATAATTTGTTGTTGCTATGTATCTTGTCACCCTAGAAACATATACTTGCTTCTCATATTTTCAAGGTCAGCCTCTGTACCTTCTTAAACTGACAAGCAGCTCACCTGAGGGATCATGTGATAATCCTTTAACTAGAAAAATGAATTATAAGAATAGGGAACCCCTTTCCATTCTTGGTAATATATATTCAGAGAAATGATTTTCTGGATAAAGCTGATTTTCTTTGTGGATTAATTTTTTCCCTTCCTGAATCAAAAGTATATCTCTGATGTTGAAAATTTAGTACAGACTGTGACAAAATGGTCAGTACCATGACATACATCAGAAGGCTGGTCTTGAGAATAGTAGGTCCTTGGGAGTGCTTCTCTTTATCATCCTAGATAGATGGACCGACTGTGTTTACATTTTGAGAATCTAAAGAATTTATTGAACAGGTAAAATTAAGTCAAGAGGGAAATTGGCAGTGAATAATATATTTGTGTAATTCTAATAAATGTTAAATATTCAGTAAAATAATAAAAAAAGACTATAAAAATGATAAATTTGAGACCAAACACGTACTAAGGTGTTATCAGTCTTCCTTATAGACTAAACTGTGGCCTCCCACAATTCATATGTTAAGGTCCTAACTTGCAGTGTGATGCTATTTGGAGATAGAAGGTTTGGGAGGTAATAAGGGTTTAATTGGGGTCATAAAAGTAGGGCTTCAAAAAAAAAGAGTTTGATACATGCACGCACACACACACACACACACACACACACACACACACACACACGCACGGAGATGTAAGAGCTCCCTCTTGCTTTCTGGCCTCCACTCTTCCCTCATTTCCTCTCTCTGTATGTGTATGGATATTTGTATATTTCTCTCTCTCTCTTTACACACTCACACACAATTTTAAAAGTAGAAATAAATAAAACTCAAAAAGAGAGGCCCTTGACTGTGGACTTGTGAACTGCAGAATTGTGACAAAATAAATGTCTGGGTTTCAAGAAATTATTTCTATTTGATGGTGGTAGTCGTGTGACGGTGGTGGTGGTGGTGGTGGTGGTGGTGGTGGTGGTGGTGTGTGTGTGTGTGTGTGTGTGTGTGTTCACTTGCTTGCCAATGCATGCATGTGGAAGTTAGAAGTTAGAAGACCAATTTTAGGAGTTGGTCTTCTCTTATGCCATGTGGGTCCCAAGGATCAAACTTATATCATCACGCATGCATAGTGGTGATTTTACTGACTGAGCCATCTTGCTGGCCGTAAGCATCTATTTTTAAGCCACTTGGATATTATAGACTGTTATTAGAGCCCAAGATGACTAATACATTTTCCAAATCATATTTCATTTTATATTATGAATCACTTGTATTCAGTTAAGAAAGTATCTTGAGCATTCCATGAAGTCCAGCAAATATTGATAATTATAATTATATCCTAAGATTCTCTCCTTCCTTTGACTCTTTCAAACATTTTATCTCACATAGATATGTTTGATTCAGGCAAACTAGACCAATAACCATGATGGTAGGGTTGATGACAGCAGGCAAGCAGGCATGGCACTGGGGCAGTAGCAGAGACAGAGATAGAGATAGATAGATAGAGAGAGAGACTCTATGAGTGGTACCGGTTTTTGAAACCCTAAAGGCCCTCCCCAGTGACACTCTTCTTAAAGACCTCCTAATGCTTTCCAAATAGTTCAACCAACTGGGGACAACGTGTTCAACTATATGAGCCATTCTCATTCAAATTGTCACAAAACCCAGGCCATGTGGATGACACCATTCCCTGGATTGTGCTGTGAAGAGAGCAAGCAAGCAGACAAGGATCTGAGCACTTGTTTCACTGTTCTCTTGGCTATGGGTATGATGTGACTAGCTGTTTAAGTTCCTGCCTTGATGTCTCACAGTAATGTACTGTGTGACCTGGAACTGTAAGTCAAAGAAACCCTTCCCTGCTAAGTTGTTTATTGTCAGTGTGCTTTGTCACAACAACATAACTGAAACTAGATATTCGAGAGAATAGTTATCTAGTTGGGATTTAACTCTGTCATGTCATGTTTTCTTTTATCTTCCTTCAAACAAAAATCTATAAAATATGTATAATTAACCCATTTTAACGAAAGTAGGGGTGAGATAAGTGAGCAACAATTGCTTCTGTGATGCTCTTGTAGAAGCCTACGTTTCTAAAGAACTCACTTTGAACCTTTGCTTACTTGAAATATGTCACAGTTTAGAGGACTTGATTGTAGGCAAGGATTGAATTCTTACTGTGAAAGAGGATGGAAAAACATACTAACACCGCTGAAGTGTTGCTAAGAATGAAATAACATTCTTTGGAAGCAAGAGAATCGTAATTAGGAAAAGGTAGGACAAGTGCTAAAAATACTTGAAATAATAGCATTTGAAGACAGCTAATGTCACCTAAAGTTTCAAATAACACTTTAGTCCCTATCAACAATATCAAGCTAAAACAACGATATCAAGCATGGTGCATTTTCTATGTAACTTCCCTTGACGAGCTTGTGTGTGGGATCTGCAAAAATAGTTGACAATATCTTTGGAATAGGCAAAAGTATAAGTACATAATAAAGCATTAGTACATGTATGCCTCATGGATTATCATTTTAGTACACCTCCCTCATTTCCCTATATTTAGAATCATGAGTAGAGCTCTTTAGCCACATTTAATACAAACTGCCATTTATCTTGTTTGATAGAATTGTGGTTTGATTTTTTTTTATCTAATTGTACTAATATACCTACAGAGTCATTTATTCTGGTTAGCGTTGAAGAGGTGGTTGACAGGTAAGTCAAAATGCAACCAATTATGATGCAAAGCTCTTCTATATACAAAAGCAGAATGGATCTCATTTGAAGGGGAAAACCTAACTCTTACAAATAAATTCAGAGACTATTGTGGGCTTTTAAAAAATCTTTTGGGCCTCTACTATTCTGGTACCATGATTGATTGATTATAGTTTGAAAATGGATGTAGTTACAGAAATGGATCTAGTTGGGTCTCAGGTGACTATATGCCTTCCAAATTCTTCTTAGACATGCAAAGCCTCCAGGATAGAAATAGAAGAATTCATTATCTGCTGATATTATGCTAGAAATAATAGTAGCCAGCTGAAAATAAGGGTTCATGGAACAAGGGAGGAATATGACATTTGAGTAAAAACTTGGAACACTGTGAAGGGATTTGAAGGGACAGCTCTGTTTCAACTACCATAGTGGAAATTGTAGAGTGGCAATAGAAATGAATTATTCAGTTCTGGCTAAATTCTTATAGAAGGTGTAAATTTGCCTTGTACTGCATGCATGCACTGAATTGGTGCATTGTTTAAAATGTTAAAATGTTAAAACCTTGAAGACTGGTATGAATTATCCTTGAGGACAAGGGAATGACAATTTATACCTCTATTATACCTCTATTATCAGATGATGATCCCACTATGTATTTTGTATTTATTATTCTCAATCTTTATGCCTATCCTTCCAGATAGCTATTATTTTCCCTAGTTGAAGTACATTAAGCATGCGCTCATTTATTATATCAGAGTAACTGCAAGTGTGTCAATTTGGAAAAGATCAATCCAACTTTTCATTAGTGCTTTGTACATAGAACCTTTTATACAAATGATATGACATAAATATAACTTCCACTCAATAATGTAGTGTAACTATAAACACTTTTAGAAGGTGATCCTATAATTTGGGGATATTAGTTCACTGCTTTAAAAAGAAACATGTTTATCAGTTCACAACCATAGCTGTCTTGGATACCATTTGAGCCTTTTATTCCTCTGCTATTGCCAAGCATGGAATTATCTTTAGGAAGGTGATTCACTTAGGCATTAAGCCCCTCTATGGCAATGTGAAAGTGATTATGTCCTCACATCCTTAATTGAAAAAACAAAATATGCTCTTTCATTCAAATAAATAATAAAATCATGTAAACAAGCATCATGCATGAACACACACACACACACACATACACACACACCACTTCATAAAGGTTTGCTCACTCTCATACAACCCCATATGTTTGTGAGCTTTAATATTTCATCATCTGAATTAAAAAAAATATAAATAAAAAATGAACCTACAGGAAAGAGTTTACTTTAAAAATTCCCCATTGGTATAAATCTGTTTCCTTTTCTACTGAGGTGTTGCATTTGGTCTTTCTGCCCTGAATATTTGCATACATTTCAGGTAGGAGCCACTGCAATTTAATGAGACATTGAAAAGAATAGTGATTGTTTTGACTGTTTGCTGTATCCAATTGAAGAAACCCAAATATCAACTTTAATCATAACAGAATTAAACAAATAGCCAGCTGGCCATTTTTAACCTTTCTTTTTCTGACCTGCTATTGCTTTTCCTTCCTTCCTTCCTTCCTTCCTTCCTTCCTTCCTTCCTTCCTTCTTCCTTTATTTCTTTTTTGTTTATTTTTGAGACAGGGTTTCTCTGTATTGCTTTGGAGCCTGTCCTGGAGCTAGCTCTGTAGAACAGCCTGGCCTTAAACTCACAGAGATCCACCTGCCTCTGCCTCCCGAATGCTGGGTTTAAAGTCATGTGCTACCAATGCCCATCTCAGCTATTGCTTTTCTGAAGTAATCCATTCTATTTCAAAGTGAAAAGCAGAAGCCTGCTGGAGTGTAGTGTAGAGGAAAACCACTGTACTGTCAGTGTGAAGACACATAAAACATTTCACACATTCTTCCAGGTATCATTCAGTTTCTTTACGTTTAAAAGAGAGTGTTGGGTTAGCGGATGTATGTGTATACTTCCATCTCAGAAACTCTGAAATATATATGAAGTAGAAGTTCTGCAATGTATGTGAACTTGAGGACACAAAGATAAGGCCAGTACATTAGCATATCAAGCCACATGGTGACTTAGACATCTCTTTAATTATACTCAAAACTAACACCTTACATTGATAAGTCTTTAGTAGTTGGAATTGTTTGGTATTCTTTTGTTTTTTCAAGTTTTAACTTAAATTTGAAACAATTTTTCCTGTCAATCCCAGTTCCCTCACCCACCCATCCTCCCCTATCACCTCCACCAAACCCCATCCCATCCCCTTTCTGCTCTCCAGGGATGGTGAAGCCTTCCATGGGGAGTCTTTAAAGTTTGTCATATCATTTTGGGAAGGGCCTCGGCCCTATCCCTTGTGTCTAGGCTGAGAATTCTTATTTTCCTTTCAAAAGAACTTCTTTATAAACTTAGAGAACCATACTCAGCCACCTGAGAAACTCATTGACTAATTGCTTTACTTGGGACCATTGCCTCTTGGGAAAGAATTGGGAGAAATAGATGAAAACCATGTGGAAAGGCAAGAACAGAGAGTGTGCAAGATTTTGTTGAGAGAGAGAGAGAGACAGAGAGAGAGAGAGAGAGAGAGAGAGAGAGAGACAGAGAGAGAGAGAGAGAACCAACTCCAAGGTCCTGGAGACCCTTTCAGTGTTTGTTTTTTGTGCATAGTATTTGCCACTGTTAAGCCTGGAAGACTAGGCCACAATGCATGTCAACAAGTTTTTGTACCTCTTGTGAGAGAAGTTTATAAAATCGTGCTGATAGATATTTTGGATTCATGTTATAGATAAAAAGTATTTTGCCTGCATGCATTCATGTACACTATGTGTGTGTTTAGTGTCCAAGGAGGTCAGAAGAGGGCATTGGATCTCTTGGGACTGGAGGTACAGATGGTTCTGAGCCACCGTGTAGGTACTCTTAACTGCTAAGCCAACTCCATAGCCCTACAAGTAGGTTTAAACTGTGTTGAGTGACAAGGAGTGATGTCTTTTGTATATTGACACCTGATGATCTTGATTTTTCTTTTATAATATATGAATCTTTGGGCCAACTTGTTCTGAGCAGTTGTAACTTCTTGTAATTGGTAGCTGAGGGTCTTGAGGCCCAGAAGTTATACCATTTTCTTATATTGTGCTCCTTTTAACTTTTCTCCATCTAATTCTAAAGTTTCAATTCATCATGAAGTTAAAATTCAATGCTGTCTCTCACTTTTTGAAGTTGGCATTTATACTTAAATGCCAAGTTTAACTCCGTTCACCTAAGATTCTGGGTTGTCATTTCCAATCACAGATTTCTTGAATAGGCTGCCACAGCTTTTGTTCATCTCCTAGGAACACATCTTTTCAATACTGGACACTAGCTAAAGCCCTATTGGGGTATGCTGCTTTACTTCCACTTAGGCTCTTTGTACATCTGCCATAGAAAAATAACAATCTCCTATTCACACTGGCCTGGTGTGCCTCACAGGAAATTCAGAAAAGGTTCTCATAAAGATCCTGCTATGGACTTTCTCAACCTACACAAACGCAAATGCTAGAGCCAGAATTCAAGTCCAAGTCTGAGTGACCTGCAAACTGTTTCTTTTCTTTCTTTCATCAGACTTTCTATTTGTAAATTGCCAGGACAATGAAGTCTTCTCTGCCCATCTAACTTGCCTATTAGGTCCTAATTCTTCATTAATGTCATCTTACTGTCTGTATTATCTGTACAACTTAGTTTCTGGGATGAAGATACTTTTGCCATTTAAGGCTCTGTTTTCATAATGTTATATATCTGGACCACGACTAATTTATTTATTGTGCTAAAGAACAGGGAGATGAAGGGCTCTGAATCGCATGTTTTTTCCTCCCCAATGTAGGTGCAATTAATTGTGGCCAATGGGTTACTAGGAACAAGGAGGCTTCAGAACTTGGTCAAATTTATTTCATCATGATGTATTATTAAAGATATAAAACAACGATTAAGGCTGAAAATATTTCCAATAGATTATCAACCTACCTCACTACTTATCAGTGTATTTCATATTTTAGGTTATACATGTACAATATGCATACATGTATAGACATAGGTATGTATTTTATACTAGCATTTTGCTTTTACTTTGAAAATATATTTGGATGATCATACATTTTTATACATTTAAAACAGTTGCTGTTTTATGAAAAATATGGCTTTAATAGCATCAGCAAATCTCTTCATGCATTTTCTAATTTTTTTGAGTAGTTTTATATTAATCAAGTGTTAGAACTGGTGTTATTGGCAAAAAGAAAGAAAATATTCATGGTGTTTAGAAGGCATTCTGGTGCAGTATGTGTTGCATGCATTTGAAATATGTGGTTGTGCAGACCTGTGTTTCAGATTTCTGATGTTTTTCACTATAGCATCCACTCCGCCCCCATAGTTTTTGAGACAGGATCTCTCAATGAATGGAAGCTCTCCATTTCTGCTAGGCTGGCTAGCTAAGGAGTACTTGGGGTTTGTCTGTGTCTGTCCTCTAATCCTGGAGCTACAAGCATGCACAACCATGCCTCAGGTTTAGGTTTGGGTTTTGGTATTTGGTCTTTGGTCTCAATGCTTTCAGAGAAAGTATTATTATTTTCTGAGCCATCTCTTCAGTCCCTACCTGTGCATTTTAAACTTGTTTTGGCTTTCTTAATTGTTCAGAATCTCTTCATTGTTCTAACTCCTTGGTAGAGAACATTATTCTGAGTGAAACAAAGATGTACAGTTGCATAATTTCTAGATCTGTGTTGTTTATTATATGTGGGCTTAATCACAAAGTTGTTAAGCTACTGTCAGGAAGTATTTGAGAGCTGTCTTTATGATGTGTAACTCAATTTCATTCTGAAGAAATTTGGTTATGTTGACCATTAAAATATAGCATAACCTGGAGTTTCCATAGTTAGTTGACAAATCATTCTTGTTTTATTTTTTGGTGATGAATTTATAATTCACTGGTCAACTAATTGAAATGTCATGAACAGTGCCTTATGAGGCTATTGGTGACATATGAATCCCAGTTTTATCTCTCAAAGAATATTAAATTTAAGAAAAATTAACTTAATAACGTTTTAGGTTTTTTAGTCCATTAGGCTATTCATGGAGTTCAAAGGTGATGGCTATTGTAAACATGAAAATTTGATCTGGTTATTGAAGCAGATTATTTTTTTCTTTCTGTGGTGGAAAAGTATTTTGAGTAGTCTCTCCATACCATTGTAGTACACAATAATATGTTACTGAAATCCTTAATTGAATTTACTCAATCTGTAATTGAAATTACTCATCAAAAGTAAATTTATTTCTAGGTTCACAGCACATGAATATAAACTCTATAGAGTCTTTCTCATCTCCTAACTGTTTCTTCTATAATATTCATGAAAAATTATTACCAGCAACTAGAGACTTAGTTCAATGGTAAAGAGTACTTGTCTATCTTAGGGAGGATCCAGATTCAGTTTCCAGTACCCACATGGTGGCTCACAATCATCTATAATTCCATCTAGAAAACCTGGCAGCCTCTCCTGACCTCTTCAGGCCCCAGGCACACACACAGTGCACATGCATACAGGCCAGCAAAACATTTCATTTATACACACAAAATAAATAAATCTCTAAGATTTAAAAGCATTACCAAATGTTTGCTTTACCACAACAGATTCTTAATTGACATGCCATTTGTGATTCCTTTACAATATAGCAAAAGAAGCATTTATCCCGGAAAAGGTTTGGCAGAGAATGGCACTTGTGGTGCAACCCTAGTGACCTGAGCTTGATACCTGGAATGAATGTAATGGTGATAGGAGAGAACTGATGTCACAAATGTATCCTCAAGCCTTCACCAAGATGCCATGGTGCATCTACACTACCCCCACAAACATCAAGCACATTTACATGTACAACTACAATTGTAATAATAGTATGTAAAAATGTAAATGAATATTAAGGTCAACTATAGCTTCTGAATTTCTTGTTCCTTTCCTGTCTGTGTCAAACTACAAAGTAAACAATCAAATCAATAAAAACTTTCTGTGTTACTAAAGATATATACATTTAAACATTGCTCAGTCACTAACCAGCTATTTAATCTTGCTGAGGCCCTGTGAGTGTCAGTTTTCTTATTTACCACCAGAGTGTTGGAGGAAAAGGCCTCCAGGATTACAGCTCTAAGCAACAACTCTCAGAAGCAATGGAGAAAGCCATGCATTTTAATTAGCTATCTCTGGGTACAAATGTTCTAGTTAAACTCAGTTTTTAAAAATGAATTTGTTGCTGGGTATTGGTGGTACATACCTTGAATCTTAGCACTCAGGAGGGAAAGGCAAGTTGAACAATGTGAGTTCAAGGCTAGCCTAGTCCACCTGGTGAGCCCCACCCCTCACCCAAAATGAACTTGTTAATTGGAAACTTGTTACTAATAATTATTTTAATTAACTTCTGTTTTTCAAGTCCCCCCCCCCGTGTGTGTGTGTGTGTGTGTGTGTGTGTGTGTGTGTGTGTGTGTGTGTGTTTTCCTGGCTTTTGTGCAAACTTTGGTGCTAAAGGTACATGGTTTGTATTTTAAAAGCACTTCCCTGTGATGTCCTTATAAACCCAGATTTATGACAGAAAAAGCAATTTATTTTTATAAAAAGAAAGCAATGATAGGAAATGGAAAAACATTTCATGTAACTGTGATTGAGACAGGCACTATTAATAGTTTTGGTTGTTATTGGGTCTCCTCTCAGAAAAGTTCATAGCTCTGTGGCTCTGTTAAACCACATTCTCTCAGAGTTCAAAGAAGGATCAAAAAGAAAGGAAAGGGGGAATGAAATGTAGGTAGTGGGGTAAAAATAACAGGTATGGTTTTGAAATAAACATAAAAGGACCTAAAAGGCAATTTGTGGTCTCTGGGAAGAAGTCTGCTCTTGGCTCACATCCCTTGCTGCTGCCCAGATGTTACTCCCAACAATGCCATTATGTTATTACCCTGCCTAAGGACACAACTGGTCTTGGATTTTCACCTAGCAGGGAGATTCTCCAATGGAATGTGTCTGTTTTCTTTTTCAGTAGGATTTAAAAAAGAAAGAACAATTTGCCCAGTAAACTTTTGAAGCCTTCCCCTCTCTCTCTCACACAGATGTGCTATCACAGATTACAAAATAATGTCATGGTTTAGCAAGGGTAAATGAGGTCATTTTTATGACTTATGGCTCTTTCTTTGAAAATATGGCTGTGTTTTCTGATAAAAATTTACTCATCAGTCTTTTGATCACCATAATTGTTCTCTTTTTTTTGTCTTGAATTTTGTTGATTTATTAATAAAGCCTGAGACTGTCAGAGCATCCCAATCTCTCTTGCGACATCAATAGTTTTTCAAGGCATTTGTTATTGTGACAATTGGAAAAAATAATACCATTTATAAGCGATGCAGAGAAATTGCCCTTTTAAAACTCTTATGTAGATATGACCTTAAAACTGAGCATGTAATTAATTTATTTACCAAACATGTATTGATTGTCCATTATGTGCCAGACATGCTGTAAATTGCATCTACCTCAAACTTTTCACTGTTAACAATGAAGAAATGAATTAAAGGATAAATGGTCTCATATGGTAATCATTCTAGTATTAGACCTTCTCCATTTTCCTCCCAGGGTTGGCAATAAGTCTACAAATATGCTGTCCATCGAAAGGTCTTACATCTGTATCTTTGGTACCCTGAGTATTTGTGTTTAAATCAAGACTGGGTGAATATGAAGTCTTGCTACACAAACCTGGGTGATATATGTCACATCATTTCTCATAGAATGAACTAAATCTAGGAATATTTTCATAAACATATTTAAGTACAACCTTGTTTTTAAAAGAATGCCAAGTCACATGGCAGCCCTCAGTTTGTCCAGGAGGATCAATGAACAGGAGAATCAGGTTGGCAATAGGGAGAGAAACACAATTAAGCCTTAAGCTTAATTGACATAAATATTGGAGTAGTATGGGGAATCTCTCTCAGTGGGAGACTGGGTGGCACCAGCAAAAAGACTTGATTAGGAATTGACTTATGTATGCATTTGATGACAGCTTACATTTAATATATGGATCAAGGGAAAAAAAGGCACCCAACTAATCATGCATGTCCTGACATTTATTTGAAAAGGTGGCATTTTCAGGCAATCAATTTAAGTTATTGGCAATAATACTTTAGTTTGCCTATTATTATAAAACCCTTTATCGTGTGATAAAGGAGAGGTGCCACAATTATTTCTTTCAGTTTACAATGGATGAAATAGACAGAGTGTATATAACTAACTTGGCCTAGTTTACTGTTGCTAGGGAATAGTGTAATTCTCACTGGTTGAGACACTTACTTTGTCAATTATCCCGATAGTCCCGTAAAGAACAAACACTTCATTTTTATTTTTAAGAAAGGAACTGTAAGTGGAATAGGAATTACTTGCCAACTTCACTTGGTAGTAGGCAAATCTGGCTGTGAAATGCAGTCTCTCTGGCTCCAGGGCCTGTGCTTTCTAACCTCTAGGTTGTATGTCTGCATTCTTAACCATTTTCACCTCATTTTGTGTTTCACTTCATTACATTTCTCAGTGTTCTGAGGCTCTTCCCATCAAGCAATAACTGGCAGGCTAGTGGTACCACTTCACAGATGCTGTTTTCCTTTTCAGGTCCCCATGCAGCAAGACAGGTGTTCCAGCATCACATTCCCTAGACAGTAGTGCATCATGATTGCCATTCTCACAATCTGCCCATTTTGTCTCTGCGGTGTTTTACAGGAGATATATATGAGACCAGGATTTTCTTGCGAGGATGTAGAGATAAGTATGTTAGCATCTTTACTTTTTAATTGGGTGTTTGGGGACCTGCAATTCAATCGATAGCAAGTGTGGGTTCCAGAGACTGAATTCAAGGCAGGCAGCTTGGTGGAAAGATCTTTTACCTCCTGAGCCATTTCAATGAGCTTCAATGACCCATATATATATATATATGTATATAATATTTTTCCAGGGGAAAGCCCTTCATTTCAATTTCAGTCACTGTTGTTGGACAAGGAAATTTAGTACAAATTCTACTTGGTCTGAATATTAAAAACTTGGAGTCAGATATTGGGGTTAATGCTGAAGACTGGAGAAGCAGAGCAGACAGCCACTAGAGTTCTTACCTCTACCAATGCTCAGATCAAAGGGGCGATCCTGTCCTCAGACTGGATCCTCAGATTGACTGCTCAGATTTCAATGAGCTCCTGTCTCCTCCCACCTTATAATCCTCTCTCTGCTCTGACTTATCCCTTCCTGTCTTCAACTTCCTAGTGCTGGGATTAAAGGCATGTGACTCCCAAGCACTGCCATTAAAGACATGAGCCACCAACAATTGGCTCTGTTTCTTTTAGAATGGATCAATTTCATGTAGCCCAGGGTGGCCTTGAACTAACAGAGATCTGTCTACCTCTGTCTCCTGAGTGCTGGGATTAAAGGTGTGAGATACCACTGCCTGGCCTCTATGGTTAACTAGTGTGGCTAGCTCTGCACTCTGATCTTCAGACAAGCTATATTTATTAGATCATAAACAAAACATCACCACAAGGAAAGGAACAATAGAAACAATATTCAATGACTTGTCTCAAAATCATGACTTTTACACAATGGGGTATTTTACCTTAGAGAACAATCATATAACTTACTTCTAGAAAATAAATCTATATTATTTCCTTTCTGAGGCTGTAATATTTTTTGGTCTTTATCAGATATTGTGCCAAGAAACTAAAGTTAAGGTTTGGTAGACATTATTGTATCAGTTCATTATTTAGCCTCTTGATGGCATAAATATTTGCTATTCACCATTTGTTTCCTTGGCTGGTAGGGTACCAAGAATGCTGGAAACATTGAATCACTCTTAATAATTAAAAGAAAGCCCTCTGCTAAAATGTCCTGGCTTCTCTGGAAATGGCATCATATCTGTTAGGTAAAATAATACCAAGAAAATGAGTAAGCCATTATTTGAGGAAGGTAGAAAGAACAACAGTGAATAGAGAAAGGTAGATTGAAGGGAGGCTGGATTTGATCAGTGTGCAATGTATGCATGTTTTGAAATATCAAATATGTATAATTAATGTGTTAATCAAAAATGAAATCAAATATTAAAACCTACTGATACCCTTTCCAACATAAGGTCTGTTCATTACAGGCTTTAGTGTGAACTTCTGTGCTCTTCCTGAGTAACCTTCATCTATTCAGCTAAGTCTGCTCACTCAGTTCTTAATTGTTCATACTGGTTTTTAAGTTTATCTGCACCAGGACTCCATGCTGTTGTGTTACACTATTCCAAGGGGGATGTAAACAAATGTCTTACTCACCTAAGATGGGGAACTGATGACAGACCTAAATAAGGCTATGACTCAAGTCATTATTTGGTGATAAATGAGTTTTATTGGTGCTATTTACAGAAGAATGGATCAAGAGTACTTACACAAGAATAAATTATATGAAGACAGCTACATTACTAAAAGTCCACCCTAGCATAGGGGACATATCAGGTAACATAAAACCTGGCATATACTAAAACACCTGCATGTAGCTCAACAGGTTTGAGAGTGCCTTTTCCCAGTATGAGCCTTTTCCAGGAGGCTTGGTGGATCTCTGCTTCTTCTAGGAATCTCTGCTGGATTTTCTCTCAGCAGTCCTTATAGCTTATATGTGAGTGAAAATGGAGGGGCCTAGTGAATCTGGTCAATTTCAGGAACTTCCTGAAAACATTTGATTGCTTATTTGTTGAATGTAATTTTTGCCTCTCTTTAAACAACCCATGTCTTAATGAATTTCCCTCTAAGATTGGAGAAAACTGCTACATAACACATGCTTAAAATGCAGTTATGAAACATGGGCAAACCACATTGATGAGATATTTGTGATGATGATGATGAGCTGGGGGATGTTGTGGAGACAAGATACAGAATGTGTAAGAAGGGCAAATGTGTCTCATCAGTGTTCACATATCATGCTAGAAGACAGGAAACCTGAAAGCAAGAACAATAACATTTCTTTGTGGAAATAATAATTGTGTTAGCCCTGGGTCTGTAAGACCCTCAGAATGAGGAGTCTTCCAGTTTCGTTCGATATTCCAAGAACTCAATGTCCAGTCCAGTCGCTGCAACACGCAAGAGGCTTTAATGAACAGGAAACGTTTGCGCAAATGGGCTCCTCCAGCAAGCAGGCTCGAGAGAAGCCCCCTCCCCCGGGCCCATGTGTTTTTAAAGGCAAACCCACAAGCTTAGGGAGGGGGTGGGACCCTCTGTCCATTGAGTACGTGACTCTTGGAGGCCGGATGGTCTGCTATTAGGATCAAGAGACCTTAGGGCCTCAGGGTGTGCTAATTAATTTTCTCTGGGCAAACCAGAGTTGCAGCTATCTCTTTGTTTCCTAAGGACCCTATTCACCACCTGCTGACTCATAGGAAAGGAGGGGCAGTGTGAATTCTTGTTATCTCAGGGCCTTGTGAGAGGAAGTTAGCAAATTCCAAGGAACAGATATTGGTTAGCTTTCCAGGTCAGACCGTCCTTCATTTTCTTTATTTTTTGGTCTTTTAGGTCTTTACCTAAAAGGGGATTCAGGGACTCTAGTGACTATTACTGAGACTTACTGGCCTGCTCCTCTAGTAGAAGTTAGACTGGCTTTAGAATATGCTTTGACCCTGGCAAAGCAACATATGACTTTGAGGGACTCCTCTGCTAGCCAGTCCTCATGTTCCAAAGGTCATGCAGTCTTCATATTACTTTGCATACTTTCCATTGCATTGACAATTGGGTTTGCACTAAATGTGGCCAGGGATATTTTTGTGATTTATGCCCTGGTGAGTCTCTTTAGTATTGTACTCAGCCTTTATGATACTAGGGTGACTCTCTCATGACTGAAATTATCCAAGTCTCCCATAGAGTCCTAACAAAGAATCAGGGCCATTTATGGGCAATCAACTTCAACAAAAGGGCAAAACACATATTTGCCAAGAGTCTGCAAATCCTAGGATGTCTTTCCATATTCATGGGTTAGAGACCATTTATTCTGAATATTTATCCATCATGTATTGCCTGTGTAGTTTATGGTGTCTTCAATATTGACCACTGCTTGACCCAGTTCTATCTGCTTATGCATTTCAGAAATTGTGCAGAAAAGGAAATTAATCATCATTGTAGAGATGGACACAAGGCTCCTCTCCCCAATTTGACATCACTGTCTTTAAAGCATCTCTGTCCACATTCATTAAAAGGATACTTTGAAATTCCCTGGGGTTTTGTTTTCTCCTTTGACATTAAAAACAATAGTTTTCTTATACTTGTTTTCTTGTAAAATTCCCTCGGCATTTTTATTGAACTTATACTTTGTATTAAAATGTTATATTCTGTGTGCATTCATGCACCTTCTTATTAATGTTATTTTGGTGTGTGTGTTGTGTTCATTCATGAGTGTGCACATATGTGTGCCAGTGTATTCATAAATGAATACGTGTAAGGCTGGAGGACAATGTAGAGTGCTATTCCTCAGGTATTTTTTACTTTGTTTTTCGAGATAGGTTCTCTCATGGGGCTGGGACTCCCTGAGTAGGCTGAGCTAGGCTCATTGGCCAGAGAACATTTTGTCTCTGTTTCTTCAGTGCTTGAATTACAAATATACACCATCATGCCTGGTATTTTTAAGTGGGTTCTGAGAGTAAAACTCAGATCCGTGTGTTTATAGTGAAAGTGTTTGTGAAGAACTTTAGTGACTAAGGTTTATACTTAGCCACTGAGATGTGTGTTTTTGGACATGTCTTTCTTGCTCTCAATGCCACTTGGATTAGTTTGTGTCTGGGTCTATGGATGGCTAGTACAGAAACAATCTAGCTCATAGCAGGTTAGGTCTGAGAAGTGGCAGGCAAAATCTAGAAAGTGCAATTATAAGAAAGGGTAGAGTGTCTGTGGTTACATTCCCCATGAATCAGGGGTAAACACATGGCAGGGGTAAACACTCAGGCTATGAAAGGGTCTAGTATTGATGGGAGAATCCCTAGTACAGGCTGTCTAATTAAAAGGAAGACAGGATCTCAGAACTGGAAAAGATCAGATAATTATCTTAGAAAACTAGTAGACCCAGAGAAGAAACAAGATAGAGAAGCTATGGTCACTAAACTAGGCCATGTGGTATTCACTGGAGTGGTAACCAGTTTTCTTAACCATTAAGCTGATTATGTTATAATGTGTAATTTGCCCTGAACAGAAAAGATGACAGAATCTTTAGGATCCAAGTAAATTAACAAACAGAGCCTACTGAATTCTATGCTTGAAATTTTAGGATAGTGTAGGTCGAAGATGGTGGAGATTGTTGGTATTTGGGGCTTTTAACATTTATTTTTCTTAGATATTTTCAAATAGTTTAAAGATTTTCACATGTGCCTCCCTCATTGACATCCCACCCCTTCCCATATTGTGCCTAAACTTCTTTTTCTAAACTTGGAAATCTGCATGATTGACTTCATAGGTTCCTCATTACAATTTAATGAGATATTAAATTGTCTTATGACATTATTTTACAGGTGCTCATTCATAGTTACCTCTTGTTTTAAACCAATTTCTCTAGTTTATATTATGTGTTGTTTATCTTTCTGCCCCTGTATTAGTCTAGGTACTTCATAGAAGTAGAATCATATACTATGTAACATTTTATGTTTTTTATATGTCACTTATATCTTTCTAGTCCATTCATTCTATAGCTTACACCAGAGTTCCCTTCCTTACTAAGAGTGAATTATATGCCAAGCACTCATATTTACTCCTCTGAATAATGATACCATGAATGGATATGGAAAAATAGTTATGTCTCTACTTTCAGTGATCTTGTATGTAGAATTTGATGTATGCTTGCTGGACCATATTGTAATTCTAATGTTGTTGTTACATTTAATCATTTGAGAACCTGCCATCCATACTATTACCCATAGTGGCTGCAGCATTTCATGCTCCTACCAGTAATGCACACAGTTAGTATTTCTCCATGTGCTCCACAATGCTTGGTCTTTTCTGTTTGTTTTTGTTACTGGCTGTCTTACTTGGAGCTGCTGTAACAAGTACCATGGCCTGATGTATCATATATTCCTGTCTATGATGAAATCATGGGCTAAAAGAATTACTGGACAAAGGGTCCATATGGACTTGCAGCTTGAGGCTTACAGACATCACGACAAGAAAAGACTTGTTAGAGAACGTGAAATATTTGGTCAAAACATGTCTTAAGCCAAGTAACAGAGAAAGAAGAATGCTGGTGCCTTTCTCTACTTTTCTCTTTTTATTCACTGTGGAACACAAGCTGCCCACAATAAGGATAGGTCTTCCCTCTCAATTAATTCTTACTGAAAACACCCTCACAGATATACCAGCAATATGTATTTATGGTGTTTCTAAGGTCAGGCAAGTTGGGGCTGAAGAAACAGCTCAGTGGCTAAGAGCACCGGCTACTTTTGGACAGGACCCATGTTTGACTCCCAGCACCCATATATCAGCTTAAACAATCTGTAACTCCAGCCGCAGAGGATCGGAAGCCCTCTTCTGGCCTCCATATGTACCAGGCATGCATATGGTACACAAACTGCATGCATGTACCCAAAACACCTGTATACATTTAAAAGTAATAAAATAATTTAAAAATAAATTCAGTCAAATTGACAACGATGACTTACTACAACTAAACAGCTAACCAACAGTCTACATATCTTTCTAATTTATGAGAGGTTGGAGATTCCAGGATAAAACGATGGTGTATTTGTTATATGGTAAGGGCTTACTTCCAGTTTTAAAGATGCTGCGTTCTCACTTCATCCTCACAGAGTGTATGGGAATGGCTAATTCTATGATATCTCTTTTAAGGGGCTCTACCCCCAATCATAAGGTTTTACTCTCATTACTTAATCATTTTTTTCAAAATGCTTTACTTTCTAAAATTATCACCTCGGCAGTAAGAACTTCATCAAAGGAAATGGGGTGGGGAAGCAGGCACAAACATTTAGACCACATCAATAGAGTGGTGACATAATGTGCTACCCTAGTGATTAGTGCCACTGAGTATCTTTTTGAGTATTTAATGGTAATTTGTATCACTTCTTCAAAGAAACATCATTTTTAAGTTATTTGCCCAATTTTAAATCAGATTATATTCTTCTAATTTTGTAGTCCTTCATACATTCTAGATATTAATCTTTTATCTAATTATACTGTGCAAATATTTTATCAGATACTGGAGCTATGTTTTCAGTTGGTTTGTTGTATCTTTAGATGCACAAAATAATTTAATTTCAGTGTACTTCAATTATGAGTTTTACTTTTTATTGCCTATGACCTAGATGTCACAGTCAAGAAATAACTACAAACTCTAATACCGTGAAGCTTTGTAACTATGTGTTCTTCTGAGAGTGCTATAATTTTATGTCTTACTGTTAGGCTTTTGAATTGATAATTATATATTGAAAAAAATGTCCTTTCCCCAGTGAATGATCTTGGAAATGTTAATAAAAGTCACATGACCATATATATAAAATTATAGTTTGGGGTTTTGTTTTCTAGTCTATTCTTGATTTCTGTTTTTATACTATTAGTTTATTATTGTACTTTTGGGATAACTTTTGAGATCAGAAAGTAGGAATTTTATAACTTCCTTATTTATTTATTTTTGTATGTGTGTGTGGTATGCAAGTGTATATTCATGTTGGCCTATTCATGAACACATATATGTGTACGTGGGCATACACATGTGTTTTCATGTAAGTGGAAGCTCAAGCCTTTTGTTTGGAACCATTCACTTGAGGTGATTGTGTACCTCTTGGCCTTTATTTTATTGACTTGGTGTATTGTATTGGTTGATTTTCAATGTACACTCATTCTTGAATTTCATGAATAATATTGGCCTTTTTTATATGCTGCTGAGTTTAGTCTGCTATTATTTTGTTCAGGATTTTGCTAATAGTGTTTATTATGGATATTGGTATGTAGTTGTCCTTTTCTGTGCCATGCTTACCTGCTTTTGTCACTGAGGTTCCATGGTCCTCAGAATAAATGTAGAAATATTGTCTTCTGTTCAATTTTCAGGGGGTGTTTAAGAGGATCAGTAATTCATTCCTACCATTTTTACGATTTACAAAAAGGTTTGCCCATGTATATCCCTTTACTGGAGTATTTTATTTTATCAATTTGAGTTACTCTAGCATCCTTTCAATTTTAGAGACTTTTCAGCATGACACATAGGATGTGTCTAGTGATACTGACCTTCAGTATGTGTTTATTTGGGAATATTTTAATTTATCACTCAATTTTGGAGGACAATTTTAGTATATATAGAGTTCTCAATCAACAGTTTTTTTCCCTCCATCTATCTATCTGCCTGTCTGCCTCTGTGCTAAGGGGTTTTGCACTAAAATTGGTTGCTAATCTTTTTTGTATTATTATTTTATTGTTTTGTGTGTATGAGTATTTTGCCTTTATGCAACCCTGGGCACCATACATGTTGATTACCCTCCAGATGAGGTCATCAAATCCCTTAGGACTAGAGTTTCAAACTAAGCTGCCATGTGGGTGTTGGGTCCTGTGGTAGATCATCCAGTACTCTTAACCATTTAGCTATCGATCCAGTCCCTAGCTACTAATCTTGATGAAGATTACTTATATGTGATTGATTGCTGTCTTTGTAATGGTTACTATTTCTATGATATAACATCATGATGAATGCAATTTAGAGAGGAAAGGGTTTATTTAGTTTACACTTCCACAATGTAGGTCATCACTGAAGGAAGTCAGGATATGAATTCAAACAAAGCAGGATCCTGGAGGCAAGAGCTGACACAGAGGCCATGGAGAAGTGCTGCTTTCTGGCTTGCCCACCAGGCTTGCTCAACCTGCCTTCTAATAGAACTTAGAACCTGGGGCCCAAGGGTGTCCCTACCTACAGTGGGCTGAGCCCTCCCACACCTATCACTAGTTAAGAAAACGCCCCCACTGGCTTGCCTACTGTCCATCACATGCAGGCATTCTCTCAGGCTCTCTCCTCTCTGATGACTCTAACTTGGTTTATAAAGTTGGCATAAAACCAGCCAGGACAGCTGCTTTCTCATTAATCTGTTCAAGATTTCCTTGTCTTTGTTTTTCAGTTATTCAGTTGTTCAGTTATGATGGTCTTACTGTGAGTTTTGTTAAAGAGTTTCACAAGGTTATATTTGTACATCCATATATTGCTCCCAAATTTAGAAATGTGAGAACAATTGTTTCTCCCTGATTAACTCTGTTTCTCCTTTGTTTTATATACTTCCCCAATACAGACTTTGTTCTCCTTTATAGTGTCCCATATAGCCCTTAGATCCTGTTTCTTTGATTTCCCCACTCCTTTTGTTCAACTCTTGAGATTTGGTTCTTTCAAAAGTTGTTGAAAGTTCATTGGTACATAATTTCTTCTATCTTTTTAATTCTTTAAATTTTCACACACACACACACACACACACATATTCCATATGTTTCTATAAATTTTTTCTCTGCTGGAATTCTCATGTTTTTTTTATATATTTTTTCTTTTTCTTTCCTTTGGTATTTCCGATTAGCTCCTTTATGTATAAAGGTATTATTTTAAAGTGTTTTGTTTATTTAAGATGTTTTCTAAAGATTCATTTAGTTCCTTTGAATGGAATGTTATCCTTTTTGTTCATATGCTTTAAGATCTTTTGTTGGATGTTGGATTTGTGAAGACAGTGATGCCTTCCATTCTCTGCAGACAGGCTGTGCAGGGGAAGACCTTTACTAATTAACAGGATCTATTTGAGCTTGGGATCACCCTGCTGTGAAGGCTTAAAGTCTTCTCACTTTTCTGCACATGTGTCTTCTCTGGGTCAGTGTCTGTGCTTTTGTTGATTTTACATTGGGCACAGCTGGGTTTTAACGTCTTAATTTCCCCAAGAGTCTTCCCACTGTTTCTTCTCCGGGGTTTGAAGCAGTTCTATTATGTCCTCCTGTCTGTAATCTCTTTCCCTGAGCATCTGTGGACTTGCTGTTCCCATGTAGCACATTTATGAAAATCGAGAGAGCTGAGTTGTGGCACACTGAGTCCTCTGAGTTCTGACTTAGGGGACACAGAGACCAGTCCCTCAGGCATCAACCAGATAGGTTAAAAAATTACTAATTATAGCCCCTGTGCTTTCTCTTGTTTAAGAAAATGTGGCATGTACTGGCCTGATATTTTCTCCAAACGGTGCTAGGCTAGGTTAGGGGAGAGTTAAGGTAAATGTAGGAAAAATTACCATTATATTTCCAACCATTTTATGTGTTTGCTTACAAACATTCCGCTTATTTGGCTGCTGTGCTTCTTTGAAAATTTTAAGCTAATAAAAAGTAATTTTAGTCAATATCTTGTCTATTCAATATTTCTATGGGAGAATGAGTGTCTGAAACTTCCTATTCCTCGTGATTTGTTGTTATTGCTGGTGGTGGTGGCGGCAGCAGTAGTTTACCATGCCAACCAGATGCTTATGTAACAAACTGGAGGAATTAGAAAGCTCTTTGCTGTCAATTCCTTTTGAAATTATGATAAGAAATCTAAGGAAAAGAGATTGTAAATGGCTTGTTATTACTGAAATATATAATGGATAGTTGTAATGAGGGAGACAGAAATCATATGAAAGGGATTGCTACCTAAATTGTATGTTACTGTCATTGTTAGGAGAATCTGTTTTCCCAGGTCTAAAACATCATTGTTCAGTGTGCCTAACTGTAAACCTTAACTGTTCTGACCCATAATGATTTTTATAATCATGGAATTAGATAGATCAGTACCACCACAGCATGCAACAACTGCTTGTTACCTGAGGAGTGAGGGTCAACAAGTAGGGGTTTTCTTATTTACAACCTACTGTAAAGGGTGTTTGAGCTCTTGACTCGGAGTTCATTAAATCATTACTTCTGAATATATTGCATCTATCTGGATAATTCTACCAACTAGGAAACAGAGGAAGCCACAATACACTTGCTGTCAGTAAAGCTGCTGTATTCAAATCAGAGTCCCTGTTAAGTATGGGCACCCGTAGAACAGTGGCAAACTCCATGCTTTGTCATCTAGTCTTAATATCACTTGCCAACCTATGTGAAGTAGGGAATTTGGCATGTCCAGGATGTAAAATAAATCAATTGAAAAAGAAACAAAAACAACAGAAATAAAATCAAGGAGATTTATTCAATGTGTTCACAGTTGCGTGGTGGGGAGGGGTCACAAAGAGATCCAGTTAGCCTCCCAAGTCTGTTTCCTAGATCCTGAAGTGAAAT
This sequence comes from Phodopus roborovskii, assembly GCF_943737965.1. NCBI lineage: Eukaryota > Metazoa > Chordata > Mammalia > Rodentia > Cricetidae > Phodopus > Phodopus roborovskii. Next base: position 2,593,552 of record NW_026125680.1, read on the forward strand.
TAAAATAGAGTGCCTGGGATGTGTGCATCTAACCAGTCCTAGTCAAGGCGTTCAACCCACCACTGACCATCAGTGTCTAGGCTTCAGTCTCATTGTATAAAGTGTTAGAACACTGAAATCTCTTTCAGGAAGTTCTCCCATTAGCTGGTACCTTTTTATTCTCCAAGCATGATGCTTGGAACTTGAATAATAAAAAGCAAAGAAACAGATATTTGGGTTCAAGCTGAAGATCAGAGAAGCAAAGCAGCCAAGCCATCAGAGAGTTCTTATCTCAACCAAGACTGGGGCAATCTTGTCCTCAATATGGCTGGAGACTAATTGCCCAAGACAGAATGTCCATTCCTGTCTCTGGTGCTGGGATTAAAGGTGTGCATCACAACTGTCTAGCTTCTTTGGCTAACTGGTGTTGCTGATGGTGTTAAAGGTATGTACTACCACTGCCTGGCCTCTATAGCTGTGGCTAGCTTTGCATTCTGATCTCCAGGCAAACTTTATTAGATCATAAATAATGTGTGACCAGAGAGTTTCCTGAGGAAATTCCCATTTCATTAGAGTCCATTGTTTTAATTGTCTGCTAGATAATGTGTCTTTAGAGCATCTCATTTCTCCCAAGCCTGTTACTCTATGGAATAACTGCATCCCCCCAGTGGTATAACTAGGAATCTATGTGGATGGGACAAAGTGTAAAAGTAGCCTCAACTTGGGAGGTGATCACTGAAAATGGCGTCTCTATTTTGTAGATGGTATTTTATTTTTAATTACATATATGTGGGCTATGGGGTATGTGCCAGAGGCTATGGAACTTCCTGCATCTGGAGTTAAGGTGGTTGTGTGCCACTTGACATGGACACTGGTAACAGAACTCTGGTCTTCTAAAGAGCAATACATGCTTGTCACTATAGAGCCATCTCTCCAGACACCTCCCCCCATAGCTTCCCTTAAAAAGAGAGTATGCTACTATTTACAATGAAAATGGTTTAGATTTATTGAAGGAGAAACCTGGGCCCTAATGGTGATGGATGTGCACAGTGGTTTAGGGTAGAGAAAAACAATAATAAAGCAATGTTGGTATATTTAATATTGTTTTGGGCACTTACACGTATTAGTGTCTATTTCTGGACTTGATTCTGCTCTTTTGATCTATGTGTACCCTCTTATCAACATGCTACATTCTGTAGTAATTCCTTTGTGTAGACACCATTTATCAGATTGTAGAAATTCCCCTTAATTTCTGGTTTGATGAGAGATTTTATCTTAAGTGGCTTAAGTGGCTTTTTAATTTTCATGAAAATTCTTATCTGTTGATATGGCAAATTATACTGATTGAGTTTAAGTCTATGGATTATGCATAATGAAAATATATAAGAATTAATAATAATGATTATTATAATTACTTTAATTATTTTATGTTTTCCATATGTTAACTACTTTAGGGCAGGGAAATGTTCTTTTTTTTTTTTTTTTAATGATGCCTGGTTTACTTCTGTTTCCACAAAAACCAAACCTTCTAAGCTTCAAGGACACCAAATGAAGGAAAACATCTGGAGACAGAGTAAGGAATTGTGTGTGTGTGTGTGTGTGTGTGTGTGTGTGTGTGTGTGTGTAGAACAATGGTTGGTAAAAGACGAAATTCCATAGACATTATAAATAAGATGCAGTAAAAAGAAATTCTATTCTAATGTGGAAAGAAAGACAACTCACCTTTGCTTCTCTGTGCCTCTTTTCATCTTTGACAATCATGAATATCTTCTGCAACTTTCACTGTAGCAAGCACTGTACTAGGAGCTGATTGTAGAGTGGTCAGTGTGATAGGTGAGACTCACGCCCTTACAGTTCTTACAGTCAGGGGCAGTGGAAGGGGGCAGTGGGGGAGAAATCCTGATTAAGACATTGTACAAATAAAACAAATGTAACTGGCCCGTCAGTGGTGGTGCAAGCCTTTAATCCCAGCATGCAGGAGGCAGAGGCAGAGGCAGGTGGATATCTGAGTTTGAGGCCAGCATGGTCTACAGAGTCAGTTCCAGGACAGCCAGGATGACACAGAGAAACCCTGTCTTGAAAAATCAAAAACAACTAAACTAAAAAAAAAAAAAAAAAATACCACTGTAACTGAGTGGTAAGTGGGAAAGTCCCATGTATGATTCTATAATCCTTTTAGAATAGTTAAAGAAAATCTCCCTGCAAATGAGAGAAAAAGAAGAAATTGGGACTCCTAATGAGCTGTGTACAGTAGCATGGGGTGCTATTGTCATAGATTATAGCATGCATACTATTCCCAAGAGTTGTTCCATGTGATGATACTGGGGAAACTGATGACTAAAGTAATCTCAGTAAAGTAAGTAGGAATAGTTTCATGTAATGTCACTGGGATTTTGTCCTAGATAAAGCATTTGCATGCTTCTGTTACAGAGGAGGAAATCATGTCAACTGGGACTGTTTGCAAAAGTGCTTGTGAGGCCTGAGTCAAAAGAGCATGAGAGCAGAACATGGAAGATAGACTTGAATAAATAAGCAGGGCAACGCTCAATACTTACGGTCAAAGAGGTTTTGTCGAGGGCTTGTAGTTTTATCTCAAGTGACCATAGGAAGTTGGTGAAGACTTTACTAGTAGGACAAAGAACATGATTTTTAAATGCTTCTACTGCATATAAAAATAACTTAGGGTTGGCAGACTAATTCAAAACTCCAGGAGTGTTTTCAACATTACCTAAAGTGTATAATGGTGACTGTAGGAGAACTAACTGAAAGGGCTGGCACTGTAGGGAAGAAAGTTTCATCTTACTTGTAATCGGAAGGAAAGGAAAGATTCACCCTGATTTCCATCTCACTTAACCCTGAAAATGAGAGAGGTAGGATGGGGTTCCAAATTCTTGACACCAATTCAGTTTTAGAGACGTTAGATTTGAAAGAGCTAAGAAGTGTTTGAATGAGAGTAACACCTATAGTCTCATATCTTGAATGTCAGGTTCCCGGCTGATGGAGCTGTTTAAGCAAAGGATTAGGTGTGACCTTGTTAGAGGATGTGTGTCACAGGAGGTGTTCTTTGAGGTTTCAGAAACCCAGTTTCTCTCTCTCTCTCTCTCTCTCTCTCTCTCTCTCACTCTCACTCTGTTTGTCTCTCTCCATGTCTCATGTGGATCAGCCCTAAGCTACTGTGCCAGCACCATGCCTGCCGCCATGCTGTCATAATGGTCATGGAATCACCCTTAGAAATGGTAAGCAAGTCCCCAGTTAAATGCTTTCTTTTGTAAGAGTTGCTTTGCTCATGGTGTCTCGTCACAGCAATATGATAGTGACTAAGACAAATTTGTCTTAGTCACATATTTGTGATACGAGATTGGACAACTAATTAATTGCTCTGACTAGGACAGTATTGGTGTAACTTGAATAAAATAGACATATATTCCAAGTACATTCAGAAGAAAATATTGGGGAGTGGGAGAGGAAATAGTCAAGGATGAAGCTTGTGACTTAGGCTTGTCCAACTGCATGGATAGCCATGTTGATTACTGCTCAAATTAAAAGAGTAAGCATTCACCTGTTGTTTCTTTTGTGGTGTGGCTCTAAGGAAGCTAAGTTGAAGAAAGTGTGCATGGGTGAGAACAACTCCAAAATCCACATATGTGCTAAGAAAAAAAAAAGTGTGCAGTTTTGATGTCTGTTAGCATTAATTGGCCCAAAGTGTTGCAATTGCTCATTACATGTTTCTCACTCTTTTGGTTGAATAAGTAATCATTTCTGAGGCATGTCCTTAAAAATGGAAAGTCATCATTTTGCTAGGAGGGGTTTGTATACATCCTTTTCGGCAGCTACATAAACTTCAGGGGCAATTATGCTATCTGAATTCCCTTTGGTAAGATTTTCTTTGCATTTTAGGGCTGTAGCTCTGCTTTATCAAAAGCAAAGTGAAGATCATTTCTGAATTTTGGAAAATGCTTTGACAAAACACCTGTCATGCCTATTGATTCCTATGCTAGTCTACCACAAGATGAGTTTTCCTCATTAATTTTGCATCGCTGGCAATTATACAATGATTCTTCCTTCATAATGATAATCTACTTGGCTTGCCATATAGACCATGGAGATAATTAAACTTGTTTAATCAAAGGTTTATATGATTAACACTTTTTGACATACCCATGGATCTATTGTCCATATCAGGTGATGACTGCTGGCAGAGTTTCTGTCTCTAGGGCTGATTGGTGGTTTTTGAATGTCATTGAAATCTTTCAAATAAATTTGCAAGGTGAAGCTTAAAGAAATACTTACACTTAAGTGATCCACTTTTTTTTTTAATGGAATTGGATAAGCCTTTAATTCTTCCATTTCTTTAATAAAGTGTGAAGAACATGTGGAATGAATATCACTTTGGGGGATTTATATATATCAAGAGTTATAGCTGAATATCTGATACCTTTGAATTTTTCTAGTATGCACCTTGGACTCAGTTTTGTTGACTCTCTGAGAAAGCACTAGTAGAATTAGAAAAGGTATACAGGAAATATGATTTTAAGTCACAAGCTAGATCTCTGATTAGGAACATTTCACTTGGACTCAAAAACAAGTTGTAACATGTCAAGGTTTGGGTGTCTTTGGGAGTTCATTAACCGACAATTCCAAAAGAAGCAACCCACTCAGAAACAAAACAGTCAGCATGCTAAAGTCCAAACTTGTTTCTTGCCTGTCCCATCTTTGAAGTTTACCCCATTCAATTATTACCTATTCCAATTCACCACTTCATTTGTCATCTTGATCCTGGTTCCTGCCTCAGAAAATGTTCTAGACTTCCAGGCATAGTGGTACATGCCTTTGATTTAGTTAGCAAGCAGAGGTAGTTTTCAGATTACCCTAAACTACATAGTGAGTTTAAGGACAGGCAGAGTTACAAGGTGAAACCCTGCCTCAAAAACAAAGTGTCGTGGATTGTTTGGCCTGACAAACACATTGAGGGGAAGAATGCCCTTGCCATTTATGGGTTTCTCTGCTCTACAATTGGCTTATCCAGGTCAGTGATGACTATCCTTTTCCAAAGACAGGAGAGAGGAAAGTAGGTAATATACCCTTATTGGTTAGATGAAAGGATAAACTCATACCTCCATTACATTATGGAGACAAAGAGAAATAAGATAATAAGCATTGATAATTCCTAGGACAGTCTCTTCATTACTACTGAGGATGTTTCAGTATATTAAATGTAAAGAGGAATGAGATGTTATATGAAGGACAGTACACAAAGATGCCATTTTATTAGCTGATTTTTAAACCTTAAAATGTAGACATTTTCATATATTCGTGGGTAGGAAGTTTACAGTGATGTTAATGCTTTGCCATGATGCATTGTGTATATTGATATGATTTAATTAAGCTGTCCATTTGAACAAGGCAAAAATGGATGTTAGTGAAGCATGTCTTCAACATTTTTCTAGCCTCTCATATTTCTTCCCATATCTCTTTCTTGAATGTCTCAGTCTTGACATTCCCAGGTCCTTCTATATATATATATATATATATATATATATATATATATATATATATATTAAGGAAAGTTTAAGAATTTACTTTCTGGAACTGTAACTGTGTATTTACAGGCTTTCTTACAGCCAAAGAAAGAGGCAAGACTCCAATATAGACATTCCTGATGATGTCTTTCAGATGTGTAAGAGGACATACTGTTCAGCATTCACTTTCTCTTTTGCCCTTTATGGCTGACTCTCTGGAATGATTGATCTCTTTGTCCCATCCCCCTTACCCTTGTAGGAAAAAATGCTTCCTAACTTTTCGAGGTTGCCATCTGAAACTGCAGTCTCAAAGGTTACCAATGATTTTCTGATCTCTAGGGCCAAAGCCTTCTTTTATTTCTTAACTCTATGCCATGTCACAGATTATCCTTAGAACCCTTTTCTTATAGATTTGTCCTCCTATGTTTCTGATTACACATCCCCTGTTCCCTTTGATGGCGTTTTCTTTCTCCTTTCTTACTGTAGGCAGCCTAGAGACTCAGTCTTTGGCTCTTTGTTCTTTTATCTACCCTTCTTCCTTTTTTCTTTTTCCCTTTAAGCATGATCCCTTAAGTTTTACTGTGTTTGTCAAAGGTGACACCATTCTTTAAATCACTCAGACATAAGAGTTTAAAGTTATCTTTGACTGTACTTTCCCTTCCTGACCTAACTAGTCCTTACATCTTGTCAGTTATTTCTTCAAAATATGCCCTTATGCACCATGATACACTGAGAATCAGTGCAATTTCTTTGAGAGACACTTCTATATTATTTACTAAAAGCTAAAGTGCATGCATGTGATGATATACCAAGTTCAGTTCTGTAAACTGACAATTCTCAAATATGCCCGCATATGTGAAGAAGGGACATTGCAGCACCAATTAGAATAATAAACCTAAGAAGCAGCATGTGTGCATTCCAGAAGATCTGACTGTTACTAAGGATGAAACAGATTTATAAGAAGTAAAATGAAAAGATAAAATTCTAAACATGCCACCATGTGAAGCATGTGTAAGATTGCATTTTATATTCACATGTATAAACACAGACATATATATTTTATTTGTAGGAAGAAAAAGACTAAACAATATTCAGTAAGCTACTTGAAAAATTATCCATAAGGTTTTGAAAACATGGAATCTGCTTGCTTCTAAATTATTTAGAAATGTATGGATTCTTTTCATAAGTATTCAAAAGCTTTCATACCTTTTAAAATTTGACTGTAGTTTAAATTTGATTACCTTGTGTCTCTATCCTGCTATAGTCTGTTAAAGGCCTCCTAAACGATTCTAATTGCTTTTCTAGCCCACTAACACTAGGCATTGACAATGCCTTTGATATGAAAACAATTCTAGGTGTCATCTGAAACCCTGAGATTCAAAAGGAATATGCATATTGATGAGTTTTGAAAAACTATTCAGCACAACACTAATGTAAAGTACCATCTCCCACACTACACAGTGGTTGGCAGTATAGCACAAGTTCTGTGGTCTATACAGGGTCTGGGAGAACACACAGATAATTCCACTAAGATAATAAAGCAAAATTCCTAAGGGTATAATATTGGCTCCAGCTAATTATCTTATGGGCTTCTTTAGCTTTAGTATACAAATCTCACTAGCATTCACATCACCTTTGATTTCAATCAGATTGACTGGGAATTAAGCCTTGGAAAGCAATTCATGCTGGCAGTGATAAACAATGCTAGCAGTTTGTTAGAGCTCTGCCATTAGACTCATATTATTTGTAAGTATAATTGGTACAATTAACATTCCTAGGACAAAAGAAGCTATATAATATGGACACAGAGCTAAGAATGTGTCCTAGATACCCAGAAGAGCATAATTTTCCCTTCAAATGAGCTATTTTATTTTTATTTTAAATTTTTAATTAAAATTATCATTATCATCTCGTGTGAGTGTGTGTGTGTGTGTGTCTGTCTGTGTGTGTGTGTGTGTGTGTGTGTGTGTGTGTCTGTGTATGCACACAGGCCTGAGAATGTGGAAGTCAGGGGGTAACATTAATGAGCTGCTTTTTCCCTTCTGTTGTGGGATCTCAGTCAGGCTTGCATGGCAATTACTTTCATTCACTGAGCCATCTTGCAAGCCCAGTTTAAAGAATGTATATTACACATAGACATTTGTAAATATGAATGCATGTGCCCATATATGTGCATGTGGGGGCCAGAAGTTAACATCAGATGTCTTCCTCAGTCATTCTGCACATTTGTTTTTGAGACGAGGTCTATCATTGAAACTAGAATTTGGTGATTGATTAAATGGGTGGGCAAACAGGCAAGTCTATCCCTGCCTTCTAGTACTGGGATTAGAGTTCAATACTGCCATGCCCATGCCCAGTCCTTGTGCAACAAGGACTACCCACTGAGTCATCTCCCCAACCCCCAAATGATCTATTTTAATAAAACCATTTATTCTGCTTAATGAAAAATCTCATTACTTGAATAAAAATTGCATCTACTATACAGTTGTACATTTTGTTTACTTACTGTATCTGTGATGTCAGGATGCTTCTTTTGGTATTAGTTTTCAGTCAATGTGTTGACAGATTAAAGAACTCGCTGAATAACCTTTTAGACCTTTATGGCTTAGTCCTTCTACTGTTATCTCAAGTTACATGATCCTGCTCTGTGAGGCCATTGAACAGCTTGTGATGTTTGTAGTGTTTGTGGTAAATCCTGCAACCATGAACCTGAGGTCAGTTTATACACTCAGAAGAACTACAAGTTCTAGCTACCCCCCAGTCCATTCTCATTTCCTGGACCAAGAATCATGTGAGTTGTAAATAACCTCCATTATATAATTTTTCACTTATTAACCAGCAGAGGGTAGTCACTAAGGATGAAAAATTGGAAAAAGGCCTCAAAGTATTTGTCTACCAGAAGCTTAGGGAATTTTTCTTCAAGGAATTTTTTTAAAGTGTTGCTCACAGTTGGCAATTGAATAAGGGGCAGAAAATCCTATATTGCCTCCCATGCTAAGAAGATACGTTATAGGCAGCAATGATTAATAATTATAGGTGAGGAACATTTAGCTTTAAAGTTACCCCAATTGTGGAGCTGGAGAAATGGCTCAGTAGTTAAGAGTACCAGCTGTTCTTCCAGAGAACTTGGGCTCAATTCCCTGTACCCATATGGTGGCTCACACTCATCTGTAACAGTTCCAGGGGATCCGAGCCCTCTTCTGAACTCAGTATGCTTCTGTGTGTATATGGTGCACAAACACATGTGCAGGCCATACACCCATAGACATAAAATGAAATAAATATAAAAAATTAAAATCAAATAAAAAAATAAAGTTACCCGATTGTTACAATGAGAAGCTTTTATATACTTCAGAATATGCTGTTTTACACTTGTTAATGTGAAAGAAAGGTTTATTTTCTTAAAGCAGTCATCCAATTCCTTTAAAGAGAGAAGTTCTGGAAAAGACTCAGTGATTTTCATATTTCATTAGAAAAGCCCATGATGTGTGGTAGAATAATATTTTTAACTGCTAATTGGTATTAACTAAGCTGCCTTCCTTCCTTCCTTCGTTCCTTCCTTCCCACCTACCTACCTGCCTATACACACACACACACACACACACACACACACACACACACACACACACACACACCACACTGTAGCTCAACAAAGTGAGAACTGAGGTATCTAACAATTTTTTAAAAAAGTAACTTACAAGTCTTAATAGATTATTTCAGGGAATTTGCAATTCAATTTAATAAGGTTTTTTTTATTCCCATTCTGTGACACAGGGACTGTTCTAGGTACTGATTAGGATTGAAAGGGTGAATGAAGAAAGCATGGCCTGTTCTCTTGGGGGGATTCTCTATTCACTATCTAAATGGGTAGACTAAGTATCTGGAATGCTTAGAATCTTGGATGCATACTAAGATTATTCTTTAAGCACTGAGAAACTGTGAGTATTTTGGGAAAGCAGGAGATCAAAGCAGTTGGGAGATTGGGGTTGAAGGTTGCAGATCGTGAAGAGCTTGCTTTACCAAAGGCCAAATGATGATAGTGGCTTATTTACATATCCACTTAAACCAAAATCTCATACTATCATTTTCCCCAGTACTTTCTAGTCTTACCATTTAAAAAGGGAAATAATGGAGCTGGCAAGATGGTCTAGTGGGTAAAAATAGTTGACATCAAGTCTCATGACTTGAGTTTAAGTTTCCAAACCCATGTGGTATAAGGGAAAAACTGACCCACCCTTAAATTGTCCTTTGACCACCCCGATGGCCATACACATCTATGTACACTGCATGAATAAATGAACTGAAATGTCTTAGAAAAGGTAAAGATTGTTTACACTTTACTTGAAACAATGAAGTGACTTACACTGCCCCAAGGATAATGAAAATCAATAACTGGTGAATTAATGAATTTGCAGTGAAAGCAACTTATTTACATTTATCACCATATTATTTCACAGAAAGACATCAATAACCTTTTACATTAACATCTAAGAATGACAAAGCTACTAAATTTGGATCCAACAGATGACATATTTTAAGTTAGTAGATGATGAGTTCTACCATAATAAAATGTCAAGGTGCCCGTGGCCATTGATGAGTTTCTGGGTGATTATATCATAAATCCATATTTCAAACTGTCATCTACCTTTGCATGTGGTTGAGAGGTTCACGAAGTATGCTCTGCATCCCAAATGAGGTCCAACAACTCTTGCTATGTGACAGGTCCACAAAATTACAATGTTCAGCTTTTATCCTATTGAAGCAAAGGGACAAAAACCCATTCTCAGAGATGGCCTTTGTTTCACCAGAGGCTTATGAGAACCCACATAAAATTTGCTAATATATATAATATGTCTAATTACATATAATATATTTATAAGCTATTCAGTTGTTTCAGTTTGAAAGGTTGGCAGTTTAATAAATTCATTGTTGTTCTTCTTATTTGAATGGGTGTATTATTGCTTGTAGGATTCTAGTACAAATGGACCTGACCAGAGACAGAGAGAGAGAAAGAGAGAGAGAGAGAGAGAATAGAACCGATAGGTATCCATTGATCATGTTAGTCAAAATCTGGAATTTGAGGATTACATTATGAATCTGGCAGGAAAATATACTCTAGAATCTCTAGAAAAGAGTTTTAAAATTACAAAAATAATACAGAGATACATGAATGGTACAATAACTGGAAATAACACAGTGACAGTGCTATACCTAAAATAAATAAAGTCTGTATTAGTAGTGTATATTCAGTACACTTTCAACTGCAAGAAAATAAGAGGCAAAATATAATAGAAGGAACTATGTCAAAATAGTTTTGAATCTTTGAGGAAAATTACAGGGATATAGGTGTTTTTTTTCTTTTTCTAATTTTCTAAATTTTCTGCAATGTTATTTATAATGAGTTAGGAAACATAAGGAAACACAAGAAATTAGTAAGCATGCATGATCTCACCAGGATAAACCTACCATTGTCAGCATTTTTATGTATTTTCTTCCAAGTCTTTTCAAACTAAAATATCCATTTGAGTTTGGTTTTATTTGTTGTCAGTTTTTGCATCTATTTAATCAAAGCTATGTATAGCTTTTTTTTATTGTAACTTGTTCTATATTTAATACCAGGTTGCTACTGCCATAGTGGATTGAATTTGGAAGAATCACTTTCTTTAAAAATGGTTATAAAGGTTTGAGAAAACTTAATGTTAGCTCTTTCATGAATATTGGGTAGAATTCAGCAATGAATTCATCTGTTCCTATCATTTTGATGGAAAGGGTCTTTTTAATTATTAAGAACTTGTACTTTATTTTTCTCAAATATTTTGTATTTATGCTTTCATTCACTAGCCACATTATTGTTTATTTTATAAAAGCCTGAGCCTTTTGGTAGTCTAGTCCACACACAGGACTTATCACCTCAACTTACAATTCCTAATTTCTTGTCTCTTAGCCTTTGTATTTGTTTGCAGAAAAAGTAGAATTTGAAAAACAAAGTCGAATAATTTATAGGAGTAATACCCAACCTAGTAAGAATGGACCAGTCAAACCACTTAATGGGCAAATACATTATGATGTTCTGAACCCAGGGACAATTAAATGTATGTCTGAATGCTATACTGACCTGCTATAAAGCTAAAGAGCAAATGGGTTGACCAGGATGAAGTAAGGAGGTTCATAGGACAGTGAGAAAAATGGTACAGAAGGAACCTAGTTAGAAACCTACTTAACTGTACCTCAAAATCACCCACATTAAACAACAACGAAACTAAAAATGTAAGCTTTCATTTGTTTTCAAGTCAATAAAGATTCAAGTTACTAATGTTACTGTTTCCAGTTTATAATGAAATAAATACACAGATAATATAGAGAAGACAGCTCTACTTCACCAATATATTCATTATATTAAATTAAATTATTATAAAAAGACAGGGAAGTATACTAAATACTCAACAAAGATCCATGATACAGGATATTTAAAACTAAATTTCTCAGGAGCTTTCTCTTGTGTCAATGTTTTCAAGGATATTCCCTACTTTCTCTTCTACCAGGTTCAGTGTATCTTGTTTTATGTTGAGGTTATTGATCTGCTTGGACTTGAGTTTTGTGCAGGGTGATAGATGTAGATCTATCGGCATTCTTCTACATACAGATACCCAATTAGACCAGCACCATTTGTTGAAGATGCTTTCTTTTCTCCAGTGTATAATTTTGTCACCTTTGTCAAAAATCAAGTGTCTATAGGTTTAAGGATTTACATCTGGGTCTTTCATTTGATGCCATTGATCCACTTGTCTGTTTTTATGCCAATACCATGTGGTGTTTTTTATTACTATTTCTCTCTAGTACAGCTTGAAATCAGTGATGGTGAGCCTCTAGAAGTTCTTCTATTGTACAGGATTATTTGAGCCATCCTGTTTTTTTTTTTTTTTTCATATAAAGGTGAGTACTATTCTTTGAAGAAGACTAATTGTATTTGGATTTTGATGGGGATTGCATTGAATCTATAGATTGCTTTTGGTAAGATGGCCATTTTTTACTATGTTAATTCTACCAATCCATGAGCATGGGAAGTCTTTCCATCTTCTGATACCTTCTCCCATTTCTTTTTTTCTAAGATTTGAAGATTTTGTCATACTTGTTTGGTTAGAGATATGCCAAGATACTTTATATTATCAGTGGGTCTTGCGAAGGGTGTTGTTTCCTTTATTTCTTTCTCAATACTTTTGTTGTTTGTACATAGGAAGGCTACTGAGTTTTTTATATTTAATTTTGTATTCAGAGTATTATCCAACTGTTAAAATCAATGACACCAGGAAATTTGCAGGAAAATGGTTGGAACTAGACAAGATCATTCAGAGCCAGGAAAAAAACAAAAACAAAAACAAAAACAAAAAACATGCTAACATGGTATGGACTCACTCATATGTAGATATTAGCTGAAAAGTAAAGAAGAACCATGCACAATTCACAGACCCAGAGAGACTAAGTAGCAAGGAGGGCTTAAGGTGTGTGTGGGAATGTGTGCATGAATCTCACTGTGAAGGGAAAATAGAATGGGCATTGTCAGTGGATGGTGGCAGGGTTTGAAAAGGTGGGGTGGGGATGTAGGGAGAGAATACTAGGAGAAACAACTGGAATTTGGGGGCATCTCTGGGCTGAGCTAGAAACTTAGACCAATGGAAACTCCTAGGAGTCTATAAAGGTGATCCTAGCTAAGACTCCTAGCAATAGGGGATATGGAACCTGAACTGGCAATCACCAGTAACTAGGCAATTCTTGCAGTGGAGGGACAGGGATACCAACCCAGTCTCAAACCCTTCAACAATTTGTCCTGCCTAAAAAATGTGCTGTGGCAAAAATGGCACAGAAATTATGAGAGTTACCAACTAATAACTAATCCAGCTGGAGACCCATACCCTGAGAGGGAGCTCACCCCTGCAAGCCAGGACCCAGAGTTGGGATACCTCAGAGACCTAGACTGACCCATATTCCATGAATGTGAGTGTTAGGAGAACTTGATAATCTATGGGGCCTCTGGTAGTGAGTAGATCAGTATTTATCCCTAGTATACAAATGGACTTTGGAAGCCCATTCCACATAGAGGGATACTTTGTCATCCTAGACACATGGGAGAGGGACTAAGCCTTGTTCCAAATGATCTGACAGACTTTGAAGACTACCATTGGAAGGCCTCACCCTCTCTAGGGAGCAGAGAGGGGTAGGGGAGGACTCGAGGGTGCAGGAACTGGGATTGATATGTAAACCAATCTTGTTCAAATATATATGTATATATAAATATAATATATATATATATGTGTGTGTGTGTGTGTATACATGTATACATACATATTAAATCAAATGCAACTGAATAAAAAGAAATGAAAGTCAATGAAATAATTCCTAATCATATTCTGGTATACTTATACATAGGTACCTAGCCCAACTGTCAACAGCTTTCTACAATTTAAAAGAAGGTTAGGTAGATATTGTCCTCTTGGTGAAATCAAGTGCAGTCTTCTCAGCTCAGATTTGATGAAGGGATCATTAGGAGTTCCAGAGTATTTATGCTATCCCTGTTCCCAGCAGAAAAATGCAAGGGTATGAGGAGACATTTTGCTTGAATAACTATTAAGGTCTATAGGGTAGTTTGAATGAAAAAGGCTCATATATTTGAATTCTCAGTCCCCAATTGGTGGAACTGTTTGGGAAGGATTAGGAGGTGTGGTCTAGTTGAAAAGGGTGGGTAACTGGGGATGGGCTTTGAGGTTTCAAAAATGCCATTCCTAATTAGTTCTCTGTGTCTCTGGGCCTCAAAGGTGTAAGCTCTCAGGTATTGCTCCAGCACTATGGCTTCCTGCCTGCTACCATGCCCCCCCCCACCATGACGGTTGTGGACTCTAACTATCTGTTACTGTGAGCTCCAAATGAAATGTTTTCTTTTATAAGTTGCCTTGGTCATGCTGTCTCATCACAATAACAGAAGAGTAGGTAATAAATCTTGTCTCAAGCTGAGGTAAGAAAAGAGACCCCTTGAGTAATTCTACTTACTGAGCACTTCAGCTGTCCATAATCATGGTATGTACACTTGTCCCTTGTTCAACCAGCTCATGAATAATGCTTGAGTGTTCATTGTTGACTGAAACTCATCTTTATCACTAGTATACATGTGAGTAGCCTTCTCAGAGTGTAACTTCTGTACTGTAGTCAGCTGATACTTTTCTCAGCAGCTCAGTTGAATGATTTGCTTGGATCTGTCCCACCATTTCCCTACAATTGCTACTAGTGTTCATTTTATTTTCATCTTGTTCTTCATCTTCATTGGAATTCCATACTTAGAGATTTTGAGTATCAATAGGAATAAGATATCTATGTATTCTCAACAATTCAAAACAATACAAAGCAATCTCTGGGTCTGATTTTCCACCATCATTTACTTTCTCTTTTCCCATTTCTACTAGTATTCTAAGTAAAAACATTTCAAATCCTGGGATATAATCTTTTGACAAACAAACTCTGTCTGTATTATTATATTCACTCACATCTTTCAGAGATCATTCAGGTTTTACAGAAAGGAAAATCTCTGCCCAGAACCTTGCTTCCCAGTTATGTTGGCTAGTTTTATATCAATTTACCACAAGCTAGAGTCATCAGAGAGGAGGGGACATCAATAAAGATAATGTCTCCATAAAATCAGGCTTTGGGGCATTTTCTGAATTAGTGATTGATGGGGAGGGCCCATTTTGGTCTGGTGATCCATGGGTGCTATAACAAAACAGGTTGAGTAAGCTATAAAAAGCAAGCCAGAAGGACTTCTCCATGGCTTCTGCATCAACTCCTGGTTACAAGTTCCTTCCTTGACTTAATGATGATCAGCTATAACAAACTGTGAGTGAAATAAACCCTTTGCTTCCTCAAGTTGCTTTTGGTCATGGTATTTTATCATAGAAATAGTAACCTTAACTAACACACCAGCTTTGCCAACTATGAGACATAGTTTATTGCTGAGTCATTCCTTGTATTCATTATTAGTTATGATTGATTTTCCATTTCTTCTTGGCTCAATCTCAGTAAGGTACACATGTCCTAGACTTTGTCCATTTTACAATTTTGAACATATAAATTGTTAATAATTACCTCTAATGATCTTTTTGGTGTTTTTAATTTAAAAGTTTTTACTTACATATATTTTTCCCTGTGTGTATGACTGAGTACCACTTTTTTCCCCTCTGATACCCA
The DNA here is from genome assembly GCF_943737965.1 of Phodopus roborovskii. Taxonomy (NCBI): domain Eukaryota; kingdom Metazoa; phylum Chordata; class Mammalia; order Rodentia; family Cricetidae; genus Phodopus; species Phodopus roborovskii. Next base: position 2,609,280 of record NW_026125680.1, read on the forward strand.
TGAAGGCTACAAAATTGCATTGAATCCCCAAGAACTGGATTTACAGATGGTTGTGAGCAGCTGTGTGGGTGCTGGAAGTTGAATCCAGGTCCTTTGGAAGAACAGCCAGTGCTTGTAACTGCTGAACCATCTATCCATATCCTTTAATGATCTTTTAAAATTCTGTCTTCAGTTGTAATGTGACCTTTTCTATCTCTATTAAAATAATCTGATTAAAATGGCAAATGATCCAATCAGACACCTATCACCAATCAATACACACACACAAAATATTCAACCTTACTAATCATTAGGAAACTTTGTTTCAAAGCTGTGATAAGATGTCCTGTCACTCCAGGTGCAATTGTCTTACCAAAAATATAATCCTCAACCCCCCACCTCCAGCAAAAATTCTAGTGAAGATATTAAGAAATCATTGACTGCTCGTGGGATTGTGACTCAGCATAGCAGTTTTAAAAACTCTTCAAAAAGTTAAAACTAAAAACATAATATGATTTTATAATCCCACCCTTGGTATGTATCCAAGAGTTATAAAATCAGTATGTTAGAGAGGCACCTGTACTTGATTGCACCACTGGCTCCACTAGCCGAGTCATAGGAATGACATATCTTTCTAACAGTTGAAAATTGGTAATGAGACAGACACACAGTCATTCTGTTCACCAATAAGATGTTAAATCTGATTGTTTGTGTTGGATAGCATAGCTGATCATTATGTTAAGTGGAATAAAGAAGGGACAGAAAGATGAATGATGCATGATCTCATTTGTATGTGGAAATTAAAGTTTGATCTTATAGAAGTGGAATCAATGAATGATGTTGTTATTAAGTTTGGAAGGGACAGGGACAAAGGAGGTAGAAAAAGATCATAAGAGATACTAAGTCATAGTTACATAATCAAGTGCAGTGCATATATCCTGCAATAATTTATTGTATATTGTAAAATATCTGGAAGTGTTTGAAGACTTTCATAGAAACAAATGGTAATTCCTCTGATCAGTATTGTCTGGAGAATGATCTATGATAGCTATACATTTTTTTCTTTCAATGAGGTCATTCAGTATTTAGAAAGCCATTTTAAAGTAATAAATGCAACTTGGCACAGTGACATACTTTAAACCCCAGCTTTCAGGAGGCAGAGGCAATGGGTCTCTGTGAATTTGAGGCCAGCCAAGTCTGCATAAAGTGCATAATGACATCCAGGACAGCCCAAACAGCTCAAAACAACAAAATGATGAAAGAATGAAAAAAGATAGATAGATAGATAGATAGATAGATAGATAGATAGATAGTAGAACATCATCAAATTAGGAGCTCAAAACATTCAATACAAATTAACTAGAGAACATTCAATGAAGGGGTCAATTCAAGTTCCCAACTAAGAGAATCCCAGTGGAGCACAGTTCTCTCAGGTGAGGCTTCAAGGTAAAAAAAGCAAATTGGAGAAAGGTAAAATCCGCATTAATCTCCCTATGTATCACCATGCTCGGTTCTTTCTGATCACCTTCCCTCCCCACAAATAGACCTCTCTCTTCTTTCATTTAACATCTATTTCATTACCCTCTTTTTTTTTCTCTTCTACTCCCAAGACCTTTTTCTTCCCTTACAGTTCAATTTCTACTTTCATGAGCTGTGAAAATATACATGTGCCCACACAAAAATATTTAAATCTAGATTTTGCATACAAGATAGACCACAAAAGAGTATTTGTCTTTCTGAGTCCATCTTATTTCACTTAACATAATGGCTTCTAATTCCATTTATCTTCCTGTTGATATGATCAATCTGTTCCACATTATATCTAAATAGAACTTCACACTCTGTATACAGACCACATTTTCCTTTACTATTCAACTATTAGTGTACTATTAAGCTGGTTTTAGTAGCATAGCAAAAATGAACATATAATTATTGCTATGATACAGTGACTTACAATTCATAGGGTATGTGGGCAGAGTGGTATATCTGGATTGTATGGTAGTTATTTTTTGTTTGTTTTTGTTTTTGAGTAATGTCTACATTGACTTTCATAGTGTCCTAAAACAGTTTATATTCCTGCCAGAATATTTCGGGTTCCCTTTCTTTTGACATCCTCACTAGAATTTTATATTTCTTTTCTAAGTAGTATGCATTATAACTGGGTTGAGATGAAATCTCAAAGAATTTGCATTTCCTTGATGGGTAGAGATACTGAATACTTCTTCAAATGTTTATTAGACATTTGATACTGAATACTTCTTTAAATGTTTATTAGACATTTATATTTCTTCTATTGAGAACTGTCTATTCAGTTAGTTAGCCTATTTTTTCTGACTGAATGGTTTGAGGCTTTTGGTACAAAATTTTGCAATTCTTTCCTAGTTATTAATTAATGCTAGTTGTTAATTCCTTGTCAGATATATAGTTGAAAAATCTTTTCTACTTCTCTAGGCTATTGCTTTTCTCAGTTGCTTTCTTTATTGTGCAGAAGATTTTTCATTTCATCCAATTCCAGCTCTTGAAATAAGTGTTTAAGCTGTTAGAATCCTTTGCCTATTCCTCCATTATTGGTTTCAGGCCTTGTATTAAGATCTTGATCTATTTTGAGTGTATTTTTGTGCAGGATGAGAGATTTTGATCTAGTTTAATTCTTCTACATGTTATTTTGTTTTGCCAGCACCATTTGTTACAGAGGCTAGCTTTTTTTCCCCCAGTGCTGGCTTTCCACTTTTTCTTGAAAGCTAGTCAGAAGTAACTGTGTGTTTAATTCTGGATATTCTGTATTCTGTCTTCTATTTTGTTGGTCTGAATGTGTGTTTTTGTGTCACTATCACACAGACTTCTTGTCATTATTCTGTAGCATAACTTAAGAATCCATGTTGTGATAACATCAACATATATTTCTATTCAGGTTCTATTCAGGATAATTTTGTTATATTTATTTATTCTTTTATTATTTATTTGTGTGCATGTGTGTGAGAAAGAGAGAGATTGAGAGAGAGACAGAGACAGAGACAAAGAGAGAGAGAGAATTTGTATGTGTGTAGCACGCTTGGGCCATAGCAGGCATGTGGGTGTCAGAAGCCATCAAAGTGGAATCTAGGTATAAATGTCAGATCATCAATCTTAAAATCAAGTGTCTTTAGCAATATCATCCTACTGGCTCAAACAGAGGTTTAATATTTTAAATAATGCAGTATATACTTTTCATAACCTATTTTTATTGTGAATGACTATAAGCACTCAGTAAAGTACAAATGATAATAAAGTGAGTAGTGTAGTGTCTAAAAATGGACACACTTGTTCTTTTATAAAGATAGTTTTTAGATAATCTATATAGATCCATACTTGATGTGTGTAATTTACATTAATTTTATCATTTCTTTATGCAAACTTAAATGTTTTAGTCATCAGATTTGAGACTTTTCAGTATCATTTGTTCCTTTCTATTATTTGAATTTAGACTTTTGCTTCTCCCAAGATTAATTTAAAAATAAAAGACTTTTGAAAATTTGTTTTTATTTTTAGTTATGTATAAGTATTCATGACTTCATGTGGGTAGATGCACATGAGTGAATGTGACTGTGAAATCTAGAAGTTTCAGTTGCCTGACATGGGTGTCAGGAACATTTTTACTGGTGAGGCATCTCACCAGCACCCTGAGACTTTAATTTTCCCATTTACAGAGTTCGATTTTCTCATTTTGTATATTTATTTCAATTTTAATTTGTTTTCCTGCTATGATATAGCATTTGACTTAAACCCGTGTTTCCACAAATGTTATAAATATCATCTGTTCTCAATAGAAAATTCTAAATCATCATTTTGTTGGTGTATATAATGTTCTGTTTTAATTTATTTAATGAATTTCTTCTTGCTTTATGATAATGTTTATACATAGTAGTACATATTTTCCCTTCCTAAATACCGAAAAAGCCAACATTCAATTAAAATGAATACTGATTTGCAATCAAGAAAGAAAACAGGAAAAAAGGGAGCATCTTTTAAAAGTACCAACAATTTTCTTGGTATTTAGAATTCATAAATTAACCAAGTATTTCTTAAATGCATCCTATGAACCAGAACTATTGTGAATTGCCAAAGAAATATCATATATATGATGCTAGTTACTTAGTATCTATGTCAATTTCCTACATGCCTTTCTATGTTCCATTTAAGTAATTTAAAAGTATCCCCATCTCTTCAAGCTAATTATCTGAATCTATCAAGAAAAAATTACACTCCTGTTGGATTTGAAGGTAGTAATGAGGAAGTGGCTATTCTACTGGCCTGGCTGTTACTGCCTTCAAGCATAGCTATAAAGAGAGTGGGTTTTTTATGGAGCACCTGCAGATAGTAGCTTTGTTGATGGGGTCTAAGGGCAGTATGATGATGGCTGTTCATACCACTGGATGGCATTGAGTTCTACAGCTCAGATTCTCTAGTACTGGCTTTTATTGTGGTGAAGACTGTGGAAGCTAAGCAGATGTGCCGTTTGAGAAGCATTCACATAGGCCCAGCCAACTAATCACTTCACCATCATTCTAGTGATCATAAATACATCATGCTTGTGTTGTGTTGCCTTCTTCGTGTGATGATTTGAATGAGGATGGTGCCAATAAGCCTATATATTTGATATTTGTTTTCAGTTGATGAACTATTTAGGAAGGGTTAGAATGTGTGGCCTTGATGGAGAAGGTATGTTAGTGGGGGTGGGCTTTGAGGTTTCAAAAGCCCACACCAGACCCACCCAGTATCTATCTATCTATCTATCTATCTATCTATCTATCTTCTTTCTCTCTCCTTCCTTCATCTTTTTCTCATCTCCCTGCCTCTGTCTCTCTGACACTGTATCTCTCTCTCTCCCTCTGTCTCTTTCTCTCTCTGCTCTCAGCTATTGCTCTAGTGCCGTGCTTGCCCATTTGCCTGCCACTATGCTCAGTGGCTATGCCATGGTGGCTATGCCGTCACCCTCTGAAATTCTAAGAAAGCCCTCATACACTTTCTTCCATAACTTGCCTTGGTCATGTTTCTTTACAGCAATAGAGAAGTAACTAAGATACTTTATTAAATTGTATGGATTCTGTTTCATATGACTTCACCGCCTTTTGAACTGAAGGATGAAACATAAACTAAATAATGCTACCCACTTTTCAAACTGTGAATCATTATCTATTAGTCAGTGTAGCACCATGGGGGGAGGATTATTTTGACTTTAAACTGTCAGGCAAATTTCTCTTAGGAGATAATTTTTGGCTTAGTCTTCAAGAGTAATTGAGGCAGAAGAAGCAAGCTGAGAAAGTCCAGGGACATGTGATTCTGTCACAAATAATTTGATGAGGCTGAGTCATGAAGCGGGTATGATGGTTATGTACATGATTACTTGGAAAAACAGAAAAAAAATATAGTGAGGGCAAAATTAAGAAAAGGAAATGACAAAAAACATTGAGTGTGCTGGATGAGAAGCAAATCAAGGATTGTTAAGATGTTTGTCTGTATGGTAATCATTCCCTTCTTCCGCTTTCTTTCTTTCCTTCCTTTACTTCACCTCAAACAATGGTTCCTATATTATGGTGCTGGGGATAGAACCTAGGATCAGGCACATTTTAAGGACACCCCCACCACTCCACAACAACAAAACAATCTCACTGTGTTGAACTCATTTGTAGATATGTGATTTCTCCTATGTCTATTCTAACATCCAACACAATGCCTGGAGCATGGCACTGCTCAATAAATATTGGTTGAATGATTGATCTGAGCTGCTTGATTGAACCTTTAAGAGTAGTTAACAGAGTTAAGAAAATCAATGTGTGATTCTAAGTCATTATTTGGAAAAGATGTAAGTCTTCATGATGGATTATACTGATCTCATTCCTTTATTTTATCTTCTTCACAGGAAGCTCTGTATTCATTTCTTCTGACTTAATCAGCAGAGGCATTATCTTGTAGCTCTAACATTCCTTGTCTGGAGATTAGTGTCTATATTGTTCCCTAAAGCCTTTTACTTCCTGTAGCAGAGAACTGAACTTTTTGTTGCTCTTTTCCCACAACAACAACAGTCTCTAATAGCACAAATACTAGCATTGCTGTTATTAATAATGTTGATGAAAAATGCCGGAATAAATCAGAATCCCTTTCCTTCAGAGCACTTCTCGCTCTTGTATTGATGTTTTCACAGTCAAAGCTAGGGTTTCTGTTGAGTTAAATTTACTTTCCACATTTTCCCCCTAGGAATTGAATAATAAAACCATTTTTGTTCTTAAAAAAAAAACATGTGAAGGAAATTGATTGTTCATTATGACCCTTGTTTTACTTCAGAGACGCCTTCTGTTACAATCATAAAGACCTTTAAAAATGATACAACCAAAACTTAAAACATGTTTTTAACCAGAAATTAAACAAAACAATGATCAGATTTTTCACATGGTGTTATTGAAGTTTAAGAGAAGTAAAAATCACTGGTTGTTAAAAATTGGTAAAAGCCTAGTTCAGCAAAGATTTTCTGTGCTTGGACAGATGGGTAGACTTTGGGGCAATATGTGGAAGACAAATGATTTAGGGTATATCACAGGAAATGATATGGAAATAAGAATGATTGAAAAACATCCAGACCAGAAAAGAGGTTATCCTAACTGATGCAAGTATGTGGAGAAGAAAACACTAGGAGAGTCTGAGATGACATCATTTTTCTTTATATTTTATTGCATACTTGTTAGGGTTAGGAACATGCCACATGAGTGGACAAGATGGTGGTTATTATATAGAAATTAATTTTAAACTTGTGCAATTTACAACCCATTTACAATGAAGAAAAAATTAAAAGATTTATGCATTTTTATTTTATGTGTATGAGTGTTTGGAATGCATGTATGTCATCTGTGCAACACTGTGTGTCTCATGTCAATGGAGGACAGAAGAGGGTCTTGGATCCTCTGGATCTGGGTTTACAGGTAGTTGTAAATAACTGTGTGGGTACAGGGAAACAAACTGCTTAATCATCACTTCAGCCCCCCCCTCTCTATATATATAATTTGATTATTTCCTACATTATATGCTATATTCTGATCTTGTTTTTCCTTCCAATTTCCACTGAGACACCCAACATGTCCCCATCCCAATTCTTGTCTGTTTATAAAAAGTGCATTCCAGTATGTCTGGTTAGTGTTGCCTATATAAACATAGGCACTGGAGTATGGGGAACCTTCCCTTGAGCACAGATAACCTCAAAGAGAAATGGATCTCCCTTGCCAGATTTCCATTGCTTATCAACACTTCCCCAACTAAAGGTAGTGCCCCTTTCTACTAATTAAACTGAAGTAAAAATGTTTTAAAGAGTTTATGTGATCCCTATAAGTAAAAATATATAAGCCTGTGGAAAGAGAGTGTTTTGATACTTAAGGAAATAGAATAACTAATCACTAATTATGTTTAGATAAATCTTGAAGGACATTAACCCTAGGGTTCTTGAATTTATATTATCCAATATATGGAAATGTTTATCTATTACAATTAAATTCCTTGGTGATCTATGTAGACTCAAACAGAACCTATCAACAAACAATCTAAGCAATTTCATGGTTTCATGTCAAAAATTATAAACATTGTCAGAGGAAATTATAGAAACAGATAATCTCCATACTCTCAGGAACTGTCCCTTTTCCTTCTGGTCCTTTGATGACTGAGCCATTTCTGCAGTCCAGGAACTGTTTCTCTATAGCTTCACATATGGCAAAATAAACTCACAGCTGGAACAGGCCTTTCTCGGGGGCATCTGAACCACTTACTGGCTATGTGCATAGCCCAGACATGGCAGGAAGCAAAAGGGATTTGCCTTTCCTTGCTTTTTGATAGTGGGACTGGCATGAATTGTATAGTCAAAAAGAAAGAGCAGAAACAGTTATTATGTGAACTGTAGCCGAAGGCAGTGGATTTGGGACAATTAGTTCTACTACAGAGTAATTGCTGCTTTTCCCACTTGCTTTCTGTCATTTGATCTGCTGTCTTCTCCCCATGCCATTGTTGGATATGTTCTACACAGAAAGCAATTAGTGATGGAAGTCATGGTTAATACAAATAGCTCAGTAAATGATAGGCTAGTGGCTTATTAAATCTAGTTCTATTTTTTGATTCTCAAATAGCTATAACTAGAAAAACAAGGCAAATAATTTATAAATCTGATGCATTTACAGATCCATTGATTCATCAAGTTTTTATTGAGTGCTTCTTATGTTCCAGTCACTGTGCTAGATGTGACAAGAAAATCTAATGGCACATGACACATAAGTGTCTTCCTCACATTCAGAAATGGAATCATCCCCAGTACTGTCATGTTGCTTATGCCAAGAATATGCTGGAAGAGACCTTTTACATTGATTTTGCTTCCCAGAGAAATAATAATTGGTCTGAAGAAATGGAAATTAAGGTAAATATTCCTTCTACAAACTAAAGCAAAGTGAAGGACACATTGGTCTGGCTTTCTTAGTTGAACAAAATTCTGTGTAACTGATTCATAAATCTCAAACCAAATACAGAAAGACCTTTCATTAGATCTTCTACCTACTCCAGAGTATTTTTCCCATTACCAGCTAAATACCTATCTATATCTCATTGCAGAATGATCATTTTTAAAGAAGTGCTTATAGTCACATGATGGATATAATTTTAGACCTCCAACTATTGTGACTATTTTTAATCTTTGAAAAGTACTTATTTCTATGAATCATACATATATACACACACAGGTGTGTGTGTGTGGTATGGTGTTTCATGCGTGTACAATATATGCCTACTCATGTGTGTAGATGGGTGCATGTATACTGTATACATGAGACTATGTAGACTGATGTAACCTTTGTACTTATAAATTCACAGAAGCTATGGTTACCTGTATATGATTGGATCCCTTATTCTATCATGGAAGCATAGGTTGGTCATGAAGCCCCACACTTCCCTAAGAAAGTACTGGCAGTTAATGATTGCAGGTCAATCTGGGGGTGTATTTTTATTTCTGGAAGTGATAGAGCCACTGGGCAATTGCCTATGCTCTAGTAAATAATCCCTCATCCATGCTTGTGTGATCAACTCTAATGAAATATATCATTTGTAAAAAGGGAGAAAGGAGGGTCTGGAGATATAATTCAGAATTTAACAGAGCATTTGTTACTCTTGCAGTGAACATGGTCTTAGTTCCTAGAACCCATAGTGCTGATGCACAACCATCTGTAACTCCAGTTCCAGGAGACCTAGTGCTTTCTTTGGACCTCTGTGAGCACCAAGCACACACATAGTTCCCATACATACCTTCAGGTAAAACACTAATACACATAAAAGTTAAAAAAAAGTCTAAACTTTTGTTTAAAAAGAGGAAGGGGGCTTCTTGGGAAGAAGAAGTTCAGTGGGAACAGAAGTGGTGTAAGAAAAAGTACATGTGAGTGTGATCAGAATACATTATGTGCATGGATAAAACTGTTTAACATTAATAAAAATAGTTTTTTTTTTTTAAGAAAATGAGTTTTCTGGTTGTTCATGAGACCGATAGAGTCACGCTTTTAACAGAAACTCAAGTTTAGGTGTGGGAATTGGAATAAATGAAAGGCTGAAAAATTGGGTTTGAATATAAAAGTCTAAAGTAGAAATCTGATGCTAGAAACCACAGTGGAGCATAGGTTTGTACTATAAGTGAGCTGGGGCACTGGGAGGAAAATTAAAAGTCTTTACTTAGCAGGCTAAATGACATAAGGCACTAAGCTATTCTATACACTTAAATGCAAAGGAAATCAATGCATGGTCCTTTAGGGATGTTTTTGAAGGAGTGGATTAGGGTCAGATAATTTTGTTAAGATTTTGCAAGGCAAATTGCTGGTGCTTGAATTGAGCCTTTCCCTTTCATCTTACTTTTGAGAAAATAAATCTCTAATTGTATTCCATTATTGGATTTTAATCAAGAGAAACAATTGAATCAGCTCATTCTGAGCCATTGTTCTTGGCAAGATGATTACTTTACAGCTGGCTTTAAATTGGAGATAGTCCAGAGAGTAGTGGTTCTCAAATCTGAACATGTATCAGCAATCCCACAAGGCACTGGAGAGATGGCTCAGCAGCTAAGAGAAGTTATACTCCTCTTGCATGGGACATTCTTCTTCCACTTTACTTCCTCTTCCACAGTTCCCAGCACCCACGTGGCAGCTCATAACTGTCTATAACTCTGTATGCAAGTGTATATATGCACGTATGTGGAAGAGCATTGTGTATTCACAGAAGCACGTGGCTGTACAAGTGCCTATGGAGGCCTTGAGCGTTGGAGACTGGATCTCTGACTGGAACTTGGAGTTAATTGAGTAGATGAGGTTGGCTGGCCACTGAACTCAATGGATATGTGTATCTCCACCTCCTCTATGCTCAGATTCTCAGATGCATCACTCTGGCACACTTGTTTGTAGGTTCCGGAGGAATGAATCACATCCTCTTACTTACAAAGCAAACACTTCTTGTACACCCAGGAAATTTTTAAAAATGGAAAATTTAACAAAATTAAAATAATTCAAAGCTTTGTGATTGGACCACATACATTTCTATCCCAGTTCTGCTTTTTAAGTTATTAACATCTCCACGCTGCCGTCTCCTGAGCTCTAAAATACATTTAATACCAGACATTTGTGATAGCATTGCTAGGAGGATTAAATGTGACACTTCAGGGTAAAACTGGATGTCTGTCTGCTTTGCTAGAATTTCTATTTGGCAACTGCGTACCTTATTGAGGAAAACAGCACTTAAGTTTTTGAAGGTATAAGTGGGATCATGTGGCTTCAGTTATGTTTGAATTCTGTATGGATGCTTCTTAACCATCACTCCTTGTACCAGATTGACTCTTAGCAGTCCAGTGCTGTTTTCTGATCAGAATCAAGGATTAAAAAGAAACTATCTCTAAAAGTAATTTTTCTGAAGATTAGATTTCTTCCAGTTGGAATAGCTTTGAAGCACAAGAAATGTTGCTGCCATCATCCATCAGAAGTATAACTCTTCATTTTATGTTTCATGTTTTAAAAGATACTTCCTCTGTTTGCCTTCTTTTACATTTTTTGAAGTTAAAGTATAATTATATTATTTCTTCTCCTTCCTCTTTCCTCCTTCCATCCCCCTTCCCATGCAACTCCTTGCTTTCCCTCAAACTCATGGCATACACACACACACACACACACACACACACACATATATATATATATATATACATATATATATATATATATATATAATTGGTTTGATTTAATATGTATTCCTAAATATAAAAATATAACCTACTTGATCCATATAATGTTACTTGTATGTATTTCAGGGCTGACAACCTTGGATAACCAAGGGTGTGGTGGGGGATTATTCCTGAGGAAGACTGTTTCTCCCATTTTCATCATTCCTTCATTGCCTATAGTTCTTTTTCTAGGTATGCTGCCTCATGAGATTTTTCCTCTTCCATATTAGCACATCAGTTGTTGTTATGTTTGTTCAAGTCTTGTTTAGGCAGTCATATTGTTGACACCTCCCTGACATTTCTAGGAAATTCAATCTCACTGCAGACATACTATTCCTCTGGCACTTAGAGTCTTTCTCACTGTCTCTTTTTCCCTGATGTTCCCTGAGCCTTAGTGAAAGAGTTGTGTTGTAGGTGTATATGTTGTAGCTAGTCACCACACAGTCATCTGCTATCTGCATTTTGATTGGTAGTGGTTGTCTATGATGGCCTCTGTTTCAAAGAGTTTCTCTGATGAGGGGTGAAAGCTACCATTATCTGTGATTATAATGTAGTTCAGGATTATGTTAGTTTAGTAAAGTTCTAAGTGTGGTTGTAGGTTCTCTTTCAAGATCCTTGACCATACTAGCTCTGGGTAGTTGATTAGGTTTTCCAGTACCAGTTATGATTTCCTTCTTATGATGTGGGTCTTAAGTCAAATTAGGAAGCTGTTGGTTACTGCCAAGATATGTCTGCCACTACTGCCCTTCGTGTCATTCCATTCTGGTCATTATTTTAGTTCATAAGCCTTGGAATCTTGCTTAGCACCTTTTGGTACTATGAAATCTAGTTCCCAGGATGAAAACTTTCAGGTCAGATCCTCCAGGTCCTAAGGCTGAAATGCACTGTGTCAGAAGTGCATGGTATCTTCAGCAATAAACACTAATCTTCAACTCCTAGGAGACAACCAAGAGGAGCAACAATAACCTAAAATATTTTGAGAGTCTTTGGGACTCTCCTGATCAACAACTGGAAAGGAGACTTCTTATGCCTGCTTTGGGGTTTTTGCTGTTCTGTAGCTTTTAGGGGGAATATTGTAAGCCCAAGTAGGAAAATTTCATTTGCACTATATATTCGTGTATATATAAACACACACACATATATGCATATATAAACTTATCATGTTATATTTAAATTATGTGTTAGGTAATAATATAATTTGCTATGAATTTTTCAGATATCTTTTTACGTTACCCTCTGTCTTTCTCTAGTTACCTTTCTTTCCTCTCTCTCCTTAAAGATCCCCTTGTTTTTGTCATTTCACTCTTCAAATCACATATACCCTGCTATTCCCCATCTGTGTTGCTCTTTGCATGGTCCCTTTTTACTTTATTGACTTCTATAATTACTCCAGAATATGGACCAATATCTGAAATTTGGAGCTAGGATTCACAGATGAGAGAGAACATGTGACATTTGTCCTTCACAGCTATGGGTTACTTCATTCAATATGCTATTTTTCCTCTTTCCATTAATATACCTGCAAAGCTCATGATTTCGTTTTTTCTTTATAGATGAATAGTATTCCATAGTTTATATGTACCCCATTTTCATTACCCATTCATCACCTGAAGGACATTTATGCTTCTTCTAATTCCTGGTTATTTCGAATAGAGCAACTATAAACAAGTAGTCTCTCTGAAGTAGGTACGGTAATCTGGGTCTTAGATTTATTTTCATTTTTAGTTTTTGAGGGTTCTCCATGCTGATTTCCAGAGTTGTACCAGTTTACAATCCCACAAGCTGCATGAGGATTCCCCTTTCCCCAAAATGTCACCAACATTTGCTGTGGTTGTGATCTTTGCCGTTCTGACTGGGTAAGATCAAATTTAAAAGTTGTTTTGGTTTCCAACTAAGGTCAGGTTTTAAGAATATTTTCTCTAGTAGATTTGATAACATCTGACATGTATGGGCCATAATATGCATGACTTTTTAATAGAAAGATATACCATCTACAGCTGGGCAGTGGTGGAACACATCTTTAATCACAACACTCAGAAGGCAAAGGCAGGCAGACCTGTCAATTGAAGACCAATTGTAGAATGAGTTACAGCCAAGGCTATACAAAGAAACCCTGTCTTGAAATACCCCCCCAAAAATACACCACCTACAAGAAATTTTGCTCTCATATTATCATGAACAGTAACCAGTCAAAATAGTGATTCATTTGAGGGTTTAGAAATAAGAAATAAGAGCATTCTTTCTGCTACATACCTCAACCTACTTGAATTTCAGGTTCTTTATCGGAAAGATACAGAGGCTTACAGAAACTACATCAAATGATTAGTGTGAACACGAAATCTGATAATGCATATATAGTTATTTATTTTTTTTCTGCTGTGTAGTACTTACTGTGTAAATGTACTACATTTTCTCCATCCATTCTTCAGTTGAGGGACATCTAGGTTGCTTCCAGGTTCTGGTTGTTACAAATATTGCTGCTACAAACATAGCTGAACAGATATCTTTGGTGTATGAGTGTACATCTTTTGGTTATATGCCTAAGAGTGTAATTACTGGATCTTGAGGTAGACTGATTCAAATTTTCCTGAGGAACCGCCATACTGATTTCCAAAGTGGGTGTTTGCACTCCCACCAGTAGTGGAGGAGTGTGCCCCTTTCTCCACATCCTCTCAGCAAAACCTGTCTTTGGTGTTTTTGATTTTAGCCATTCTGACAGGAGTGAAATGGTATCTCAGAGTTGTTTGATTTGCATTTTCCTGATGGCTAAGGATGTTGAACACTTTCTTAAGTGTCTTTCAACCATTATATACTCCTCTATTGAGAAGTCTCTATTTAGTTCTGTACACCACTTTTTAATTGGATTATTTTGTATTTTGGTAACTAGCTTTTTGAGTTCTTTGTATATTTTGGGGTTGGTGAATAACTTTTCCCATTCTGTGAGCTCTTATTTTGTCTTGTTTACTATGTCCTTTGCCTTACAGAAGCTTCTCAGTTTCAGGAGGTCCCATTTATTAATTGTCGATCTCAATGTCTATGTTACTGGTATTATGTTTAGGAAGCAGTCTCCTGAACCAATTTATTCAAGGGTACCTCCCACTTTCTCTTCTAAGAGGTTCAGTGTGACTGTATTTATGTTGAGGTCTTTGATCCATTGGGACTTATATTTTGTGCATGGCAATACATATATATATACATATATATATACATACACACACACACACATATATATATATATACATATATATATATATATGTATATATATATATATATCTGCAGTTTTCTACCAGCATTCAGTTAGGCCAGCAGAATTTGGTGAAGATGCTTTCCTTCTTCCATTGTATAATTTTAGCTTCTTTGTTCATTGATGTATCAATTATTATTAGGGTTTTCAATTTGATTTCATTTGTCTACCTGTCTATTTTTTGTGCCAATATCAAGCTGTTTTCAGGACTATAGGTCTATAATAGAGCTTGAAGTCAGGGATGGTGATGCCTCCCAAAGTTCCTTTATTGTACAGGGTTGTTTTGGCTATCCTGAGTCTTCTGTTTTTCCATATAATGTTGAATATTGCTCTTTCAAGGTCCATGAAGCATTGTGCTGGGATTTTGATGGGGATTGCATTGAATCTGTAGATTCAATGTTAGCAAGATTGCCATTTTTACAATGTTGATGCTACCTATCCAAGAGCATGGCAGATCTTTTTATTTTCTTGTATCTTCTTTAATTTCTTTTTTTAAAGATTCAAGCTTCTTATTATATAGGTCTTTCACATATTTGGTTAGTGTTACCCAAAGATATTTTATATTGGTTATGGCTCTTAAAAAGTGTGAGGTTTCTCTGATTTCTTTTTCAGCCCCTTTATCGTCTGTATATATTAGGGCCACTGACTTTTTTTTTTTTTTTTTTTTTTTTTTTGCGTAAATCTTGCATCCTTCCACTTTGCTGAAGGTGTTTGTAAGCTATAGGAGTTCCCTGGTAGAATTTTTTGGGTTATTTATGTAAAGTATCATATCATCCTCAATTAGTGAAAGTTTTGACTTCTTCCTTTCCAAATTTTATCTCCTTGATCTCCTTTTGTTGTCTTATTTCTCTGTCTAGAAATTCAAGTACAGTGTTGAACTGATGTGTAGAGACTGAGCAGCCTTGTCTTGTTCCTGATTTTAGCAGAATGGCATTGAGTTTGTCTTCATTTACTTTGATGTTGGTTGTTGGTTTGCTTTATATTGCTTTTATTGTGTGTAGGTATGTTCCTGTTATACCTGATCTCTCCAAGACCTTTATCATGAAGGGGTGTTGGATTATCTAGTGAGATGATCATATGGTTTTCGTATTTCAGTTTGTTTATATGGTGGATCACATTGATAGATTTTCCTATGCTGAACCATCCCTGCATCCGCAGGATGAAGCCTACTTGGTCATGAATGATGATTTCTCTGAAGTGTTCTTGGATTATATTTGACAGTATTTTATTGAGGAATTTTGCATCAATGTTCATGAGGGATATTGATCTGTTACTCTCTTTTTAGTTATGCCTTTTTGTGGCCTGGGTGCCAAGATAATTGCAGCATAGAAAAAAAAAGAGTTGGACAATGACTCTTCTTCCATTGTGTGGTACACTTTGAGGAGTATTGGTTTTGTAGAATTCTGCACTTGAAACCATCTGGCAATTTTTTTTTTTTTTGGTTGAGAGACTTTTGATGACTGCTTCTACTTTCTTAGGGGTTATAGTTCTATAGTTATATGTAAATTGCTTATCTATTCTTGATTTAATTTTGGTAAGTGAGATATACCCATAAAACTGCTCATTTCTGCAAAAGTTTTGTATTTTATGGAGAACAGGTTTTCAAAGTACGATCTGGAGACTTTCTGGATTTTCTCAGTGTTGGTTGTTTTGTTCCCCTTTTCATTTCTGATTTTGTTAATTTGCATGTTCTCTCTCTGCCTTTTGGTTAGTTTGGATAAAGGTTTGTTATCTTGTTGTTTTTCTATTTTATTGATTTCAGTCCTCAATTTGATAATTTTCTGATGTCTACTTCTCTGGTGTGAGTTTGCCTCTTTTTGTTCTAGAGTTTCAGGTGTTCTGTTAATTCTCTAACGTCACTATTCTCCAGTTTCTTCATGTGGTCACTTAGTGCTACGATCTTTCCTTGTAGCCCTGGTTTCACAGTTTCCAGTAAGTTTGGGTATGTTTGTCTTCATTCTCATTGAATTCTAGGAAGTCTTTAATTTATTTTTTTGTTTCTTCCTTGATCCAGGAATGGAGGAATGTGCATTGTTCAATTTCCTTGAGTTTGTAGGGTTTCTGCAATTTTATGTTGTTGAATTCTAACTTTGAAGCATGGTGGTCTGATAAGACACAGAGGATAGTTCCAATTTTATTGTAGCTATTGAGGTTTGCTATATTACTTAGTATATGCCATGTGCCATGTGGCACTGAGAAGAAAGTATATTGTTTTGTATTTCAATGGAATGTTCTATAAATGTCTGTTATACCCAATTGGGGCATAACTTCTGTTAGTTCCTTTGTTTCTTTGTTAAGTTTCTGTCTGGTGGTCCAGTCTAGCATTGAGAGTGGGGTATTGAAATTGCCCTCAGTAATGTGTGTGAAGTTTTACCTGTGATTTGAGTTTAATAATGTTTCTTTTTAAAAATCTTTTTCTTATTTTACGTATTGATCCCAATTCGTCTCCTTCCTTCCCTTCCTCCCTCTCTCCCATGCCCCCTGACCACCCTCCCACTCTATCCCCCCCACTCCACAGGGAGGAGGGATCAACAAATTCTGTCCAGACATTTGGAGTAGGGACTTGGCCCTCCCTCCTGCCTCTAGGTTAAGGGAGTATCCCTCCATGGGAAATGTGCTCCCAAAGTCCTTTAGTGCATCAGGGATACATTCTATCCCTTAGATTGCCCAGGCCTTCTAACTGAGACCCATGTTCAGGGAGTCTGAGTCAATTCAATGCTGGTTTCCCATCTATAAGTCTGGGGATTTCTTTTACGAATGTGGATGCCTGCGTATTTGGGGGCATAGATGTTCAGAACTGAGATTTAATCTTGATGGGTTTCTTCTGAAATGAATATGAAATTACCTTCTTCATCTCTTTTGATTGATTTTAGTTTAAATCTAATTTGTTAGATATTAGGATTGCTACACCCACTTGTTTCTTGTGTCCATTTGATTGGAAAATCTTTTCCCAATGAGATAATGTCTGTCTTTAGAGCTGAGGTGTATTTCTTGTATGCAGCAGAAGGATGGATTTTGTCTTTGCATCCATTCTGTTAGCCTGTGTTTTTCTTTTATAGGTGATTTAAGACCATTAATATTTAGGGATATTAATGACCATTGATTATTAATTCTTGTTTGTTTTGGATTTGTTATTGGTATTGGTATTGTGTGTGAATTTCCCCCACATTTTTCTTTTGGCTGTTGGTAATGTGTGATTATGTATTGCCTATGTTTTTCTGGGTGATGTTAACTTCCTTAGGTTGGAGTTTTCTTTCCAGAACTTTCTGTGGGGCTAGATTAGCTGATAAGTGTTGTTTAAATCTGATTTTTTTTCATGGAATATCTTGGTTCCTCCATCTATTGTGGTTGAAAGCTTTGCTGGATATAGTAGTCTTAGTGGCATATGTGATCTCTTACCACTGGTAGACTATCCAGGACCTCTTGGCCTTCAGAGTTTTCATGGGGAAGTCAGGTGTAATTCTGATAGGTTTGTCTTTATATATCACTTGGCCTTTTTCTTTCTCTGTTCTTAATATTCTTTCTTTATTCTGTATGTTTGGTGTTCATTATCATGTGGTGAGGGGGCTTTGTGTGGTCCACTCTATTTGGTGTGCTGGTAGGTTCTTGTACTTTCATTGGCATATCTTTCTTCAGGTTGGGAAAGTTTTCTTCTATGATTTTGTTGAATGTATTTTCTGTACCTTTGAGTTGGTTTCTTCACCTTCTTCTATACCTATTATTCTTATGTTTGACCTTTTCCCAGTGTCCCATATTTCCTGGATATTTTGCTTTAGTACTTTGTTGAACTTAAGATTTTCTTTGGTTGATGGATCTATTTCTTCTACTGTATCTTCAATGCCTGAGAGTCTCTCTTCCATATCTTGTATTTTGTTGGTTATGTTTGCATCTGTAGTTCCTTATTGTTTACCCAGCTTTTCTATTTCCAGCATTCCCTTGGACTGTGTTTTTTTATTGTCTACATTTCAGCTTTCAAACTTTGCACTGTTTGAATTGTTTCTTGCAACTTTTGGTTTGTCTTTTCTTCCATTTCTTTAAAGAATTTTCTCATTTCCTCTTTTAGAGTATCATCTTCATGAAGTTGTTTTTAGGGTCATTCTCTTCTGCTTCATATGTGTTGAGAGGTTCATGTCTTGCTGGTAAGAAGTCCCTAGACTCTGGTGGCATTATATTGATCTTTCTGTTGTTTACTGTGTTCTTATACTGGCTCTACTCATCCCCTTTTCCAGTGCATACTGGTGGGGTCTCTCCCTCACCTGGTGAGTACAGGTCTCTTCTGGTGGGTGCAAGCAGGTCCAATACCCCGATGGCTCTCCTCTTCCAGTGTGTAGAGTTGGCACTAGAGCACTGGCAGACTTTGGAATGGTTGATCCCCTGGGAAGCGTTACCCCATGTGCAGCCCCAGGTCCTCAGGAGACGCTGAGTAGGGCAGAAGAAGATGGGCTCCTACAGTGGGTGAAGATGGGACCAACACCAAAATTGGTTTTATTTTAAAGTGAAATGTGACCCCAATTCATTGCTCCCAGTCTTGTCATGACTTGACACCTGAAAAGAGGCATAGAAAGTGAGAGGATATATTCTTCTGGAGTCTTCTATTTCCTGTTCCCTTGAAACCCTGTCAATCAGACATTGGTCTATCAATTTGGCTCCAGGGACAGGAAGGAAGAGTGTTAGCAGTGCTGACATATCTCAGAACAACACAGGATCAAAAAAGAGTCTAGAGAACAAAAGAAAAAAGGTAGTTACAAAAATTTCTAAGAATTTTGTAGAAAATATGAAAGAGGCTTATTAGACTATACGTGGATGTATGTATTAATGGTGTTACACTATGGTGTTTTGTGAATATGGGTGAGTATAATCACGAGTATGTCCACAAATGGAGGCCAAAGGTAGATAGAATGTGTCATCCTCAGTCTAATTCTACCTTTTGTTTGAGGCAGGGTCTCTCTCACTGAGCCTAGAGCTCACTGATTGACTAGACAGTCTGGCTAGTGATTCTAAGCACACTCTGCCATACTATGCCCACAATGTTTATACATGTGTTGGGGTTCAAAACTCAGGTCTTTGAGAGTAACCATTGAGCCATCTGCCTAATGTCCTGTGCAGTGTGTGTGTGTGTGTGTGTGTGTGTGTGTGTGTGTGTGTGTGTGTGTGTGTGTGTGTGTGTGTGTGTGTGTGAGAGAGAGAGAGAGAGAGAGAGAGAGAGAGAGAGAGGATCTTAAGTATCTTTCTTTTCCTCATTTGCCTCCTAAACCAAGTTGTGACAGGCAGTGGGGCTTTCTTGAATCAGCCTCTTTGTTAGGTGACATATATCCCTTTTGCCAAGGATAAGCCATTTTTGTTGCACTATAAATTGGGCCATTCATTAGTATGGAAATCAGGTTTTTTACAACCAAGAACAGCTTATGTATAAATACTCGTTTCCTTCAACTCTGAAACAAAGAAATGATTGAGTCTCAAATGCAGTCAGTGACATCAGTAGCCTATAGGAAGATGGTTGATGGTCTATCCTCCTAAGACTCTATTGCTGGTGCACATTATCTTGAGGAAGAAATAGGAATTGAATATACACATGATCTATGTGTGGAGCTGGGAGGAATAGAGCCCCTTTATAATTAAATGAGCACTCTATTCATCCCTGTGTTTTTCTGCAAGCAAAACAACCATACTTGGTGGGGACAGGTGTTGAATTGATTGGACCCTGAGCACACATAGATACCATTAAACATGACTCTTGTTTGCTTAGAGATTTAAAAAATATTTATTTCATTTTATGTGCATGTGTATGTGTATGTGCCTGGACATCTGTATGTGTATCACATGTGTGCAGGAGCCCATGGAGGTCAGAAGAGGGAATTAGTTCCCCTATAACTGGAGTTACAAGTGATTGTAAACCACCATGGGGGTGGCTCAGAAGCAAACTTGCTCTTAACCACTGAGCCATCTCTCCAGCCCCTGCTTACAGATTTTTTTTGTTTGTTTTAATATCTCCTGAGTCATTAAGGTGTCCAGCAAGATTTTTACATAGGACCTTGTTAGATCATTCATGTGTAAAGAAATCCTGCTTATAATGCTGCTGAATTTATCAAGCAAATAGAAGGTCTATCCATTGTCTGCGAAAGAAATAATCTGGATCAGGAAATCTGGAATGCATATTGGATATATATCTGAATATAGTCAAGCCACCTCTCTGATACACATATGCAGTCTTCTGGTCAGGAGACCAATCTTGAATTCCTATTTTAACTAAAACTAAAATATAGTTTGTGGCAATTAGGCAAATCATTGACATCAGAGATGGTGATTCATTTGATACATCTAGAATCTAGTAGCAGGCAGTTTTGTGTTTTGCAACTGTATGAATAATAATCCAGGGGCAAAGATTCCTAAGTATGGTTTTTGCATTCTGCAGTAATACATAGTGATCACCAGTATGCAATTACACATGATGTGAAAGCATTTTGTTAACAGTTTTAATGGTCAGGCTTCCTAAAATAACTAAAGAAAATTAGACACATGGAGGAACAGAACAAAAGCTCCAAATATGTCTTTAGTGTTAGTTGATATTTATGCTTTCTGATCTCTATAAGAGTTTGGGAAAATAGGTTGAAAATAAAATACTAATAAAATAGGTTGAAAATAAAATACTAGATTAGTGTCCAATATCTAGCTATGCTAACTTGGTGGGGTAGATTGATGAGAGACAGATGCAAACTGCCTAGAAGTAGTAAGAAAAGTAACTACCAGAGGAGTTAACAGCTACAGTGATACGCTTGCTAATGGGGAACTCATATGGAAGGGTAGAACTTGCTAACAACAAAGTTCAAATGACAGCAGCATTTCTCTCTCATGGTACTTTACCAGAAAGTCCTAGGCAATAGCACCTCTCTCATGTTCTTCTCAACTAGATGTTCAAGCATGAGTATCTTTTTCATCATGAAACTATAGCC
Organism: Phodopus roborovskii; assembly: GCF_943737965.1. Lineage (NCBI taxonomy): Eukaryota > Metazoa > Chordata > Mammalia > Rodentia > Cricetidae > Phodopus > Phodopus roborovskii. Next base: position 2,630,702 of record NW_026125680.1, read on the forward strand.
CAGTGGTTGCTGGCTGGACCACTGACACTTATCTTCTCCATAGTGCTTCCATACAACCTCAGATTATAATTTCCATTGGGAAAGGGATTCTAAAGGAAATGAGACTATATTGGAACTTGTATTGTTAACTTAGTTTGCTTTGTCTTTGCATGATCAACATTCCAACGGGTAGCAGATTGTGTAGAACAGGGATGTAGATTCTCTACTAAATAATGTTAGTTTGCTTTAAGTTTCAGACTGCATGAGGGGGATTCAGTAGAAACCTTTGTCTGAATCTTCCAGTCTTCTTATATTTGTAATTTGAGCCAGGGTCTTTCTATGTAGCTCTGGGTTTTGAAGAACTCACTATGTAGATAGGGTTCACCTAGACTTGCAGAGATCCACCTTCTGAGTGCTGGGATTAAAGGCATGTGCCACCATGCCCTACTGAATCCTGCAATATTGGACTACTTTCATAGTCCACTTGGCAAGGGCTTTGGGAATGGAAAAGTTCATTGTGCTAACTGCCCTTTCATCAATAATCATACATATATCTTGTCCAAATGACATAACCTTTATTGTGTTTTATAGTATTCAACTAAACTGTCTGTACCTAGGTATAGAGAAACCAAGTATGAATTGGGAATTCCATGCATTATAAGGAAGAAATGAGAATACAGAATAATAAGCTTATTAACATTCCATTTCATGTATGTGGTGATTTGTATTGTTAGAATATAGTTGTATCACCTAGAACCTACATATCATGGTCAGATCCTGAACTCAAACTTACCTTCTTGGATGAGCTAGCTCTTTAGAATTCAGGACTTCAGGAATAGTTGGAGTAATAGACATTCCATGATAAAACAAATTTTAAGTGGTATCTATCTCAAATCCAGCTCTACAGAAGGTACTAGCACAAAAACTTCAATATTAAAGAGGTTAGCCACACCCAACAAAACACTAGGAATAAACAATAGCAAAACAGAAAATCAAAAGAAGGGGGAAAATCCATACCACTACCATACACACACACACACACACACACACACACACACACACACACACACACACAAAACAATAACAGGAATCAACAAACATTGCTCATTGATTACTATAAATATCCAGTGTTCTTAATTCCCCGATAAAAAGACACAGACTAACAGATTGGCTTAGGAAACAAGATCCATCCTTCTTCTGCATTCAAGAAACACTTTAACATCAAGGGCAGACTTCACCTCAGAGTAAAAGATATTTCAAGTAAATGGACCCAAGAAGAAAGCTAGTATAACCATTTTAATATCTGACAAAATAGATTTCAGGCCAAAAATAATCATAACAGATAGGGAAGGACACTGCATGCTCATCAAAGGGAAAGGCCACCAAAAGGACATTGCAATTCTTGACACCTATGCACCAAATACGAGGGCACCCAACATCGTAAAAAAGATATTGAAGCTTAAATTACATATTGCCACTCACACAGTGATTCAAACTCCACTCTTACCAATAGATAGTTCATCCAGATAAAAACTAAACAGAGAAATACTGGAGTTAACAGATGTTATAAACCAGATAGACTTAAAAGATGTTTACAGATCATTTCACCCAAATATAAAAGGATATACCTTCGTCCCAGCACCTCATGGAACTTTCTCCAAAACGGACCACATACTTAGACACACATAAAGTCTCACCAGATCTAAGAAAAATGGAAATAATGTCTTCTACCCTATCAGACAACCACATATTAAAGCTGGATCTCAACAACAGAAACAATAGAAAGCCTTCAAACTCATTGCAACCGAATAATTCTCTACTGAATGAAGAATGTGTCAAGATAGATAAACAGACAGGAAGGAAGGAGAGAAGGATGGAAGGGAGGGAGGGAGGGAGGGAAGAAGGAAGAAAGAGAGAGAAAGGAGGTACTTTGTAGGATTCAATGAAAATGACTACATAGCACACTCAAAGTTATGGGAAATAATGAAACCAGTGCTGAGGCAATTACATAGCACTAAAATGTGTTTTAAATTTAAAGAGTGAGTGAGAAAAAAGTTGCCTATAGGTGTTTACCATGTGACTTTCTCTACCTTCAAATCCAGCCACAAATCTCTATTGTAATTTTGAACACATTTCTGCTACCAGCCTGACCAAAACTCAGCTTTCATGGGGTACCTGCCATTGGTAGCACATAGATAATTTCTCTTTTCAATGACCATGGGACTATTGTACGATAATGGGATCCATAATCTTTTCCATAGTATCAGTTACTCCACAGTGCCTTACTTCCCCTAACTTCCAATTATAACTAGTCTGGGTTCTTTATTTCATCCTTTCAACCATGTTTTACCAATGTCCTAGTGATTTGATTTTTATTCCTAACACTTGGCTGTTGAGTAAAGTGGGAACCCATTCTAATGCATCCACAATGAATTTTAGTAAATTATTCTGTGCTTGAATATTGCAATAGTTCAGTAAGAACCAAACTAATGGGCTCTAGCCCATCCCTCCCTCCCATTGTTAGAGGGAGTTTTCTAAAATGCAACTCTGTTTGTATTGATGTGTGTTTAAAAGCATACGAAGGTTTCCCATAGTTTTCAGGACAAGTTTTCCATGATCCATGCCAAAGGAATAAATAATTTTCCACTATTTCTCAAGCTTTACTCCTATAGTAAGTTTTTCTCAAACTACACTCAATCAGTCAATCTCTTGTTCACTTGTTGTGCCATGCTATGCCATCATATCTAATGTACATAGAACTTATTTATTTTACAGCAACCCATCACACCTTCCTACTTTTTATCTTCTACTCATCCTTCAAGGGATGCTTCAAATATCACCTTGTGAAGATGTCTCTGTTCCGTTCACCTTTCAGACAAAGTCATTCATTCTTCCATAGAAAATTCCTTATCCTTCATCAAATCACACAAGATTTATGACTGTGTGCCCTTGGAGCTAGAGGAGTAAGATTTATCTCCTCTCTTTCTCTTCTGATGACTTGTGAAGGAGGAAAACACACAATAGTCATATAGTATGCATTTGGATGACTATATTTATTCTAGGCAAGAAGATATTCTTGTTTAAAATGATTAATCAGTTGAATAAAACCTTCAATACTGAGTTCTATTAGTGATTATGATTCGTTTTGTTATTGTTTGTTTTATTTTGTTTTGCTTTGCTTTTGGGGACCTGGTTTTACTGTGTAGCCTTGGGTGTCCTAGGACTCCCTCTGTAGAGATGACTGGCCTTGAATTCAGAGATCCACCTGCCTCTGTCTCCTGAGTGCTGGGATTAAAGTTGTGTGCCACTATTGCCTAGTTTACAATTACTATTCTTAACCCTGTAGAATTTGAACTCTAACCAGACTGAATTCAGTTGTGTGTTCTTTAATTAGAATAACCCATATGTTTATGAAAAATATATGACATCTATCATTTTCTTTGGTATTTAGCAATATTAAAACATTTAATTAGATAATCATTCTCCAATATGCTAAATCAAGTTGCATGTACTAACACAGAGCTTGACTACTTTTCCTGGAAAGAGTCACAGAAATTTTTATTAGGCTCGGCATTGTTGTTTCTGCTTTGCATGCAACCTGTTTGTTTTAGTAGTTAATTTGTTTTTTATAATTCCCTTCATCATTCCAGGTTTGTATCTGCATTTGTTCCAAAACACAGAAAGGAACTGAATTTTAATGGTCTCTATATACTAGTGATGCAAAGCTTTGCTTTCAAGTGCAGAGTATCACACTGATAGAAACCATGAAGCCAACTAGAAGACTGTATCTTGGACACTACAGAGAATTTAACCATCACTAATTAAGTATAGTAAGTCCAGTTATTTGAGATCCTGTATTTTTCTTAGTAAAAATTGATATAAATGATGATATCCCCTAATATAACTATATTTGCCTAATATAAGGCATATAACTTGTTTATTTTCCTTATACAAGATGTTTATGTAGTCTGAATGTGATCCTCTTCCAATGGATCACTGTCCCTCCTTTTACACTTTAAGGGGAATCGTTTTTACAGAATGTAGTTTTATTGTGTACAAATTAAATTAAACTTCATGTATTGGGTTCTATAGTTAATTCAATTATTTCCATTTGAGGGATGAATGATAGGCTTTTTCTTGCACTGTTAAATACTAAAGGCATTCTTAATTTAGCAAGCTTTCCTTCCCGAGGATTAATTCCTTCTTTGAATATATGTACAACAAGCTTCCACAGATGCCTTTGTAGCTTCTAACAGCTCAGAGTCTGTCTTAAATTCCTATGTGCAAAATGTTCATCCACAGGTAAGAAAATGTCCTGTTGACATTATATAGGAGGGATTACACTCAGCTGTAAGAACAACATGTTTTTGAAAGTCAAGGACTAAGAATACTCATTAGAAAAATGTAGGTATTGACAGAGAAACAGATCAAGCTGTACACAAGTCTTAAAATTTCCCCCAAAGGAAAAGAATGGCATGAAATTAGAAAATAAGATCCTCCACCCCTGTGATTCATCATATAGAAATGAGAGATTGACTTGCAAGAAAACCTTATTTGGGCCTCACTCTCACTTGATACATGAAATAACTGAGCCCCAGATCACAATAACAGCTTTTCTCCAACTTGCAGGTCATTTGTAGCAGAGTTGGGACTACCTTGACATCTTCTATGTCAGTGTGGCCTTTAGCATATATTAGAATTAAATAAAAATTTACATTAAACATTTTATTGATATTTTCCCATTCTTCTTGGGTGTACCCCATGTAGAGCAGCTGAGGGGATTAGCTAGAAACATGTTGGTTCTTAAAGAAGTCTTGCTACTTTTCAAAAGGAACGGTTTGGGAAGTGCTTTTTCCATGCTCAGTAGAGTAGAACCCTGGTATGTGAGAAAAACCTCTTTTATACTGTATGAGAGCCCCTTTGTTGCTTTACACTGTCGACCTTTTGAATGGAAGGAAGGGGGAATGAGGCTATTATGCTCTTTTGCATTTACAATTCAGAATTATGTCCTTCATAGAGCTGAAAGAAATTTCACGATGGGATATTAGGAGGTGTTAAGCCCACTCAGGCAATTATTTATCAGTCTATTTCAAGCCTTTCGCTTTCCATGTTGAAAAAAAATGATGAAATAAAAAGTGAAATAGTGTACAATGAGTTTGATGAAATCTTGTAAGTGCCTTTGGTTGCTAGGGCAACGTCTTCTTTTGTCTCTGTTTAATGTGACTTCTTTCTCTGTGGCTTGACTTCTTGGGAGTAGATATTTATTTTTAAAGAGAAACAAAATTCCAAGCTTATGGCAAAAGAAGTAGCTCTCACTCCAACTTATTTTTCTTGAATAAATTCAGATTAAAAAGAACTACTTGCTTCCTTACAGGGATAACCTTAGGCAACGTGGTAAAGTAGTTAAGTTCAGCTTTTGAAATCTTTGTCCCCTTTGGTGTTTCTTCCTCCTCTTTCAGTGTCTTGAGGTTGCTTTTTAGATGATTTTTAGAATACCCTGCCAACCTCCCCCTGTAAGAGGACCATCAATGCCACCCACACTCCTCAACCCAATTCAATTGTCCTTATCTTCTGCTCATTCTTTAAGATATTATTCACTGCCTTACAAAGGGCCAGCTGGCTGAAATCGTTGGCTTTAATATGTGTCGATTTCTTCACATATTTGTCCCTTAGTTGAATACTTACATGTAAATTTATTTTGCTGTAGCAAAATTTTCACTCTTAGTTTCTCAACTTTGACACTATTGACATTTTAGAACAGTTAATTAACTCATTGTTATAGGCTATATCATTTACACTAAAGAATATTTAATAACATCTCTGCCTCTACCAAAGAGGCACCAGTGGCAAGTGCTACAGTTTGATTTTCCAAAATCAAATATTGTTAAAAATCAAGTTGTGTGTTCAGTTATCACTCATTTGAAAGCCATTACTTTATCCTAAAGAAGTGGCTCTCTACTTGTGGGTTGCAACCCCTTGGGAGTTGAATGACTTTTTCACAGAGATCACCTAAGAACACTGGAAAACACAAATATTTAAAAATTATAGCAGTAGCAAAATTACATTTGTGAAGTATCAATGAAAATAATTTATGACTGAGGGTCACTGCAACATTAGGAACTATATTAAAGGGTTACAGTATTAGGAAGGTTAAGAACCACTGTCCTAAAGGAACTACACTCTCTTTTGACCATTTTAGGAGCTGTGGATTGGGCAATGGGAAGATTTGTATCTGAGATATATGAATATATTTTCATGTCTTAAAGGTATATAGTATGTTTCTTTCAGTGATCAATGTAGTTGGTTTCCTACCCTTTGGCACTGTGCTTAAAAGTGGAGTATTTATATTTCATGTACATAGTTGGTCGATTTGAATGTGTTATTGAACCATCATCTTAACTATAAAACTAAATGAACTGTGGCAAATCTACACTTCCATGTGACCACCCTCAAGCTTATGTTTATTTTACTCCTATTTCATGTAATTTCCTACATGTTTTTTCTAAAGGTAACCTGCCTTGTGTCATCATAGTTGAGTTTTATATTTTCTAGAATTTCTTACAACCAGAATCCAATGGCATGTAGCCATTCATGCCTAGATTTTGAGATTCATTCATGTTTCAAACACTAGAATTTTGTTGCCACATGTCAATTTATTGTATAATACTACTTACTGATGCATGTATTGATGGACACCAGTTACCTGTGGATATTTGCTCTCGTGACTCAATGTTCTAACAATATTTATGTAAAAGTCTTTGTAGAAATAGTCATTTCTCTTATATATCTCTATCTATCCATATATAACATTCCTATGTCTTCCACAGTATCTTCAAGTATTTTAGGTGATTAAAAGTTGATCTTCCAGTCTTAAAACGTAAATCTGGAAACTAAGAGAAATAGAAAACAGAGAGTATAAGCTTTGCCCTCTACCTTCATCAGAGAAGCCTCTTCTTGTAGTAGTGGCAATCAACACAGAGACCCACAGCTAGGGAATGTGAAAGAATGAGAAACTCTGGAATGCTTGGCTCAGAATGGAATGTCTTTATCACACCTCCTCCCCTAAGGTCAGATCATTTGGGAAGAGGGAGCAGGAAGATTCTCAGAGCCTGAGCAGATAGATGACTTTCGAGAAACAACATTTTCTAAATGCAAGAGGGCTGATGACACACATATAAACTCATAGACTGTGACAGCATAGAGAAGACCAGCCTAGGCTCAAGCCACACAACACTGTAGCATGAAAGAATGTAAGTGGGCACAAAGTCCTACTGCTAGCCAAGAAGCTAATTGCAAATAATAATTGGAGAGAGAGAAAGAAGAGAGAGAGTTTTTCAATGGATACAGTGTATATCAACCATATTCTATAATAATTTATGTCTTATGCTCAAAAGTAGTTAGCCAACAGAAACCAGCCTTTCCCCATCCCCTTTTGTTTTTGTTATTTTTTTTAAGAGGGAGAAAAAAAAACATGAAGTGTGTTACTAGGGAGGGGGACAATATGAGAGGAGCTGAGAGATGAAAGAATATGATAATATATTCTCTATGGGATGATCAAAGAATTTAAAAAAATTAGTATGGGCTTTGGAGTGCTAGGAAGGCTGAGGAAGGAGGATTGTGAATCCATAAATGCAAAGAGGAGGCTGAAGAGATGGTTCAATGGATGTTCTTACAGTGGACCTGGGTTATATTTCCAGGACCCAAATACATTTTGGCTACCACTACCTGTAAATCCAGTTCTAGGGAATCTAATGACAATTTCAGTCTTTTGTCACCACTAGGCATGGAAGTGGTGCACAGACATGCATGCAGGCAAACAACCACACACACACACACACACACACACACACACACACACACCAATAATAATAATACTAACAACAACATCAACAACAAAAACCCTCAAAAAGAGACCCTGGATTCAGTTGCCAATAGGCTTGAATACAAATCTTAATTCTGTCATTTAGTAGTTATGTGGACTAAGACAAACTCCTAAATGTCTTTGCTTTAATTTCCTTTCCTCATGTACAAAGTGGAGATAAGAATAGTGTCTTAGGGTTTTTTTTTTTTTTCTGTGAAAAGACACCATGATCATGACAATTCTTATAAGGAAAATATTTTGTTGAGGTGTCTTGCTTAGAGTTTCAGAGGTTCAGTCCATTATCATATGGTGGGTAGCATGCACACATGCAGACAGTCATAGTGCTGGCTACATCTTACAGGCAACAGAAAGTTGACTGACAGTCACACTGAGGGAAGGTTGAGTAAAAGAAAGCTCAAAACCCACCCCCACAGTGACACACTTCTTCCAACAAGGTCATCCCTACTCCAACAAAGTGACACCTCCTAATTTTGCCACTACCTTTGGGGGTATTTCCTCTCAATCCACCACAAACAGTTATTTCAGAAAATTGTTTTGAGAAGTAAACACAACAATGCCTTCCATAGGTCATGCTATGTGGAAACCAATAATTGTTAATTGCTATGGTTGCTGATATTACTGAAATGTAAGCATGGCAATGATACGGTTTTATAATAAGGTTATGTAATCAGAGACTGTGATTCAGAAATGCACAACATGAAGTGGAATTGTAGGTTGCTAAACCAAGATAGGAAAGGTTGGCAGACCTGTAAGTGGGTGTAATGAAGAGAGCTATTAAATGTTCTGAGCTGTGGACAAGAGATAAGGGTTATTTAAGAATAATCCAAGATAAGATGATTCAGATAAGTTGTACTGCCTTCTAGAAGACAGCCAAAACAAGAAATGTCAAGGATGATTGTAACCACTCAACCAAAACAAACAAAAAGACTGAGATTAAACTGTTCGGAACAAAGGAGGGACAGGACCATTCTCCAGATGAGAGTTTAGAACTGGAATTCTCCATCAAATTCCTATGGATATCTTTTGAAAGGAAAAGACATGCCCTACAATATATACGTGTGTGTGTGTGTGTGTGTGTGTGTGTGTGTGTGTGTGTGTGTGTGTGTGTTTGCCTGTAAAGTTCTGCCTATGTCAAAAGATAAAATCCCTTAAAACTCAGGAAATGACCTTCTTAAGAGTGAACTGGGAATCATGGGTTCTATAGAACTTGAAACTCAAGATTGTATAGAAAGAATAAATATGTATTCCTTAAGATTTCATTTTAAGTGCTTTTCAAAAATTTATGTGAATGACTGTTTTGCCTGATGGAATGTAAGTGTACTTGTGAATGCCAGAAGAGAGTGTTTGGTTCTCTGGGACTGGAGTTTGAGATAGTTGTGGATGACTATTCACAACTGACATGTGAATACTGGCAATTGAACCCGGGTTCTGAAAAGCAGGCAGTGCTGTTAAGTGCTGAGCCATCTCCCAGCCCCAGATATTTCTTTAGTATTAAAAAAAAGCTGAAAGAAACTATTTCATATTAAAGTAGAAATAGGAAATAGAGGTGAATTGGAAAATCAGGACAGAAATGACTTTTTCTGACATTCTTCTAATGTAACATTCTTCTAAAATAAAGCAGATGATGTTTCTATAGAAAACATAGATGAATGCTATGAGTATATTGAATCAAGGCCATTTGGTAACAGCAAGCTTTATCACTGGAACTTCCCAGATATGGAAGTTGTTAACATAAGTTACAACATCAAAGACCATTAGAGCATATGAAACACACCTTCATTTTACTCAAAAGGGAGTTATCAGGAAGTTTTTTAAAATGACTATAACTATTTAGTAGGCAATTGAGATTAGAATCTTTGTCTTATAGCTCCCAGGCAGTTACTAGGCTTTTTTTTTTTTCCCTAACAGTCTTGCCTTGCCTTTTGTATTTAGAAAGTAGTCAAGAAAACTGGTATATATGTCAAGGTACTCCAGATCTTTGGCACTTAGAGGCTTTGAAAGATTTTCACCTTAGAGAAACTGACCAAATTTACAGTTAGTGATGGGTTATAGTTTTATTTTCCATTTTCTTTTATGAATTTTCATTATGATGCCAGAATTCTATTTAAAATATGTATTATTATTATATGAAGCATATTTTGGACTTTACAATATATCTAAAAAGTCTATAAGAAGCTATGCTTACATTGATGAAGATATACAGAATTATTAATAAATAGAAATATCCTAGATATGTATTGTTATAGTTGTGCTTTTGTTTTTGGGGCAGGGTCTTGCTATGTAGCCTTGGCTAGCCTGGAACAACCCATGTAGACTAGGGTGGCCTTGAACTCACAGAACTCCATCTGTCTCTGGCTCCAGAGTGCTAGGATTAAAGAGGTACCCCACACCTAGTTGTCTTTTTTAAGAATAAGGGAAAGCCTAAGAAGGATTAATGAAATTGGGATTACAGAAGAGAAGCATTTGCAAAAGAATAACTTTGCTTTAAAAAAACAAATCACATAAAAATATAACTCAAAACTGAGCAATTTTAAAGAAATTCAACAATTTTGTTATTCTGGAAGACTGCATCCTAGATACTCTAGGAAGTGTACAGAGTCTGGTGCAGGGTTCTATGGCTTCTAGTTTGCACTCTAAACTGAAGAACTTGGATGTATGAATCAAGCTGCCTCACTGGACAGTGTTTTAGGTGTTATAGGAATGATGTAGGAATAAATGCTGCTAAAATTTATGGAAAATATAAAATTATTTGTAGTTGGAATGATTAAGAAAGCAATAGTACAAACATCAGTATATGATTTTTTAAAATAAATGACTTTACCAAATGAACCATGTTAAAAAATTAGATATGAAATAATTATATGTGTAAAAAATGAATAACATACCAATGCAATCCTTACATATTACATACGTATTATATATTGATAATTTGTATAAAGGTCATACAATACATAGTGCTTTGCAATTTTGTATATATTTACATATATTTTGGATATATTTTCATGTATGTATGTATATATATATATATATATATATAAACTCACTGACTATATACTTATTTACTGTGCATATTTAGATTTTGATGATTGTTAGTATTACAAATAACATTGATAAATATATTTGTTTATTTTTGTGTATTATTGCTATATTTTTCCTGTGGAAGAAAATAATTTGAAGTGAAATTTCAAGCACTAAATTACATGAAATTTCCATTTTGCTTTATACTTTCACATTTCCTTCAGATACTTTGTAAATTTATAGTTATACCAACAGTTTATACAAATTATTTTTCATCTAAATCCCAATTATATTTTCTTAAACATTCTGGTACATAAACTATATTACTGTTTTAATTTATTTGTTTATGAATTAGAAAGAATGATGTGTGCTTATGAGCCATTTTCTTTCCTTTAGAAAATTCTATCTTCTGCTGAGTTGCAGAATTTTAGAAGTACTTTGTACATTAAAGAACTTCTATTTTCTATTATAAGTAAAATATTATGCCTTGCCATTTGCTTTTTCTCTCTTAGTTTACTGGAATTTTTTATCATTTAACATAATATTTGTATATAACCAATGATTGACTCTTACGCTTTCATCATTATTAAGTCTTTTGTGCAGAACACTGAATAGAGAGTTAATATCAAGGACATATGAATTGCAAACTATAGGCTGAAACTGAATGCCTTGCTAAGGCTTTTTTAAAATATATATAATTTTTTATTTAAATTAGAAACAATCTTGTTTTACATGTCAAACCCAGTTCCCTCACCCTCCCCTCCTACCCTGTTTCCCCTACCAACCCCTATCCCATCCCCTTTCTGCTCCCCAAGGAAAGTAAGGCCTTCCATGGGGAGTCTTCAAAGTCTGTCATGTCATTTGGAGCAGGGCCAAGGCCCTCCCCCATGTGTATAGGCTGAGAGAGTATTGGTCCTATGCTGGTTTCCCAGCTATCAGACTGGGGTCCATGAGCTCCCCCTTGTTCAGGTCAACTGTTTCTGTGGTTTTCTCCAGCCTGGTCTTGACCCCTTTGCTCATCACTCCTCCCTGTCTGCAACTGGGTTTGACTTTATAGTGTTGACACTGAGGGTGCCCTTTGGGAGATGGGGACAGTAGAATGATTATTAAGAAGATGTTATTTTCAATGTGGAAATAGCTACAAGGGAAGGAATAACAGAATCCAGAAGGTCAGTTAGGAGGCTGTGGCATTTTTAGTCATGGACATTGCTGTAGAATTTTTGAAAAGGTCTTGTGACTTGTCTGGTTGCCAGTAATGCTGTGCATTAATTTTTACTTAAATGTAATTCCAAGAAGTGAAATTAGTGTAGCCGTGATTTGAAGCATTACATTTTCTGCTTTATTCAGATATCAAACATTCACGGTGAACTGTTCTATGCCATTCTCTATTCCTAGGCTGAAGATAAAAAGGTACAGATGGACTTGGTCCCAGCCTCCAATTCTAGTGGGAGGACAGGCACACTTGTTAGACAAATATTTTATAGTACTGATCCATGTACAGTAATAGAAGGATGCTCAAGTTGTACTTGTTGAAGGGGAATGGGAAACTGAGGAAGACAGGTAAGGTATGGAAGGCAACATATGAGGATGACAAGATCTTAGCCATGTATAAAGAGGTAAATAATAATCTTCAGTGGACTAAGTGGGTTATTTAAAAAGTACATGGAGTTGGCTAGGGACTGTGTTTGAAGAATGTGGGAGAGGTGGAAAGAGAATGACCATATTTCATTGTATACATGGATGCAATTCTTAAGAATAAAGAAAAAATTAATTTTATAAAAATCTTAAGAGTATTATAAAGCATGGAAATCTAGAACAGAGTGGTATACACCACTGCAGAGGCTGGAACATATTAATAGCAAATTTAAACTATAAGGATGGGCTGTACACAGACAACTCAGGGGGTAAGGCCACCTGCTGTCAAGCCTGACAACCTGATTTAGTTCACTGGTGGAAGGAGAGAATCAACTCCTGCAAATTGTTCTCTGACATCTATATTCATGCTGTGGCACATAATAGAAATTAAAGTAAAAAGAAGCTTAATAGCAGATATGGACTAAGTATCAAAAACAGTGTAGAATGAGTTGTAATTGGTCTTAATAACAAAAACTCAGAGCCAAGTATTGGGGCAAATTACTAAAAGATCAGGGAGAGAAAAGAACAAGCCACAGCCAACTCTTACCTTGCTAAATCCTCAGCCAAAAGGGGCCAAGTTCCTGTCTTCTCCCACCTTATATACATCTCATTTCCTGTCTGTCTGTGCACACCTCCAGACCTCTATGGTTAGCTGGTGGCTAGCTCCACCCTCTGATCTTCAGGCAAGCTTAATTTGTTAGAGTAGAAACAAGATATCGCCACATAACAGACAATTTATACAGGGCTTTGTATACCTTTTGGGATCTTGAAATAATTGGCAAATTTTAAACACAAAGAACCCAAGTAGCCTACAATAAGTTTGATAATGCTCCTTAGAGATCCATTAAGGACTGGAAAGTGAGAAGCACATACATTTGGGCGAGGGAGGGTAGAGTCGCTTTGTGAAGGATTTAGGAACATCTAAACTATACGTAATTTATAGAACTTTTGAATTTTCACTAATTGTTTTCCTGGAGGCAGTTTTAAATAGGTCTGATCATGTATTTCCCACTGGGATTCCCAATGGAATAGCTATGTAAAACTGGTGGGACAGAAATGGGAAGTATTCCCTTATTAATCTGGAGCTTAATATACTGGTCCTAAACTTGCTTTCTTTCTTCACACTGTGAAATTGGCATCCGTCAGTGACATCATTCATTACCCTGCAGTCATTTTTTAACTTGGAGGGGAGGAGCAAAATGAGGGAAGTTATAGCATCTCCTTGGAAATAGGAACGGTTTGAAAAGGCCTAGTGGGAATTGTGCCAAACAAATGCTTCAGAATCACTGGGATATTTTCAATATTTATGAGAACACACACACACGAGACAACAAATCAGTAATTAAATTCACATTCAGATGCTAAGTTTCTGTAGGTCTTGAATAAAATAGCCCCTAGGTACAGATTAATAAGAACCAGCATCATTGCACTCTAGTTCTCTATGATGCTGTGATTTTTAATACATTTCTGAAAAATATAAGTCAACTCACTGGGAGAAAGTTAACCCATGGGGACTCTTAAGGGATAAAGCATGGAACAAATCCCCAATCTAAATAGGAGAGGATATTTGATGACTAATTACTTCCGTGCAAATGTGAATTTTGCACTGGCTCCTGTCATAAAGCTTTTGGAGAATGAGATAAATAAGACAAGAAGTACAGAATCTAGCAATGAAATGGGAAGAGACATCACTTTAAGAGATGACTGTGCTATTCACTGAGATGAAGTAGACTGTGAGGAGACCTTGTTTGATGTGCATGTAGTCACTTCTATTGGGGTTTGAGTTAGCTCAACATGGTTTTCTTCCAGGTCTCTCTAGCCTCCTCCCTCCCTGGGGCATCAGGTTACCACTTTACCTGTCTGTATTATATTACATCTAGGTCTGTATCATAGCTCACTGCTCTCCATCATAACTTAGCTGCAATAGAAATGTGATCACATTGTGGTGAGTAACTAGATAAATTTAGGTCGAATCATCCCTGTGAATATGTAAAAAGCAAATATTTGGAGGAGAAATTATTGTTGTTGTTTTTGATGTTGTTGTTGTTTGAGACAGATTTTCTCTGTGAAACCCTCCTGGCTATTCAGAACTCACTCTGTAGACCAGGCTGTCCTTGGACTCACAAAGATCTGCCTGTCTCTGCCACCTAAGTGCTGGAATGGAAGGTGTGCACTACCAATAATTTTATTTTTAATGGTGTCTGAAACCAGGAAGTTCACAGATCTTTACGTTTTGACATGACAGCTGTCATCTTCATCCTCATGTTCTCTGCAATCTGGTAAACAAATTGAACAATGAACATATAATTGTGGTAGATTTTAGGAAAGGAACAATACAGGTGATGAATCTTTATTTGTAGGATATGTAGGCAAGAGAAAAAATGAAAATATTTTGAATAGGATTGTTGCAGTTACTTTTATTAAAAGATATCCTAGAAGTATCTGGAGGCTCTTCCTTAGTCTGCTTATGAGAATTAGAGCTTCGGGATGTAGTGGCCAGCACACTGCACACAACAGTACTTTATCTTCTCTGCCCGAGTTTTCTAACTGAACACTTCCCCCATCTAGAGCTTAAGACATATATGTATAATACATGGCTCATAATCTATAATAGGAAGCTGTAGTTTAACATAGAAATTCATTATAAATTGTTTTAACATAGAAATTCATTATAAATTGTTTTGAAAGACTATCTAGCCATAAACAAAGACATAAGAGACTAAACAAATAAATAAAATATGGCTCAAACTAACTGCATTTGGATATGAATCCTCCTTACAGTCCCTTTGGGAGGAACACGTTTTTCCCCCTCTATGCTGTCACTTGTTGGTTTGCTTGCAGTAGTTAATTCAAAAATAACACCGACGCTTTTTTCACATAGGCTCTACTGTGTCCATCCCTAAAGGTTCCATTGTACACCATCATCTTGGCTCATTTATGTAACTGGCTGGGCAAGCTCACAGTCTCCCGGAACGAAAGTGGCAGAAGCCCAAGAAGCTCAGAGATTGGCGGTCATTTGCATGTACGTTTTCCAGTAATCTTGTGAAAAAGTGCCAGGTGCTAGCATTTGAAAGCTTAATTCTTTTTCTCACCTTATAAACTCCGACCTCTGATTGTCTCCTCCACAGAAATTGTCACAGAGCCACGATGCTTCCTGTTACTGCTTAAATTTATTCTCTTTCGTCGTAAATGAATTTCTTACTGTAATATGGAGAGGTAACCTGTGTTTGCGCTGAGAGCTGCCTTGCATATCTGGGACTACAATTTCCAACTCTGGCAGTCTTAATGTATATTCTTTTGTCGTGGAGTTATTTGCAGGCTTTCGTACTGTTGTCAAATGAGTTGTTGACTACAGACAGCTGTGGACTCACTCCTAGGTGGTGGAAATATTGCAGCAGTGTGCGCTATGCTTGTGTATTGGGCACCATTTACTAGACTGGACTGGCAAAATCAGAGCCTGAAAATGTTGATTCCAATTGCTTCTACTAATTGGCTTCATCAAAGTGAACCTTACTTCTGTTGTCTTTCAGCATTATAAGGAAGTGAGACAAGATTATAATAAGAATTATCAGATTGGCAACCTAAAATAGGAATTTGATTCTAGATTGGCATTTCCTTTGTTAGCGATTGCCAGAAGGTTAACATGAGCCAATATATGGAAGCCCACAAATCAGGGCCAGGAGTAGTTGAGGATTATGCAATGGTCACAAGTAAACTAAATGTCTGGAATCCAGGCATGCAGGCATGACCCAGAGAATAAATGAGATCTTGGAGATCAAGGTAGGCAGGAACCCAGAAACATAAGTAGATTAAGATCAAGATGTTGTAAAAGCACTGAAGACAGGCCTATCCTAAGTCAGGACTCATTTCCTTCTGGGTTCATTGGTAGCTCATTGGAGTAGTGGTATCTCCTGATCAGTGCACATATAGCTAAACATACATTGTCATCTGGTTAGTGCAGGGTTAGGAAAATTTGGTGCCAAAAATAATTCTCAGTCCCTTGAAAGTTGTGTTGGAGTGAGGATCTAGACAATAATCATGGCAATGGATAATAACAGCATCAAATGATTGTCAGGGATGGCTCGCTCAGTAGTTAGGAACTCTGGCTGCTCTTCCAGACAACCTGGGTTCAATCGCAGCATGAACATGTGACTAACAACTATTTGTAACTCCAGTTCCCGAGGAACCATTGCCCTCTTCTGGCCTCCATGGGCACCACAAAGACATGGTACACAGAAATGCATGTAGGCAAAACATCTGTACACATAAAATTAAATTAAAATGAGTATTTGTCAATGGTAGTGATGAGATTCAATCCAACACTACCACTAGTAGTAGACCAAGGAGTCCCCTTCTTAGGGACTCTCATTCAGTTCAAGAACAAGCAAATCAATAAAGGTGATTAATTAAGTAGAGATAAGGTTAGTGCATGCTTCATATTTAAGCTTTGGCATTCAGAGAAAAGGAGAGCTGAAAATCCCGTAAGTGTGCTTGCACTGACAATAGACACACTCCTGTGGCTTTTGAAATTACCTTGCTCAAAGGAGGTCATTTGCCACAAGGTATTGAGATTAAGTTAAAAGTTATATTCAGACATTAAGTAAAAAAAAAAATACATGGATTGATTTTCTTATTTCTTCTTAAACAATTTCTTTTTGGCAATTAAATTGTCTGGTGGTATTACAAGGTGCTTTGTTTTGACTTAGGGACGAGAGTTAGTTCAACTCAAGGTCACAAATATTCTGGCCCCAAACAAGCATAGTTTGTTATTTCTCAAGTCCTGAACTGAGGTGCCTTTATAAAAGCAAGCATCATCTCTGTAGACAATTTGACTCTACCCATTGTGTTGACATTTCTTATTTCCAGGAAGGTTGTAGATTGAGGGACATTTTGCCCATTTGTCTTCTTAGTTACAGAAATTGTTCTACTATGCCACATCCTGACAAACTCCATCTCATTTCATACTTTCAAAAGCCCTCTGTGGAGATCCAGTTTTATTTATGGGAATAATTCTCAGAAAACTTCAGCAATTTTTGTGAATATGAAGCAGCAAGAATGATGTACAAACAAGATCCTGAATGCCTACATAGCATCTCTTAGTTTAGAATGAGACAGCCTTCTCCGAGCTCCATAGCCTATCTACCCAGGGTAAACTTGGCTCTTTATGACCAAAAACGAGCATGGCAAATGTGGTAAAATAGCCAGCAGAACTAATTCTTCTTTGGACAGCTTTTAGTGGATGGTTGTTTTAATCCACTGGCATTTTTCTGGGGCTCTGCTTTCTTCCTACTAACACATTGGACCATCAACAGTTTAATTTCCTACATGTTTTCATGACGAAGAAAATAGATAAGAACAGGAATGTTTACCTTGTATAGATTATTCCAAATACTGTGGCCCACTTTCTTACTGTGATGAATTCATCCCTCATTCTGGGTCATTATTGTTTTAACCCCATACCTAGAGAATTGTAGGAATGATTAAAAACAGTGGTCTAGTTGAGTTGCATTCTGAAGGTTCCATTATTTCTCTATTCCAGAGGAGAACCTTTGTTGTCCTTCTTCCACAGAAGTATTCCTTGACCAGTTGCTGCTTTTCAGGGAGCCTGAGGGCTCTGCCACATTCCTTTGTTTTCCAGTAGTACTTAACACCATGAAACAGTATTTTTAAAGCAATAACTTCTATGTGAGCTCAAGCATCAGTTAGATATCCTTCACTTGGTGCCTGAGTCTATGAAGATTTACAGTATTTATATCTTTGCCTTTTATGACAATAAAATGGACAATACATATATGCTTCACAACAGCTTTTGATTAAGTGTGTCCAGATGAGCTCTGGCACCACAATTCATTAGTCTTCTGAACGTCCATCAAGTTTGAGAAAGCCTCACTTTTCTGCTTCCATCATTTTGTGGAGCACATCACTTATGTTCCAACTCCTTATTATTTCCAATTTTAAAATGGGGATCATCATTCTCGTGCTATCCTTGATCACATGAGAAAAAGGAGGATGAATGTTTTCTGCTGTAGAGTCCTTTGGGGGAGTGGCCGTCCATTAATTCAAAACAGTAATATAGAGAAAAGGTGGCTAGTAAATTCAGAGTTTGATCCCCACAGTTGAAGTTTATACAAAGTAAATTTTTAGTGTTTGTGCAGCTTTCAGAGACTGTGATAGATCCTTCCAAAGCCATTAGAAAGGCGTTCAGGCATATGCTCATATCAATTTAAGTAAAATATGGGATCCTCCTGTAAGTAGGGCAATTAAGATAATTTATTGTTGGTGTATATTCCTGTACTAACAACCCTGAGGGAGATACCATCTCTCAGGCTAAAACAAGCCATCTAAACGTTACTTTAAGAAGGCATCCTAGGGAAAGCAGTCTTGAGACTCACAATTCTGTTCCTTTTTCTTTTCTTTTCTTTCTTTCTTATTTTCTTTCTTTTTAATTCTCCTTAAGAGTGGGATGCAATTGGTGGTCATCCATTTTGTTTTATTATTTTTAAAAGAGAACAATGCTATTGAGTAGAGCACATGTTTGAATAATGCTGACACTGAAGTGTGAAATGTAGCCCAAAGGGACTCCACCTTCTCAGGCAGTCTTCCTTCTCTCTATATGAAATAGACAAGCAAAACTTACAGGATTTTGCAGCAATGGTGAGGCTCTTCCTGATTCCTGTGAGGAACAGCCCGTCCTTCCTCTGCTATCTCATGAGGCAGAGTGTGCATATTGGGGGAGTGCACTGGGAATTGGGGGATATTTTGGAAGCAGTGGGGAAATGACTGTGTGTTCTGTTAGTGAGCCTATTTGAGCAACAGCATATTACTCTGCTGTCACTCTCAAATAGTATACTTGTGTGGGCTCTTAGAATCTGGAAAAATCTTGACAATCCATACTGAACATGCAGGCAATCATTGCAGCTTAACTCTTTCACATTTCCCCTATTGACTTCCCCCTTGAACTTTATGTGCCTTATTCCATTCAATTTTACTTTATGGATTTAAATTTCTTGTTCTTCTCATTTTAGAGTTTTTTTTTTTTAAATGAAATCAATGTCCCTTCAAAATGATGAAAAGAAGAGATGAATTTTAACTGTTTAAGTAAATACCCAATCACTGGTACATCAGCCAACATCCCATCATCCACTCAGAAACCTCTGAAAGGAAAAATTATGTCTGTTGTACATGATGGTTGACTTGATTAAAAAATTTAGTGTTTTTTTTTATTCAAATGCAGTACCATCATCAAATACTAGCATGAATATTTACATAGTCATCAAGGTAAAAAAAGTAGCTTTTTCATAATTTTCTGTTGGATTTTGTGTAGGTCCTCTGATAGCTGAATCTGAGCTTTTAACTGTTGTACTCTCACTATCTTGTTCACACAACATATAGACAAATGTGACTGGGGGGGGGGGAAGCGTAAGTTCTACATACCATATGTCCTCTAGCATTTATCACACCTGAGGCTTGGCTGAATATGGAGTTCAATTCTTAGCCTCCAAGTTTGCATTTGTATGATATTTTAAGGTACTTATTGGGACATAATAAAAAGATGAAGTAGTTGAAGCCAGAATATGTATATAGTAGATATTAGAGAATTGCCATGTTTATAGTTAGTAAATGGCAAAACTGAAACATAGACCTAGGCTTGTGCACAGACCTAGCTTCTAAACCCCAGCTAGCTTGATTATTGGAGGCACGCTATCATAATTACAATTGCAGTGTGACAGGCACTTCAGTTACACATGCTATCACATTTGCTACCTCACAGCTGAGAAAATAGAGGCTTAAGGAAATCTTTCTGTGATTATAAGCAAGTCACTTCATTTCCCTGGATCTAAATCACATATTCTTTTTCCATGGCCTCTAGCAAAGTTTTAGCTTTCCAGGAAAGGAAAATTAAGAGTATATGGGATGACAGTATATATCCCTTCCATCAGACTAGGTCTGGAAGTTCCCACCCCATTTTTTCTCCAGTTTCTTTTTGACTTCTGAAATTGAGTTACATCATATTTCTTACTGTGCTATTGTTTGTGCTAGTCTGCATGCAAACTTTCCCAAGATACTTCTTCCATCATAATACTATCTTTTGTATACTTTTCCTCTTTCCTATGAGCAGTTAAGTATGCTCATATATCACTCCTCTGAAAAATGATTGTTACACTTCTTCCCAAACCTCTATGCTCTTTATATTAGTGCTTTCTTTTCAACTACAATGAAAACCAATTTTGAGTAAGCTAGGCTTCTTCATTGCCTACATTCTCTTACCTCCCAGGCACCATTCATCCCACTGTGATCTGAATTCTGCCCTATTTCTCTGCCTAGGTTTTTTATTCTTCTTTTAACTAATGTTTACTTAAATTAAAAACAATCTTATTTTACATACCAATACCACTTCCCTCTCCCTCCTGTCCTCTTATTCCCCCACCATCCTATCCTACCACCATCCACTCCTCAGTGACGGTGAGGCCTCCCATGAAGGACCATCAAAGTCTATCACATCATTTGGATCAGGGCCCAGGCCCTCCTCCATGTATCTAGGCTGAGAAAATATCCCTCCATACGAAATGGACTCCCAGAGGCCATTCATGCACTAGGAATAAATACTGGTTCCACTGCCAAAGGCCCCATAGACTACCCAGAGCCGCCAACTGATACCCACGTTCAGGAGGCCTGATTCAGTCCTATCCTGGTTCCCTGGCTGGCAGACTGGGGTCTGTGAACTCCCACTTGTTCAGGTCAGCTGTTTCTGTGGGTTTCTCCAGCCTGGTCTTGACCCCTTTGCTCATCCTCCCGCTCTACAACTGGATTCCAGCAGTATGGCTCATTGCTTAACTGTCAATTTCTGCTTCTGCTAAGTTTCTTATTCTTGTTGCAACAAATCACGATACAAGTCAATAGCTTTAGGCAACATTTCTTTATTATCTTATTCTTCCATAGTTCTAATGTTATCTCACTGGGATAAATTTAAGATAGGGGCAGGACTGTTTTCCTTTTCGGAAGCTATAAGGGAAAAATCAATTCCTTGCCTTTTGTAGCTTCAGGATTTCCTATGATCCTTGATTCATAGCCACCCTTTCCTCTGTCTCCTCACCCAATGATATTGTTTGTATATCTGTTTGGGGAGGATTAAGTAGATAACCCTTGCTAGAGAAAATGCATCACAAGGCAAGGAAAGTGATATCAAAATCCTCACCCCACTTGCAAATTGTTTTCTCTGTTTCTATCTGGCTATTAAGAAGATGTGAGGTCTCAGCTCCCTTTCCTGCTCCACCATGGCTACCATATGCTATCATGCTTCCTCTCCACCATCATGGACTCTTTCTCTTCTGGAAGTATAGGCCAAAATAAATGATTTCTTCTGTAAGTTGCCTTGATCATGGAGTTTTGTCACAGCACCATAAAAGTAAGTACTACATTAAAGGAAATTTAAAGCATGACCAGATTTGCAGTCACTCTACTGTATGCCATTTATTAACTAGAAAACATGGAAGATACTGTACTATTATTGAAACATTCAAGTCTAGCCATCTCCCAGAGAGAGTTTTGCAGTGAACAACAATGGTGAAGTGTAAGGAGTAAGGTTTTTTCCGCCCGCCGCCGAGTCTCGTCCCGCCGCCGCGCCAGCCCCAAATAACACACAGAGACTCTGTATATGATATAATTCTGTTGGCCAGTTACTAGTTTCTTTTCGGCTTGCTCTGTGTTAATTATTAACCCATTTCTATGTATTTCCACATGGTCTTACCTAGAGCGGAGGAATGGTGGTTCTGTTCTCTCCAGACTCTCCATCCTGACCCCTCCTTCTTACTTCCTATTTCCTCCTTGTCTCCTAGTCCCTCCTATCTTCCTTTCCTATTGGCCAACAGTGCTTTATTCATTAACCAGTATGAGAAACATATACAGAATGACATTCCCCTTTTAGTCTAAAGAAAAGATTTAGGCTTAATACAAAACTATATACAAAACAGTGAATAACAAGTGTGCTCTAAGAAAAGGAAAATCGAGAACAAAATGACCTACATATCTATTCCTAGGGTGAAGGCATAACGGAGTTTACAATAGAGTTGTCCTAAGCTGGAAAACGTAAGTCTAGTACCTAATATATCTAACTAGGAAGAGAGAATAATAGTTGTGATAGTTTAATCTTCAACCTCATCAAGACCTGAGAAGGAAAATAACGATACTAGAGTAGACAGGAAGTGTGGATGGACAACTTCCAAAAGGTGCAGCAAGGACAGAAACAGCAAGCCACCTGGACAGTCACCCAAGGTCTCACAGCAATGTTGGTACACCCAGTTTTGGCTAAGGCCAAGAGAACTTGACAGAACACAACAACAGCAGTGAGGTAGAATGGCTGTCTTACCCTGACTTGGCAAGGTCCAGCAGTCTTCTATATTTGTCTCCTGCAAGCACATAGGACTGCATGTCCAAATCAGTGGTCAAGGTGGGGTAGTTCTTTGCCCAATAGGCCATTAGCTGAGGCAAGAATGAACTCCAGCAGGAGCAACAACGATGTCCAATATATTTTCAGGAAAGTGCATGGTGCTGTCAGGAGCAACAGTATCTCATGTCAATGGAGTACTAATATTAAAACATTTAAATGCCATGTTCTGCATGTCTATTAAGTGATTGAAGATTAAGCATCTATATCTGACTAATCTCATAGGTACAGGAAACATGAGTGAAGATAATCTGTAATACTCAGGAACTTAGTTAAAAAACTGATTGAAAATTCCCTGAGTAAAGCAGGAACAAATACCTAAACAATATAACTATGTACATATACATACATATAAATCCCTAAAATAGAGGTAGAGTAGAAATGTCAAGACAAGAGGTAGACCTATAAAGGGCAGCATGATAAATATCCCAAATTGTATCAATATACGAAATGTCTTGAACATAAGTAAAAATATACATACATAGAATATGATAAAAATAATGTGCATAAAACATCATAAGTGGAAAGATTTCACACAGTATCACAAAATATAAACTTAATTTTACATAGCTTACCACATATAAGAATACATAACAATGTAAGCCGTAAAATACTATCTCATTCTTACTCAAATTCACAAGAAAATAGGCTCATCTACCTATATCCCATCTAAACCATGCCTTTCCCAACCATTCCCTATTACTGTCTAAAAGATAAACCCGAGTGTAAGCATCACCTTCCATACTCAACCCTAAATAACTAAAACCAACCCAAAGAAGATGACTATTATCCCAAAATTCCAAGGGTAGGGAAAGGGGGCGTCGTTATCTTAAGGTTACTT
This sequence comes from Phodopus roborovskii, assembly GCF_943737965.1. Lineage (NCBI taxonomy): Eukaryota > Metazoa > Chordata > Mammalia > Rodentia > Cricetidae > Phodopus > Phodopus roborovskii. The sequence continues at coordinate 2,654,501 of NW_026125680.1, forward strand.
CCTGCTGAAATGGGACGATGATTGCTCCAATGGATCCTGTAGGAAGAAAATTTTTAGCAACCAAATTTCTCAACAGAACTGGCTGTGACATACGTAGCTAATCACTGTGTGGCAGAAAATTCTTGACTGTAGTTCTATTTGAAACTCTGACCAGGGTGTAATAAAAAGGTGCACCATTACAGCTAGATAGTCATGAGTTGTCTTGAGCAAAACAGTCTCAAACCGGTTTTAGGGTGATGTTTGTAGTTCAGATGCATCAGGTTGAGTCAAGTGGAAATGATGACGTGGGGCCCCATCTTCTTTCCGGAGAGTACAAAGACTGCTGTTAGGAATCGTTATTATTCCTTGTGGAAAAGTTACACATCAATATTAAAGTAAAATTTTCGAGTTTTAAGGTATGCATTAGGGAAAGACAACAATAAGCATTAACAAGTACGTGAGAAAATTAGGATTTCAGAAAGAAAATTGCGTATAAGAAATGAGTCCCCAGATTTTGTTTTCTTTTGCCTTATACCAATTGGCTTCTTGATTTAAGGCAGAAACCATGAATTTAATCTTAACAACATGCTTGAATTTAGAGAAGGAGAGCCAAATCCAACTCCAAAGCCAGCATTGGTTTACATGAATTGGGACTAAAGGAATACTAGATAGTAAAGAGAATTTCTATATAGAAATAGCTCACTAGATTTAAATATTTTTTACCATCCATCAGATTCCTCTTTGTTAAATGGTTCTTTCTGGAAAGCTGTCTTCTCTTCTGTAGGTACCTACACATTCAGCGTCTTTTGGCTGTTTGAAGATGAGGGTTTTCCGTTTTCCTGTAAAGACAAGAACAGAGCACCTCCCCTACCTTTGAGAGGTCTCTGCACATCTCATGGGATCTACGTTGGTGGATGACTTGTCATTTCTCTTCATTAAGATGTTTCTCTTGTTCAACTCGGATCTTGATGAACTGAGATGATTACAATAGTCAAAAAAACATGGTTTCAATTTGCTGGAGACATATACTGGAGCATTGCAGTTCTTATTTGTGCAGGTATGCTGAGAATTATTGAAATTAGGTACAGTGAAGTCAATTTTTTTATTTTTTTCTTGTAAAGGTATAGTGAAAAAGCAACCCTTTAAATCAATAACTGTAACAGGCCATTCTTCAGCTATGTAAGAAGGCAAGGGCATTCCAGGCTGTAGAGAGCCCATTGGCTGGATAACTTTATTGATGGCTCTCAGGTCTGTAAGCATTCTCCCTTTACCAGATTTCTTTTTGATAATAAATACAGGAGATTTCCAATGGCTGGTTGATTCCTAGATATGTCCAGCATTTAGCTGTTCCTGAACCAGGTTTTCTAAAGCCTCTAACTTCTCAGAGGTCATAGGCCCTACCCAGACAGGTTCATCTGTTAGGCATTTTAAGGGTAGGGCTTTTGTTCAGCACTTGTATTCTGTTTTTGTACAGTCTGTATATGTGGTGTCTGTCTTGTCTAGTACTTTATAATGTTTTTTTCTACAACCATAAGTTCGTTTATGGTTCATATCTAATACTGGAAGAATATTAATCTGTGTATTCCATTGCTATAATAGATCACAACCCCATAAATTTATTGCTGTTTTACCTGAGATAGTGTTCCAATCCCTAAGAATTGAACATTTACCTCTTGCAGGGACCATCTTGGAGGCCAAGATTTATTAGTTATGATGATTACATCAGCGGCCATGTCAACAATCCTCCTAACAAGCCTGTTACTCATCTTAACTATCAATCTAGGTCTTTGACTGTTCATAGAAGTTTGCCAAAATAAACATGTTTCCTTCATTCATGTTTGAGTCACCTTCCATCATTAGTTTGTCATCCAGAGAGGTATGAGTTTTTACAATAGACACACAATTTTCTAATTGTCCTGTGGGAGATTGTCCTCCACAGTGATTGGGAATGTCCGGACCACCTTTGACATGGGGGCCTTCTAGAGCCCCCCCCCCGAGGAGTTTCCCGATTATAAAGGGCTTCCTTGCTTGTCTCTGGTCGATCTACATACATTTGTCCAATGCCTTTGCCATACCTTCTACATAACCCAGAAGGCTGAGGCCCTCTGTTTGATTCATTCCTGGGAGTATTATTCCTAGGAATACTATAATTTCCTCTTAGACTTCTTACCCTACCACAATTAAGATATCTGGTATTTTGATATTTTTTTAAAAACCTTTGGAGATAGCTTCTCCTATCCAAGCTTTTATGTCATCATAGTTAAGGCATATGTTATCTTGATATCTTCTCTGACCTTTAGATATGGCTTCTCCTACCCAAGCTTCAGTGTCATTGTCATTATTCTCAATGTTAGTTGTATATAGGACCCATTCACCCAATGGTGCTGATCGCATTTTTAAAGGCCAAAGAACTTGTTTGCATTGTGGATTCGCATTCTCATAAGCTAATGATTCTATGAGTATTCGCCTAGAATCTGGGTCTGCTACTTCTAATTGTACTGCCCTAGACAATCTTTCTAGAAATACACTAAAGCATTCTCTGGGTCCTTGCCTTATCTTGGTATAGGATTCTATCCTCTCCCCTAGTTCATGAACCTTGTCCCAAGCATTCAAAGCTGCTGTACTGCATAGACACAGATGTGTTCATCATAGGCAGCTTGGGTTTCTGAGTCAGCATAAAGACCCTCACCAAGGATTTTATTGTGGGGAGCTTTATAACCTTTCTTTAAGCCCTGTATTTCAAGAACTTTTCCTTCCTCTCTCCATTAAGCCCTCCATTCTAATTGACAGGAATTTTCAAGGACAGCTGATATTAATTGATCCCAATCCTTAGGGGTTACCTTGTTATTCCTTGCCCATGATTCTACTAATTGCTTCACATATGGTGACTGCATGCCATAGGAGACTACCGCTTCCTTTACACTTTTTAAAACTTTCATACATATGCAATGATATGCAATGACACCTTTTGAGGGTTTTTTCATTGTTGGTTTTTCAGTAACAGGTACACGGGAAGCCATAGGAGATGACACATTGACTTTAAGCAGGTCTCCCCTGACCCTGCAGGATGTAGGAAATTTTAAATCTCTCTTATGCCCTATTACCTGTACCTCTTCTTTTGGTTTATTAGATCGACGGTCTTCTAAGGTCTGCAATCTATTCATTGTTTTTTTTCAGTGTTTGAACTTGTTGAATCACAGAATTTTCCAAAGACTTCATTGAATCAGTCAGTTTGTTTTTTCCAACTATGAGTGATTTCATGTATTTAATATTCTCATCCATAGATATTATCTGAGTGACACATAAACTGCCTTCCAGAAACAATGTTCTATCTGCTAGCTTGCCATTATCCTCAGACATGGAAGAGATTCTATCATCTAGTCTTTCTATCTGATGTTCCAGTTTTTTAAACTTATTAGTAGCTTCCTCCGACCAGGAACGAGCTGTTTCTGATAGTGTGTTAATGCATTTCATTGTTTCTGTTCTGGTTATTGAGGTATCTGACATGAAACAAATTCTGTTTTTTACTTGGTCATTTTCATGTTCCACGGTTGGTATTCTACCTGTCAGCTCTCCAACGCCATCTTCAATATTGTGAACCTTTCTTTCTATATTTTCTATGCTTTGAATTCTATCATTTTCAATGTTTTTAATCCTTGTTTCTATGCTTTGAATTCTATCATTTTCAATGTTTCGAATCCTTGTTACTAAGTCTCCTATTGTTTGTACAAGTTCCTTATTGTTTGCTGTAATCTCAAACCATTTCTTTAAGAATATCATGTTAATGATGAAACCCATTGCTATTACAAAATAAAAGTACATATTGGTCCAGTCATAAGTTTCTTCTGCTAAAATCCCTTCTATATATGAAGTAAAATAATTCCTAAAGTTCTGCATTGTAAAATTATCTGCCATAGTTATGGAACAATTGATCTCATATATTATATCAGCTTAAATTGCAAAGGATGTTACAATTACCTTAGGTGTAATTCTGCTGTCCTGGAACTTTGATGCTTTTAGTTGTAGATCTCAGCTTGTGGTAGTTACGCCTGGAGGTGTGCCACCAAATAGCGCCTAGCCGCCCAGGCCCGTCTGATCCTGGTTCTGCCTAGAAGTGTACCGCCAAATATCGTCCAGCAGCAGACGATCCTTCTGATTCCGGTCCCTGTAGAATAGCTCTTAACAAACTATGGCAAGCGAAATTTTGTTAAAAGGAGACTTGTGGAATTGCTGGGACCGCAGGACTACCACGGGAAAACGCACAAGCAGGGCGGGTGCCAAGCGGCTCTGCGCAAATGCAAAGTGCAGTGCGGAAATGGGCAAAAAATGAGAATCTGTGAGTGCCTTCTCAGGCAAAGATCTCCATTGCTATATGGAAGAGGCAAATGTCCCAAAGCTGTGGTGAGTCCACCTGGTTAAGCAAGGGACCCTGCCTGTTGGGGAAGGTGGGGGAGGGGATCGGCTTCTGCCGCCTGGGTGAAACGCAGGTCCCCTAAAAATCCTAATCCCACTTCTGACACCAGATATCATGGTTAAATAAGGATCAGGATAAACAAATAGGCCGAATAGATATTTATTCAAGGAGAAATAACTTACAACCTAGACAGATGAACACCAGGAAATTCCACCCGATGCTCTCCTGTCCGAGTCCAGCCAGCAAGAGAGCTTTTCCTGGCTCTTCCTCTGACCTCCTTCCACAGGTCACTTCTGCCCATGGCTCCACCCCCATGGGCGTGGTCAGTGCCACAGAAGGACTATCTCACTACAGTGAAGTTCTATTTCTGTTCCAATAGAAAACTATAACCTTTTACCTACTCTCCACCGAAGTATAGGCTTATTGTTAAAAGGAGCGTACCTGATAAAAAGATGCTTGTGAATACTTCTTTAAAATAGTGTTCAACTATTCCTTGAAAAATCTCACACCTGTACAAAGTGTGTTTGTCTTGATTAAATTCATACACATTTTCTTTCTACATAAATTTCTCATATGCACTCTTCTGCAAAGACTAACATAGTTGTTTTCTTATACTGTCTATCATATAGAATGGTTAAGAATATATTCCTATAGTTTCTCTACCTCACAGTTTTCTTCCATAAAATCATGTTGTTTATTTGTCTTCTTTCTTTGGTGTCACATATTCCCTTGTGTGCTTTGCTTGGAAACTCAAAGTCCTTCTATTGCCTAGCAAAATTAGCTCCTTGTCTAACATCACACAGTACACTGATTTCCATGACTTGGCCTTTTTTTATTTAACTTGTGTTGTACCTTCAACTTGTTACCTTTGTCTCTTGCCAAACTAATGTTTCAAGGTTCAGCTCCAGTCCTCAGTGTTATTCCAATCATCCATTCTTGCATCAGCCTGTGAACCCAATTTATGAGCAAATGCAGACAACAAAGATTGTTGGTCCTTTCTCTCCAAGCTGACTGAGATCCCAAAGAAGACTGACTCCATGTGTTGAACAGGACAAATTAATTAGTGCTACTAATTTTCAGCACTACTATTTGATATCATTTATGAATAAAAATATGTAGGAGATTGTTGATTCAAATAAATTATGTTACAGAATTTGATAATTAGATTACTAGAACTCAGAGACCCACCTGCCTTTGTATCATGGGTGCTGGGATTAAAGGCATGTAACAATACTGCCTGGAATAAGTTGGAGATAATTTTTATGAAATTTTATTTTATTCAGTCAATGAAATTTATGGGACATACCTACATGTCATGTATCATGCAAGGTTTTTGTCATTTATAAGTCATTTATAAATGAATTGTCCCCATTACGAGGAGTCTTTGCTAGGGTTACTCTCACAGATTCTATGGAATTTCCCTGTACTAGGTATCCAACTTGCTCACCAAATGTCCTTGAATTCCAATTGTTTGTCTCAAAATTTACTCACTGTTTGATCCCTTCTGTTCCCGGCCCTACCTGCCCCAAATCGACCCCTGGAATCTACTCTTTTTTCCTTTTCCAAGGAGATCCTCTTAAGCCCACCTTGTTGTAGCCTCCCTGGATCTATGGACCATAACATGAGTATTTTTTACTTTACAGCTAATATCAGTTATAAGGTATACATACCATGTTTTTCTTTCTGGGTCTGGGTTACCTCAATTAGGATGATTTTTTTTTTCTAGTTCCATCCATTTATCCTCAAATTTCATAATATCATTGTTTTAACAGCTGAGTAATAATCCATTTTATAAATATACCATATTTTCTTTATCTAGTCTTCAGTTGAGGGACATTTAGGTTGTTTACAGATTCTGGTTATTATGAATAAAGTTGCTCTGAACATAGATGAGCAAGTGTCCTTGTGATGTGTTGGAGCATCTTTTGGATATATGGCCATGAGTAGTATAGCTGGGTCTTGTCTTAGATCAATTCCCAATTTTCTGAGAAACCACCATATTGATTTCTACTCCCATCAGCAATGGAGGAGTTTCCCCTTACTCCACATCATTGCTAGCATGAGTTAGCTATTCTGACAGGTATAAGATAGAATCCCAGAATCATTTTGATTTTCATTTCTCCAATAGCTAAGGAAATTGAACATTTCTATAAGTGTTTCTTTGCCATTTGAAGTTCCTTGGTTGAGAGTTATCTGTTTAGATCTGTAACCCATTTTTAAATTCTATTATATGGTTTGTTGGTATCATTTTCTTGAGTTCTTTATATACTTTGAATATTATCCCTCTGATGTGGAGTTGATGTAAATCTTTTCCCATTCTGTGGTCTGCCTTTTTTTTTCCTATTGATGGGGCATGAAGCCTGAACTGTCCATCTTCTATAACAAAACAAAGACTCAAATGGACACCACCTCAGGCACAAAGCCTTCAATCTACAGCTTGTCCTGCTCACAGAATGTTCTGGTACCAGAGCCTAACAGAACTGTCATCAAATTGACCAGAGAGATTTCATCCAGAAGCTGATGGGTACAGGTGCAGGGTCTCACAACCAAACACTAGGCAGAACTTTGAGAATACTGGGGGGAGGGAATAAGGATCAGATGAACCAGAGGAGTCCAAGAAATCACAAGAACATGGCACACAGAATCAACTGACTGTGTTACAGTAGAGGAACTTGGTGTTCTTGTGGGATTCCTAACACTGGGAACAGGGGCAGTCACTGACTCTTTTGTCTTCTTATGAGACCCTTTTCCTGCTATTGGGCTACTTCATTCAGCTTTGATTTGATAATACGTGCCTGGCCTTATAGTAGCATATATGCCATGTTTCGTTGATGACCCTGGGAAGCCTGAACCTTTCTGAGGGAAGAAGGAAGGAGGGTGGTAGATCTGGGGTAAAGAGGAGGTGGGGTGAGAGGCTGGGGAAGGGGAGGGAAACAGTGGTCAGGATGTAGTAAATACGAGAGGAATAAAAATAAATAAATCTTCTAAAATATAATATAAAAAAATAAACAAATTGTCTCGCTTTTCTTAAGAATCTGGTGTGGTAGATAACATAGAGGTCAGACAATGAATGCAATACTGTGTGACATTTTCTATAGTGAATTGTGTCATGGAGAACCTGTGAGAGTGCAGGAAAGTGACTCTCAAATTATCTGTTTGCAGGCTAGACTGGTTCACTGCAGAAGACAGACTTAAGACTTTGAAAGAGGCATATAATCTAAGCCACAGATTGTCTATTGAAGACAATGCATGACAATGACTTGGGAGAATTTACACCAAACTAAGTGGAAATAATAATATATAACCAGCAGTAGCAGCACTTTTTTTGTCCAGACCACCAGCCTGCAAATATCAACACAGAGGCTTATTAACTATAAAAACTCAGCCTTAGTTAGGCTTGTTCCTAACTAGCTCTTAGAACTTAAATTAACCCATTTATGTTCCTTCATGGGGTGTTACCTCTCTTTTGATCTTGTACCTTCTGGTTTTTTCCATGTCTCCTGACATCTTCTGAGCATCTAGATTCCTCCTCCTCTTTCTTTCTCCAGAAATCCCACCTATGCCTCGTGTATAGCTGTTGGAGGTTCAGCCTTTTATTGTAGCAATCACAGGAATACAACTTCACACAGTGTACAAATACCCCACACACAACCAGCAAAGTCATGGGAAGAAACTTCTGTGCTTTATACATGATTGGATACCTTATAATATGTTTACTGTTTTTCATATAGGAATTCATTGAGTTCCCAGAAAGATGTTTTGCATTTCCAGGATTTAAGCAACCAGCTAATTTTTGTCAAAACAAGATCATTTATGGTAGGTGTGATGGCTTTTTAGTGCAATGGCTGTTTGAAATCTCCAAAATACATTCACAAAAACAAAAAGGCAAGTTGACTATAATGTATCTAATACCTGTGGTTCTTTTTGCCTAGCTCAACTCTATTATCCCTATCAAATATCTTGAATGTTAAATAATCATAATCACTCCCTTGTCTCAGGATTAATGCAAATATTGATTCTACAAAGTAAGAAGGATTAAATTGGCTTAACAAGCTTTCACATGCCACCTCCTTGCTGAAAGAACAAAAACCTATTCAATTCTTATTTCTTGGCTGTAAGCATTTAAACACACTGTGTATGTCAATGTGTGGAGGAAGTTTTCAATTTATAATGCATACTTAGATGCCTTGATAAGAAACATTTTGGAGCTCAGTGGCAGAGGCAAGAGATTGTACCTCACACTTCCAAACCTTTGGAGATTAACACTCTACCTACTCAGAGGCAGTTCATCTGTTGGTGTCAGAAATTGACTATTGGGTTCCCAGAAGCAGTAGGACAATCATGAGAATCCAGGAATCTTGAATTTTGGCTGGACGTATGGGAGAGCAGGTGGTTAGGCATAATTAAGGTCTGATTCCTTGTGGCTTCACACCAACATAATTAGGTATCTTCAACCACTAATGAATCTCACACTCGTGTCGGGCAATTGAAATCATCCAAGAAAGCATTGGCCACAAAGATGTGTCTTACATTATACTCAGAGACAATCTGCTGGACTCTCCCCTGTCCTGTTCCCAGAATGTGTCATTCCTCACAACTGAGGACATATTTAATCACCTACAATTTCACCCTAGGTCTTCTATTTAAGACATTGAATCTGAGGTGTTACAGTGCATAAGGTCATGATTTTCTTTTGTTCCTGTAACTTTTGTTCTTACGCCTGGATTTTGTGTCACATGCTGTTTTGAGCCCATAGGATTTCAGCCTTACTCTCTTTTCTAGCTTTCTTAGCCCATTGTGTTATTCCTGCTAGTAGTACTAGGCAAGCAATTCTTAAACATGTAATGCTCTTATGATCATCCATGCATTCACTAATTTCAGAAGGCCTGTTATGTGCTAAGTATTGTTGTAAGTACTGGAAATATATTGTTGAACAAGGGAAAATATGGTCTGCTTTTTCAGAAACTGATGTTCTGGGTTGGAAGAAATAAGCAATAGCAAATATATAAAAACAAATAGGAGTGATTGGTGATTAATAGACATTATTTAAATTTTAATGATATTTTATTTTGTCCTTAAATTTTCTATACATATATAAAATGTATCTTGATTGTGTCCACTACTGCCCCCTCAAACCCTACAGGACACAACACATGTTCTTCCTAACTTCATATCTTCCTTTATTATTAAGAGGAGGATAATATGTGTATAACTTTATTATTATATTATTATTGATATAATACATTAGTATTATTTATTCATTTACTCACTGCAGCACATTAGTAATCCTCATATGTGCATAGATATGTAGTCATTCACTACTGAATGAATAACCTGTGACGACACACACCAAAGGAAAGTGACTCTTCTGCTAGTAGCCATTATCTGCTAAAAAAAAAAAAAAAAAAAAGTCCTCAGGTAGAGAGTTGAGAACACTTCCCTGCTACATACTGGATTTTTTTAAAGTGCCTTGAATTTGTAGAGTTTATGTAGATAAATAAAATGGTATATACACACAGATACAGGCAAACAGAAATGAAATTATCTAGGAAAACAAATAGGAAGGGAAGTTGAATGAGAATGAGTGGTGGCTCAAGGTTCAATATTCATTATCATTTACAAAAGCTTAAAAATAAGTATCAGATGATAGTAAATCAAATGTAATGAATTAAAAGCCAGTATACAGAGAGAAACTGGAAGGCTGTTTTTGGACATATTGATACCTTGATTTTAGCCCAGTAAAATCCTTTTAAAACTTCTGTTGTCAGAAGCTATTAGATGCCACACTTGTGTTGCATAAACTTCTAAGCTTGTAATATTAATTATAGGCATAATAGGAAGCTCTATAAACTTCATCACTTAACATATTAAAGCATCTCTTTATTTTAAGTTTTCATCATAGATAATCATGTTAATTGGTTGTGATCAGAACATCTGAGTTTCCAAAGCAGTTATGGTTAGCCACATAAGACCTGCATAAGATTAAGCCACACCAAATCTTTGCATAGATAGGGTCGATGATCTCCAGGCCTCTCCCCTTGCTGAGGAACCATTGACAGTGGAGAGTTGCTTGGGGAAGTGGTGTTATTCATTACTGAGGATGTGGCCACTAGTAGGATTCCAATACTCAAAAAAATGCTCCAACAGATGGCCCCACACTCATGTGGATAAGGTCCCCCACTAACTGAACTTGGTTATTTTTTAAAAGGCATGAAGCTGAGATTGGGATCTGAGGGATCATATGGGTGGAGTTGGAGTGGGAAGTGAGGGGTTAGATTTGATCATATTTCATTTTATACATGTATGAAATTCTCAAAAATAAAGAAAAATCAAATCTATATATTTGTCTCTATCTCTGGGTCTCATTCCTAGAACTTTGGATGTCATTCACTGAGGTGGTACCTTGATATCTTATTTACTTTTTATTTAATTTAAAAACATTTTTTATTTTATTTGTGGGAGTGTTTTGTTTGTATTTATGTCTACGCACAATATGTTTGCCTGGTGCCTGTGGAGGTCAGAAGAAGGTGTCATGATCCTGGAACTGCCATGTGGATGCTGGGAATCAAACCAGGATCCTCTGGAAAAGCAGTCAGTGCTATGAAGCACTGAGCCATCTCTCTAGCTTCAGTATATTATTTCATAAAGTTGATGTTAGTGTGTTCTTCCTTTCCATGGGAAAATAACTGTAATCACTTCCAAAATGTCTGCCCAAATGAGAACTGAAGAACAGAGCCATCCCATTACATCTGTGAAAATCAGGGTGAAGCATGAATGAGAAAGGCAGGCAGTGAAGTTGTTTTACAGTTCGGTTTTCAGAAATCTCCAGGACAACCATCGAGTGGTGTCCCTTCTGTGCTTATTAAACAATAGGCTTAGTATTGCAGAAAGATTTTTGCTTAATTATATAAATGCCCTGTCCCTTGGTCTTTGCACAAAACAAATGGAATTGTCTCATTTTAGAATATTATTTAGGTGCAAACATATCTTAAAATGAGTCAGTTGTATATATGTACAACTGCAGGATCCCAATAAGAATATTCAAAGATCATTCCTCAAAAAACAAAACAAAACAAAAACAAACAAACAAAAAAACAAATCACAGACCTTGAAATCTTTTTTTGTACATTTAGTCTGTTATAGTAACTTTGGCAGCATTATTAGTACTGCTTCCTTCTGAAGAAAAATTCCCTAATAGAACATTCCTCCACTGCTGATGTGATTGCAAACTCCTACAGCCACTTTGAAAACCAGTATGGCAGCTCCTCAGGAAAATGGGAATCAGTATACCATAAGATCCAGCAATTCCACTCTTAGGCATATATGTTGAAACACAAAGGACATCTGTTCAACTATGTCATAGCAACATTATTTGTAATAGCCAGAATCTGGAAGCTACCTAAATTCCCCTGAACTGAAGAATGGATGAAGAAAATATGGTACATTGGCACAATGGAGTATTATTCAGTGAGAATATATATATATATATATATATATATATATATATATATATATATATATATAGTCGCCCAGAGAAGGGGAAAAGGGAAAAATCTGAGCAAATTGGGAGCTTGCAGGGAGAGGACAGGGAGTTAGGAGAAAGAGAAGGGGAGAAGAGGAGGGGAGAGGAGGGCATGGGGGAGGAAGAAGATTGAGTCAGGGAAAGAATAGATGAGAACAAGAAAAGAGATACCATAATAGAGGGAGCCATTATAGGTATAAAGAGAAATATGGTACTAGGGAAACATCCAGAGATCTTACAAGGATGACCCCAACTAACAATCTAAGCAATAGTGGAGAGGCTACCTTAAATGCCCTCCCCTAATAATGAGATTGATGACTACCTTATATGCCATCCTAGAGCCTTCATCTAGTAGCTGATGGAAGCAGAATCAGACACCCACAGCTAAACACTGAGCCAAACTCCTGAAATCCAGTTGCAGAGAGGGAGGAGTGATGAGCAAAGGGTCAAGACCAGGCTGGACAAACCCACCCACAAAAACTGCTGACCTGAACAAGGGGGAGCTCATGCACTCCAGTCTGATAGCTGGGAAACCAGCATAGGACCAATCCAGACCCCTTGAATGTGGGTGCTAGTTAGGAGGTCAGGGCAGTATATGGGTCCTCTGGTAATGGGTCAGCATTTATCCCTAGTATATGAATGGACTTTGGGAGTCCTTTCCACAAAGAGGGATACTCTCTCTGCCTAGGCACATGGGAGAGGGCCTATGCCCTGCTCCAAATGATATGACAGACTTTGAAGATCCCCTAAGGAAGGCCTCACCCTCCCTGGGGAGCAGAAAGGGGATGGGATGGGGGTTGTGAAGTGGGGAGGGGAAGAAGGAAGGGGGAGAGAACAGGTATTGACATGTAAAACAAGCTTGATGCAAATTTAAATAAAAAAGAAGTTCCCTTTTGTGATGTTCAGTTTTAGAATCAGTTTCTGTTAAAAAAAAAAAAAAAAATCCTGTTTCCTCTTAAGGTGAAGGATTCTTTGGCAGACATTTGCAGGATACCAGGAAGATAATTTGATTCTCTTACTATGTAGCTCAGCTTTTTAGGTGAGAGAAACAGGGAAGGGGTATGTAAAACAAAGGTAAAGACAGATTCTGAAGGGGTCCAGCCAAACTTCCTATTAGTTTGAGTCCAAGTACACGAATGTTGGGTCATGCTCATAAGAGCAGTTATCTGTTGATGGTGAAATCAATCACTTAGCCCATGGTCATCTCCTGAGCAGAATGGATTACTGAGCATAAAGGACAATGAGGAATGGAAGCCCTGGTTTCAGCAAATTAAACAGGATTCCTTGTAAAGGCAGAAGACAAGGCTGAGTACATAAAGGCATTGCTGGAAATGAGGGGTAACAGCAGTGATTAAACACTCGTTTTAGCTCATTACCACAGGAGAGTGACAATCTCAGCAGCAGAATGTAAAGCAGGGACTGTAGACCCGATGTAGACAACAAGAAAGCAAGCCTTCTATGTGCCAGCACCAAAGGAGCTTCTGTCATCACAATCTGCCTGTGACATGTAAGTGAGGTCACTCCACATGAATAATGCATGATGGCTAAGGAGGAAAACAAGCTCTCCCATCCAGCTGGGGCCTGATTTTGCATTATATTAAAATATATTAAGATAAGACAACTCCCCTCATGTTTCCATGGGATTGCTGCAGTGGTGGATTCTAGTCTATGTTTTGTTTAACTTCCCTGACTTAGCTCTGATATGCCAATTCTGTCTTTCCAGGCCATCAGTGAGTCATAAGATAGGTCGGAGGATTGTACTTGGAATGCAACAGCTTGAGTGCCAGGCATTGTTCTGACACTCGCTACTGATGTGATCAGGCATATCATTTAATCTGTCTGTGTCTGGGTTTGACAATATCTAATTTTCTGCTGCCTTACAGATTCATAAAGGGTCAAATAAAATGTGAGCAGTTATGAAAACTATTTAAAAATATAGACATATGAATGGTGATGGTTATTACTGGGAAGGCCTTCCCTCTAGACTAGGTCAGCTTCAGCCCCAGGACAAAAGGGGCTTCCCAAATTAGTGGATAGTATTGTGGATACATGGCTTATATACTGAGCCAGGCACAGAACAATGTTAGCAACAATTATAACTCTCCATCATGTCAATCTGCAATAGGTACGTACTTCTTTTGTTTTGTGTTTACTGCTATGCGTTTTTATGGGCGCATGCTTCAGGAACGTAATGCCAATGTCATAGGTTTCAAAAGATCATTGAGGAGGCTGGAGAGATATCTTAGTTTTTAAGAGTACCCACTCCTCTTGCAGAGGTCCTGAGTTCAGTTCCCAGCAACAACATGGCAGCTCACAACTGCCTGTAGCTCCAGTTCCTGGTGATCCAATTTTCTTTACTGACCTCTGTGGGCACAAGAAATGCACATGGTACACTTAAATGCAGGCACCCCAGACATATGCATAAACATAAAATAATGATAAATAGATAAAGCAGTATTGAATAACTTTAGCTTTTTTTCTTTTTTAAAATTGATTTTCCTTTTTTAAAGTTAAAACGTAATTATCATTTTCCTCCATCACTTTCCTCCCACCAACCCTCTCAAATCTATGGCCTCCTTGTTGTTTCATATCTATGTAAATGCATTAGTATATAAATAAAATTTCAGGGCTGACCATTTTGCACTGGATAACCATTTAGGCAGCTTCTCCCCGGGGAAAACTAATTCTTCAGCTCTTAGCTGTGATTTAACGAAGAGTCTGTGATTCTTTATTTACAGGTAAGACCCTGTGGTAGTTTAAAAGAAAATGACGCCTAAAGGGAGTGGCACTGTTAAGAAATGTGGTCTTGTTGGAGGAAGTGTATCACTGTGGGGGCAGGCTTTGATGTTTCTTTTGCTCAAGCTTCCCTCAATGTGATAGTGGACTTCCTGTTGCTTGCAAGTTGTAGCACTCTCAACTCCAGCACCCCATCTGCCTACATGCCTTCATTCTCCCTGCCATGATGATAATGGACTGAACTTCTGAAACTGTAAGCCACCCCCCTCAATTAAATGTTCTCTTTATAAGAGTTGCCATGGGCATGGTGTCTCTTCACAGCAATAAAAACCCTAGCTAAGACAGACCCTATGGATTTTTCCCTTCTGCATCAGCATGTCTGTTCGTGTTGTCCTTATTCATTTCTTGTTTAGGCAGTCATGTCCTTGAGGCATCATGGTGAAACTTCTCTGTTATAACTAGGAGACATAATCTCACAGCAGGTTTCCTAGTGTTCTGGCTCTTACAATCTTTCTACCTTTGTCTTCCTGTGATTCTCTGAGCCTTAGGTTACTGCAGCTTTTCTCAATGAGTTCCACTCACTTCCCTAGAAATAGCATGGCATTAAAACTTTTACAAAGGATGAAAGGATTTCTGTTAGGTCAAGAAAAAATAACAATCATCAGATCAGAAATGAACATTCAAATGGGTAAAATAAATGAAATTCTGTTCTTTAAGCTATGAAGTTTCAGGTCATGCTGCATGAAGATATAACCCAGGTAAGGCCTGGAAAACTCAGTGGAGAATATAGAGTTAAGAGGCTATGAAGACTGAGAGCTTGAGTTCATAGTAAAGTACCATGGCATGGAAAAAGTCATATATAGATAAAATTATAGAGTTGTAGAGGGGCCCCTATGAATATTCCAAAGACTACTTGTACTTGTATATTAGGAAGAGATGCCAAACTGAGGCAAAAATCTAAAGGCACTAGAGGTCATTTATGGTCTGGAATGGTACCTGCTAGCAATAGAGTAGAAAAATCTCAAGATTCATGGGGCAGAACAAACAAAATGTATTAACTGAATAATAATGGGTATTAATTATTGCTAAACTGGCCACTACTCAAATACTGCATAACTAATATCAACAGAAGGACTCAAAAAGTCCAAATTATTAACAAAATACCAAGCTTTAGACAAGAAAAATATAATGTCTAGTATCCATTTAAAAATTAGCAATAATATAAAAAGAATAGGAGAAGTAAATACAAAACAATGAAATCAATCAATCAATGAACACCAAACTAAAATTGACGCCAAGATGAGAACTGAGAGACTAGGATATTAAAATAACACAAATATATTTCAGTTATTTAAAAATTTAGAGAGGGAGTCTGGAGCAATGGCCCAGTGAAGAAGAGAACTTGTTGCACTTATTGAGGACCCAGGTCCAGTTCAGTATCCACATGGTTGCTTCAAACCATTTGTAACTCCATGGGTTCTGATACCCTCTTCTGGCTTTCATCTATAGCACACATGTGGTACACAGACATACATGCAAAACACTCATACACATAAAGTAAAATAAATCTTTAAAAAAACTTACAGACCTACAAATTGAAAAGGTAGAACAAATTCAACTCCTGGAGATAAGCCCCATGTCTGAGGTTTAAAATGTACTAAAGGATATTGATAGCAGAGACCTAAATAGTAGATATTGAGTAACTTGACAATATAAATATATATTATCCAGAATGAAACATAGCAAGAAGTTTATAAAAATTAAAAAGAAAAGTTAAAGGAAATAAAAAAGGAAAATATGTAAATATTTTGGTTAGGGTATGAAATGTTGCTCTTGGACTCATTTGTTGAACATTTGGGTCTCAGCTGGTGATGCTGTTTTCAGAAGGGGTGAGAACATTATGGGGTTGCATCTCCTTGAGGAAATGTGATCCCAGAGTATGCACTTTAAAAGCTGCATCAAATTCCTGCTCCCTTACTCTTGTCTCTTGCTTTCTGTCTCCCATAAGGTGAACAGTATTCATACATTCTCACCACCATGATATTATACTTTATAGTGGGTTCATAACCTATGCAGTCAAAAACATAGACTGAAATTTCAAAAACCATAAGCCAAAATGCATAATTTCCTACTTTATGTTGATTTTGGAAGGGATGCTAGTTATAGGTACTCCAAATTAACTTATATTGAATGGTCAAAGAACTGAAAAACCATATCAAATAACTCATTAAACTTATGTTCTTAGAAAGGGATAGGCAAAATATTTGAGGGAACAGTAGCCAGAAATATTCCATAGGTGATGTGTGTGAGTTCAATGAGTTCAAAAAATCTCAACACCGAAGGAGCATGAGGAATACACCAACATATATAATGAATTTGTTTAAAATGAATGCTTCAAGAGAGAAAATTGCAAACCAGTTGAAGAAAGGAAAAAAGACAAGGAGTTTTCTTTCTTTCTTTCTTTCTTTCTTTCTTTCTTTCTGTCTTTCTTTCTTTCTTTCTTTCTTGACAGGATCTCAATCTGCAGACCTGGAATTTGCTATGCTGTTCTTGAACTCCTAGAAATCTACTTATGTCTGCTTCTAAGTGTTGGAATTAAAGGTGTGAGCTACTGAATGCTAGAGTATATTGCTCATCCAAGAGCATGAAAGAAATATAAGAAAAACATGTTTAACATACAAAAGCAAATGAACACTGAACAACTTAGACATCCCCACAGCCTGTTTTCTAAGGAACTAGAGAGATGGCTCAGCAGTTAAGAGCATTGACTGAGAACTCAGAGAACTAGAGTTTGTTTCCCAGCACCCACATGACAGCTCACAATGGTATGCAAGTAGGTGATTTGATACCTTCTTCTGGCCTCTGTTTATACTGCACTTACATGGTCCACAGACCTACATGCACACAAAACATCCATAAAGACAAAATGAAACAATTTTAAAAGCTGGGCATGGTAGTTCATTCCTTTAACCCCAAATCTCATGAGGCATAGGCAGGAAGACCTCTGTGAGTTACAGGACATCCAGAGCTATGCAAAGAATCCCCATCTCAACAAACAAACAAACAAACAAGCAAACAAAAACAAATATAAAGAAACTGTCTTTCAAAATTGAAGGCAAAACCTAATTTAGAGATAGAAATAGTTAAACAACCTGTCTCTCACAGGCTTTCCCTATAAGAAAGCAGAAAGAACATGATAATGGTAATAGATGGAATCTGTGCTTACAAAAAGGATAAAGGATGGCAGAAATGGCAAGTACACAGCAGGCAATTGCTGCGCAGGAACCACAGCATGTTTCCTGAATTTGTTCTATACATCCTCTTCTGCATGCTATAGCTTATATTTCCTATAGAGCTGTTTGTGTGGCAGCAGGCTTTTGTGTGCTCTTGCAGAGTGCATTGTCTTTCGCCTGCTCTTGCTGTATTGGAGTGTGTGAGTATGGAGTAAGTGGGGGTTTTGCCTCCCTTCTGTTTACTCTGTCCTTGCTCTGTCTCATCTGCTGAACCTCTGTGCTTCTATTGGTCATGCAACCTCTTTTATCCTTGCTATTTAATAAGTCACCACGATTTTTCTTTTGCTTTTAAGTATGGGGAAGTTTCTCTGGGTTTTGTTCTTTTCTGATCAGTCCTTTCTCCATTTGCTGAATGTTGTGTTTACTTCATTAAACAGATCAAGTAAGTTCATCCACTCTTGTCAGCACATTAGCGATGAAGACTTCTCTCTGGTAAAAACCATGAGGGTCTTTCTCCAACACATACAAATGTTCAAGGATCACACCCAGTGCCTATAAGCAACAGTTTTGCAGATCTCTATTTTATTTAACTTCGTTTGCTTTAATATTTCTAACTAATTCAATGTTGCAAACATTACCCATCTTTACAGACAATGTCTACTCACTAGACATTTAAGGCTTTTGCTTTTAACCCAGTTATCTTCATTCTTTTTATTCAATCACATTTGAAAATATTAAGGTAACAATCCTACATGGGATTTGTTCTGAGTCAGAGACAACCAGGCTCTTCCAGTCCAGCTGATGAGGTAGCTGGTAACATTTGCCCAGGTTATCAGGTCAATTAATTCTTCCACCTGACAAACAACCTTGCCATTTACACAAGTTGGCTCTGATTCACAGGACATAATAGGTAAGGGTTGGTCACTTGAATTTGAATTTTTAAATGCAAACGAGAGGCTCTGAAAGATAGCCTGACATACAAAAGGCTTTGCAAGCACTGAAGGAAGAAAATGCAGAGAAGCACCAACATGGGTTGATAATGGCCCTAAACCTGTTTGTGTTCATAAAGGGAATCAAGTATCTTTACTGCTTATCAATATACAAATTGGAAATCTTGTTCTAATGATTTTTCACTCACAGTGGTTCAGCTGGAGAGGAAAAAACTTATATAAGAGGATTCCATTGTAAATAAAATGAATCACTGACACTTTTTAAAAAATGAAACAGAACAAAAAGACCTTACTATAAAGCAAAAAACAAAGGCAAAAAAAAAGTGGAGTTCTAAAGATGACCTAGTTTAATTTGACAGTGTTTGTGGTGAAGTTATATAGCATATGTGCTGTTTTGACTGCAGGCATAAAGAACAAGAATGGTTAATTTTCCATTAACCTATAGCTTTTTAGGTGTGCAATTAATGACTATAAATGTCTATACCTGCATACACTTAAAAGATGAGGAAATTTTGGATTATTTAGGACCTAAGTAAATCATATGAATGCTATAAAAAAAGATACAAAATATTCTGATTAGCATACTGTTAATGTTTCAATTTTCTATTTCAGTGTGTATATATAGGTAGCACAAGTGAGCTATACAAAATACCTTCCTGGAACCATTAGTAGACTTGGAATAAAAAATTGGTGAATTTTACATAAAATGTCACCTGATTTTGTAGTAATATGTAATAATTTGTTGTCCAAAACTACAGGGACTGGAGAGATGGCTCAGTTGTTCTTGCAGAGGTCCTAGACTCAATTCCCAGCATGCATTTGTTGTTTCACAACCATCTCTGTGACTCTAGTTCCAGGGCAATTCATCCCTCTCTTCTGACCTCTTCAGGCATGCATCTGATGCACAGATAGCCAATGCATTCAATACACCCCCCCACAGCATACACACACCAAATAAAATAAACTAAAAAATTCTAACTCCTAAGAGAAAATGCTAGTGGTGCCATTTTGTTTGTTCAAAATAATTAAGATAATTGAAAGATCTATTTTCATAGAAATGGTTTGTAGGCTGCTTCATGGATGACGTGGAAGAGTAAATGACATACTATGAGGGAAACTTACACTGGTAGCATTGAGGAAGCAATACTGCCCTTGCCCATTGCTAAGAGTGGTAGGAAGAAAGAACACCCGGAGGTTTAGAAACACTCTTCTGCTTGGTCTTATACAGTTTCTTTCCCCTATGTGCTGAGATGGTACAAACACAGCGAGGAAAAACATCATAGCAAAAGAAGAAGAAGAAGAAAAAAAACAAGAAAGAAAGAAGAGCACAGCTTTCTGGGAGAAAGCCTGTCATTTACTCTTTCCTCCGTAACAGATCCTGCAATTTGAAAGCTCATTTGGTTTTCTCTGTAAAGTGTGCAGGTGGATTTCCCAGTCTATCCGGGCGTTCTTAATCCTTCTTTTCAGATATAACTTGATGGAGTTTCTTTGCTTCTTTCCCAAGAACTTTTTAATTAATTTGTTCTGAAAGACCTGGATTTTTAAAATATGAAATTCTGATAGATTATGGAAGGGGATAATATGGGTGCTAAAATGGACTGCGAAAAGCTGTCCCTCAGTGCCTCCTTCATAGATTTTATTCTCTTTAAAACAAAACTGCTTATTTATTTTATGTGTCTGGTTGTTTTGTCTGCACGTATGTATGTATACTACTCGCATGCCTGGTGCCTGTGGAAGCAAGCAGAGGGTCTTAGTTTCCCAAGAACTAGAGTTACAGATGGTTGTAAGCCACTATCTGGGCTATTGGAATTAAACTGTGATCCTCTGAAAAAACATGAAGTGCTTTTAACTGTTAAGCTGTCTCTTCAGTTCTGATTTATATGTCATTATTGGTATCACCTGTCCAGGTCCTAATAATTTAAGTATATATCTGAATAATATACTGGTTTGTAGAGCTTGGAGGTAATTGTAGAGCATTATAAGCATAACAGATATGACCATCTTTATCCAAGCAGCTGTGACTACTCATGAACCATCCTTGAAATAGTGCGTGTTGACATTCCTTCATAGGAAGAAGGGTTGGGGATGCCCATCATCGTGTCACCTGTGATCTCATCCATTTGATCCTGTACTCTCCTATCAATGTGTATATAATTCTTTCCTAATTTTATGTGGCATGATAGTCTCAGGCAGGGTTAGAGTTCACAGAGTGTGAATAATTCACTTAGGGAAGCATTAAGTATATACAGCTATGGCAAAGCTATCCATGCCCGAGAGAGATTTGGGTTTTTGGTCATACAGCTGCTTCCACATTACCCATACTCTCATAAATAACCCTGCACTTTTGCTCTGTAAATAAGTCCAGTGAACTCCATGGTTCCTCAGTTTGGACTTTGATAGAGTAATACTTTGGTCTGTCATTGGATTCAGATCTAGTATAAAGACATTCCTGCTCATCCCCTAAAAGATTTGTGATATTAATCTTACAAAGTTTTTAACCTTAAGAACCTAACAGCATGCTTAATGCACAGTTGATGTTTAAAACACATTTGGGGGGTTAGGGAATATCAAACCCAACTAGATGAAAATTAGACCACTACTACAATTTTTAAGCCAAATTTGAAGCAAGCTTTATTAAACACTGGCTGGGATATTAGCCATGACAATATTCAGGATTGTGAGAATATTGTCACGAAAATATCTTATTCAGGTCCCTGTAAAAGACAAACCCACAAGGCTATGTACTTCCCACTGTTGTCTAGTTGAGGGCAAACATACATCCTACAATACTTCCTGCAAAAGTACTTTCAGCCTACCTTTGATTAAATACATCCAAGCTTGTTTATGAAAGCAAAAGCATGTGGCTTGTTATCTTACATGAACAGCAGCCATCAACATTCCAGGAAGTTATCTGTCCTTGGGCAAGTGGGACTTCCAGGTTAGAGGCATTTTTGTCTTATAGATTTCTTAAGCACAATAATTAAACAAAACACAACTTTAGCCATCACAGGAGACCATTGTGTTGCGAAAAGTACTTGCTGTGCAAGCATGAGGACCTGAGTCCATTCCCCAGTATCCATGTAAAAACATGGATAGGTTGATGGCCCAGCTCAGATAAAAGAAGCAGCATAAATACACACACACACACACACACACACACACACACACACACACACACACACCTGCCTCTTCTGAACTTCCTAAATGGTGGAGGGGGAATGATGAGAAGGAATGAGGCAGATTTGGGAAAGAGATGCCCAGAAAGCAAAGTTCCAGGAATATTGTTGATTCACCAGCCAGAAATGGCCGAAGGAGCTGTGGTTTGTTATTCACTCGTCAATGAACATCTTTGCCTAGAGGCTGTAAATATGCAGGTGGGAATTGAAATTCCAGCTCATCAGTTCCGGTGAAACCCTTTGGAACTTGTTCTCTATATTTTCATGATGGAAATGGTTTATATCTATTCTCCAATTTCAGCCTGCCCATTTTCTAAATAATTCTAGAGTTACTTCTTCAGATTGGGGCATGTTACAAAGGCCTTGAAGGTCCATTCAGGGAATGCTATTACTTCTATTCAAAAGGTTGGAATCTATCTCTGAGTAGAGTCCCACTATTATCTTTTCCCTTAAAAGTTAATGAAGGCCAGGCTTAGTGGTGCCTGGCAGGCCAATCTCTGAGTTGGAGGCCAGCCTAGTCAAGTTCCAACACAGCTGTGGATACAGAAACATTGTCTCAAAAAATGAGGGGGGGGGAGAGGGAGAGGGAGGAGGGAGTGTGTGAGTTAATGAAGCCGGTCAAGTCAGTCACCTAGTCAAAGCACTACCCCTTATGAAGGTTGATTCCCTTTAAACCAAGCTAAACAGGTAAAAGAGCAGTTATCTCTTCAATGAGATAATTCACTTTTCCTTCCCAGGATCCCCTCCATCCCAACACTTTTGTTTACAGATGTAAATATATCCATACTTTTCTGAAGTAGAGTTCCCTTTTCTTGGCTTTGATGTGGTGGTGCAAGCCTTTAATCCCAGTACTTGGGAGGCAGATGCAGGCAGATCTGTATGAGTTTGAGGTCAGCCTAGTCTACATTGTGAGTTCCAGAACAGCCACGGCTATGTAGAGAAACACTGTGTAAAAACAACAAAAAATTCCTTTCCTTTTTAGCGATCTTCTAAACAGGCTTGTCTTAACAACTGATCTTCCTTATTCTGTCTCTGAAGCTTCACCTGCCCCTTCCTCTTAAAGGATGTAGCTTGCTTTCTTCCTCTTATCTCTTTCCTCTGAGCAGATGCCAGGATTTACCACTTACAAAATTGTCCTTCCTTGACCTTAAATAAAAAGCAAGCCAGGTGTGCTTGTAATTTCAAGGCAAGAGGAGTCAGAGACAGGCAAATTCTTGGAGTCATCCAGCTGAGCTTCAGGCATTTGAGAGACCCAATCTTTAAAAAGAAGAAGGCAAGAGTATGGATGGATTTAGGATGAGTGGTGGCTGGAGGAGAGATGGCTTAGGAGTTAAGAGCACTGGCTGCTCTTCCAGAGGTCCCAGGTCTGATTCTCAGCACCCATATGGCAGCTCACTATCATCTGTAAATCCAACCAGAAATACGTGCCTGTTCATAAAAACAACAATGTGGACAACTCCGGAGAAAGGACCCCTGATGTGGGCCTCTGACTTCAATATGCATGCTCTCATACATATCCATACCTAGCTGCAAACACATGTGTACTGGGATGATCATGCACCCACATGTACCTACTACCATACTGCAATGTGAGGCACTATGATGTTCTCCTGTTCAGTCAATAGACTTTAAGAATGATGATACGCCTTTAATTCAAGCACTTGGGAGGCCAAAGCGGAAGAATCTCTGTGAGTTTGAGGCCAGCCTGGTTTATATATCAAGTTCCAGGACATCCATGATTATACAGTTAGACCCAATTTCAAAAGGAAACAGAGTGATGAAGCTAAGAGAAACTTAAAAGAAACTAGACAAGTAGATGGCTCTAGTCCTTTTGTCACCCTTTTGTCGTTGTTTGTTGGACTTCTCTATGTGGTGCAACTGTCCAGGAATTCAGTATATAGACCAAAGATACAACCGACTGGGAGGAAATGTGTGTGCCACCATGCCCAGCTTTTGTTAGTTATTTTTAATGGCAGTTGAGTCTACATTAGATAATTTCCCTTGAATTCATTTTATAGCATATATAAAAATTCTTAAATATTTTCCTCCTATTGACCCTTTGCTTTAACCATCTTTCTTTACAAAAACAAATGATCATTAACAATTATCCAGCTGTGAGCATGTTTCCAGTATGGTTTACTCTAGTAGAAAAAACAAAACAAAAAAAAAAAAAAAAAAAAAAAAAAAACAAAAGCAAAACAAAAATGTGTATATGAGGTGATCAGGAAGTATTTACAGCTGTGTGATAGCCACTCTATAAAATGCATTATGTGGATATTAGAAAGCAATAATGTAGAACCACATTCATTAAAATAGAAGGTTATTCCCTATAGACCTGAGTGAAGAAATAGTTTACAAAATAGGACAATTCCATGTTTATTATAAGCACATATATTATTTATCTATAGCTGTCTATGACTGTACACAGGAATATTAATAGTATTTATAGAAGGTACTGTAGTTTTTCTTTTCTCTGCTAACTAGTAGGCTTTCCATTCTCCAAAATGAATTTTCAGACCTTGTTAAATGTGTTTTGAAATGAATACAGGGAAGGTAAAGAAATGCTGGAAGAAATGAATAATTACAAACTACTTCTTAACAATTTTATGCTAATTCCACCCTGGGGGCTCAGCCCCAAGCCACTGAAGTGCAGGCGAGGAACCGAATTTTAAAGAAGGCCACAGAGGTCCTCCCAGTTTTCCCATTTGAAGGAGATTGACATGGAAATAGGACCTTGCTTTCCATTTTGAATAAATATAACTTTACAAGAACACAAAGAAATATGTGGTGAAATGTTCAGACACATATTATGAGGTAATTTAGAAATATGATTTGTCAGGTTTAAAAGCTGCACTGTGATTTTAAAAGCAAAAACCATTCTCAGGTATCGAGATTGGCTTTGTCTTTTCTTTCCTCTGTAACAAATGCCCCTCTCTTTCTTTTTTCCCTGAAGATATGAAAATCTGACTTTAATATCAGAATATTTATGTAGAAACAATCAGCATGGCAATTTGACTGTAGTCTGCACAAAACACACATATCCTTTGTCTGCTGAGGATTTAGTAGCCTATTGATGTCTTGGTGAAGATTTGAGGGGTAGAGTTAAGCCTATAATAACAGTGCCACACATTCCTTCATTAAAACATACAACTGCACTATTTCATTTTCCAGAAATGCCACGGAATAACAATGTTTCAGCACTTTGGCATCTACTTTAAAGGCAGATTTGCATTACTACTCAGGAAGTGAGAGTTTCAAAGAAACATAATTGCTACTGCCAGGGAGGCCCAGATAGTTGGAGATAAGGCAGGAAATGGAAGACACCTGTAGTGATAAGAACTGGAAGTACAGAAGAATGGTACAACTTGAATCATGCTCAAATATTTATCTCTTTGTAGATGCCAGTATGAACCAGAGCCATCTGGTTTTAGGTACCACAGGGCCCAAAGGATTTTGCTATAAAAGGGTGACTTCCCAATACAGCAAATCCAATGATGGGTATTTTAAGATCAAAAATCAAATTGGAGAGAAATACCAATTATACTCTTGGCCCTGTGTTCCCTTTGTTTCCTACTTCCTATGTCTTTTCAGTGACTCCTCCCACATACCCATGCTGCTGGCCTAAACAATGGCCATATGGGTTGCAGCAACCATTGCTAATGCTAAGAATATCAGCTATTAGATAAACTGCAGAATCAAAAGGCCTACAAATTGGACTTCAAGGAGTACTTAAGGCTTGAAATCATCACAATACAAAGAGAAATGTATTTTTTTCCTTGAACTTTTCAAACTGTTGGGATGATTTCCATGCTTTCCTATTTTCATGGTACTTACTACCTCCAGTCATATGTTCTACTTCAGAAGTTGCTAACTGTATTATTACTGCCATTGAAATGTAGGCGCCACAAGGAAAAGGATCTGTGTGTCCTCGGTTGTTTTCTCAGTGCTTGGAAAGTTCCTGGAACATAAAAAGTATTCAATAAAGATCAATTGAATTATTCTTATGCCTACCTTTTAATGAAAAGCAGTAGAGCTATATTTATGTATGTGATTGTGCCACCTTTTTAAAGGTGGAGCTTGAGTTTAAATTACATTTCTATTTTAATTGTCAGCCTGTCCATTTTAATGGTAGACAGAAACATTGCACATGGTATTATCTTTTCCATTCTGATGGATTTTATTGAATGCTTACTAAATTCTTCTCCCTTCATTAATATCATGCACAGTATAATAAGACAAACATTAAGGATGTGGCTTTACACAGTACACTATATATGAAAGCAGGGGAATGGTAAGAGGGCCAAGGCAATACAAAGGATGGTGGGGTTCACTCTTTGTAGGGATTGGGCCTTCAGATAAATGAGACATATTCCTTTGTCCTCTTGGAATTCAAAAGCCAGTGAGGGAGACTAATGTATAAATAAAATGCAATGCTTCCAATGTTGTACTAGAGATGCAAATAACAGTTCTGCCTAAAAAAAATGAGGATGAGACTTTATGAAATGGTTGAAACTTTGGGTCTTGAATTAACAAAGCATAATCAGAGTGGAAGGCAGAATAGATATGGGGCTGGAGAAAACACATGGCAGTTATAGAGGCTAAGGTGTAGGAGAACATAAGTCAGAGCAGACATTAATATATATATATATATATATAAAGGTGAAAGCCAGATTATGAAGCAAACATAATGTTATTCTATGGGTTTGGGGATGCTAAAGATTTAGGTGTCTGTATGTCCATCTGAGGTTGAGTTTGGTGAGCTGTCCTTGAGAGTGTTCATGCCTTATTTACTTACCTTCCTAATGCTGCAACCCTTTAATACATTCCCCAAGCCATAAAATTAGTTCTGCTGCTACTTCATAACTGTAACTTTGCTACTATTATAAATTGTAACATAAATGTCTAATGTGCAGGATATCTGGTACCAGGTAGAGAAACACTGATCTAGGGAATTGAATGTAAGCCACCAAAGTGCAGAATAGGGATTAATAGACAGTTTTTATTTAAATTTATTTATTATTATTATTAAATTTTATTTAAATTTAAAATAATAAGTGTATCTGTTTATGCTCCTCTCTCGAAAAATCACAACTAATATTCTTGGATGCTTAGAGGCATGCAAAGGTAAAGGTAGTTGTCCTTTTAGTTTTCAGATCCATGCCTTAGTCTCTTGAAAACATTTTGGTATCTAATCCAAGATTCTGGAATTCTGAAAGACTTTCTTTCTTTTGTTTGTTCTTTGTTTCTTTTTTGTTTGTTTGTGTTTTCTTGAGATAGGGTCTCTTTACATAGCTCTGGTTATCCTGGAACCTGCTGTGTAAAAGAGACTGGCCTTGAATTCATAGACATCTAACTGTCTCTCCCTTTCAAGGGCTAAAGTTAAAGATATGAAGCACACATTTGGCTTCTGAAAAATTTTCAAATTGTAGAAACTTCTACTGCTTTTTATAGAAAATTCCTACGAAGGCTGTGAGACTACCCAGGGTATGTATCCATCACTGCTGCTATTTTACTTTCAATGCAGTTTGTGCATTAGGGTATTAAAAATGAAATAACAGGCAAATAATAAATAATGTACACTATAGCCTAAACATATATCTTTTACTTTGAATTGTAAAATACAAAATGTATTTATAACTGAAAACACTATATGTCAAATGTTAAAAATGGCACCAAAAGTCAATTCAATAATTTTAACAGAAGCCAAATTATGGAGTATTTAAGGGCACTGGAAAACAACAACAGAGACAAGTAAGATAGCAGAAAGAGGAGAAAGAGTAGGAAAGGAAGAGAAGAAGGTGAGCTAGAAGGGAAAAGATGTTTATTAAGAGGGAGTAGACATACAGTTTGTCATAGGCCTAATATCAGTGGCTCCCTGTGGCCATACAAAACAATAACTCTCTGGTTATTACAAATGCATTTTTTCTCTCTTATTTTATTATCTTTAAAACTTCTTTATTTTATGTGAGTTTTTTGTTAGCACCCCATATGTGTGCAGTGACCTTGCAGGCCAGAAGAGGGAGTCAGATCTCCTGGAGCAGGAGTTACAGTTGAGGAAAGTCACTACATGGGAGCTGAGATACAAACCCCAAAAGAGGAACACACTATGTACTCACTCATATATGGATTTTAGACCTAGATCAAAGGATCACCAGCCTATAATTCACACCACCAGAGGAACTAGGATACAAGGTGTATTCTAAGAGATTCATATAAAGTCCCTCACAGAACTGGGAAGGGACAAGTCCTCCAGAGCACAGGGGAAGCAGGGGGGGGGCAGCGAATGGAGAGAGAAGCAGGAGAAAATGAGGGGGAGGAAAGGAAAACCTGTGCGACCAGGAAGATTGAGCCTGGTTAAGAATAGAAGATAGGAGAGAGAGAGAGAGACAGAGACAGAGAGAGAGAGAACATAAAAGAGGGAG
This sequence comes from Phodopus roborovskii, assembly GCF_943737965.1. NCBI lineage: Eukaryota > Metazoa > Chordata > Mammalia > Rodentia > Cricetidae > Phodopus > Phodopus roborovskii. The sequence continues at coordinate 2,682,933 of NW_026125680.1, forward strand.
CCAATATTGGTTTGAAGATAAAATTGAACACAAAGAAAGGTCGAGAGAACTACAAGACTGCTCTCAACCAACAATCTCAGCTTCCGTGGAAAGGCCATCATGAATGCCCTTCCCAGAGAGTGAGATCAACAACTAACTTCTCCATGGAGCCCTCAACTAATGCCTGTTGAAAACAGGAGCAAACACCCATACATAAACACTGAGTCGAACTCGAACCCAGAAGTAGATGGAGAGGACAAGACCACGCGGCAGAAACACATAGAGACAGCTTACCTGAATAAGGAGGAGCTAACGGGCCCCCAGACTGATATCTGGGAAGCCAGCATGGGACTGACTCAGGCCCCCCTGAATATGGGTCTCAGCCAGAAGGACTGAGCAGTCTAAGAGACCTCAGAGAGTGGAGCCAGGATGTATCCCTGGTACACAAAAGGACTTTGTGAACATATCCCCCATGGAGGGATAACTGCCTTAATCTAGAGACAGGAGAGAAGCCCTCGTCCCTACTTCACAGGACCTGTCAGATCTACATGACCCCAACTGGATGGCAATCCCCTACATATGGAATTGGGGTGGGGGGATGGGAGGGGAGGGTGTTTAGAGTGCATGTGAGAGGGCAGAGAGGGTAAAAGGGAGGGAAGGAGGGAGAGGGAACTGGGATCGACATGTAAAATAATAAATTAAATTAAAAAAATGCTTTGACTCCAAAATTTAAGTTGAAGGACAAGTTACTGGGGAAAAGGATTTCTATTTTTGTTTCCACAGAAAATGAAAAGATGTGGATTCCTTCCAGACTAATGTGGTTTGATCACGCCAGACTGCCTGAAACAGAGTACAAGCTAATCCTACATTCCAAACAGCTGGACAAAACAGCCCTACAGACTACAGCCAGGATATCTGAATCTTCTTCGAATCCCCCAAGACAGCGCCCCTTACCAGCAGGAAGTAGTTTGGAAAGAACAACGCCCAAATTCCCAAATATTGTGTATAAATGTTTGTTTTCATTTAATTGGACTTTGTTATATAAAATAAAATAAATTGAAAAAAAAACCCAGACCTCCTAAAGAGCAACAACTACTCTGAACAGCTGAGCCACCTCTCTCTCTCTCTCTCTCTCTCTCTCTCTCTCTCTCTCTCTCTCTCTCCTCCCTCTCCCTCTCTCCCTCTCTCTCTCACTCTCTCTCTTTCTCTCTCTCTCCACAAACTGAAAGGAGGAAGGGATATTTTCTGAAAAGCTGGAGAAAGAACAAAAAAGAGAAAAAGAAAGAAAGAAAGAAAAAAGAAATACTCTCTGTCCTCTCTGTCCTTCCCAGAATGTGTAACATTGCTTGAGGTCTATAAATGTTTGAAAGTTACATTTATGTGGGAAGTTTCTAATAGCCTTTCTTAAGCTATGTAAGAAATTTTGTCTTCTAAAATTCTTCACTGACCTTGAAGGGATAACACTCAACTTTATATGGAAAAACAAAAGACCCAGGATGGCCAAAACAACCCCACACAATAAAGGAACTTCAGGAGGCATCACTATCCCTGACTTCAAGCTCTATTATAGACCTAGACTCCTGAAAACAGCTTGATATTGACACAAAAATAGACAGGTAGACCAATGGAATCTCATCAAAATCCTGATATTAACCCACACACCTATGAACACCTGATTTTTGACAAAACAGCTAAAGGTATAAAATGGGAGGAGGAAAGCATTTTCAACAAATGGTGCTGGCACAACTGCATGATGGCGTGTATAAGACTGCAGATAGACCCATGTCAATCAACATGCACAAATGGATCAAAGACTTCAACATAAATCCAGCCATACTGAACCTCTTAGAGGAGAAAGTGGGAGGTACCCTTGAATAAACTGGTACAGGAGACTGCTTCCTGAATATAACACCAGTAGCAAAGACACTGGGATAGACAATTAATAAATGGGAACTCCTGAAATAGAGAAGCTTCTGTAAGGCAAAAGACAGTCAACAAGATAAAACCGCAGCCCACAGAATGGGAAAAGATCTTCACCAACCTCATGTCTGACATACATACAAATACACAAAGAACTCAAGAAACTAGTCACCAAAACACCAAATAATCCAATTAAAAAGTGGGGTACAGAATTGAATATAGAATTCTCAGTAGAGTAATCCAAAATGGCTGAAAGGCACTTAAGAAAGTACTCAACATCCTTAGCTATCAAGGAAATGCAAATCAAAACAACTCTGAGATACCATATTACTCCTGCCAGATTGGCTGAAATCAGAAACACCAATGACAACTCATGCTGGAGAGGATGTGGAAAGAGGGGAACACTCCTCTACTGCTGGTGGGAGTTCAAACTTGTACAACCATTTTGGAAATCAGAATGGCAGTTCCTCAGGAAAATGGGAATAAGTCTACCACAGGACCCAGCAATTCCTCTCTTAGGCATATACCTAAATGATCCACATCCATGCAACAAAGACATCTGTTCAACTGTGCTCATAGCAGCATTATTTGTAATAGCGAGAATCTCGAAGCAACCTAGATGCCCCTCAACTGAAGAATGGATAAAGAAGATGTGGTACATTTACCCAATGGAATACTACTCAGCAAGAAAAAAAGACAAAAACAAAAAACAATAGAATCTAGAAATTCTCAGAAAAATGGATGGAACTTGAAAAAAATCATCCTGAGTGATGTAACCCACTCAGAAAAAGAGAAACATGGTATGTACTCACTCATATATGGATTTTAGACATAGAGCAAAGGATCACCAGCCTACAATTCACAATGCCAGAGATACAAGGGGGACCCTAAGAGTTTCATACAAAATCCCCCACAGAAGGGGAAAGGAACAAGATCTTCTAAGTATTTTGGTAGCAGGAAGGGACGTTGAATGGAGAGGGAGTTAGGAAAAAGAGAAGGGGTGAAGAGGAAGGAAGAGGAGAACATGAAGGACCAGTAGGATTGAGTCAGGGGATGAATAAATGAGAGGAAGAAAAGAGATACCATAATAGAGGCAGCCATTATTGGGTTGAAGAGAAAACTGAATCTAGAGAAATGTCCAGAGACCTACAAGGATGACCCCAATTAACAATTTGAGCAACACTGGAAAGGATACCATAAATGCCCTTCCCTGGTAATGAGATTGACAGCTAACTTATCCACCATCATAGAGCCCTCATCTAGTAGCTGATGGAAACAGAAGCAGAAACCCATAGCTAAACACTGAGCTGAACTGGAATCCAGATGCAGAGAGGGAGGACAAGATCAGGCTACAGAAACCCCTTGACCTGAACAAGGAAGAACTAATGGGCCCCAGACTGATAGCTGAGAATCCAGCATTGGACCGACTCAGACCCCCTGAACATGGGTCTCAGTTAGAAGGCCTGGGCAGTCTAAGGGACCTCTGACAGTGGAACCAGGATGATGTACCCCTGGTGCACAAAAGAACTTTGGAAGCACATTCCCCATGGAGGGATACTCTCTTAACTTAGAAGCAGGAGGAAGGGCCTAGTCCCTACTCCAAATGACTTGACAGATTTTGTTGATCCATCCTTGAAGGCACCACCCTCCCTGTGGAGTGTGTGGGGGGAATGCGATGGGGGGGTGGTTGGGGGGAATGGATGGGAGGGAGAGAGGGAGGGAGAGGAAACTGTGATCGATATGTAAAATAAGAAAAATTTAAAAAAAAGTCAAACATATACTTTTCACGTGATCTCTCAGTTCAAACTCACAGAGTGAGCAGCAGTATTCCTGATGTCATGTCGTTCATAATAGCTAAAGTTTAGGGGCAGCCCAAGTATCTGTCAGCTGATCAATAGAGGAGCTGAATGCATGTCAGAAGGAATTTTTTCAAGTGTGAAAACAAGTGAAGTTATCACATATATACTACAACATAGGTGAACTTTAAAAATTAACATGTTCCATGAAATAAACCAGATACCAAAAGAAAAATGCTGCCTAATGTCATTTATATGAGGTATCTGTTATAGAAGAGACACATTCACAAAGACATAAAATGGAATAATTCTTGCCAAGAGCCATGGTGAGAAAGAATTGGAAGGTACTGTTTATAGGAACAGATATTTTAGGTGGAACGATTAAACAGTTGTAGAAATGGATTGAGGTGATGGGTGCACAATATTACAATAATAATCAATATGTCTGAGATATGTATTTGAGACAATACAATGGTAATATTCTATATCTATTTGTATATATATTTTGGGTATGTTTTATTCCATTAAAATACAACATTTTTAAAATAAAAAAAAAACAAAAGAGGTTACCAACTTTAATTCCAGCACTTGGGGGGCAGAGGCAGGTGGATGTCAGTGAGTTTGGGGTCAGCCTGGTCTACAGAGCTAGTTCCAGGACAGACACCAAAATAATACAGAGAATCCCTTTCTCAAAAAACCAAAACCAATCAAACAAATGAACAAAAAACTGTCTATTACTTGGGTTAATAGCTCCTCATGGATACATGTTATCCCTCAAGTTGTAACATCTTGAAGAGGAATGGAGACAAGTAAATCAGTACGGGTAATACAGTAACAACTGTTTTAATGGTATTTTTAGCCAGACTTTATGAAGAAACATAGAACACTGTAACCATTATTAGTGAAAGTTTGAGGAATATGAACAGTTGTGCCATGTCAAAGAATTTAAATTAGTAAGGAAGCTATATCACATAGAAGAAACTATATATATGAAAGCAGAAATGTATGAGAACATGCTGTGTGCACACAGTCCACTACTAAAATATTACCACTGAGTAATAGAGCAATTGAAGGGGTGGCTATAAAAAGTCAGGTAGGTTATGCATGCATGCTGTATCATGCAACATCATATGTAGTGTTCTTGAGAGTTTGAGTCATGAATCTATCCTTAGGAGGAAGTACTTCACATTTTATTTTTCATAGTTCATTTGTGATTAATGGTAATGAAGGGTTTTGTTTTCATCAAGTTTACCCTATAGCTGTTGCCTTTTACAAAGAATGTACTCACCAATTGTTCATTGAGGTTGAGTCACCTGACAGGTTACTTAGATAAACTCCAGGGCCTTAAATGGATAGGGTTAATGTGTCAGAATCGGAAAATGTCCATATGTCACTGGTGCTGAAATCCAAGAACCAAATCTGTTATATTGCAGTTTTGTTGAGGGGAGGAGAGAAGTACCTCAGGCAATGGCCATTTCAGGAAGGTCCTTATTGGTATGCTCACTTCAGACCCTGGGGCTAGATTTAGGTTTCTCAGATAGAAAATCAGTTTTCTCAGTATGCCCATCCTCATGAAACTGAGACTGTCTTGATCTTACTAGACCCAGTTTGTCAGTTTGTAAGAACTGTTTTCAGAAGTGTGACTTTTGCACAGGGCACATTCTCTTGGTTGAATGATTACTATGGAAATGAAATGACATATCAGAATATTACTTTGTGGATATAAAGGTAGGTCAGAGCAAACATGAGCTTCTCAGTATACTTGCCTACCAAGCCAACATAGCATAGCATAGTGTTATTCTCATCTAAAGAAGTATTCCTGCCTAGACAACTTTGATTTGTTTTTAGAATCATAACATTAATTCACCCAACACATTGTCACATGGGTTTTTTTTTCTAGAATCCCTTAAATACTCATCCACCCTGGTTTGTTATGATATTATTTGTCATAATGTAGCTTATATATAATCATAGTTTGTCCAGAAACAAAAATAATTGATACTGGAAATTCATCAGTAATACACTAACAAGCTATCTTTTAATATCATAAGAGTTTATGAGGTGACCTGCTCTATTCATTATTTTGTTTCAGTCCCAGAAAGAAACCTTTTCGTATTTGATAGCCAATTTGCATAAATTGTCCATATATTGAGTTGGTATACCATGTCTGTGCACTATTAAAAAACACTGGAAGACTGAGAATTAAGCAGGAAGTAACCATGAAGAATTCCAGTTTTGAAACAGGAGAATACTTTTTCAAGCATTCGAACTTTTTCTGGCAAATGAAATCATATCCAGAATATATAAAATTGTTAACACAGGGCTTCAAAGGAGCACTGACCCATTTTTGTTTGCTCATTTTACACACAGGAGAACTGATGCTATTGTAGGAAGAGTGATACACCCAGAGTAGAACAGCTAGCTGGTCAGTGGCAGATATAATATTAAAAGATATATCATTTGACTCCTAGTCTAGTGCTATTTTTACTCCACCATTCACTATTAAGTGAAATGGAAGCACAAACTGATACAGCCATTAAGTGATTGCTGAAAGACACTCATTGACAATTCTGACTAGAAAATCCTCATCAAATGTTTCAAGAATTTTGTAGAAACAAAACTAAACAGAAATGGGTGAGATCACTGTTTGCTGTCAGAAATTTCTACCAGTGCCCCAAACAGAAGTCTAATTTCTGACCATCTAACCATATTTGCATTGAAGCAGCCAACTACAGGGCCATTTGTTGGCAATTATACACCAATATTTCTAAAATGCACCAATATAAGTATAATTATAGAATATTATCAACATAAAAGATGCATTTGCCAATACTTGTAGGAAATGAAATATAACATGATTAGTTGTTTTACAGTATATGACCAGAACTTGGGAATATCATTACTGTGGTACTGTTTTGATACATGCATTTGAGATGGGTAGTTCTGAGGTGCTCTTTGCATCTCGGGTGTTGTCTTTCTTAGATTCTATAGCCCTGATTGTCTATTTTTATTTTTGTTTTACATATCGATCCCAGTTCTCTCTCCCTGATTGTCTATTGATGATGATGTAGATATGACCATAAAAATAAGTACAAAGTACAAACAAGAGTGTAGAGTGCCCCTTGAACTTAATGTTTTTCCCATGTTGTTTAGCTTCTAAACAGCTCATAATTGTCTAACTATAGGTCCAGGGGATTTGATGCCTCTGGCCACTGCATGAACCTGCACTCATATATACATACCTGTTTTTGTGTGTGCAAGCGTACACACGTGCACACCTACACATAATTAAAAACAAACAACAACAACAACAAAAACAACCCCTCTAAAAGAATAAAAGCAGCACAGAAAGTTTGAATTTTTGTGTGGTTTGTGTTCCAAGTTTTATTTTTGAGTCAGTCAGTTAGAATATGGGATTCATTTTTTTCCTATAGAAAATAATGGTATCCAGAGTAATGATGTCACCAGGCCACAGATTAAAGCCTATATAAGCCATCATTTGAAATATCATGCTGTCTTAATAGCACTAAAGATATGATGACCATGAAAATCTGTGATTCTGTATTTTACTTTTGGGTTCTATAAACACCATCTTTCAATCTAAAACTTCAGCAGTACAGGAAGAAAGCCTTACTTTATTACCCCTCCAAGTAGTAAACTGGCAGGGTCTGGGGCTTTTGTGACTCCAGCTTATTTTGAGTGTTTTATAGAAATGCAGAGAAGATATAAAATGAAGGGATACAAACAGGCATTTCAGCTGAATACAAAAGGATATAGAGAAAAAAAGAGAGACAAGGAAGCAGTCAGTAACATACACTAGAATATGCTCCACCAGAGTCAATGGAGACTGGTATGGCAGCATGGATGAGAGATGTTATTCTTGCCCAAGTTTAGAATGAGCAATGATGAAAGAAAGCAGCATCTAGTGAATTTTGCTGAGGTCTTAAATGTCTTTACATTTCTTTTAGGTCTTAAAAGATACAAATTTTTCATCCTTTTGGTTTTTGTTTTTTCCAATACAAGGTTTCTCCATGGAGCCCTGGCTGTCTGGGAACTCTCTTTGTAGGCTGTCCTCAAACTTACAGAGATCTGCCAATCTCTGTCTCCTGAATGCTGGGATTAAAGACTTGTGCCACCATCACCTGAACATTTTTTCATCGTTTCATGGGAAGAAATTATTCTTTACAGTAATCCTATGAAATCACAGAAATCCTAGTATTTTTATCCTCAATTTATTTCATTTTAGCTTAAGCTAAAATTTCTATGTAGACCAGCTTGGCATTAAACTCACATAGCTCCACCCGCCTCTACCTCTGCCTCTAGAGTAGTTGTCTTTTAACCTCATTTTAATTTACTATCATTTTGTGTGTGTGCACATGTGCATGTACTCACAGACCTAATGTGTTTAGTGGTAGGGCACAAGTGCCAAAGTACATTTGTTGAGATCAGAGGGCAAATTTATAGAGTTGGTTCTCTCCTTTCACCTGTCGGGGAGATTGGATGATTGAAATCAAAATATATTAGTTATTCAAGACCATATTGTTACAAGCAGTTTCCCACTAGCCCTTTCCTAGAGTTGCACCAGCCCCAAATAGCACACAGAGATGCTGTATTAGATATAAAGCTGTTGGCTTGTTATTAACTTTTCTTATTGGCTAGCTCTGCCTTAAATATTAGCTCATTTTCTATTAATCTAAGTGTTTCCATTTGGTGGTCTTATCTTACCCGAGAGAGGGTCCAGACCTCTTCTCTCAAGTCCCTACATCTTGAATCCTCTCTACTACATCTCCCAGAATCCTCCTTGTCTCCTAGCCCTGCCTATCTTGCTTTCCTATTGGCCAACAGTGCTTTATTCATTAACCAATAACAGAAACATATTTACAGAATGACATCTGGTTGAAGATTAGACTGCACAATTATTGTTTTCTCTTCATAGATATAAATATTAAGTACTAGGCTATAGCAATTTCTGTTATGCCTTCAACATAGGACTGGGTATGTAGGTTTTAAGTTTGTATGTTCTTAATTTTCCTTTTCTTAGAGCATACTTGATATTTACTGCCTTTGTATATAGTTTTGCATCAAGCCTAAATCTTTTCTTTAGAATAAAAGGGGAATTCTAGTGAGATATCCACCCCACCTGTACCTGATGCACTGACCACACCCATTGGTGGGAACAGGTGTGGGTGTGACCTGGAGGAACTAGGTCTGGGGTGGGGGACCCCAGCACTCTCTCTTGATTCCTGGTCAGAGGCAGAGAGCATCCAGAGGCATCCTTGGGACGGGCACCTGCTGACGGTCATCTGTTTCTGCTTTAAATGATTTTTCCCTCAATAAACACTTATCATCCTATTTGTTTTCCCAGATTCTTTTTATTCATACCATGTAGCTAAAAAGTGTCAGAATCTGAAAACTACATAATCTACTTTTAATATATACATTTCTATTTGCTGGGTCCTCCAGAAGGTAGGGCTGTGGAGGAGCCAGTCCTGCCGGTCCCTGCTGTTGTTGATTGGGGTCCAGAGTGTTGATGATCCAGACCCCCCTCCTAGTCACCAGAGAGAATCACACTGAGTCAGGAGCCTTGTAAAAGCAGGAATTCATTTTGTAGTAACAGACAGGTACTTGTATAGCATTGAGAAAGAGGCTGGGGACCTCAGGAAAGGTTGAGGTGTAAGGACCAATAATATTTTTACTATGTTAGCAGTAGCTGAGCAGAGGCAGTTTTGTTGAGTCACTCCTATGCAGAAGTGATAGGCCAAAGACTCTAGCCAGGCTCAGGAAGTTCCACTAGGTCTTGCGTCCAGACTTTTTTAGACCCAACATTATTTATCCACTCAACAGAGGCATCTCATATATTCGAAGAGTATCTTCCCTCCAATTCATATACTGAGTCTGTAACTCCTAAATGGTGGCATTGGGTGATAGTTTAGAAAATTTATGATGATGAGAACCCCATGATGGGATTAGGAACCTTATAGATAGAGACTTCAGGGAGTTCATTTTATTTCTCCAGGTGAGGATACAGTAATGGGGATGCTATCTACAAGCCATGATGCTAGTCCTCATTGTGTTGCTACTGTAATCTTGAACTTTTTATCTCTAGAAGGTGAGAAAGGAAAAATTTCCCATTTAAGTTATCCAGTCTTTGGAAGCATGTTAGGCCAACATGAACAGACAAAGGAAAAGATGAAGCTGGCAAGGCTGACAAGAATGCATTGTTGGAGAAGGATTTAGGATTTTCTTTGTTGGCTCCTCACCACCTACTAAACATTTTTGACTCAAGGAAATACAATTAGATCCAATGCTACTGTTCAGTCTACTCTCTCTAAGAATCAAATAGAGAACAATGATAGTGTAGCTTGGTATACAGAAAATCCATCACCAGAGTGAGTAGTAGTAATGCATTCAGTGGGTACTTGAAGCATTTTATCTACTAGATGATGAGGGGAAAGTCTTTGCCAAAGAAAAACAACTTAAGATGTTTGGAAAAGGAATAGAATAGGAGAACTGAATGATAACAGAAGGAAATGACATCTAGATGACACAAAAGGAGTAGTTAGTTGCATTTCATTTGTAGGACATGGTCCCACCTGGTTGGAACAAACTGAAGTGTCAAGAAGGATAGTGGAAGATAGGTTGCAAATGCGATATAATGAATTGTCTTGAGGTTGAGATAAGGATGCAGTTTTAGAGTGGCATGATTATGTCACTTTTCATAAAGTTGAATGATGACAGGCAGTGTGTTTATTTAGGTGCTAACCACTATTCTCTGTGTACTCAGGATTCCTTTGGTTGAAGAATCTCTGGCTTTAAAGACCTTAAGATCTCACTATTGAAAATACTCAAGTTTGAAATATGATAAGCATATATCAAAGTCATACATAGAAACATGGATTGTTTATTTAAAACCATGTACAAGTGAGGGCCAAGAGCAAAGGTACTGACTGGTTTGTAACAGAGTTGGACCAACAGATATGAAGTAGTATCCTGGAAGCACAAATAGACAGCAATATCCTCTGAATTAGAACAAAATTTAAGTCTAGCAAGCATTTTGGGAATATCAGCTGGGGAGTTGTAAGATTGAATTTGAAAATGACAGATGTTTTTTATGGCAAATATAAGCATTTTATTAGCTTTCTATTTGGACTTTAAAGATGTGAACATTTCTCATTTTGTTCTTTTCTGGGGTTGGTGGCAAAAGTGTGTGATAAATGATGTGCTAAATATAGACTGTGTCACTGGCAAATTTTCAAAGCTGGGAGTTTGGAGTTCTTACTCAGTTTATCTACTTTTTGTTGATCCTTAACTGAAAGAAGTATCTGTTTACATAGTTGCCTTAGTTTTCTTTAGTAACTAAAATACCTTAGAGCATATAAGATTTAGAACATTATTATTGAAAGCAAGGCTATATCAAGTTCACCTAGTACCCATCAACACAGTTTCCTTGGAAATCAATTGGCATTACTGCATGGGAATGACAAGACAACAGGGTAGTGCATCTAGATTGTTTGACTCATGTTTCAAGTTTGACTACTGAAACATCTTTACAGAGAATTCGTACATTTTAGAGGTCAAAGACTATGGGCTTCTTCAATGGGAATAAAAAAAAAAACAAAGAAGGGATGATAGAGTTACATGTAGGTATTTTCATCTTACATCTTACATCTATTCATTTTCTCACACTATATGTATAGGTTCATGTAGTCTATCTCTACGCTAATTTGGTAAGCAATGTAGAAACTTCAGATCAAACACATTCTGTATTTCATCTATCTTAGTTACTTTTCTATTGTTGTGAAAAGATGTCATGACCAAGACAGTTTATAAAAGAAAACATTTAAGTGGGGGCTTGCTTACTGTTTCAGAGGGTGAGTCCATGACCATCATGATGAAAGACCCCCACTATGCTTATTGCCTGTTTGAGCTGCTCTCATTAATTGCCAAGGTCAATTTATGAGAAAAGTACAGGAGGGAACCAAGTGCTGCCCTCATCTGACGCCAACCAGATAGCTGTGGTCTGCAGCTTGGACTAAAGCAAGGTCAGCAGGACAGTATCCAGGATGCTGAGATAGTCATAACTGAATTCTTTGTATTCTTTGTACCCAACCCGAATAACCAACTGTCCTTGGTTAACTACAACTGCTACATTTAGATGAAACAATGAAATCCCTGTAACCATGCTTCTGCTTCTGTAAGCCTGCTTCTTGCCACACCAACCTTATATAAACTGCATATGCTTTAACCAGGCACACTCTCTCAGTCTCCCGAAAGACTGAAGTGTCCATAGGTACCTGTGTGTAAACAATAAATAACCTCTTGCACTTGCATCCAGTGGTCCGGTCTTGTCTCTTGGGGGCAAGGGCCTTCCCCCCTGACAGGCTCCAAACTCTTAGGGTCTGCTGGGGTCTTTCAATGATGGGCAACAAGGCAGCAGCCAGGCAGGTATGTTACTGGAACAGTAGCAGAGAGCTTACATCTGATCCACAAACCTGAAGTAGAGAGTGAGACTGAGCCTTGCATGGGCTTTTGAAAACTCAAAGGCCACCCCCAATGATACACTTCCTCCGATAAGGCCACACCTACTCCAACCAGGCAATACCTCATAATCTTTCTCAAAGCAGTTCCACTAGTTTGGGATCAAACATTTAAATATATGAGCCTATGACAGCCATTCTCATTCAAACCTCCACGTTGTCTTTAGGCGTACAGTTAGAGGTGTATGTTGTTTTTACAGGGTTGTAAATCACAAGACTACTATAATTTGAAAAGGGGAATATCTTGTGATTTGGAATGACAGACCCAGTATTGACGACTATGTGCTGAGCCTTGAGGAAGAAATAGAAGTTGAAAAATGTGAGAAATAAAATGAGGAGCACAGTTGGGGTAAATATGCAAAGAGAAGCCTGAGCCTGGCATTTTAGGGGACAGTGAAGAGACTCCAGTGGCTATAGTAAAGGATTTGTGTGAAATGAAGAGAGATGACTTTTCAAAAAGCTGATTACAGAGCCTTATATGTCAAGCTAAGGAGATTGGACTCTATCCCTGAGGCAGTGGGGAGCCATAATAACAAGGTTTAGCACCTTATCCCTCAGACAGATATTAGACTAAAGATTAATTGCATCTTTATATATGTATCATATCACAGAGCACCAAGGGCCAGTATTTAATGTCTCAGTATAAGTTGACGATCTTGAGTCAAAAATTACAGAGGATTGAACTAGATGGGTAAAGGAATGGGGGAAAAAGCATCGTTAATATTCATACCCTGTCATAGTCACAGTTGCTCTTCATTTCTTTGTTCTATTCTTAAACTACTTTAAATATTTTAAGCATTAACTACACTATGTAAAAAAGTCTAATGAAAAGTTAGGACCATTGTGCACTTGGTGTCAAATTTTCAGCAAGATATGATCCTCCTTTAAATGGCTCAGTTAAGAGTGAGCAGTGCCTTTAAATTGCTGTGAGGATGACTAGTGCCAAATCGAGGGCAAATTAGGTGAATAACTATTACTGAAATTCCAATACATACGACAGCACCCATTTCCTCTTCAAGATTAGTGGGACATTCAGACCTCAAGCAGGAATGATTGGTGTTCTGATGAGGAACCTACACATTAATACCGTCAGCCAACATCAGCAGAAGGCTATATCTACATTATGGCACTCTGTTTGTTTTACACAGGGGAAAATTGAGAACTTTGACACACCATTTAGGTATTTGGGGCTATTTCTATTCATGAAGAAGAAAATTTCCAATCCTAATTCTCCCCTGTGGAATGTTTTTGTGAACTTTTCAATGTTGGTACAGATGTATCATTGCCAAGAAACTGCTGAGAATTCACATTTTCCCCTTCTCATTCCATCCTATTCTCTTTAAAATGCAGTTGTCTATGAAACAAGTGATGACATATGGTTCAAAAGGAAAGATACAAGCTTACCCAACAACTCATTTTGTGGCCAGCTCACTGGGGGATTTATACCACTCTAGGAAATAGGCTGTTCTCTTTCTGTCTGGTTAGTAAAGTACAAAATACGAAGCTGCACTCCAGAAGTTGACATATTTCCTACATTATAGTTAAAAGAAGTTTTGACCTCTTATAAAACATATACAATGCAACTTGGAAGACTTTGGCAGAAGGATGCCAAGTTCTATGAGTGCTAGGGATACAGGACATGTTCAAGATCACCCTGGTAATTTAGTTAGACTGTTTCAAAATAAAAAGTTAAAAATAAATGACTGCAGGTGATACAGCTCAGTGGCATAATGCTTGTCTACTTTGTGTGAGACTCTATTCAATCTCCAGTCCCCAAAACAAAAACAAAACAAAACAAAACAAAAAAAAAATAAGGGGCTGGAGAGATGGCTCAGCAATCGTTCCTCTTGCTGAGGATCTGGGTTCAGTTCCCAGCACCCACATAGTGACCCACAACCATCTGTAACTCAAGTTCTAGGGAATCTGATCCCCTTTTGTGACCTCTGCCAGCACCAGGCGTGCATGTGGTGAACTTAAGTACATTCACACACATAAAAATAAATATATCTAAAACTTGCACCAGAAAGTTGCTACAATCTGTACATCTTTGGAATTGATTTGACTGAGGCAACAGGAATAAAGAAACAGCAAACACATATACCAAAAAGCTGGCACCAGGTGGACTGTGCACACCCAGAAAATCACCGTGCTTATTGTATACAATGGAACAAGGGAGGAGGTTTATAAAATACAGCTGAATGAGAAGGCAGATTTCCTAATCTCAGTAGGGGATCTCTGTAGGAGAGTAGTCAAAGGTTGTTGTCATCCTGGAGAAGGAAGCTGTGGTTGATACTTTTTACATACACTTGTCAACATCCACACAAAGATCAGGAAAAGGCCTTGCTAATTCCCATGGGTCTGAGGCACTAGGGTCTCAGACATGGCCATGCTCATGTCAGTTATACACATTCACTCAGGTCTTCATCCACTCCCCACATCTTTTAAGCTAAATTAAAAATAAAAATGAAGCCTTGGATAAGACTTTTAGATATTCCTCACTCTGTAAGCATTGTCGTCAGAACTAACCAGACTTTACTGACACTGTTCATATGGAAATCATAATGCTAAGCTTTGCACCTGGCTAATTTGGAGATATTGCTTTCTGTCTTCTGGGATAAGTTACTAAAGGATAGAGACTCTATCTCATATATCTTTTTATTCGCAGGTAACAGAGGTGGGGAGAGAGAGACAGAGACAGAACCTACATAGAACCCAGCATATAGGAAGCCCCCAGAAAATATTAATTGAACAAATTAATGCCTTACTTGCATGCATTTACATACATAGAGGAGATATATACATGCTTTAGGTAAAAGTGACACATATAGACAGTAATTAAGTCACCCAAGTCTTCTGTACTATGTTGTCAATCTTGATTTGAATGAATGTAAGAAAAATGATTGGGGAGTATTAATCATCAGGGAAAAAAAATGTCATCATGAAATTTGCAGACAAATAGAACTAGAAAAAATCATCCTGATAGATAGAACTAGAAATCATCCTGAGTGAGGTAAACCAAACCCAGAAGACAAACATGATATGTATTAACTTATAAGTGGATACTAGATGTAATGAAACTACAATCCACAGCTCCAGAGAAACTAGGTAAGCAGGAGGACGCCAAGAGGAACATGCATGGATTGTCCTAGGAAGGAGAAATACATAAGATCTCCTGGGTAAACTGATGGTGGGGGCATAAGAACTTGAGGGAACAAATGGTTGAGTTGAGGGAGGGATGAAGTGGGAAAGCAATGAAGGAGATATCTTGATAGAAGGAGCCATTATGGAGTTAGGAAGAAACCTGATGCTAGAGAAATTCTTAGGAATACACAGGGACGATCCCAGCTAAGACTCCAAGCAATAGTGGAGAGGGTGCCTGAACCAGCCTTCTCTTATAATCAGATTAGTGACTATCTTAATTGTCATCATAGAATCTTCATCCAGTAACCACTTAAAACAGATGCAGAGATCCACAGCCAAGCACTGGGTCAAATTCACTGTGTCCAACTGAAGAGAGGAAGGTGGGGTAATATGAGCAAGGGGGGGGGGTTAAGATCATGATGGGGAAACTCACAGAGACAGATGACCCAAGCTAGTGGGAGCTCATGGACTCTAGACTGACAGCTGCGGAGCCTACATGGTACCAAACTAGGCCGTCTGAATGTGGGTGACAGTTGTCTGGCTTGTTCTGTTTATGAGACTCCTGGCAATGGAACCTGGTGCATAACTGGCTTTTTGGAACCTATTCCCTGTGGTAGAATATCTTGCTCAGCCTTGATGCAAGGAGACTTCTTCCTGCCTCAATTCAATATGTCAGGCTTAGTTGACCTTGATTTCTCTGAGGAGTGGGTGGGGAGTACAGAGAGGTGGGTGTGGTGGAAAGAGGGAAGAGAAGGGGGAACTGTGGTTGGTATGTAAAATGAACAAAAAATTTGAATTAAAAAAGAAATCTATTTGGGACTAGAAAAGATATATTGAAATCCAGTAAACTATTTTAAATCCAAAATCATGAGGAGATAATTATTTTCAACAATCTCATGTGTGTGATAGCTTGCACTTTGTTTTTTACATTGTTTCTTAACTTGTTGAGCAAATATTTATTGAGGCTATCCTTCATTTTAGTTACCAAGGTGATATTGCAGTTGAATGGATACAATTGAATCCCTGTCTTTAAGGTGCTCCAGAAATGTGAGGCTGGGGAAATGAGAAGTATTAAGAAACAGAGAGAATGGTGTACTAGATGACTAATACCAGTGAGACCCTGGGAACACGTAATATTTGAGTAGATCCTTGAAAGTTCTACCTTCCTATTCACATTCTTAACTGCCTCTGGTAATTCAACAGGAACACACAAGCCAGGGATTGGCAATTAGATCAGCCTTCTAGGCAGGGAAGACAGCTTTTTAACCCCCTTGTGTCTTTACATTTCTCTCTACCACCTAGCATAATGTCAAGAGTATGGCTAACAGTTATAGAATAGATAATAGGATATACATGGTAGGAACAGTAGAGAGGATGATGTCTGGAGCTTGTTTCCTTTTTTTTTGTTTTTTTGTTTTTTGTTTGTTTGTTTGTTTTGTTTTGTTTTGAGACACAGTATCTCTGAATAGCCCTGGCTGTCCTGGAACTCACTATGTGGACCAGGCTGACCTTGAACTCATAGAGATCCACTTGCCTCCACCTTGAAAGCACTGGGGCTAAAGGGGCTCCACCACACCTGGTAATTCCATTTCTTATCTTGGAAGCTTCCCTTGACATATACATACATGACCAGGAGTATAGGGCTTTGCATGAATATATTCATATTCATGCTCTACTTTCACATATTTTCTGACATATAGACACTAATGTATACCATGCCAAGCTCTTGTGCATATATAAGTATGTACATCAATTTACATGTTGGAAAGCCCCGAATTCAGCTGGATGGTTTCTATTTTCCATGGAGTTGAGACATCCAGTTATTACATGAAGTGAGTAGTTGTCCGCATTCTAGTCTCCTTTCCTATCCCTTGCTGACACTGTTCTTGAAAATTCAGAAATGTCAGCTTTCCCTAAATATATAGTTTCTGGAGTTCAAATATTCATCACAAGGAGAATCACACACAAACTTGATCCCTTTGCTCCTTTAGTACTGTGTGGATTCTTTTACATGAAGGAAATGCTTAAAAGAGACAAACTGACACTGTTTTATTAAGATCCTTATCTTTTTATGTTGATTAGAAAACTAGGCTTCAGGTCTTCAGTTGGTTCAGGGGCTGAGTTTTTCCATTATAGATTTGGTTAAATGATAATGATTGCATATCAAGCTGACTGACAAGTTGCTATCCTTTGCCTTTGGGAGCATTGCACATGATTGTCTGGGGTCAATTTGTCTGGGATTCGTCTCTCTGGTAAGGACACCTTTACCTAACAATGAGAGTCACAAACCTGTTATTAAATGCCCAGGATTTAAAACAGTGATACTGGTGACCTTGACATATTTTATGGGGATCAATAATACAATTCAGATGCTTGTTGTATTTTAAACTAACTTGAAAAATATCAATTCAAGCCATAAACGGCACTCAAGAAACCCAAATGTCAAAGTTTCTGAAATGAGACATGAATTGAACAGATTCTTGCCCTCCCAGAGCAGGCAGTGCATTTGCTATTTTTAATTAGAACCAGCTAAATATAGCTCTTATCTTTATAGACTAGAGATATGGTTGACATTTTGTTAAACCTTTTAAAAATACAAGGCTTTTTAATAAATGATGTTAATTCCTGGAATAAAAGAAATATCTCAGACTTTGAACTGACCTAGTTTAGAAGTCCAAGTCAAAGGGAAAGAAAATGGAAAACAACCAGAACTGAAAAAAAAAAACAAAGTTTATTGCTATCTTATTGCTATCTTGTTAATAGCATGAGATGAGAATGAGAGAATGGAGGCGTCACCATGACAGGAGATTTTTGAGAAGTAATTATAGAACTGAAATAGCAATAAAGAGTCTCAGTAAAGAAAATCAATCATAGTTATGTGGAAATCACCAAATATGTCACGCTGCAAGCTTTGGGTTTAGTCTATGGAAGCTAGATTGCCATTGTCTGGCACCTACCACCAGCAGCTCACCACATTTGAAGGGCCTCATAGAAATTCACTGTGTAAGCACATATTTGATTGGCCTGTCTGCTGTGTTCACCTGCTGTGAATTCTAAACACTGGCCATGAACCTCCAGCTTGCTCTGATCACAGAGGAGATGAAGATTACAGTTGACCTGAGCAGTCAAGCCACAGGGTGTTTACAGTTTTGACAGTGAATGAAATGCAAAGGCTGTGCTCTAGGGTATCATTTGAGTTACAGGCAGGCTTAGGGAAAGGGAAGAATATTGGTTTTCTGAAGCAATCTCCATAAAATTTTATGAAATACTGATCTCCATTTTTAAAAATATATAATCTATACATTTTAATAGAGTGCATATGTGTGTGCATGTGTGAGCGTGCAAGTGTCTTTACCTTTCTTCCTAACGAGAATAGTTATGAAGAATGCTTTTGAATAATGAGTATGTTTTTTTTGAGATAAGGTTCAACTGTGTGGCCCTGGTAACCTAAAACTTGCCATGTAGATCATTCTGGATTTAGAGTCACAGAAAGCCATCTGTATGTGCTTCCCAAGTGCTGGGACAAAAAGTTTTTTTCTACACACACAGCAGAAGAAAACTTACCCCACTACCTATTTTCAAAATGATATATTTTTATGTGTGAATTTTTTGCTGAAATTTTGGCTATGTATGATGTGTGAGCCTTGTGTCCACCTTTTAGAGATTAATGAAACATTTAAAGGGAAGAATGTCATTTAGTTTATAAACTTTAATTCCAGAAGTGATACTGAGAATTGCAGAAAAATCAGAAAGTCAAACTAAGCTAAGATGAAAATACTGATCACCCTTAGTGGTTGGTACCCATAAGCCATTGCATTATACTCTGTATTTTTAGATGTATGTGTATCTCTTCATGGTAAACACAACTATAGAATACAATGAATGAATGAGAGCCAGAAGATATCTCTTAATCGGGCAAACTTGCTACATTATAGGGACTTCTAAAAATCTGGAGGAAACCCACATTTACCTGCAGACAGGCCAGTGACTTCCCATTACAGACTTTAGAGTATTTTTCAGGAGACCCCACATAATAAAAGATGAAAGGGATCCAAACTTCTCTTCTTGCAATGGGCATCTAAAATAGAGGAGAGAAAGATTAAAACGATGTGAAACTCAAGTTCTTACTGACAAATTCTTTATCATAGTAGGCATGTAATCACTGACACCTGTCTCTGCCTTCCATGATCCAAATAACTTTAGGAGACAATGATATCTAAAGCAGTAGTTCTCAACCTTTCAAATGCTGCAACCCTTTAATACAGTTTCTCAAGTTGTGGTGACATCCAACCATAAAATTATTTTTGTTACTACTTCATATCTGTAATTTTGCTACTGTCATGATTCATAATGTAATTACGTGACATGCAGGATATCTGTTATGTGACCCCTGTGAAAGGGTCCTTTGAATCCTAAAGTGGTTGTTACCCACAGGTTGAGGATCACTCTAAAGTATATTTTGTGCTTATTTGCTTTTTTATATTTATTTTGTTTTTTGTTTAGACAATGTCTCATTATATAGCCCTAGCTACCCTAAAACTTGTTATATAAGCAAGACTGCCCTCCAATTAATAGAGATCCTCGTCACAGTTCTGCCTTACAGTGCTGGAATTAAAGATATAAACCACAGTGCACAACAACATATGGTTCTTAGCAGATGGTTCTTATGGTTTGTAGCAAGTGTTGCAAGTGTAATACTCTAAAAAACTATCAATTATCTTATGTCATTGAGGACAGAGGTCTGAAATTAATCTTATTGGGTTAAAATTGAGGTATCAATCTGCCTACAATTTGAATCATTGAAGAAGAGATCAGTCTTTTATCTTTCCTGATATCTGGAAGCAATTTAAACCCAAGCAGGTGAGCACATTAGTGAGACGTTTTCTTCATTGGATTATCTGAGTGGGAAGAATCACCCTAAATCTAGGCCATTTCTTCTGGTGACAGCCCATATAAAAGGACATGGAAGAAAGAAGCTTTTGCTTTTTGCCTGCTTGTCTTCACTCTTGCTGGTAAGTTCATCTATTCTGTTGCTGAGGCATTTCTTCACCTGTATTGTACCTAACTTCTTTGGGCTTCCCATATAGACTGAAGATTAGCAGCTCCCTAAGATTCCTCTAGGATTCCAGCACCAGGCTGTGTGCTGAAACATCCAGCTGCATGAACTGAACTACCAAATTCTTGGCCTTCAGGAGACAACAAATGTTGTACTACCTGGACTACCACAGCCTCTAAATAATCCCAACAAATTCCATATATAAATATTACATATATATGTATATGTGTTTAATATATGGAATATAATATTTTCATTGTATCTGTTCTGTTCCTTTAAGGAACCCTGATTAATATACCTAGCTTCTACAGATGCTTAAATTCCTTGGTCTATGGCTCCTCCCTATGTCTTCCAGAACTGCTAATGACAACTTGAAATATGCTGTGAGTCTCTTACCTCCTTCCTTGTTTTGTAAGACCCCATCATGATTACACTTGACCCACCTAGAGAATCCATAATATTCTCATCTCAGGATTTAAAAAATCTCAATACAAGAACATCCTTTTGCAATGTAAGGCAACTATCCCAGCTTCTATGGATATGGATGCCTTCGTGGAAAACCATTATTCTGCCTGTCACAGCAGAATGGGAGATTGTTGAGTAGAAAGAAGAAGGTCAAGTGTATTCTCATCAGCTGGAGCAGAGTGTGCTCAGCAGCGACATTAGCAAGAACTGGCTCATTCTTTTTCCTTAGCAGCTAGTCCTCAGAAATTCCTATCACTGTCAGTTCTTCAGGAAAAAGAAAGACTATCCCCCCGGACATCGGGAACATGCAATCTGTTTCACATACCTATCTGCAAGGAGAAAAAAAGCTGCTTCAGCAGAAATGCGGGTTATTTGAAAGCACAACTTACTGTCATGTTTTGGCTGACTGAAAATGACCTTGTATTCAGATTCTGATGGTCCCCGTTGCACCAAACGAGCAACATTATTTTGATACACTCACTTATCATTTTTTTTTTAGCCTCAATTTCCGTCTCTCTAAACTGGAGGTAGAGGAGCTAGAGAGGTGACTCAGTGGCTAAGAATACTTCTTACTCTCACGGAGCACCCAGGTTTGAACCATGTGGTTCACACCCTTCTATAACTCTAGTTCCAGGGGATCTGATACCCTCTCCTTTGGCCTCTACAGGCATCAGGCTTGCATGTGGTACACATGCATTCATGCAACAAAACATCCATACACGTACAATAAAATTTGGAAATCATTTTAAAAAATGAAAATGAGTCTCTACAATACGGGGCTGTCACCAGTATTTGTGGGAATGAGACTTGGGGAGGCTTCCCTGTAAAATTTTCTGCTCATACCTCCTGGTTTATTTGAGTAGTCACGTTGAAATTCACATATTTTTAGAGCCTGTGAGGCACCAAGAGTGTAAGGCAACTAGCATTGGAACACAAAGATGGCAAATGATGCCAGGACATTCCTTATAAGAGATAAAGTGTTTAGAGAAGACTGATTTGTGAATAGTTCAGAAAGAAAATGCATTGTGCTGTTTAAATATTCATGTTTATGCCCACAGATTAGTGCTGCTCTCAGGTTACATCAGAAAAGCTTCTAATTGCTGTGGCAAGGGGACAATGCGGAGATTCATAACTGGTCAATGTGCTGAGAATTAATGTTGTGGAGGGCTTGGGCCCTAAACAGGCCATGTATATCACCTTGTTCAAGGATCAGGGAACATCATGGGAGAGTGAACAGAAAGAATGTAAGAGCTAGCATATAGTTATGCCACAAAAATATCTTCGAGATATGTCATGGCTGTTTTACTCATGTACTCACAGTAGAGGTGGTTACCTTTCCACGTCCTGAAAAAGATGGCACTTCTCAACATTTCTTCATTGGCGGAGGAGAGACTCATGAGGCCTGACCCTCCTGGAAGGACTATTAGCAGTTAATGAATGGTTGCTGGAAGCAAGTGTAGCCTCTGAAAAGTTGCCTGCACTCCAATAAATAACCACACAACCATGCTCATGCAAGCAACCATATTAAACTCAATGGATCACATACACAATAGCCAATAAAGTAGAATATAGACTTTTGGGAAGAAGAAGGATTTTGAATGAAGAGAGAGAGTGCATAAAAGAAGGTTATGGCAATGACAACTTCTGAAATTTATTATATATATATATATACATACATACATACATATATATATATATATATATATATATATATATATATATATATCTTCTCAGTAGTATCTCATGTATCCTAGCCTTGAAATTTCTGTGTAGGATGGACTTGAATTTCTGATTTTTCTGACTCTATCCTCTAAGTACTGAGATTAGAGACATTAACCAAAATACTCAGAATTTACTGTGGGCTGTGATTCAAGCCCAGGTCTTCATGCATTCACTCTGCCAACCAAGCTACATCTCCAGCCCACCCATCCCCATCTCTTTGTGCTGGGATTGAATCCATGGCCTCATACGTGTTAAATGATTGCTTTACCACTACAGTCTACACATCTCAGCCCACAAATCAGCTTTCTGATCCTGTACTTTGTCATTCATAGATTGACAATAATTAGAGTGTCCCCTTTATAATAATATGAATGTGGGTTAAATTAAGTACTTAACAGTATATGTTATGGTAACATGTATTTCATATATATTGTTCTTATTCTTTTTTCAGTCACAAATATGCATTGGCTGCTTCTCTATGTTTGATAATGTCGTACATGGTAGAAAGAGTTGAAAGGTAAAATCAATTTAATACTAAATTTGACAACATGGGGCTTTCATTACAGTAGAAAATACAGATGTAGTGACAATTGCTATAGTTAGCTCAGTGACTGTCAAAGATCTTGGTTGAGTATGGCATTGGAGTATATAGATGAAGGGACACAGAAAGGACTGGCTTGACAGGTTACAGGATTGATCATTTATGCTGGGTGCTGCCTTTAAAGGCTAGAATGGCAGGTATTCAAAAGTCTGGAGCATACTGACTAGAGCATGGACAACTGCAGCATTATTTGGCAGCAAATGCCATTAACAATTATCCACAGGGAGCAGTGAGGTGAAGAGCAATAATATACTTTCTTTGTGAAAGTCCGAGGATGATTAAGGTCCCTAAAATCTTTTCCTGTCCTGGAAAAAACAACCCAAATATTCACATTTCAAACCCCATGAAATAGTTATTGCCCTTTATTAGTCATTAGAATGAGTATGAGATTGCCTTTTAGAGATTTCCTGAAATGTGTAGGTCTTTATGGGACCTCATTTAGTCCAAGTAAAAGACATGTTAATGATGCTTTCAAAAATGCAATAGCCAGGCAATAAAAATTCTTATATTGTAATGCTTCTGGAAGAGTGGTAGATTGGAAGGTAACTGTCCTCTAATTTTAGCAGTAGTTTTAAATTCATGTACACAAAAGCAGCCTGATTACTAAATATAGTCTACTTTTGATTTACTTAGATCTACTCATTTTTGCATTTGATGAGAGTGTCTAAAACAAATTCCCCTCTGTATCAAAGAGAGGTCTGTGAGGCCAAAAGTAGTTAAAGTCAAAACTTAAGCTAGGCTTGCATTTGATAGCCTCTCTGGGATTTGTGCAGAAGGAGAATGCTGACAATTAGAGTTGAGTGACAATGATGATAAATGATTACCGACATCACAGCCTCAGCAGACACAACTCAGTTGAATCACTCTTTTCATGCTTAACTACCATTCAGATAAAGGCCTTTGAGGGCTAAGGTGTCACTGAACTGACACTCAATGCACATCTCAGATATTTACATTTTTTTCCATTGGAAACTTCAGCATTTTGATGGAATAAAAAAGAATAGTGAGATTGAGTTTACTGTTTTAGAAAATAAAGTAATCGTGAGGCATTCTACTTGGAGACAAGACTAAGGCAGACTTATCAGCAGCTAAACAGTCCCCCCATCCCCTTTACAGAGTCAAGGTTTCTCTGTGTTACAGCTTTGGATGTCCTGGAAATGCTTTGTAGACCAGGCTGGCCTTGGACTCAAAAGAGATCCTCCTGCCTCTGCCTTCTGAGTGCTGGGATTAAAGGTGTGAGTCACAATGACCCACTTCCAAGCAAGACAACCCTGTTAGATAACTAGACCCCAATTATTAGGAAAGATTAAGCTTTGGGGTTCAAGGAATTGAAGAAATGCCTCAGTAGTTAGGAATACTTACTGCTATTGCAGAGGACCCAGACTGAGTTGCCAGCATCCACATCCAGTGGCTCACAACTGCCCTTAACACCAGTTCTAGGAGCTCCAACTCCCTCTGACCTCTGAGGATACTTACATACACACAATTCACATAAACTCTTACAGGTACACATGCATACAAATACATACATAAAAATAAATCTTTAAAAAAAATAAATGAGAATCCAAATCACAGGACAGGAACTAGCAGAAATTCAACTTTAAATGCCAAGACATGCCATAACTGCACCTATATTGTGACAGAACTCTACTAGAACTTGAAAATTAATGGGAGACTGGTACTCTTGCCCTGTAGAAGTTCTGTACTTGGAAAGAAAGAAAAACTAATTTCATACAAAATTCGGTGATAGAGCAGAATCCCATGGGAACATGCAGAAGTGGAGCTGACTACTGTGGAAACACCTTCAGGTCAGGGAGATCTACAGTCCTGGAGGACATGGCATAGCATTGGTTCTGGAGTGATGTTGCCAGCTGAAATGCTGCAACATTTGTCACTCACAAATGCTTAACTCAAATCGTATGCCAACCATTTCTATTTCTATGAATTATCATTTCTCTGCTTTTGTTGAAAACTTATCTAAAATTGAGTCCTATATTTTTGTTAAAATCAAACCATTCTGTATGTACTCACATACTTGTGATATTTAGACTGAGACATTTGAAAAGTCCTGACATGTGGTTCCTAATAATGGAAGTGTCCAAGTCTCATAATTAAAATGCCATGAATACACCCCAAAATATAGGGAGCCCCATAATACAATTTCATGTGCAGTTTAGATTGTAATTTCCTCATTGGTTCCAAAATTCACTTGTTTGTTACATACCTATTAATACCTTTTACTGTAGAATATGCAGTTACTTTCTTTCTATGAGTTTGGAATCTTTAAGGGATTAGAAATACTGTCTAGTAAAATAAATCATCTAAGGGCTAGAGAGGCTACTCAGCGTAGAGAATCCCTGTGTTCTTGCAGTGAACGTGGGTTCATTGGTCACAACCATCCATAACTCCAAATTCCAGGAAACCTGATACCCCTTCTAGTTTCTCCTGGCACCAAGCATGCACATTGTGAACATATATACATGTAGGAAAAACACCCTTACACATAAAAGAAAAGAAAATTTTTTAAATATACAAATGAAATCAACTATTAGATTTGCCTGATTTTCCTTGTGCTGCTATGGTGCCCACTCCTCTGGTCGTTTCATTTTTAAAACCTTGAAGTTAGAGCTAAAGGTTAAGGAATTCAGCTTAGGTGTTTTTCATGGGTCTAATTAATTCACAGATGAGACCATGTATATTGGATAATGCATCATACTAGGAAACATGTAATATGGGGTTGACTTCCATATCAGTGAATGGGTCACTGGATTAATGGATGACTTGGCTGTAATGATGAATGTCAGCTTGTTCTATTGAAAAGTTAGCCCTTTCTCCATTTTCAGATAGGAAGCAATCCATAAGGATGGTACTTTTACACTAAGTAAATACATACTCTGCATCTCCCTATGTGTTCATTCCCTTTGATGATTCTTGCCCAAATCAATGATTTTAATGGAGTTCTAATTGTTGCCTAGTCTTACATATTTTGAAGGGTAGTTGGTTTTGATAAATGCTTTGCTTGATTCAGAGGCAGATGGACTTGTTGCATCTGGTTAGTTCTTCTATTTAAACAAATCAGCCAACCAAGGCTTCTTAATACTCCTGAATCTCACTGAACTAATAACAGCTGATAAAGGTATAGCCATTAGTGACTGTAAATAGGATGGGAGTCATATTTAACAATATAGCTTTCAAAAATAAGGATCTTTTTTTTTCCTATTTTTATTTTATTTTTCTTATTTTACATATTGGTTCCAGTTCCCTCTCCCTCCTTCCCTCCCTCCCTCTCTCCCACCTTCCCATGCCCCCCCGACCACCCTCCCATCCTATACCCTCCCCACTCCACATGTAGGGTAATGCCTTCCAGGAGGGGTCATCTAAATCTATCAAGTCATTTGGAGTAGGGACTAGGCCCTCCCTCTTGCCTCTAGGTTAAGGGAGTATCCCTCCATGGGGAATGTGCTCCCAAAGTCCTTTTGTGCACCAGGGATACATCCTGGTTCCACTGTCAGAGGTCCCTTAGACTGCCCAGGCCTTCTAACTGAGACCCATGTTCAGGGGTTCT
Source organism: Phodopus roborovskii (assembly GCF_943737965.1). Taxonomy (NCBI): domain Eukaryota; kingdom Metazoa; phylum Chordata; class Mammalia; order Rodentia; family Cricetidae; genus Phodopus; species Phodopus roborovskii. The sequence continues at coordinate 2,709,715 of NW_026125680.1, forward strand.
GAGTCAGTCCCATGCTGGTTTCCTAGCTATCAGTCTGGGGGTCCATGAGCTCCACCTTGTTCAGGTCAGCTGTCATTGTGGGTTTCTGTATCTTGGTCTTGTCCTCACTCTCTGCATCTGGATTCCAGTTCGGCTCAGTGTTTAGCTGTGGGTGTCTGCTTCTGTTTCTATCAGCTACTAGATGAGAGCTGTATGATGGTGGATAAGTTAGTCATCAATCTCATTATCAGGGAAGGGCATTTGTGGTAGCATTTCCACTGTTGCTCAAATTGTTAGTTGGGGTCAGTCTTGTAGGTCCTTGAACATTTCTCTAATGTCAGTTTTCTCTTTAAACATATAATGGCTCCCTCTTTTATGGTCTCTCTCCCTCCCCTCATCTATTCCTCCCCTGACTCAATCTTCCTAGTCCCACGTGCTTTCCTCTCCTCCCCTTCTCTTTCTTTTAGCTCTCTCTCTCCACTCACTGTCCCCCCTACTCCCAATATGCTCAGGAGATCTTGTTCCTTTCCCCTTCTGTGAGGGACCTTGTATGAATCTCTTACAATCCTCCTGAAAAGAAGGATCTTTTGGATGAAAGCACTAGCAAGAAATCAAAAGTCTGAAGAACACAGGACTTGCCCGTGCTAGAGGATTACTGAGATAAAGGATGTGGTGGGAGGAAAATAGGCAAAATTTGCATGAGTTTTTAAGCCCCAGTGAAATTTCATCCAGTGTCTCAGAGTGTGCCTAAATCAGGGAATACAAACAAAAGTGTCTCATGGAAAGGCACTAGGAAAGACAGCTGTTAAAAACCAAAAACAGTGGTAGGGCTTAAGGAAGAAGTGAAATTTTCAAGTGTAAATTCAAATCTATGTCAATAATAAAGTTGAAAATGGATTTAGTGTTGCTGATATTTTCATATAGTATTTGGATATAGAAAAAAAAAGCCATAAGAAAATGAAACAGAAATGTTAAAATGGAAAAAAAAAAATAAAGGAATAAGTAAAAACTGTTTGTGGTATAAGGCATCTATTCATAGGTTTCATTTGTCTTGTTGAGAATGATTTTGAAAAGTTTGACCTGGAAAAAAGATTACAATTTATATATCTTATGCTCCAAAACTAATGGATAGATTCCAGGCTTCATTATAGAATAAAGGTCTCATTATGTCTCTAAAGTTGACCTAGAATTCTTTATGTAGATCAGGATGGTCTTGAATTCACAGAGATCCTCCTGTCTCTCTTCCTCTGCTGAGACGTGCACACACAGGTACATCATTTTCTACAAACATGAACCCTCAATAGATGGACCAATGCTGGTGATAGCAATGATGAGATGATGGTCTAGGTGGCAACCTGTTCTCAGTAAAGATGAAACAAAATAGGGCTAGAGAGATAGCTCGGTAGTTTAGGGCATTTGTTGCTCTTACAGATGACCCAGGTTCAATTCCCAGCACTCAAAAGGTGGTTCACAGCTTGCAATTCCCATTCTGGTGATCTGATGTCATGTCCTCTTCCAGCCTCCAGGGCATGAGATCACACACTTGGTACACATGAAAATACATAAATCAATTTTAGAAATCAAAAAAAGTTATTCCATGTTTATCTGATCATAGATAAATGTAACAAAATTTCCATGCAAAATGAAATACTCCAGAGTTTATCTGTGATCCTATTTTGCCACTTAATGTTCTTTTCCCACAAAACACCCTTCGAGTTTGTAGCTACTGCTGTTCCACATGATTGTGGCCTAACTTGCAAATTTTCATAACAAGTCACTCCTCACTTTTGTGTACTAATATCCAAGAAAGCAACGAATGGCTAAGGGAATTGGAGATGCATGGGTTTACAAGGAAAATGAAATGATGATGCACTAACTCTATCATAACACCATGGGAATTTATATTGCTCAATCCAGCTCTATATTCTGAAAAAATAAGTTCTTACATGTGTGTCACATTTATCACCAAAGTACTGAAATCACACATGTACACTAAAAGATGGGAACTTTTATCTGGGTGGTGATGGCACATGCCTTTAATCTCAGCATCCGGAAGATAGAGGTAGGTAGATCTGTGAGTTCAAGTCATCTACAGAGTGAGTTCCAGGACAGCCATAGCTGTTACACAGAGAAACCCTGTCTTGAAAAACAAAACAAAAAAGATAGGAACTTTTCTTTGTTCTAATTTTCCCAAGCATTGTCTGATATATCTTTCTAACCAAATACCATTCTAAGGACAGAAGGGCATAACTGGTGGGGTCTAAATATAGATAAGGAAAATTATGTATTTTACAACTTTGACTGGAAATGACTGTTTAAGTGAGTAGCTCATTAACCCATGGGAGTGAATTTTTAATGGTGGCACTTCAATAGAAAGATTTTTTGTTAATAATTCCATTTACTAAATGTCTTTTATGTGCCAGGAATTTAATAGATGGTTTTAGTACTGAGTTTCAGATTATTGTCTCTATGTTTCACTATAACCTGACAAAGAAAGTAGCATTAACTTCTTTCATAGCTAAAGAAAGAGGTTCCTAGAGTTTAAGTAACTTCTCCATTATCACCCATATAGAACGTGGAAAGTATGAGATAGGAACTAAGGTGTGATCCAAAGTCTATAATTTCTGCCCTCTGCTATATTGCCTCTGCTGTTTTTATGTAATAGTCCTGAGGAAGGTAGGGATTATATAGTACAGTAATATACACAGACCATTGAAAATCTTTGCTAAAAATGCATGGATTTTTTTTTCTTGAAAACTGAATGATCATGAAGTAATCATTATGGCACGGTAGCACCTGCGCTACAATCTGTTCCAAGAATCGGGCAAAGTCCTAGAGATTGAAATAAAGGGACAAAATAGCGGGTCATTCGTTCAATGGCAATGTTGGAACGCTGAATGCTGAATGCCATTTATTGAGGGGATGGAACGGGCTTAAATACTGACTTACAGCACAGTGGAAAATTACAGGAATTTTATGCTTAGCTCCTCCCCGCGAGGTGTGTGTTGTCATGAGATGTATGTTATAAAAAACTGGAGGAGTACCAACAACAGCCTTGGGGCAAGGAGTTCCAGCCAACAGCTTCAGGTTTGCTCAAGTTGCCCCAGGGATCCACGCAGGGCCCTACATAGCACCATATCCCAGGACATTGCCTTTCCCTGAGTTGTGACTATAGATGGCTAACTAGATGCTTCTCCATGTTTCCTTTCAAAACTACCACTATGACAGTCTCTCTCTCTATTTCTCTCTCTCTGTCTCTCTCTCTCTCTCTTTCTCACACACACACACACACACCCACACACACACACACACATTTGACTGCTCTCCGTGTCTATTGTTCTGTTCACTGTGGGTAGTCTACTGGCTAGGAGCCATACTTAATATATACTGAGGTGCTGAGAGTGTCAAAGATATTTCAAAACAAGTTGTTGTGTTTAAAAAAATGCTATTGTCTTGGATTAATCTACCATGGATTTGGTGCACATATGAATTCACTATACACAACATCAGCACAAGCTCAAGCCAGTTTCTTGAGGTCCCATTTATTAATTGGTGATCTTAGTGCCTACGCTAACAATGTTACATTTAGCAATTCTCCTGTATTCAAGGCTATTTCCTATTTTAATTTCTATCAGGTTCAATGTATCTGGGTTTATGTTGAGGGAGGTCTTTAATCCATTTAGTTTTGTTCAGGGTGGTAAGTGTGGATCTGTTTGGATTCTTCCACCAGTAACCATCCACTAGGACCAGAATCATTTGTTGAAAATGCTGCCCTTTTTATCCAGTGTGCATATCTGGCTTCTTTATAAAAATCAAGTGTCCACAGATGTGTGTATTTATGTTTGGGTCTTCAGTTCAACTCCATTGGTCAGTGTGTCTGTTTTTATGTCAGTAATGAGCTGCTTTTGTAACTATAGTTCTGTTATAATTTGAAGTTAATATGCTGGTTATTTTTATGTCAACTTGAGACAAGCTGGAAATCATCTGAAAGGAGGGAATGTCAATTGAGAAAATGCCTACATAAACTTTAGTTGGAGAACATTTTCTTAATTAGTGATTTATGGGGAGAGACCAGCCCATTGTAGGTGGTACTATCCCTAGGTGGGTAGTTATAGGTTTTATAAGAAAGCAGTCTGAATAAGCCATGAAGAACAGGCCAGTAAATCAGAATCCCTCCGTGGCTTCTGCATTTTTTCCTGCTTCCTAGTTCCTTCCTTCTTTGACTTCCTGCCCTAAAGTCCTTCAATACTAGACTATGATGTGGAAGTGTAAACCTGCTAAACTCTTTCCTCTGCAGCTTGGTCATGGCGTTTCATCATAGCAATACAAACCTCAACAAGGACAGAAATTGATACAATTATGATGGAAGATGTCACTCTTGAAAATATGTTTTCTCTTATTGGTTAATGAATAAAGCATTGTTGGCCAATAGGAAAGCAAGATAGGTGGGACTAGGAGACGAGGAGGAAAGAGGAAGTAGTAGTGGGGAGCTCCAAGATGGATGACGGAAAGAGAAGAACACCAGCCCCTCTCTCCCGTAAGATAAGATCATGTGGCAGTACTTAGATTAATAGAAATGGGTTAATAATTAAGACAGAACTAGCCGATAAGAAACTAGTAATTTGCCTACAGCTTTATATCAAATATAATGTCTCTGTATGTTATTTGGGGCTGGCAAGGCAGAGGGACAAGACCAGAGCTGTGGGAAAAACCTACTTGTAATACAAGTATAGTGAGGTATTGCTATGATACAGCAGAATATTTGGGGAGGAGTGTGGAAGGACTTTGGGCTGGAAAAGCCATTGAGTGTTCAGAGGTTGGTAAGCTGTTCTATGGGAGCTTAGAATTAGAGAGACATGTAGGTGATGGAGGCCCAGCTTGTGACGTTCCAATGGTAAGTTTCAGAGTTACTCAAGATTGTCAAGACTGTCGGGGCTGTTACCTATTTGCAACTTTCAATTTAGATTCTGTGGTCTGATCAGCCTGGCCTGAATTGTCAGTCATTGTTAATAAGGGACCAATACCACTAAAGTGAAACCTGTGTTTTTCTGGGACAATTGATGCTTGCTAGGAGGAGCTGAGAAGTCAGTGGTGATTAAGAAGAAACCAGCATCACTGAGGCAAAATCTTCTGTGTTCTAGAGGTGGCCAAGGTTGTACCTTGTGCCAGCAACTGAACTTGGTAATATCAAATAAGAATCACCCAGGGATACTGGTTTTGAAGGCATTAAGGGGTCATAGAGAATAGATGAGGCTTGGTGCTATGAGAGGATGGGAGAGGCTATTAGTGAAGGTGCAGCCTCAGTAACATTTGAAGGCCCAGGGTTAAATGGGTCATGCAGAAAAGTTGAGGCTTGGCACCATGAAGAGAATTTGTGAGAGGCTATTGCTGAAAGTGCAGCCCAGTGCAGTATAAAATTCCAGTACTATGGGATGATCACCAAGAACCATAGTACTACAATGGAGCTGCCAGAGCTTAGAAGAAGAGCCTATGTGAAGAGCCAAAGAACTGATGTGATCTAAGACCCGTGGAGGTGCCCAGAAAATTGTTAGTGAATCCCTGATATTGCTTTGTTCAGATTGTGACTGTGCCATGGTTCTCGATCTTGATTAAGTATTTTTACCTAATTTCAATGTTTACAAGAGCCTAGAATCAAGAGAGTTTTAATTTTTAAAGAGATTTTGGAATTTTATAAAGACTTTGGATTTTAGAAGAGACTAAATATTTTAGTTAAACTAAATTTTTGAATGTAACGACTATAGATTTTTAAAATTCTGAATGCTTATATTTTAATGTTGGTATTCATGTGTGATTTTGGGATAAACAAGAAAAGAAGATTATGGCTTAATAGTGATGTATTTGTGTATCAAGTCAATAAGGAGTGAATTGTGCTGGCTAGTTTTGTCAACTCATTGGCCCAAACTAGATTCATCTGAAAGGAAGGAAATTTGACTGGATGTTTCAATGTCTCAATAAAATTTGGCTGAAGAGCATTTTCTTAATTAGTAATTGATAGGGAGGGCCCAGCCCATTGTGGATGTTACTTTCCCTAAGCTGATGATCCTGGATTCTATAAGAAAGTAGCCCGAACAAGCTATGATGAGCAAACCAGTAATCAATATCCCTCTATGGCCTCTGCATTTGCTCCTGCCTCCTGGTTCTGGCCCTAACATGCTTTAATGTTGGACTACAATATGAAAACTCCTTCCTCCCCAACTTTTTTTTAAAGCAATAGAAACCCTGACATGAACACCTCCAGCAGTTCTTTTATTATTCAGGATTGTTTTAACCATCTTGAATTTTTTTTGTTTCCATCAGGATCTTTGAAGAATTGTATTGGAATTTTTATGGTGATTGCATTGACTTTATATAATGCTTTTGGTACGATGGTTATTTTTCCTGTGTTAATCCTTGTACGATGGTTATTTTTTCTGTGTTAATCCTACCAATCCAACAGCATGGGAGATCTTTCCATCTTCTAATATCTTTTAAAATTTATTTCTTCAATGTCTTGAAACTTTTATCATACAAGTCTTTCTTTTGCTTGGTTAGAATTATCTCAAGATATTAAAGCTATTGTAAAAGTGTTTTTTCTCAGTCTGTTTGTCATTTGTATATAGGAAGGCTACTGATTTTTGGGTGTAAGTGTTGCATGGAATATGTTTGTAACTATGTTCATAAGGGAATTTGCTTTGTAATTCTCTTCCTTTGTTGAATATGTGGTTTGGTATGATGGTAATGTGGTCTCATAAAATGAATTGGCCAATGTTCTTTCTGTTTCTATTATTTTGTGTAATAGTTTGAGAAGTGTTGGCATTAACTTCTTTGAAAGTCTGGTAGTATTCTGCACTAAAACCATCTAGTCATGGAATTTTATTTTTGGTTGGGATACATTTAATGACTGCTTCTATCTCACTAGGAAATATGAGTCCATTTAAATTGTTTATCTCATCATGATTTAACTTTGTTAAGTGGTACCTACCATAAAAATTACCTATTTCTTTTATATTTCTCAATTTGGTAAAGTACAGATTTTTAAAATATGACCTGATGATTCTCTGGATTTCTTCAATGTCCATTGACCCCCTTTTTATTTCTAATTTTGTTAGTTTGGATATTCTGTCTCCATTTTTAGGTTAGTTTACATAAGGGTGTTTTTATCTTATTGATTTTTGCAAAGATCCAATTCTTTCTTTCACAGATACTTTGTATTGTTCTCTTTGTCTTTATTTTATTAATTCCAGGGATCATTTTATTTCCTGCCTTCTATTCTCTTGGGTGTGCTTACTTCTTTTTGTTCTAGAGCTTTCAGATGTGCTGTTAAGTTGCTAGTATGGGATCTCTCCAATTTTTTTATGTAGGCACTTATTGCTATGAACTTTCCTCTTAGCACTACTTTCACGTTGTCCCACAAGTTTGGATATGCTATATGTTCATTTTCCTTGAATTCTAGAAACTCTTTGATTTCTCACTAAATTTCTGCCTTGATCCATTTTCCTTCAGCAGTGAGTTGTTCAGTTTCCTGGAGTTTATACATTTTCTGTTTTTCTTTCTTCCTTTCCTTTTTTTTTTCTTTTTCTGTAGTTGATATGGAGCTTTAATCTGAGATCTGAGGTGGTCAGAAAGGTGTTATTTCAGTTTCCTTGTACCTGTTGTGACTTGCTTTGTGCCCCAGTAGGTGGCAAATTTTGGAGAAATGTGCTTGAGGTGCTGGGAAAGAAGGCACTGTGTTTAGGTGAAATGTTCTGTAAATATCCATTAGTTCCATTAGGTTTACAATGTCAGTTAACTCTAGCATTTCTCCTTTTTATTTTATTTTATTTTATTTTATTTGTTAGGATAAATTTGTGATTTAAGCTATGGTAGTGTTCTTTTATGAACTTTGGTTCCCTATTGTTTGGTGCATAGATATTAAGAATTGCAATATCCTCTTGATAGTTTTCTTTTTCCTTTTAAGTGTGTAGTACCTTCCTTATTTCTTGTGATTGAATTTGAAATCTATTTAGTCAAATATTAAAATGGTTATACCTGCTTGCTTCTTAAGCACATTTGGTTGAAATATATTTTTTCCAATCTTTGACCCCAAGATGCCCTTGATATTAAGGTTTATATCTTGGATGCAACAGAAGAATGGATCCTGTTTTTGCATATCTGTTCGTCTAAAATGGATCCTGTTTTTGCATATCTGTTCGTCTGTTGATGGGAGATGTCACTCTAAATATGTTTCTCTTATTGGATAATGAATAAAGCACTGTTGGCCTATAGAAAAGCCAGATAGGTGAGAGTAGGAGAGGTTGAGGATTCTGGGAAATGTAGTGGAGTTGCGGCATGATCTCAGGAAGAGATGACTCAAGTCTGTCATTCTTGATAAGATAAGACCATGTAGAAATACATATATTAATGATTATGGGTTAATATTTAAGACAGAGCTACCAGATAAAAAAATGCTAGAAATCAGACAACAGATTCATGATTAATACAATGTCTCTGCCTATTATTTGGGGCTGATGAGACTCTAGGACCAGGCTGGTAGGAAACTGCTCATAACAGTCTGTGTTTTTTAATTGGGAAATTGAGAACATTGATTTTTAGAAATACCCGTGAGCAGCAGCATTTGTATATTCTTGTTATTTGGTTGTGTGTGTGCATGTGTGTGTGTTTCTTTTGACTTGCTGCTCTGGGATTATTTATTCCTTGTGTTTTTTTTGGGTGTATTGAAAAGTCAGATATCATTCTAATAGGTTTGCCTTTATATGTTACTTGACCTTTTTTTCCATTGCAGTCTTTAATATTATTTCTTTGTTCTGTATTTTCTTTTCTCGTCCAGTCTCTTTGGTGTTCAGCATGCTTCTTGTACCTTGATAAACAACTCCTTCTTTAAGTTAGAGAATTTTTTTAATGATTTTATTGAAAATGTTTTCTGGGGTTATCCTTGTAGATTCCTGGGAGCTTCCTCTCTTGCAACAGGTTTTAACCTAACCTCGAAATGCCAGCTAAGACTTCTAGAATTAGTGGACACAGCCTGAATTGGCCATCTCCAGTGACCAGACTAATGTCTAGCCCAGCTGTCATAAAGGGAAGCTTCATCCAGCTTCATTTGCAACAGATGCAGAGACCCACAGCCAAACATTAGGCTAATCTCAGGAAATCCTGCTACAGAGGGGGAGAAAGGATTGTCAGAGCCAGAGGGGTCAAGAGAAGAACAAGAACACTTACAAAATCAAGTAACCTGGGCTCATGGGGGCTCACAGAGACTGAACCAACAATCAGGAATCCTGCATGGTACTGACCTTGGCACTCTGCATATATGTTATAGTCGTGTAGCTTCATCTTCTCCTGGGATTCCTAATATTAGAAGCAGGGGCTGACTCTGCCTATGTTGCCTACTTTTGGAACCTTTTCCTCACATTGGGTTACCTAGTCTTACTGCAACTTGCTCTGCCGTGTTTTGTTGGCATCCACAGCAGGCCTGCCCTTTTCTAAAGAGAAATGGAAGAATAGATGATGGGGGAGGAGAAGTGGAGAGAGAGACTGTGAAGAGAAAGGGGAAGAAAATGTGACCAGGATGTGAGATAGATAGACAGATGGATAGATAGATAGATAGATACATAGAGAGATTTAAAAAAATAAAAAAAATATTTTCTGTACCTTTGACCTGGGATTCTTCTCCTTCTATTCTTAGACTTTGTCTTTTCACGGTGTCCCAAATTTTCCATATGTTCTAATGTTAGAGGGTTTTAGATTTGAATTTTAATTTTTCTTTGATGGAGGTATCTGTTTTTGCATTGTCTTTGGTGCCTGAGGTTTCCTGTTCCATCTCTTGTATTCTATTGGGGGGGGGGGGGTTATGCCTGGTTCCTGTTGGAGTTCCTAAGTTTTTCATTTCCGGATTTCCCTTAGTTTGGCTTTTCTTCATTAATTCTATTTCCATTTTCAGGTCTTGGATTGTTTTATTCATTTCCTCTTACTGTTTGTTCATGATTTCATAGACTTTTTAAAGCAATTTTGTAACTTCCTCTTTAAGGAGGTCTATCATATTCATAAAGAATAAGTGAAGGTCTCTGTCTTGTGCTTCAGCTCTGTTGGAATACTCAGGGCCTGCTGTGCTAGGTAGAGGTGCTGGGCTCTAGTGGAGACATATTGTCTTGGAGATAATTGATTGTGTTTTTAGACTGGCATATAGGCACTTCAGTTTGGGAAGATTATAATTCTGGGTGATGACACCTAGTCTTGTTTTTGTCAGGTAGGTGTTTTTTTTTTTGTTTGTTTGTTTTGTTTTGTTTTCTTGGTTTATGTTCTTAGGAGAGTGTAATAGCAGTGTCTTGCTGGGTAGGCTAGGTGTGACCCCCTGGACATTCGAGGTATATTGTGTTTTTAGTTTTGAGGAGCTGACTCTTAGAAGTGGGAATGGGTTAAGAGAGAGGACTGAGGGGTTTCGCAAGAGGAAGGAAATCAGGATGTTCCCTAGAAATGGGATCAGAGGGTGAGGAGAGGCCACAGGAGATAGTCTGCTATAGAGCTTAGGATGGGACTTGGGTGTTAGATTTGGAAGGGAGGGGAAGAGGTGACGATCTGCAGTTTGCCTACCTACTTCCCTGCCTGCAATTATCCTCCCATTTTCCTTGCTAGTCCTCTTGAATGTTGGGGAATTTCCTTTTCTAGAGAGACAATGGCTTAATTATTTTTGTATCTGTTAATATGGTCATATATATATATATATATTTAGTTTGTTTCTTCATATGGTAAATTAATGAATTGGCTTTATACTCTTAAGATAAGGCTCAGTTTGTTGTGGCAAATTCTTTTACATTTCACTAGATTCCATTCACAAGCTTTTGAAGGATATTAGTGAATTTCTTTTTGAAATATCATAGCATTTATTTTCAGATAGGGACATGTCATCTCTGTTCACAACATAATTTGAAGACTGTTGTTTCTTCTATTTTCTGAAAATATTTGGATGATATTGATATTATTTTTTATAAATATTTCATACACTTTGCCAGTGAAGCCACATGGCATTGAGGTTTTCTATGTGTAAAAGGTGTTTTTGTTTATTTTTTGAGACAGTTTCTCTGTGTGACAGAGGCTGTGTAACAGCCCTGGCTTTTCTAGAGCTGTAGTCTGGCCTTGAACTCAGAGGCAACTACCTTTGCCTCCCAAGTGCTGGGATTAAAGGCATATATCACAAATGCCCAGATAAAAGTTTTAAATTGTAAATTTATTTTTAAAAATGATATTACTCATTATTTTATTTATTTTCTGTCACTTTTCCTTACGGTCACTTCATGTAACTTGGATTTATTGGCAAGAAGTATTTCTTAATCATCTACAATTATGCTTTTACTGTATATTGGATTACTCTGTATTATTTAACTTCACATTTGGAGAAGTTTTAGTTACATAGCAGAATTAAAAAACCGTTACAGAGTTCTTGAATACACCCCTTGTCTCCATACTCACATGCTCTCTCCCATTATCAGCATCTCCTACCAGAGTATTGCATTGTTCAAAATGTATTAATATACATTTATAAATCATGACTACTCAAAAATGTTTTTACATTCTTTTTTTTTTAATTTTATTTAATTTTATATAACAGTCCAATTCATTCTATGAAACAACTGTATAATGACATTATCCATTAGAATATTAACACAGAGTATTTTCCACCATTCAAACAGAACCCCTGCTTTCAAATTGTCTGAAGAGTTTTCCATTTCTGGAATGTCAGATCATAAAAATCACACAGTACAGATTCTTTTCAGACTAATGTTTTTTCACTTAGTAATATGCTTTTTAAAAAATCTGTGTTTTTTACCCACCATGAATTTATAGCTCTTATCACTGATTAATATTCTATTCTCTGCATATGACACAGTTTATCCAATCATGGTATTTAATAATGTCATCATCACTTCCATGTTTGGGCAACTTGAATTAAACTGCTATAACCATTTGCATGCAAGTTTTAGAGATGTATGTTTTCAACTCTGCATAACACCAAGAAGCATGATTTCTGGATTGCATCTTTAAGACTGCTTAATCTTGTATATGGACTGCTAATCTTCCTTTTAGTGTTTTTTCCATTTTGCATTTCCATCAATAATGAGTGAAAATTCCTGGCACTCCCCATCTTTATCAGCCTTGGTGATTTTAGTGATCTGATTTCATTGCAATCAATTTATCATGGTATTTTTCCATAGATCTTCTAATTTGCCTCTTAATAACCCTCCTTGCCATTCTGTGGGCTGGAGAGATGGCTCAGCAGTTAAGAGCACTGTAGCTCTCACAGAGGACCTGGGTTCAATTTCCAGCACTCATATGACAGCTCACAACCTTTTGTAACTCCAGTTTCAAGGGATTTGATACCTTTTCCTCGCCTCTGTTGATACCAGGTATACAATTGGTGCATAGACATATAAGCAGGCAAAAGACCATACTCTTAAAAAGAAAAAAATAAAACATAAATTCCTTCTGAAATTAATACTGCTGCTGCTCCTTTCTTTAGATTGTTACTAATGTGATATATATTTTTCATCCATTTATTTTTATATGTTAACTATAAGAATTATTTTGTTGTTATGAGCACACATTGATTATACCAAGTAATTGGTTTCATTATGACATTTTCATACATGTATAAAAATTTAACTATATTTACATACCTATTACTCACATTTACCCCCCCATGCTTACCCCTATTCAATTTCTATTTTCATGTGTTATTTTTCAGATTCCACATGAGAAGAAACATGAAACCTTATCTTCATAAATCTGATGTCCATTTCTATACATTTTCCTGCAAATGACAGTATTTTCTTGTCTTTAAAATAGTATCAAATCCCATATTTTCTGTAGCCTTTCACCAACCATTTGGTATTGAGGCCGATTCCATGTTTCAACTATTATGAATAGAACAGCACTAAACATGGGTGTGCAGGGTTCCCTGGAGATTCCTTCAGCTATGCATTATTTTGGACAATGAATAAATGTATGCCAATGACAAATATACCCTCCCACAGACACTGGAGAAGCATAGCTGGATCATAAGGAGGAGCATAGCCAAATCGTGTGGCAATTTTAATGATTCCATAATAGCTGCCCTCATTTATATTCTCACTCCAATTTTTTAAGATTTCCTCTACTCCTTCATTCTTGATGCCATCTGTCATCATTCTACTTTTTTAGTATATGTTCATTGTGGGTTTCATTGTGGCACTCTCAAGCATGTTTACCATATACTTTATCTTTGTCAATCCCCAATAGCCTCACCTGTCCCGAATCTCTTTTTGTGTATCCCCTTTCTCTTCTCAATAGCTCCCTTACTCTTTCTTTCAAATTTTTCTTTGTAAAAGTACATCTGGAGCTGGTGCTGGTTAGTAACACTGGTTGTTCTTTCAAGTTAAATGCCTGGCCCTTACAAAGGAGTTAACTCTAGTTCCATGGAAATCACAAGAATTTCTCCTGGCTTTCATGGGCACTTGCACACACATGGCACACAGATGGACAGGCAGGCAAATTTTCCATACTCATAAAAATTTAAAACTCTATATCCCATGTATAAGAAAAGAAGAACACTATTTGCCTTCCTGGGTCTAGCTTGTTCTGTTTAATGTGAACCCGCTGACATAGTTTTATTTTGTTGTTGTTCTTTTGTTTTAGTGTTTAGTGCCTTACATATATCAAACAAGTTCTGTACTGCTGAACTGTATTCCTAACACTCTTCTTTATAGCCTAATACTCCATTTCATATATACCACACTTTAATTATCCATCTGTTGTTGGGAACCAATAATGATCCCACAACTTGTGTATTGTGAATAAGACCCCCAGAAACATTAGGGTACAGAGGTACCTCTGTGGTACGCTGACTTTCGTTCTATTGGGTATATGTGCAGAAGTGATATAGCTAGACCACATGGAAATTCCAGTTTTTGTGTTTGAGGAGCCTTTATAGTGATTTCCAGTCACATCAGCAATATTTAACTGTTCCCTTTCCCTGACAGCCTCAGTAGAATTTGTTTTCTTCTTTTGTAAAATCTATTTGTATTTCATGTGTACTAATGTTCTGCCTGTGTGTATGTGTATCTGTGTATCATATGCATGCAGTGCCTGTGTTTTAGATGTTTTATTATGTACATTGAAGCATAGTCTTAGTGTAAGGGGTATGGTTTTTTCACTTGCCGCTGTTCTTGTCCCACCGCCGCACCTACCTCAATTAACACACAGAGACTCTGTATTTGATATAACGCTGTTGGCCTGTTACTTGTTTCTTATTGGCTAGCAATGTCTTAATTATTAATCCATTTCTCTTAATCTCCACGTGGTCTTATCTTACTGAGGAGAGGCGGCTGGCGGTTCTGTTCTCTCCCATCTCTCCATATTGACTCCTCCTTCCTACTTCCTCTTTCCTCCTTCTCTCCTAGTCCCTCCTATCTTCCTTTCCTATTGGCCAACAGTACTTTATTCATTAACCAGTATGAGAAACATATTTACAGAATGACATCTCCCATCATCTTAGCCTTGTCCAATCTACAAATAAGCTCATTAAAGGTATCTTCTTGGAGAGAGAGAGAGAGAGAGAGAGAGAGAGAGAGAGAGAGAGAGAGAGAGAGAGAGAGAATATGTGTATATCATCTGTCCCTTTAGAGAAAATACTTCCTGGTCATTGCTAGCTAATGAGACTCAGAATGTTTTTCCAAGTATATATGAGCTCTCAAGTGATCTAACTTATTGTTTTCTGTAGTCAAACATTCCCTGGATTCTGAGTTTCACCTTAAGTATGAATGTATTCTTATTCAGCCAGAGAGTTACTGGGACTTACCTTCAGACTTGATGGGGTTGTCTTTACTGTGTCCTTCTTCTCAAAGAAGGGTGCCCAATCTATATGGTCTACTACTTCATATATGACACATTGTTTTGTGTTTTTGTCTTTTTTATTCTAGCCTGTATTTTAGAAATAACAGAAGGTTAGGTCCAGCCCTTTGTCATAAGCATAATCAAAATTCTTTCCAAAATAAATTTTGGCTATATTTTTGTTTTTTATTTTATTTCTCTATGTGTCTAGTTGAAGAGAAGCTCTTCAATTTGACTTGATTTGTAACATCCCTAGAAAGAAGTCTGGGAAGGTGGGTTTTTTTCCTTCTCTTTATTTACAGCAACAGTAAAAATTTCTATTTTTTAAAAAATAATTCTACATTTTATTGGAGAAGTTGGAATTTGACTCTAACAACAAAATCTAAAATCTTATGTATCTGGGTCTTTTGTGTTTTTGGTTTACTATGTATCCCATTCTGGTTTTAAACTCAGTAATGTTCAATCCTCTTGCCTCAGCCTCCTTAGAGATGAGATTACAAATGCTAGCCATCACAGCTAGCATTATTTAATTCTTACTGAAACCTATCACTGTGTATGAATAACGTATACCAATAATTAAAAAAAACAAGTAAATTATTCCTGATTGCCCAATCAAGAAATACATGAAAAGTCTAGGTCAACAGAGAATTGATGCTGGTAACAATGGGCCTGGCATATAGACAGGGTTGGGAAAGATGAACATGATGAATTGATACATGAATGGAAAGGGCTGTTTCAATTGGCTGTGAGTACCCACCTACAAGACATAAACAATGCAAGTTGTGGTGGGATACTTCATGTTTTGTAAATTGATGAAGCAGAGGCCAGTTGGTGATTAGGGTCAGTAAGCAGGGTAGGACCACTAGGAGGCAGTGTCTAGTGGAAACTGATTGGTTATTTCAAAGAAAAGTTGAGGCTACATTTATAAATCATCCTCAACAGCTTGGATGTAGACATGGATCTTTTTTGAAAATGTCAGGGGCTGGTCCTCATCTAACATCCTCTGTGCTTTATATAAATGCATTGCCATATTTCATGGTGGATTGTAGCTTCTTCTCCTGTGATTAAGATTGGAGCTCTTACAAGGAGGGTTACTTATTCAGTTTTAACAAATTCATGCCCATAGCCTTTGAATGCAGCAGGGAAGAACAATAATTACATTTTTGACTGTGTTTTTCTTACACATCAAATGAATATGTGATTTCTTTCTTTAATTAATTATGGTTTGATGAAGTTTTATGGAGAGCATTAATATATAAAAATGAATTTTTTTCATTGCAAAATTATCTGAATGCTATGTCCTTATATTTAATTTCAGGGCCTAAACCCACTTAAGAACCAAGCCCTGATACAAGGAAATAAAATTTCAAAAAGAATAACAATTAGTACTGTTTTAGTTTTACATTGCTTCTGTAACACTTTACTACATTTGTAGTAGCGTAAACTGAAGATGTCATTCCTTATAGTTCTGAATATGGCAAAAGTGACAGATGTCTCAGTGGGATAAAGTCCAGATGGTGACAATGCTTCTTAGGTCCCTTTTGGAGTGTGGAGGGGAAAAATCTGTGACTTGCATTTTCCAGCCTCCAGTGTTATTCCACATTGTTTGTCATGAGCCTAGTCTGCAATTGTGTCACATTCTAGGCAATACTTCTATTGTTATTTTCTAGCCTTCTCCCTTTCCCTTCTAAAGATCTTGTGCTTATTCAAATAACTGATTTCCAAAAGACACCCCACCCCCCAAAAAGAGGGAAAGCAGAGCCCTCCGTTAGCAAAAAGAAGGTTCTATGAGGCATAAGCTACAGACTTAGCTTCCACAGTGGTATTACAGACGTGTCATTTGAAACAATTTTATACAAAATAGGAGGGGTTGGAGCTAGAGAAAAGGCTCCATGTTTAAGAGCACTAGATGATCTTCTAGAGATTTGATTCCCAGTACCTGCATGGCAATTCCCAGCATGACAGTTAACAGTTTTTAACTTCAGTTCCAGAGGATCAGACATCCTTCCCTGGCCTCCACAGACAACAGGCACATAAGTGATACACAGACCTACATGTTGGCAAAATAAATAACTACACATATAAATTATCTTAAAAGTTAAATTAAATGTTTTATTTCATTAATAGTCATATTATTCTCATTAGAGAGAGTTTATGGATAGGATATATATATAACTATTAGACATATGGTCTTTGATGTCTCTAAGTGTCAGTTTGCGTAAATGGTCTATGACTTCGGTTATTTATAGACTTTGTGCCTTTATGGTGCAACCCAAGCTCCGGTTGTGTATCTATTTAACATCATACTTAAAAAAAAAAAAGCAGTATCAACTGGGTGGTGGTGGCCCACACCTTTAATCCCAGAACATAGAAAGCAGAGACACACTGACCTCTGTGAGTTTGAGGCCAGCCTGGTCTACAGAGTGGGTTCTAGGACAGAAAGGACTGCAACAGAGAGAAAACAGAAACAACAACAAATGCAAAAAAAGTCAAGCAAACAAGAAACATATCATTTAATCAGCTAATATTCATCCAATTGGGGTCACCTCTGTTAGACAGAGTGCTAAATGAGCCATAAATTGGCCTTCTCTGTCCTAGCTCCCACAAGCCATATCTTGGAGCTGATCAATTTTATCTTCCATGACAAAGCAACTTCATTCAATAAACAATGTCTGGAAATAATGGCTTCTTGGGCACCTTTTATTTTCATTATGCTAAGTAGCCTCAAAATGAGTTCAAACACATAAAGTTAATATTTGTTGAACATTTGCAACAACAAATGGCCCTGAGTTACAGTGTTCTCATGGATTTTAGTCTCTGATGGTATAATCTGTGTATTCACAGATTACCAAGTGCCAGGTAGAAATGCCTATTCTGACATATATTAGTGTTGTGATATTTGCCAAATCAATTTACATTTTTAAGCCTTTGTCCTTCATTGCTAAAATGCAGACCAAGCCTGTGGAGTGGCTTATGATTTGCAAAATAACATGCAAATGGATGCTGTTAGTAATCTCCTGAACCCTCTTAACGTTAATACCATGTTTAGCAGAGGCAAACAGTTCAGCTATGCTATGGCTGATATGGTATATTTGATCATCTTTATGATTGATTGCACTGCATTTCATTTTATTCTTGCCAGTTTATTTCGTGTGAGCAGCTTCAGCTATAGAGGAAATACACACAAAGATAAACTCAATATTTAGAGAGGGCCTGTCCACAAAGTAGAAATCACAAGGGCATGTGAAGATGATAGAATGGAGTCTTCCTTTAGTAATGTTACATGCAGCGCTAGAAGTTCCAGGTAGCTAAGACTTCTGAAGGGACATATTATGTTCAAATTAGACAGAACCAAATGAGTTTGAAACCCCAGGAAAGTTGGAGAAAGACATGATGAAACTGGAAGGACAAAAGGTTTGTTTAAGTCTTTAAAGGATAGTTCATAGCTGCCTGATAAATAAGAGAGGGAAACATTCCTATGGATATGAAAGTATTTGTCCCTTCAGGTTCTTTCTTTACTAAAAAGAATTTTTAAGAGTTTATTTATATACATTTTATGTGCATTAGTGTTTTGCTGTCATGTATATATGAGCATCATATGTGTATGGTGCACAGAGACATCATAAGAAGGCATTGGATCCCATGAAACGTCACCTATGGATGGCTGTGAACCGTCATGTGGGTGCAGGGAACTGAACCTGGGTCCTTTGCAGAGCCATTTTTCCTTCCACTCTTCAGATCCTTTCTGAAGAAGGTAGCTGAGAAAGATCTGATGTGAGTAATAATACCTGCCCTGCTTTCACTCCTTTCAGGAACAATGGGAAGCCATAAATATATAAATGCAAAATGAATACATGTGCTTAAAATAGTAGCTGAGGAAAAGAGTGGTGCTATGGAACCAGAGAGTCTAAGAAGTTTAGACTTTTAGGTGGGTAAAAATAGGCTGACATGTTAAGACATGGGAATTATGTTAGGTTAAAGATAAATAGCTTACTGAGCTTTCCTTTCTTTTTTAGCTGGTGTTTAAAAACAGATATTTTTACAGATTATTACTAGAAATAACTTAGCCAATATACATATTGTCATTGGATTACCACCACAGTGTTTTTATGTAGAAGGACACTCAACCAGATTTCCTGTCTTGTTTCCAGTGATGGGGTCCATAACAATTTTTTTTTTTTTACTCTGCTAGTGTCACCCTGGGAAAGTTCTACTCTGTAGCAGATTGCCAGTGTGTCCTGGAAGAGACACAGACTATGCTCTAACTTGCTCTGTAACTCCATGTTATTTGAATGGTTAAAGTATTTGGATGATTTATTCCCATGGGATATTTCACTAGGATTAAATATTAGCAGTTCAGACAATTCAATTCGATATTGTTTCATTATTAGAGATATTCTTTCATACTAATGGGGGTGAGAGCATGCATGGACTGAAAGTTAGATGTTAATCTTATCCCTAAAATGGTTTCATTGTGATAATTAGAATATTTAAAATATAATAAGGGTTTTGTAGTCCTGAGAACTGCAATGGATACTGTTGCCACAATGGACTCCATTTTGAAGATCTGTAGCAGTGGATGAATAGTAGTAGGCTAGCTCCCCTATTGCAAAGTGCATTAAAGCATTTAGGCTACAGGGTCAATTAGTAAATGACTGCTGTGATGCACTTACTCACCTCAAAGAAGCCTTGGGGAATTACTGCACCTCTGAAAGCCCAGGAGAGTAATTTATATACTGAAAAGGATTTGACAGAATAAGTACAGTCTGATGTGTTTTAATGGGCTTTGATGAGCAGCAAAGACTAGCTATTACAAAAGCCACGATTGCATTGTAGAGGTGGGATTGAGGGCTACACAGTTTAGAATTTACATCTCTTCTTTTGAAATAGAACAAAAATCATGTTACTTTGACCTTTTCAAGATGTAATTTGTTTTGCAGGCTAATGCTATTTTCCTCTGTTAAATGGCCCTGTAAAAACCAAGGAAGAGGCAGAATGGGCAATCAGTCAAGAAACAAAGTGTTGAAAATGGCAAGTGCTCAGGCTGATTAAGTTAGGAGACACTCTTTATTCTAAAATCCACTAAGTACAGTTTTATCAACATACAGCATTTCCTCAGTCAGATTAGAATTCCATTGTAATACTCTTTTCCAGAGATGCAGCATTAATGTGAGAGAGTGACAATGGTACTTTACCTGTGTTTTAGATTAGAAAATATCTACTAGATCTATCTTTACTCAAATTTCCTCCAGAGTTTATTTCATCTAATAGGCTTAGAAGCATCATGATTTATAAAGTTATATTTTACCCTTCATTAAACCTTATATCCTAAGAAAAACCATTTTTGTGACATTTAACAAGGAAGATGTTATTATGATATTTAAGTCTAGAGGCAGACAAAATTCACATTAAAATAATCTGGGTGTCTTGTATAATGAACAAAATTAAATCAGCACTAAAGGAAGAAAAGTGTCTACCAAAATATTTAGGGTTCTCAGAGTGGATGCAGCATATTCTTCCCAAAATTAATGAGGGCTGCAGTCCTGGTCTCCTGAAGGTTAATTAACTCCCTCTAGAACATTGTTTCTCAAAGTGTGATCCAAGGACACCTTCATCAGCATTACTGGGATGCTAATTTTAAAAGTAGTGAATGTGGGACTAAAGTGGGACAGTTTCAGCAGCAAATGGGGAATTGGGAAAAGGGGAAAGATGAGGGGCATAGGAGAACATTAATGAAAACAAAGGATATATAAAACACTCATATGAAAGCCTATTGTTTTGTAAGTCAAAATATCTTGCTTGACCAAGTATTGCTGCTCTTAGAAGCCATGAGTTATTAAGAAAATGTAAGTACCAGACATGGGATACTTTCATATGAGTTATTAGTGAGGGATGCTCCAGAGCTGCCTCCAAACAGCACAGGCTCTTGCTCTCTGTGGTGGTCTGAATGAAAAATGGCTGTCATTGGCTTGGGGACTGGAAAAATTGGTACCCAGTTGGTGGTACAACTTGGGGATGTTTAGGAGTTGTTACCTTGCTAGAGGAATTACATTACTGGGAGCAGTTTTAAAGAGTTTCACTTTTCTCCTCACTTGCAGTTCTCTATGTGTCCAGTTAGGCTTCTGTTGCTGTGATAAACACCGTGAACAAAAACAATGAGGAGAGGAAAGAATTCATTTGGCTTATAAATCATAGTCCATTATGAGGAGAATCCGAGGTGGAAACAGCTTGCTGATGGCTTAATCAACCTGTTTTTGTATAAAATTTGCAAACAACTGCCCAGTGGTGGCATCACCCACAGTAAGAGGAACCCTCCCACATCTATACTAATCAAGAAAATGGCCAAAAGATTTACCTACAAGGTCAATATGATAGAGGCGTTTCCTCAATTGTAGTTTCCTCTTCCCAAATTCTTCCCAGATGACTGCAACTTGTGTTAACAAAAACTAACCAGGACAGTTGACTTCAAGACAGTGGGAAAAGATGTCACCTCTCAGCTTCCTATTTCTTTTGCTTCTTCCTGCTATGCTTGTCTGCCATGATGAACTCTTCTTGCCCCTGTCACAGCAACAGAAAAGTAACCCACCATTCCTATTTTTTTTTTCCATTGTAACTAGTAGAAATCCTACTTCTAAAGATATCACATAGATTGTGAGTTGCAGAGAGCTCAAACTGGAACTCAGATGGAAGCTTCTTACTTGCTAGTTCACTTTCATATATACAACAGTGCTACAGAAGTTGCCGGGAAAGAGAAGGCATCAGCATCATTACATAGCTATAAACCAATACACAAAGCAAGAAGTGCCCACTGATTCAATAGTGGTATGACTGTTCGAAGCAATTTTTGCACCAGCCTGGTCCCACAGCCACATTAGCCCCAAATAACACACAGAGACTCTGTGTTAGATATAAAGCTGTTTGCCTGTTACTAGCATTTCTTATTGGCTAGCTCTGCCTTAAATATTAACCCATTTCTATCAATCTAAGTAATTTCATGTGTTCTTGTCTTACTGGGGAGAGAATCCATACCTTCTCAAGTCCCTACATCTTGAATTTCCTCCCGACTATTCCCCGAATTGTCCTTGTCTCCTACTCCTTCCTATCTTGCTTTCCTATTGGCCAACAGGTCTTTATTCATTAACCAATAAGAGAAACATATTTACAGAATGACATCTTCCATCACCTCTTCTTTTTGTCTAAATAAAAAGAAGGGTTTTTAACCTTAACATAGCAAAATATATAACAAAACAGTTATCAAATAAGAACCACAGCTAACAATGTTCAGTCCATTAACATTTAGCAAGATTTAAAGAAAATGTTCCATCATTTATACTATCTTTGTGAGTCTAAAGGCCTATAAGTAACTTATCTTTAGTCCTAACTAAGAAAAACTATAACCATAATTATCTGTCTTCAACTCTGTAATGTTTTATCATCAGCCTATAAGCCATATTGTCTCTGGCAGACTCTTCAGCAAAGCAGGAAACTTTAAACTGTCCACCTGCGTGGGCAGTTTGTCAGTCACTTTTCTCTGTGTCCTGCAGACTGCCTGGCAGACTCTCCCATGAAGCAGGAACGCTATAGCAATGTCCATCTTGTATCAGCAGTCACTTACCTGTGGGTCATGCATGTTCAGTTTTTACAGCATAAAGTCAAACAGCCCAGACAAGAGCAGTATCTTATCCAAATGTCTAGTCTTGCCATATTGGAAGTAAACTCCATAAAGAGTTTCTTCAATGTCCATCTTCCTTTCTGAAGCAGATGGTGTTGCCAGGGGAAGTTGTGCTTCACTGTTAAGAAAAACCCTAACCCATTTTAAATGCAATATTCTGTAGGTCTTTGAAAGGTTTCAAGAATGCCTATCCATCTCAAATATATCTCTGTAAATCTAGAAATCCTAACTAACATAGCTATGTTTTGACTATAAGAGGTAACTAAACTCTGTACTTAAATTTTTAAATGAGCTATGTAAACACAATACCTAAACAAGAGGAGAAATATACATATCATAAAATTGACCTTAAATTGTATCAATAAATGAAAATCCATTCCAAAACAAAGTATTCATGCCTATACCATAATCTCCCTTTTACCCTTAAAGAAATTGGTTGTAGTCATTAACCATTTATAACCAACCCCACATAAATGAATATAAAAATGTATAAACACTATTTGGGAATTTGGGTGTTGTTCTTTCCAAACTGCTTCCTGCTGGTAGGGGGTGCTATCTTGGGGATCCTAAAACAGCCCCAGAAATCCTGTCTGTAGTGGTCTGCAAGGCTGCCTTGTCCAAGCTGTTTTGAACGTTGAATCAACTGGGACACTGCTTCAGGGGCTCTTGCTTGTTCAAACCATGTTAATCTGGAAGGAATTTATAGCTTTTCATTTTCTGAAATATAAATTCTTTCTCCAGTAGCCTGTCCTTAGACTTAAATTTGGAAGTCAAAGCATTTTTAAAATATATAAATTAGATTAATTCAGCAGCATTTTTTAAACAATACAAGGACAACACAATAGCATAAAGTATCCAGATTCTCTGTGTATTTTCCATTTTTACGTGGCTTTTTTATTATTCTTTTTCTTTTACTTCTATTTTTTCATTTATTGAGACAGGGTTTCTCTGTGTAACTTTTATCTGTCATGGAATTAACTTGGTATACAACGTCCAATTTGAAATCACAGAGATCTGCTTGCCTCTGTCTCCCAAGTGCTGGAATTAAAGGCATGTGCCACCAATGCCCCAACTATTCTCTTTTAATTTTTTAAACCAGTTTATCCTGTTTCTCACACTGTAAACCTTTAGAGGTTTTTCTTAATCTGAATCTGTGTTTACTGTAAATCCTTATCTTTTTCTGGCCACAAGTCTTTTATCTGTTAAACAACATTGTTAAAATGAAAGCCACAGCTGTAATAGCTATGGTCTATCAAAGATGTTGGGGGTACGTTTACTGCCAAAACTGAGAGCTATGCTCACTGCCTTGGTCTTCACTGCAACCAGCAGCATGCTACAGGCTTGGAGATGTGGTCATTGCCAGCTCTCATACATACCATTAAGTTGTTAGCAGGGCTTCTTAAAAGCCTTGAGGTTTTTTGCCACTATGCTGAGTCAGGAAATTTCCCTTAAAGGAGCCAGGCAAATCTCTGCTTGTCTCTAGCAAAGCAGAGTCCAACCAAGAAAAATGCTGCTACCAAGAAGCCTTGCTTGTCTCTCTCTGTTCTTTTGTTTATAAACCCCCTTTTTAAACTTTTGTTAAATTTTAAGTGAAAGTTCTCATGCCCCATGTTGCAGGCACCATTCTGTTAAGAGCAGTTTTCCCACCAGTATTGTCCCATAGCCACATCAGCCCCAAACAACACACAGAGACTCTGTATTAGATATAAAGCTGTTGGCCGGTAATGAGTAAGGGTTTTTCCGCCTGCAGCTGCTGGTCTTGTCCCGCCACCACGCCAGCCCCAAATAATGCACAGAGACTCTGTATTTGATATAATCCTGTTGGCCCGGTTACTTGTTTCTTATCAGCTAGCTCTGCCTTAATTATTAACCCATTTCTGTGTATTTACACGTGGTATTACTGAGAGTGGAGGAATGGCGGTTCTGTTCTCTCCAGGCTCTCCATCCTGACTCCTCCTCTCCACTTCCTATTTCCTCCTTGTCTCCTAGTCCCTCCTATCTCCCTTTCCTATTGGCCAACAGTGCTTTATTATTAACCAGTATGAGAAACATACAGAATGACATCTCCCATCAGTTGGCCTGTTACTAGCATTTCTTACTGGCTAGCTCTGTATTAAATATTAACCCATTTCTATCAATCTAAGTAATTCCATGTGGTCTTATCTTACTGGAGAGAGAGTCCATACTTTCTCAAGTCTGTACATCTTGACTCTCCTCCCTACTATTCCCTGAATCATCCTTGTTTCCTAGTCCTGCCTATCTTGCTTTCCTGTTGGCCAGAGAATGACATCTTCCATCAGCCTAACTTATAGAAATAATCAACCAGTGTTTGAAATGTGCATTCAGATCACTAATGAAGAACTTTGGAAGACTTTAAGCAAGAATATCAAGATACTGAGCTAGCAAGGTAGGATATATGAAAAGATGAATGTGTTTAAAGAGTGGAATCTTAGAAAGACATAGGTAAAGACTTAAATAACAATTATCATGCACTGGCTACCAGCCCAATCCTAGAAATGCTACAAGTAAGAAACAGGATGCTTATATTTTCTTTTTCATATTAGTTTCAATATATGATACTATATCTAATGTTTCATTATTGGCTTTATTATTTATATTTATTTTTTTAATAATTTTCCTTCGTAAATACTGCGAGGAGGGATGAATTCTCTCTCTCTCTTTTTTTTTAGTTTTTATTTTTTGCTAAATATGGTTGTTTTCCTTCCCCAGCCCTATCTAAACATAAAATAAAACTACAGGACTGAAATTAACAACCCATTAAAATCAGGAATAAGTTATGAAAATCATAAAGCTTTTTTTAAAGTAATTAAGGGTAGTTAAATTATTTAAAGAATACAAAGTCCAAACAGCTGGGGGTGGGGGTGGGGGTTGGGGGAGGAGTCTCCAGAAAGGGTTCCCCGGGCAAAGCAGAGGCCCAGAGGGAAACCTCAGACATCAAAGTGCAGGCTAGAAATCTCACTTAGAAGGTAACACCATTTCTGCGAGTACTGGTAAGAGCAACAGCAGCGCTGCACACTGGGTTTGTGGAAGGAGACTGCCTGTAGAAAATGCAAATCTTTACATTAAAAGAGACAAGTGCTGAACTTAACTATGTTAACTATGATAGTAAGCCTACTCTGGGTATCAGATGGTTAAAAGCTGGTAAAAGGGAATGATCCTAAAAGAAAACAAAAACAGCATTGACCTTTGTCTCCCCAGCCCAGACCTCCTCATTCATTCTGTGCACTATAAAGAGTGAGGTGTCAGGTGTTTTATCATTATCAAATGCTGCATCAAAATAGATGATTTTTCCCCACGTTTTTTCCACTATAAAAGACATCTATGTTTACTTATGGACAAGCTTTAAAAAGATGTCATTTTGGTTTTCAACACATATAAACAGTTAGCAAAATCTCAAATAAAAATGCTGCTGTGGCTCAGAACTTGGCCTGCTATACTGCGTGCACAGCTCTTCAGATCTGTGCAGACAGAGGCACGTGGAGCTTTTCCTTCTGTGATACAGGCTGTCATGCATGGGATGCCCCTATGTTGCCGAAGGGCTGCCAGTGAGCAGGCGGTTGGGTGCCCTAGCACTAACAATGCAGGCAAGGTTAGCTGGCTTAGCATGGAATCCAACAGAAAGCTGAGCTGCGTGATGACCTCTTTCGAAAGGCTTCATGGGAATCTCTCCTTCTGCAGAGCACGAAATGAGCTTTTTAAAAATTCACGTTTTAAAAGAATTGATCATCCACAGGCTTCATGATAAACTGAGGCTGAGTTTTAATAGCTCTTTAGCTATCCAAGATTAATGCCTGATTATCCTGTATTTTCCTTACTCTAAGTCTGATTTTGTTTCTAGGGCCAAGAAGCTCAGGAAGGGTTCATAACCCCACCCTTAACTGTCTACTCAACATAGCGTGAGCAAACTAAAAAAGGAGAACGGACTCTCCATTGTCCTCTTTAAGTCAACTAAGTCAACTCAACATAATTCCACACAAGTTTTCAGCTGCTGCGAGAACTGTATTCTTTCCAATGTATGAGTATTTGTTCTACGGGAGGCTCTGCCCCACTCTTTGTTTAGTATTTGCTTAAATACAGGTCTTCTGACCCTTCTGTTCAAGTGTAGTTTTGTTTAGCTTTGAAGGAGACTGCATCATCAACCCAACTGAAGAGACGGCATTGAATTGGTCCAGCAGGTGTCTCGCCCTGCACTGTGGTCATGCTGGGCTCTAGGAAGTGAAGGGAAGTTTGACACTGGCACTGGAGTAACCTTTGTCACTCCCAATACGCTGCAGGCTGCTGTGGTCATCGATGTCACTGATGCTGGTGGTACTTATATTGTCCACTTCTCCATGGGAGAACTCTGTGCTTTCAACATCCACTTCAATCTCCTCTCGCTCTGAATCTGAGCGGTCTGAAGAGATAGTAGACCCAATGCTGTCCATCCGTATTCTCTCCATCTCCTGAGGACCCTGCAGCTGCTCCAGTCGCCGCTTTAAAAATCTCTGTTCTCGTTCCAAGTTCTCAAGCTGGTGCTGGCTCTTCCTTTTGGCTTCTTCAAGTTTCTTGATGTGTGCTTTGGCTTTGTTGAGCAAACCAAGCATCGTATGCCTGGTGCAGTCTGGGCCCAGTGGGATCAGAACTTTCAAGCATTCTAAACACAGGCGCAGGTGAGCTCGTCGGTTCTTTTCCAACTCATTTTGTGTGGATCTGTTGGCAGTGCTGGCGGTGCTGCTCCCACTGCTGAGTTTCTGAGTCCGGCTCAACCTCCGTGGGGGCTTAGAATGCTGTAGCCGGGGGCTCGGCATGGAGGGGAACGATGAGGTGTAGCCATGTTCACACTTTTTGTTTTCTTTCTGGATCTGCTCCAGGTAGCTGGCTGCCTCTAGCAGAATATGCACGTTCTGCAGAAAAGTGTTGATGTGCTTCTCCATCGAGTTCTCGCTGGTGTTGAAAATGTCCGAGAAGGGGCACCGGGGCTTGGCCCCTGCCGGCTCCTCGGGCTGCGCCGGGGGCTGGGGTGCGGCTGTACCCCGGGGCATGGCCGGGGGCGCGATGGGGACCAGCCCCGAGCGGAGGGGTGAATTCTTGAAGCAATACTTCAAAGTAGATTATCAGGAAATGGTTTATCAGATTATTTTTTAATTTAATTCAGCTAAATTATTGGTTTAATACATAGATGACATACATACTACTTAGTACCATAGGCTTGGGAGTCAGATAACCAAGGTAACAACAAAGCTTCCCAAGCCTAAAACCTTTAGCAAGCCATAAGACCTCTCTGTGCTTTGAAAGTAGGGAGGTAGTAATACTTATAGTGCTTACTCATTAAGATTAAATGAACTTGTGTATAAAGTTCTTATAAGTATGTACAAACATGTACTAGATGCCACACTAACACTAGTGATATGTCTTCCAACCTCATTTGCTCTTGGAACTAGAAAAATCTTCATTTACCATCAAAAATAATTTCTTTGGGCTGTTTTGCAGTCTATTCTGTATAGTCAACCCAATTCCCAGAGTACTTTAGGCATCCTTCTTCCAGATCCTCCAAAGTATGATTAGAAAATCCATGGATTTTCCATCAGTCAAGAAGATTTATGTTTTCTTTCCAAGAAAAGAAATTGGAAAGAACCAATAATAATTACTAGTGCTTCTTTTTACTGAGTTATTATGCAATCCCCTAAACCCCATATCTGATTGGTCAAGGATACCAGGCTTTTCCAAGTTTTGTACATTAACCTTGTACTGCTCTATGTATGCTCAAGTTAAAATTTTTATTATTTTTATTATAATAGCTATAGATTAGGCCTAACTATAAATGAGTGATACCTAAATCTTACATCAAAGAATACTGTGTGTTACCTGTAACACAGAGCTTTGCTGATCTTTGTAAGTAAGGGTCAAAATTATTTCTCCTCTCAAATTCTTAGGTGATTCTCTTTTGTCTGAAACCAGAAAAGCTAGTCATAAAAGTAAAATATTTAGGAATAAATTTAACCAAGGAAGGGAGAAATCAGTACTATGACAACAGTAAAGTGTGAATAAAAATAGAAGACAAATAAGTGGAAAGATATTGTGTGATCACAGACCAGGATGTTGAAAAGTCCATAATATTCAAGGCTATATAAAAATCTCTATAAAAATCAAACATTCTTTTTCAAAGAAAGAGAAAAATTCATTTAAAAATTAAATTAGAATTACACTGGATTTATAGAAGGTTTGAACCATCTCATGAATACTAGGAATCAAACTTGCATCCTCTGGAAGAACAACTAGTATTCTTAACTGCTGAGCCATTTCTCTAGCCCCAGACAAAATAATTGTTAGCAAGAAGAACAAAGCATAGGCATCATATATCATAATTTAAAAAAGTATTCCATAGCTGAGGTAATTAAGGCTGTCTTGTACATGTAGATAAATAGAAGAGGAAGGAGAGCCCATATATAAAGACAACCATATATGATCAACTAATCTTTGGCACAATTATGAATAAATCACACTAGGACCAGATAGTATTTTCAATAAATGGTGTTGCAATAACGGGATATATGAATGCGAACATGAACTCAAATTAGGTTAAGAACCTAAGGTAAGACCTCTTCTGTAAGCATTCTCATAATGTAGCATAAGGGGAAATCTCCTTGGTATTGTTTTTGGAAATGAGTTTTGGCTATTACCCCAAGGCATCAGCAACCAAAGTGAAGAATATTAAGTGGGACAACATTAGACTAAAAGGGTTCCACCTGAAGACACACTTTAAAAAGGGCTGGTTTATGTATTACATGGAAGTATTTGTAGAATATGTATCTTTTAAGTGATTGGTATACTAAGTACATAAATAACTTATACAATGCAGTACCAAAAATGTACAAAAATACCCACTCTCTCTCTATATGTGTGTGTGCATGTGATCCCCCCCACTTCCCCATTACCCCACCTCCCATCTGCTCCTCAGAGAGGGTAGGGCCTTTCCTACCACATCTACTAAGTCTGTCCCATCATGTCATTGAGGCAGGACCAAGTCCCCCCACCCCCCTGTGTCTAGACTGAAAAAGGTATTTCTCCATATAGGGTGGGTTCCACTAAGTCAGTGTTTACATTAGAGTTAGATCTTGGACCCACTGAAAGTTGCCTCATATATTGTCCCAGTCACACCATTGTCACCTATATTAAGGGATTCTAGTTTGGTTGTATGTAGATCCCCCATTTGTCAGACCTGAGTCAGTGATCTCTCACTAGCTGAGGCCAGCTAATTCTGTGGGTTTCTCCATTATGGTCTTGACTGCTGTGTTCATATTATTGTTCCTCCCTCACTTCGATTGTACTTTAGGAACTCAGCCCAATGGTTTGTGAGGATTACTGCATCTGTTTCCATCTATTTCTGAAAGAAATGTCTATGTCTCTGGGGTTATGAATTGTAGGCTGAGTATCTTTTGCTTTATGTCTGGTATCCACTCATGAGTGAGTACATACTATATTTGTAGTCTGGGTTAACTCACTCAGGATTTTTTTGTAATTTGTAGTCTGGGTTAACTCACTCAGGATTTGTTTTTCTAGTTCTGTCCAATTGTCTGCAAATTTTAGAATAGCATTGTTTCTTAACACTGAGTATCCATTGTATAAACATACTACATTTTCTTTATCCATTCTTTGGTTGAGGGGCATCTAGGCTATTATGAGTAATGTTGAGCAAATGTCCTTGTTTGTAGTGTGAGTGTGCCTCCTTTAGGTATATGCCCAAAAGTGGTATTTCAGGGTCTTGAGATAGGTTGACCCATAATTTTCTAAGAGCTCACCATACTGATTTTCACAGAGGCTGTACAATTTTGCACTCCCACCAGCAATGGATGTGTGTTCCCCTTACTCTACACCCTTTTCTGCTTAGGTTGCCATCAGTGCTTTTAATCTTAGCCATTCTGACTGGTGAAGGTAGTATCTCAGATTTGTTTTGATTTGCATTTCTCTGATGCCTAAGGATGTTGAGCATTTTCTTAAGTGTCTTTCCACCATTTGAGATTCTGTTTAGATCTGTACCACATTTTTAATTGAATTATTTGGTAGTTTGATGTAGAGTTTCTTGAATTATTTGTATATTTTGGAAGTCAGCCTTCTGTCAGATGTGGGGTTGGTGAAGATCTTTTCCCATTCTGTCCTGAGTCATTTTGTTTTGTTGACCGTGTTCTTTGCTTTACAGAACCTTCTCACTTTCAGAAGGTCACATGTATTAATTGTTGTTCTCAGTGTCTGTGCTACTGTTGCTCTGTTTAGGAAGTGGTCTCCTGTGCCTATGCATTCAAGGGTACCTCCCACTTTCTTTTCTATGAAGTTCAGTGTGAATGGATTTATATTGAGGTCTTTGATCCATTTGGACTTGAGTTTTGTGCATGGCAATAGATATGGATCTATTTGCATTTTTCTGCACATATTTCTTGTGATTAATGTGGCAAACAGACATATGTTGAGATAGTTCATATAATTATCAGGAAAATGCAAATGAGAAATTCAAGCAAATATCACTCGCTTCTGTCACAATGGCTATACTATAAAATAGCAGAAAAAGGCAGGAGATAATAAATGTTGACAAGGATATAGAGCAAAAGCCATCCTTCTATACTACAGTTGGGAGTATAAACTGATATAACCACTATGGAAATCACTATGGAAGTTCCTCAAAAAATTTATCAATGTGCGGGAGAGTCAGCATGTGCCATCACTATGGAAGAGGTAAAGATACTGGAAAGTTCTACTAGGAAATGTATCTGATGCCCTTACTGGAAGTATCAAAATAGATGAAAATACCAGAATGTGACAGAAATAAAGGTACAATATAAGTCTGGGCATCATGGTGCACACATTTAATCCTAGCACTCATGAGGGAGAGGCAATAATTATGGATGGAATCTTTTAGATAAATTTGTGAAAGATTTTCATTACATTACCTAGAGTTTATAAAATTCCCACTGGAAAACGAGGTATATTTCACAGAGAAAATGAGGTATATTTCACAGCGAAGTTATCTGAACTTCTCTTAAAGAATCTAAATATGGGAACTAGAAAGGTACTCTAATGGTCAAGTTTACCAGCTTCTCTTGCAGAAACCCAAGTTTGATTCCTAGCACAGACATGGCAGTTCACCATCATCTGTAACTCTAGGTTCCATGGGTACCATGCTCTCACATGGTACACATGCATGTAGGAGTTAGACTCTTCTAAACAATCTATTTTAAAGACCCTCTCAATGGAAGGAAGATAACTCAAAATATTTAAGTGGAGTTCAGGGGTATATGCCTTTAATCTCAGCACTCAGGAGACAGGAGGAGAGTGGATCTCTGTGAGTTCCAGGCCAGCCTGGTCTACATAGTGAGTCCTATAGCAGCCAGGGATATATAATAGAAACAATATAAGAATCAAGTAAAAAGTGAGGATGTGTATACATTATTTTACTATAGAAATAAAACAGAGAACACACTGTGGAATTATTTGAGTAAGGTTGAAAAGGACTGCAAACAGAAAGAAATACCTTCCATGATACCAAAACAGATTTGAGTGAGGAATAAGTAGATGTTCTAAAGAAAATGTATGAAGATAGAGATAAATGATAATATGAATGAATCATTAATACCCAGGGAGAAACTAAGAGAAGCAGTTGAAGAAGAGTCCAGATTTTGAGACTTCCATATCCTTCTGGGAACTATGATGTGGAAATACTGATGTTTCCAATAAGGCGATGTTGTTGGTAAGCTGCACACATAAATTCATCATATAACTGTTTAAACAGCCATCCTCTGAGTAAAAGCTATGAATTCTCCATTTCCTTCTAGAGGATTTATTTAGATAAAATGTGCTTATTAAGTTTCCTCCAAAGATGGTCTTATTATTACCCTGATCATCTTATTTAAGACAGGGTTTTATTTCATTCTTATTAAAATGTAGAAAGTCATTATTTTCTGAGGAAAAGGCTACATAATGTATTTTTGTTCAGCTAAGAAGTTAAGAACAATGGAATTAATCTCCTTGTATGTTACATCAGTTCTCACTAATAACAATAAAATAATAACAATAAATAAATAAGAATTTTTGCATTAGAAGATGTAGAAATGCAGTTTTTATATATCAGATTTTAGATAAAAAGGACTTTACTTAATGATACTATAAATTTTTCAAGCAAATAAAATTTAAGGCATCAGATTCCTAGAACTGGAGCTACATGCACTTGTGCTCTTTATTGCTGAGTGGTCTCTTAGGCCCCCAAATAGTTTTTATATCCTTATTCTATAAGTATTCTGTTTTTACCTTAAAATTTATTTTTTCTTTCATGTTTTCAAGACAGGGTTTCTCTGTTTAATGGCCATATGTTTCCTGGAACTAGCTCTGTAGATCAGGCTAGTCTCGAACTCACATAGATCCACTTGCCTCTGCCTCTGAGTACTGGGAGTAAAGGCATGTGCTACTACTACTATGCCTGCCACCTTTTACATGTTTGCTGGTGGTAATACATAAGTATACAACTGGCATTTATACAAAAATCATGATCATGGGTATCAATGTTGCCCATCTCTACATCTTGTACCACTGAAATCCCCTTAGATTCAATAAAGCATTTGGAGTTGTCATCTACTATTATTTCAAAACTGTCTTTTGGAACACTCCCTGACCATCTCTGAGGCTGCTTTATGATTATTCTTAATACATACAAGGATCAGCCCTCTGTTAGATGTAGGTTTGGTGAATATCTTTTCCCAGTCTGTGGGTTGGCATTTGGTCTTGTCAACTGTGTCCTTTGCCTTACAGAAGCTTCTTAGTTTGAGGAGGTCCCATTTATTAGTTGTCAATCTCAGTGTCTGTGCTAGTGGAGTTATGTTCAGGAATCAGTCTCCTGTACCAGTTTGTTCAAGTGTACCTCCCACTTTCTCTCCAAAGAGGTTCAGTGTGGCTGGATTTATGTTGAGGTATTTGATCCATTTGGACTTGAGTTTTGTGCATGGGGCTATCTTCAGTCTTCTACACACCATCATCCAGTTGTGCCAGCACCATTTGTTGAAGATGTTTTCTTCCTTCCATTGTATACTTTTAAGGGAAGTAAAAGAGATGACTCAGTGGGTAAAGCACCTGCTAAACATGTACAAGGACCCAAGTTTGGATCCCTAAAACCCACAAAGAAATTGGACAACGTGACAACATGTCTGTGACCCAAGAAGTGGAGTTTGGCCTATTGGTGATGAAACAGAGGTCCAGGTACAGTGAGACATCCTGTACCAAAAAATAAAAGTGGAAAGCCAGGTGAGGTTGTGCAAACCTTTAATACCAGTACTTGGGAGGCAGAGGCAGGAATGTCTGTCTCTGTGAGTTCAAGACCAGGTTTATATAATGAGTTCTGGGACAGCCATAGCTACATAGAAAGACCCTATCTCAAAAAAGAACTGAAGCAAATGCATGAATAAATAAATGAATATGGGGAATAATAAAGACACACAATTTTGACCTCAGGCCTGACTGTAGGAATTCATGGGCAGGCAAGGTATTCTAACATGTATGCACATATGTACTTGCTCACACAGGCACACATAATCACAATACTAGTAATCATCATAATAAGACATTTAAAAGAATTGCTAACTTGAAAAACACTGAACAAATAAAAAAAAACAATCTCATAGAATAAAAAACAATCTGGATTTTCACCTCAGAGTAAAATATGTTATGTATATGACTTTTGGCCTATAATGCAGAGATCCTGTTTGGGCCTTCCAGAAACCTAGACTTATGTTTAATTATTTTCCAACTCCAGCTGGGTTTCTATGGGAATCCTCTAAGTTGCCTAGGCAACATAAATATTTGCCCCTCCCCAAGAAACACTATTCAGCTGGCACTTAGTACAATGCTAGGGAGACAGTTTGTGGATTAGCAATACTAGGTTTCCCAGAGTGATGCTGTGTGGCTGAGATCTCTGTAGCATTGTTTGGGCTAACGACATGCCAGAAGCTGACTTGAGAGGGGGGTTCACTCTCCTTTTTCCTGGATGTGCCTTTTGGCACTCTATCTGTCTTATGAAATGAAGTCTGGCACATTGCCTCCCTCTGCTCATTCTGTTTATACCTCAAGTGCCAAGACAACTATGGGAAAGACAGGACTCAAAGTTAGATCCAAGAAGAGGTCCTTGGGTTGAGGATGGAAAATAAAACAAAGGGCTGTGGTCTTTTAAGGCATCTGTTTTCCTATTTCTTTGCCCACTTCTGATAAAATTTCTTAAATTTTAGCACCTTTGGTATGGGGGAGATTAGTTTTGAATGACTGCCATCACTTTTCAGATGAAAAAGAAGCCTACCCATGAACCCAATTACTCACATCTATCCTATTTATCAGCAGCAGTAAAGGAAGTTGGTGTTAAATTATTACACACCTACTATACATCCCATTCAGCTTGATCTGTTTGATGATACACATTTTAGATTTTAGATTTAGCCCAATGAAATACAGTATAGATGGCCAGCATTGAGAATCTAGAGGCAGAATAAGATCTGACTTCATGTTTTCATTTAGGTAATGCTTCATTACCTTATAGTAATACTATAATTTGGTTGGTTCTATAGATGCTGAAACTGAGATTTTATCTACACTATTACTGTGTTGAAGTTGATCTGGGTTTTACAATTAGTAGTGGGGGGGGGGGAGCTGGGCAGTTAGTTCAGCAGTTAAGAGGATTTGTTCTTGCAGAGGGCCTAAGCATGTTTCCTGGCACCCACAGGGCAGTTCATAACTGTTTGTAACTAGAATTCCAGAGAACTTGACACCCTTTTCTCGACTCTTCAGACTTTGCATCCATGTGGTTCACATAAATACATGCAGATAAAGCACATATACATATAAAATAAATAAATAAAGTAAATCAATTATTAAAATTATAAAAACAAATTTAGTAGTATGTGCTTTACAAAATATATATATATATGCCTCATCTAATTTTGTATATATATATATATATATATATATATATATATATATATATATATATGTGATTGTAATGATGGGAGCCATTCTAACTGGGCTACGATGGGATCTCAGTGTGTTTTTGATTTGCTTTCCCCTGATTCCAAAAGAAGCAGAATATTTTTCATCTATTGATTGACTATTGTCATGTCTTCATTTGAAAATTGCTGTGCCATTCAAGTCTCCATTTACTGATCTAGTTATTATATATATATATATATATATATATATATATATACATAATCTTTTTATCTTTTTTTTTCTTTTTGGTTTTTTGAGGAAGTTTTTCTCTGTGTAACATTCTTGGCTGTCCTGGAACTCACTATTACTCTGTAGACCAGGCTGACTTCAAACTCAGATATCCACCTGCCTCTGCCTCCCAAGTGCTGGGATTAAAGGTGTGTGTCACCACAGTCAGGCAACTATTTTCTTCTTAAAACACTTTGTTTTTGAGCTTGTCTAACAAATATTCATGTAGTAGGTATTTCATTTTTATGCATTTTTCTAGGCCACAATTATATTATTTAGCAAATAGTAAGTGTTCATTTTTCTTACATTTTTTAAAGGGAGTGAAGCATATTATCATCCATTTTCTCAAAGAATTTAGCCACAAGAGGAAAGAATATTTGCTTGACACCAAGAAGTAGAATTCAAAACAGAGAAAATTTTTGGTTTTGTTTTTTTAAAAAAATGCTTGCTGGACAGTGGTGGTGCAAGCCTTTAATCCCAGCACTAGGGAGGCAGAGACAGGCAGATCTCTGTGAGCTTGAGGCCAGCCAGGTCTACATAGTGAGTTGCAGGACAGCCAGGGCTGTTACACAGAAAAACCCTGTCTTGAAAAATAAATTGCTAGGATATATAGACTTAAAATTTATTGTTGTCAGGAAAGAAGCACCCTGGGAATAAGTGGAGATATAGAAGAGAAAGTCATAATTAATACAAGATATTTCTATATCAGATAAAAGACACAAGTAAATGACTTTATTATGCAGTGGGCAACATTATAGTGATTTAACACATTTTATTCATTTAGCCACAAAAATGTTCCCTAATTATAATACTATGCCTTATATGTAGGTGACTATGAAGAATTTGAATCACTCTCACGCTGTACAACCTCACCCATTCAAAAATCTCCCTTGTCAGGCTGGAGGGATAGCTCAGCTGTTGAAGGCTAGGCTCACAACCCAAACTCTCCCTTCTCTTTGCCTGGTTTTCTCTTCCAATCTTTTTTATTCTTCTAGAAACAGCCCTTCTAATAATAAAGAATCCAAACAATGAACTTTCTGGTTTCTAATTTTAGTTTGGCATTTCATTCCTTTCTGATTGTGAAGGATTTTGAGATGTCCTTGTTCCCATCAAGCCTAGTTTTTGTGATGGGATTCATTACTAAATGATGGCACATGGCTTCATTCTGTTACTACAGTAGCATTTGGTGAACTGAGATGTGTTTCTTGAATTGAATTCAAGAGTGCAATGCCTCCTGTTTTTTAATCAGGAGGAAAAAATGCTGCTATGGAGCCTTTCTTTAAAGAAAAAATTGCCAAAGAAAAATATTATTGTATAATTTTGAATGCATGTGTTCATTGTGTGTGATGCCATAGACATAATTTCTGGTTAACATATGACTTTATTTTTATGTGTAGGCTCACTGATAGCTTATAGGATATTTGTATTTTCCAATCTGTTGTTTTTGCTCTGAGCAAAAATTTACATAGCTAATGAGAATATTTTGACAACTCTGTTTATATTTCCAGGAACTTCAATTTAGTGTAAATTTTCTGCCAGAAATGATCCAATTTTAAGATACAAAATAGAATATGTAAGATTTATGAAGGACTGATGTAGGTAACCCAACATAACAAATATAGATTCTAATATATAAAACCATAGTTTAGAAATATCATGATTGTAACCTTTCATTTACAAAGACTGCAAATGATATTTACTAAAACTAAGTCCTGACAAGTGTTAGAAGGAACTCTAATTCTATGTTAAAAAGTAGCTCAATTTACTTTTGAAAGGAATGTTTCGGTTAATATTTAAAAATTTATTTAATACAATTTTCTCAACAGATCCATTTTTCTCAAAAGTTTTTTAATTTTTGATACTGTCAATATACATATGCCTAAATAGTAAATTTCCAACAGTTGACATGTTTTTATCATTTTTAATCTACTCATTGCATTTATACAATTTAATGTTTTATGTAATTTATACGTAAATTATACATGTACACAAATACATAATTGTTTTATTTAATTCTATTTTCAAACATTTCATTTTCAGGTCTTAGATTGGCGTTATGGATCATCGGGGAAGATTATATATTGCTCTTTTAAAATCCTGGAGTTCAGTTCTCAGTAGCATGTCAGGTGACTCACAACCGCCTTGAACCAAGGGATCTGATGTATTCCCTGGACTCTGCAGGCACAGTTACACTTGCACATGTGACATTCACTCACAGAGACACATAGACATACATAAAAATAATTAAAACTAAATCTCAATAGTTCCAGTCATATAAAGAAATGTATGTGGGCCAGTTATGGTAGTGAATTTCTTTGGTTCAGCTGTGTAAAGCAGAGGCAGGTAAATTTCTAGAGTTCCAGGCCAGCATGACATACATACTGAGTTCTGTTCCAGCCAGGACAACATGGTAAGACCTTGTCTGTCTAAAAAGTTAAAACTAAAAATAATTATTTAAATGAAAAAAAGAAAAGCACATTGAATTTTCCAGCTATCCTAGGGTGTATGTTTAAAAGCTACTTTATTATTTGCATATGTGTTTTATAAACTTTAATACATAAAAACCTGGAAGTTGCTTAGCATAAAGTGCTGGGCTGTTGTCATTTATTAAAATGTCTTTACCATGGGACCAGTGAAGTTTTGTGGCCTCTCAAAGGGGAAGGGACACAATCTGCATTCCCTTGAAGTGCTGTGTTTTAGCAGTTTCCTTTTGCAGGATTGAGGCTGGTTTGATAGGATTGATTATATTGACCACTTTATGGGTCGATTCCTGAGCAGTTGAGGAGTTGATCTGATTTGATCTTCTGAATGGCCAAAAAGACCAGATGGCTTGATTGGAACAATGACTAAAGCTAGCAATTCAACCATGAAAACAGTTGGATCAATAGCAATATGTTAACACCATCCAACTTTTCAAACAGCTAAATGTAGAACCTTCAAACACTGTTTTTTTTTCCCTCCTAATTCAACTGGCTTTCTGAGTCCTGATAGCTAGTTCAGAATTAATATTGTAGCAGACAACTTTAATTGGGGATATGTTCAAATTTTCTAGAATGCAAAACAACACTCTAAAGGGTGATCTATTAAAGCAGTCAGAAAGAAAAATAACAAATTATTAGTGCTGTTGAGAAACTTTGAAAACATGCCAAGCTGCAGTGATGATGGAGAATGATGTGAAAATCTATAATGAATTTATAGAACAAATATTGTGATCCATAAGCTGTCACACAAGAGCAATTTTCAAAGGGGGTCCTTGGAAAATGATAACAGGTACTTGCTCTTTTATACATAAGAGAGATTCTTACCAACTTCAAATTTTAGTTTATGAAACTCATAATATTAACAGCCACGAAAGAAAAGCCAGTATTATAGACCAAAGAATCACATTGTGTGTGTATGTGTGTGTGTGTGTGTGTGTGTGTGTGTGTGTGTGTGCGTGCGTGTGTGCGTGCATGTATGTGTGTGTGTACACCTACAAATGATTATGTATATGCCTGGTTTTACAACTTTTAGCTGAACTGATGACTTTGGTGTTCTGTACAAAGAAGATGAAATAAATGGTAGTCAGAACAAATAGCATTGTTGTTGGTTATATTTCTCAAAGAAGAAAATAGTAGGCACATGGAATCCTCAAACTTTGAGATGGCACATTTTTCTAAGCATTGATCTCCTTTTGAATTTTTTTTTCTTTTCTAATGGAGGGATACTTACGAGTCCCATGTCCTTCATGCTGTATTTTTCTTTCTCTAGGAAGGTCCTAGAGAGCTACCAGTTTTCAGTCTATGTTGTTATACTATAGAAATAGGTTCTAACACCAGTTAAAGAATGCCTCAGGAACAGGATAGATGAATTTACCAGTGAGCATGAAGGCAAGAGGGTAAAATGTAAAAGTTACCTTCTTCCACATGCTTTTGTCCTTTTATGTGAGCCATGAGACTGTATGACCCAGATTTAGGGTAGGCCTTTTAACATTAAGTAATTCACTTGGAAGGCAGAGGCAAATGGATCTTTGTAAGTTCGAGGCCAGCCTGATCTACAGAGCTAGGTCCAGGACAGCTAGGACTACACAAAGAACACATGTCTTGAAAAATCAGATAAACAATCTTAGTAAGAGAAATTCTCCATGTGCATCCAGCTTCTTGGGTTTTAGTTAATTCTAGATATAGCCAAGGTGACTACAAAGATCAGCCACCACAAAGACACCTCTTTCAAACTTGACACACAGTCATATCATCTTATTTCATGCTAATTTCCAAATGAAAACAATAATGGAGTCATAATTATACCTAATGAATTATAACTATTCATCGTACAACATGAATGTATTATATATTTTAGAACAGGTGACAATGTCCCTTGAGGGATATTCTTTTAGTATTTCATAGTTCAAACACGACAACCACTGATGGTATCTCAATTGATGTAATATTATGTGATAAAGGCAAAGAGGAATGAATACACAAATACCTGTTCTCTCTCTCTCTCTCTCTCTCTCTCTCTCTCTCTAGCGCTAAACAGTATGTTAGAATTAGTATATACCATTGTTAACACTATACTCATGGTCACCGAGAGCCATTGAGAGAATAATCTTCAAAATATACTTGTAATAAAAATGTGTTTATATGAGAAAATTCAAGAAAGGTTGTAGTATGCTGAAAGAATAATGGAGATTGCTAGCACCTTTAGATTGGTAGCTATAAAATGTATCTAAGCAAGTAATACTTAAATTGAGACCTGAAGGTAGAGTTGGTGTTTTCCAGCTAATAAGTATGAAGAGGAGAGATGCCCCATGATGTGCTTAAAAAGAAGAAACTCAAGCTCTGCATAGCGATGCACACCTCTAATCCCTGTAAGGAGTAAGCTTTTTCCTCCCGCTGCTGGTTTGGTCCTGCCGCCGCGCCGGCCCCAATTAACACACACTCTGTATTTGATATGATGCTGTTGGCCAGGTATTAGTTTCTTATCGGCTAGCTCTGTCTTAATTATTAACCCATTTCTGTTGATCCATGTATTTCCTCGTGGTCTCCTTACCGGGGAGTGGGGCAGGTGTCTGGTCTACCCGGTCTCTCCATCCTGACTCCTCCTTCCTACTTCCCCTTTCCTCCTTGTCTCCTAGTCCCTCCTATCTTTCTTTCCTATTGGCCAACAGTGCTTTATTCAGTAACCAGTATGAGAAACATATATACATAATGACATCTCACATTAAATCCCAGCACTTGGGAGCAGAGGCAGGTGGACTTCTGTGAGTTTGAAGCTAGCCTGGTCTACATAGTAAGTTTCAGGACAGCTAGGGTTACATAGTGAGATCCTCTCTCAATGAAGAAATAAACAAATACATAAGATAAAAGGAACAGACTCATGTAATAGCTGAAAGGCAGTATTGAAAATATGAAAGTAACGTGTGATAATCCAAAAGAGGCAAAATGCTGCCAAGCTAGGCTGGGAGCATTATATTTTTATAGAAATCTGTACTTTGATTGGATGATATAAGCAGTAGAAATGTATTGTCCCACAGTTCTGGAGGCAAGAATTTCCAACCCCAATTTGTTAGCAAAATTGGTTCCTTCTTAGGGCTGTATTCTAGCTTGTTGTCTATTGTTATGATAAACACTATGCTCAAAAACAACTTTCTGTCCTGATCACAGTGGATGGCTGAAGTAAGTAAGGAACTCAAGACAGGAACATGGAGGCAAGACCCAAAGCAGAGACTGTGGAGTCATGATGCTTTTTGACTTGCTCTCCATGGCTTGCTCAACCTGTTTTCTTACTGCATTCATGACCACCTGTTCTGGTTGGCACAATTCATAGAGGGCTGAGCCCTCCCACATCAATCATTAATGAAGAAAATGCTCCACAAATTTGCTGATAGGTTCCTCTTCCCAGATGACTCTAGCTGTGTCAAGTTAACAGTTATTAAACTAGTAGAGGCTAAGAAAATGATCTGATAAGAGCAGTCAACTGCTCTATGGTTGTTTGTATTGTCTTCTCACTATACATGTTTTACTGACTCTCTCTGTGACTCTGTCTCTGTCTCTGCCTCTCTCTCTCCATCTCTGTGTGTATATATACATATATCTGTTTTTTCAGACAAGGTTTCTCTGTGTAAAAGTCCTGGGTCTCCTGGAAATTACTCTGTAGACCAGGCTGGCCTCGAGCTTTCAGAGATCCACCTGTCTCTGCCTCTCAAGTGCTGGGATTAAAGGCTTGTACCTTCATTGTCCAGTAGTGCTTCTCTCTTTTTTTTTAAATGAAGACATCAATCATATTTCATCAGAGATCACCCTAATTACCTTACTTGATTTGTGAAAAGGCCCAATCTTCAAAAAAGGTCACATCTGCAGTTACCATGATTTAGAATTGGGTATAATGACTTTGAGGAGAATACCTAGCAGTCCATAGCACATGTTCCTAGCAGATGTGTTAAGTACTTTCGAGTCTTTCCCAAGTGCCTGGAGAATTTTAAATTTATTAAATATTGTTTTATGTAAAGTCTGTTGTAGATGCTTTATTATTTTACTAGGCTATAACAAATTTTAAATGTAATTTGATGACACACATTACAAAATCATTAACTTACAGTTCTAGAAGTCAGGAATTCAAAATCAGATTTACTTGGATAAAATCAAGTAGAGAATCTAGACAACATTTCCATCCCTTGACTGATGGTTCCTTCCCCCATTTTTAGAGTTAGCAGCACTGCAGTCATCATCTCACCTCTCTAATCTCAGTGACATCTTCCATCTTTCCCCTAATAAAGATCCTCTGCTTTCTTGGTACATACTGGATAGGCCCAAAATAAATCAATTATCTCAAGATCCTTAATTTTTCACTTCTATAAAATTCTTTGCAAAGTAGCAAAATGTGGTAGTAGATGTCTATGATTTTGAGAACTGGACGTAGGCATCCTATGTGTGGAGGAGGGGGGTGGGTGTTTGTGTGCACATAAAGGGAAGGGGATATTAAGTAGGCTACCACAGTAGTCAAGACAGAAGGCAAAAAGTCAGTGAGAATGGTCATATATCAATTGAAACAGGAGATAACTTCTACTGGGGCATCAGTGAAGATAGATAAAAATTTTCCAATTGGATAATTGTTGCTGATAAAATTAATAGGCAATGAAAATGAATAATACTAATGCTAGTACCTAGTGTTGGATGGGGTGAAAGTAATAGATTCCATATATTTCAATTCAAATCTAGCATGACTTTTGGCTATTCTGAAACTTGTCTTTTTATATGGACCCTAAAACATTATATTTTAAAATATATACCCATATATATCTAAAAAGTAGCTGTTCCTGCATCCAGAAAGAAGTTTCATTTCAATGTTTATTTTGGTACAGGTAAAAATTTTGGTTTTAAATTTTTGGATGCATTGTATAAAACGATTTGATCATAATTTGAATCCTTATGAATAAATCATTTGAAATGGCCTACTGAATTTGCTATTTATTTCATTAAGTTTGAAAATGAAAGCAAAAGGAAGTTAAAGGGTTGGAAAATAAACTGAATTAGCAAATGAAAACTAGTTGAGTGTGTTTAAAATGAATCAAATGACACTTCAAATATTAAAAAGAATATTTTTGAGCATATGACTGAACCTAGAAAACATTTTGAATAGCATTGTAGGATGGAAGGCTGTATTTTAGTTGAAGATAGAAGTAAAAATGGAGAAAACAAGCAGGGATGAACCGCTGGAAATGTTACTTTGACTATTTCTTATAGCAGGGAGCTCTGGGGGGAATATTTCACAATGAGAAACAAGGGAACATAAACATATACAGACATTCCAGGACTGAACATTCTACACATTATAGACTCATCCTCATGCAAACATGGGCAAATAAAAACTGAGCATCTTGGCTGATTGGTGGTGGTGTACACCTTTAATCCAAGCACGCAGGAGGCAGAAGGCAGATTGATCTCTGTGAGTTCAAGGGGAGCCTTATCTACAAAGTGAGTTCCTGGACAGGCTTCAAAGCTACAGAGAAACCCTGTCTAGAAAACAAAACAAAACAAACAAACAATCAAAAAACCCAACCAACTAAATAAACAAACAAAAAACCACCACCAACAACAAAATCTGAGTGTCTTATTAGGTTTGGCAAGTCTATATGAACACATCTTAGGATCACATTAAATTA
Organism: Phodopus roborovskii; assembly: GCF_943737965.1. NCBI lineage: Eukaryota > Metazoa > Chordata > Mammalia > Rodentia > Cricetidae > Phodopus > Phodopus roborovskii. Next base: position 2,753,607 of record NW_026125680.1, read on the forward strand.
AAATTGCCTTCAGCTAAAACAAACATAAGCAAGATGATGGAATATAAATTTTATAAGTTTTTAGTACATTTTTAGTACATATAAGAATCAAGTGTTTTCTTGGGGGGGCATTGTAAGACAGGGTTTCTTCTCTGTAGCTTTGGAGGCTGTCCTAGAACTCGCTCAATAGACCAGTGCTGGCCTCAAACTCACAGAGATCCACCTCTCTGTGCCTCCCGAGTGCTGGCATTAAAGGCATGCAACACCACTGCCGGTCAAGAATTGAATGTTTTGGTCTAACCTTTGAGAAACAAATCTTCACTGTTAGACCAACAAAAGTTAAGGGATCCATGTGAGAAAATACACTTAGGAAGAAAAGAGAAGTAAGGAAAGATGTATTGAAGAAAGTCAGGAAGAAATTTTATATGAGTTTTGTTACTCACCCAATAAACCCAATGAGTATACAACATAGACACAACTTCTGGAGTACATTAAGCATCCAATATTAGTGCACAGTCCTTTCCTAGTGTTCCCTAGTCTAGATGCCATAAAGTCAGACTTCTAAATAGATCCCATGACAGGCTGGTTTCTGTAACATGAGTATTCAAGTTTACCACAGTACATTAGACCAATCAATGATCACAGGCCACAGGCTGGAAACTAAAAACCTGAAGTACTAGGCCTAAATCCATATGTAATGGTTTGTTTTTGTCAACTTGACATACACTAGTTCCATATGGGAAGAACCTCAGTTGAGGATTGCTTCCACCAAATTGCCCTGTGGGCATGTCTGTGGAAGGAATGTTTCCTTCATTGTATAAGGAAGCAAGCTGAGCAAGGCATGCCAGAAATTAGATATGTATGAAAATGTTCACTGAAATAAATAAAGAAATAGCATTATGAAGACTATACTACTTTGCATCAATGGATGTATCACCAAAAGGAAAGACCTTAAAGAATAGCACTGAATATTATGGAACAAATATATTGAACAGATATATACAGGACAGTCCATACAACTGTAGTGGAACATGCCTTTCTAGTCATATATGGAACATTCATGATGATATATCGTATTTTGGACCAGATGAAAATATTAACACATTTAATAAGGCTGAATTAACATCAACTATGGAGTAAAAATAATGATAGGGAAAAATTGAAATTTTACAAGCTTTTGAACAGGAAAGTACATATTCCTGACTTGCAAATGGATCATAGAAGCAATAAAAGAAAGGAAATGAGCTTGAGATAAAATGTAAATGGAAGCCCAGTGTGGTGTTTACATGCTTTAATTTCAGCACTTGAGGGGCAGAGGCAGGCAGACCTCTGTGAGTTCAAGGCCAGCTTGATTTACTTAGTGAGTTCCAAGCTAGTCAAAATGCATCGTGATACTCTGTCTCAAAGAAGGGACTTGGGAGGGAGGGAGGATGTGAGAGAGGGAGAGAGAATGGGCGAGAAAGGGGAAGAGGGAGGGAGGAGGAAATAAATACATTTCTAACTTGCCTCAGGATTCTATCTGAAAGATTAACTGATGCAGCCTTGCAACCTGAGATCTTTTCTGTGAGCCAGAATAACCCTGTTTACTCTCTAAATTACCAATTCAATGATATTATTACTAGCAACAGAAAACATTTGAAAAGGCCACATTAACTTCCTGACATTAAATACTGACAAATGTTTGAAAACATTTAAAAGTCTTTCATAATAATTTAAACAACTTAAGTGTAGAAAGCACCTGTTTGAATAAAGGCCATATGTGGGTATGGAAAAGTCAGAGCTCTCATCACAATCAAAACAGAAGGCTGAAAGTTCTCTCACAGATTAGGAGGAAAACATGATCAACACCTGTCCCTAGTACTTGGTGTAGGGCCGGAAGTCCTAGCCAGAATGGTAAGGCAAGAAAAAATTGCATCCAAAAATGTTTTAAAGGAGTAAATTTGTATCAGTTTACTTGTAGCATAGGTATAAGAAACCCCAAAGATTCCATTGAAACTATTGTTAGAATTGAAAAACAATGGTATAGTTTACAAGTTTACAAAATCTACCCTGTGGGGTGGCACAGGTCTTTAATCCCACAGGCAGAGTCAGGCAGATTTTGAAGTCAGCCTGGGTCTACAAGTGAGTTACACGACCTAGGGCTACATGAGAAAAAAATTCAAAACAGAAAAGCATGTTGTGTGTTGTGTTTATGAAGACCGTCCCATTTCTCAGAGCAAAATTAACTGAACCCAAACCTCTTAACACTGTGAACTATAATATATTCATAAAACAAACCAAAGAAATGGAAAGACCTGTTCACATGTAGAAAAAGTTTCTATTGTCTAATGTGTTACTTGTACTTAAAGTAAAATACAAATGCAAAGTAAACTTTCTCAAAATTTCACTGACATTTTCAACAGAAATAGAAAATTAACAATCATTAAAACTGTATAGAATTATCAATGACTTCAAGTAGCCACCATTATATTGAATAAGGAGAACAAAACTGGACACATCATATTACATAACTTCTAAATATATCACAATGCCATAGAAATCAAAATGAAGCCAGGCTCATTACCTCATACTTAAATAAGAATAACAATTAAATTTTCTATTAGAGTATGGCTTCAGTAAGGATCTTTTTTATTCTGTTAAAGGTTTTGACACTATAATTGTATCAGGACATAGCAGAGGGTGCCTACACATTTTCTTTGGTTTTTATCTTTTGTAATTTCAAGAAAACTCTGTTACCACTGATAGCAATCTCTTGCCCCTGAGTAGAAATGTCAGTTTTTGGTATATGGGGGGGGGCGTAGAGGGGATTAGCTCTCAACCATCTGAAATATGACCCATCTGTGGTTAATTTAAGCTGTAATACATTCTTCCTTTCTCTTTCTGAATTTACTATGGTTTAAGCAAATGGGATGGAAGTGAAGTGAGATGCGTAATATATGAAATATGAATAGTTCGGAAGGTGATTATAATTTGTATAATGGCAGCTAACAGTGATAGAGCATTTATTGTGTCCCGGGCTTTGTGCTCAGTATTTGACCTGCATAATTACTTACTCATCACAACAGTGATTAGACAGGTACTGGTATTATTATCTTCCAGCTATATCAAATGTATTGAGGTGCTCGTAGTGGTTAAATAGCTTGTCAAAGGTTACAGTTCTAGCAGAGGTACAAGTGAGCATTTCATCCCAGACCTGTGTAACTCTAGCCTGAGTGTCAAGCATCAAACTACTTCATATGATATGCAATTGCTTTGTTCAAATGAGACTATAAATTTGGCATTGCTTTAAAAACCTAGAAGAGCTATCAAAATGGAAGGGCTTAATATGACCCAAGTGGTTAGCTGAGCCTATCACTATTTATCCAGATGCTTGGCAGCAAGTAGACAAAGCCTAAGGCCATAATGGACCTTTGCCAAGTGGCAAAGGCTTAAATGTAATATAAACTAATTGGTGATGTGTCATTATTTCCAGAGCGGTAGGCAAAGCTTCTCAGTGCAGCTTCCAAACAGCATGCCCTTCACTTTTAAGTAACTGCACCTGTTCTGTACCCCAGAGAGATTATATAACTCCAGGACAATTGTGATTATTCTCCAGAATTTAGTTTGTTGGACAAACATTCATTGAATATTGCATTGTGTGATATGCATATATATTGGCCATTTGTGCATTCAAATTGTTCTGAAAATCTTTGGGGTTTCAAAAGCTGGCAAATACAGTGCTGCAAAATATCCTCTATGGCCTAAAGAAAACATGTCCTTGGGCTATTCATCCAATTTCCTCTGTCCTACCACAGTTCAACAGTTTTGAGATATTCATCATACCTTAGTGATATTCTGCACCAATTTGCCATACTCTGAGTAAGCAAAGAGAACAACAACAACAAAAATGGAATGATGTGCTGGATAGTTTGGGCCAACTTGATACAGACTAGAGTTATCTGGGGGAAACGAACTAAAGAATTGCCTCCACCAGACTGGCCCGTGGTCATATCTGTGTGGCATTTTCTTGATTGTGGTTGATGGAGGCAGGCCCAGCCCACTGTGGGTGCTGCCATTCCAGGGCAGGTAGTGCTAGGAATATGAGAAAGCAGAACAAGCCATGTTGAGCAAACCAGTAAGCAGTATTCCTCCATGGTCTCTGCTTAAGTTCTTGCCTTTAAGTTCTTGCCTTGAGTTCCTACCTTGACTCTCCATGATAGACTGTAAGCTTAGGATGAAATGAATCCCTTCCTCCCCAGATTGCTTTTGGTCATGATAATTTAGGAGCAAATGAGGACAACTGAAATTTATGGTTTGGACATAAGAGCTCCAGCCTAAATGTATTATTGATTTGAGGGATTCAAGAAGCTAGGAAAGAACCCAGTGTGGTGGCACACACCTTTAATCCATTTATTAGGGAGCCAGAGGCAGGAGAGTCTCTGTGAGTTCTATGACAGCCAGAGCTACTCAGTGAGACCCTGTATCAAACAAGCCAAGCTAAGTGCTAGGGATTTAATCAGAGTGAAGGGTTTAATCCTATCACCCTAATATAAATCTTTATAGAGGATCCTCCTTGGCTATCAATAATAAACTAAGTCGTTTTCCTGGAACTGTTCATTGTATTTCAAACTCCCATGCATATATGAGGGCATATAGTGCTTAGCATACAGTTTTGTATGGTTTTAATTAAAGCAATTCATGACTTTAACCACCTTTCTATCTTGAAGGAATTGTATGTGTACGTGTGTGTGCGCGCGCGCACACACACACACACACACACACACACACACACACACGATCTAGCTGTGCTCATTAAACAGAGCTTTAAAATCTCATGTGGAAGTTGTAAATGTATCTATCATATAGCATAGAATTAACATCTCTGTTTTCTCAAATGTAAAAAAGGTTTTTAGCAAAAGAGTAATTTCCAGGTTTACAACCAAGAGAGTACTAGAAAATTAGGGCAAGTTTCTTAATGTAATCTCTCTCTCTCTGTCTCTCTCCCCTCTCTCTCTCTCACACACACCCCTATTTTATGTGTTGAGCATTTTGCCTGCATGGTATGTCTGTGTACCACATGCATGCAGTACCAGCAAAGGTCAAAAGAGAGCATCAGATCTGGGACTTGAGTTTTAGACAATGATGAACTGCCATGTGGGTGCTAAAAATTGTGCTTCAGCTGGGCAGCGGTGATGCATACCTTTAATCAGTCAGGATGCAGAGGCAAGCGGATCTCTGAGTTCAAGGCCAGCCTGATGTACAATGCAAGTTCCAGGACAGCCCCCAAACCTACAGAGAACCCCTGTCCCCAAAAAAAAACAAAAAACAAAACAAACCAGAATTTGAACCCCACCTCCTGGTCTAGGCCATCTTTTCAACATCCAATTTATTTTTTGATGTTGTTCTTTTAGACCCTAGACCCAGAATAAAAAATATATTGGCAAGAAATGTTATATTTCATTGTTTGAAAAAAATTTCAAGTGGTTGAAATGCAAAGAGAAATATGGTAAGGTGGCAATGTTTAGTTAGAAATGGAAAAAAAATCCAAAAGATTCTAAACCAACATGCCATTTTTATGTGCCTGATAGGAGATACAATGTCCTAGAAGTCAGGCTGCATTTAACAAAGTATATGCTCCAAAAGAGAGCTTAAAACTTGGTTAACCCAGCTCATTTAAGCATCTGGTCTAAAGGTCACATGGGGTGGGTGCAACAAATTATAACCCAATCAGGTTGGATGATCAGTAACTCAGGGCAAGTAGGCTATTAAGGCCTTAGGGTGAGGAGTCCACACAGGTGTAGTGAGTGACATTAGCATGCATTAGCATGTTTGCAACTGTTCTTTGTGTGTGTGTGTGTGTGTGTGTGTGTGTGTGTACGTCACTGTCATATGCAGGTGTATAGGCTTTACAAAGGAAAGGACCAGGACAATAAGGCACTTGCTACAACACCCATGTTAATGGGAAGATGAACTATGTGATTTTATATTCCTACTCAGTTTTAATGATTTTTCAACTTTCACATTCACTTGAAATGTTTCTTTTGTTAACATCTGATCCATTTTTATATTAAGGTATTGTATGACACAATCCATGGGGAGCATGAGCAGACATCTACTCACTCTAGGTAGGGAACTAATGGATGACAGATGAAAGTAAGATTATCACCAAGGTCAAAGTTAGTAAACCAATGCATTTTGGGTTATTTACAGGGAAAAAGGAGGAGGGGTTAATTACAGGAGCAGAAACCACTCAAAGGCAGCTGTAAGCCCATTCCAGCCTAGGTGACTCATTACACCTGGAATCCTGGAGCGTATTACACAACTCAAAAGGTTGGAGAGTGCAGTTTCCAGATAGTTCAGTTGGTCTGAGCTTTTGCTAGACAGCACATCTGGTCTCTGACGTTTTGAGATAGCTCAGCTTGATTGAATCTTGTAGGCAGCTCAGCTAGTATGAGACTGTCTCTCTGCAGTACTTCCTGCTTACGTATATTTGGGAAGGTGGGTTCAGTGTATCTAGTCAGTTTCTGGAGCTCCTCAAGCCTTTGCATTTTTTCTGGTGTGTAATGAGCCAGAGGAATTGTTTCACATCGTTTTAGTAACCCTCTGTTTTTAAGGCATTTCCCTCCTAGATGGAGGTTGATTTGGTAGGGACAACCAAACTTTACAGCAGTAGCATGAGGACTTAAAGAAAACTTAGTATTACAAAACATTGAACAGAGTGTCTGGCCTGTGAATTTCTCAGCAATTGTTGCTATTATTTCCTTTGAAACAGTATCTTTCTATGTAGCTCAGATTTAACAAAAACTGAGTAGTAGCTCTAGTGACCTTAAAGATAAGACCCTCTTGCCACAATCTACTAGAATTGCAAGCATGAATTATCACATACAATAAAGCAAATGGTAACTATTATGAAATTTCTTGAAACGTATGTCCACTCTGTATGTGAAAAGTATTCAGATTCCTATTCCCCTATGACTGCAAGCTGAGACTGTTCCCCTACAGAGATCTGCTATCAAGGTTAGCTAACCCACATCAGTAGCTAGTTCATATCTACCAGAATTCACGGCCCTCCTGATCCTAGCTTTACTTTACATATCTATTGTTTGTTCACTCTGCATCACCCCAATTATGTCAATCCTAAAGCTGTGTAGATTGTAGATAACCATTTTCCTAAATTTAATTTTAAAACTATAATATGAGCTCAGCCTTTCTAATATACAGAAGTACAAATACTTTTTAAGTGGGTTTTCTTTGTTAAAAGATTTATTTATTTATACACAGGAGTACTCTATTTGTGTGTATGCCTGCATGACAGAAGAGGGCATCAGATCCCATTAGAGATAACTGTGAGCCCCTGGAATTACTTTTTAAGCAAACAGAAAAGTTATCAGATACTGGGAACCGGAGTTTTGGATGCTTGTGAGCCACTGCGTCGTTGCTGGGGAATCAAACCTGGGTCTAACTTTCTTTCTTTTTCTTCCTTTCTTTCTTCCTTTTTTCTTTGTCTTTGCCTTTGTTTTCCAACACAGAGTTTCTCTGTGTAGCCCTGGCTGTCCTGGAACTCGCTCTGTAGACCAGGTTGGTCTTGAACTCACAGACATCTTCCTGTCCCTGTCTCTCAAGTACTGAGATTAAAGGTGTGCGCCACTACTGCCCTGCTCCTTAATGTTTCTTAGTAGAAAAGTTGTTTCATTTATTGTAAATTTTAAATCATGCATGCATTTTTTAAACTGATGAAATATCTCATGGTGCTAAATTGTTAAAGGAACAAACATTTCAATTTTCTTTATAACTTTTTGACAAGACCTCGATAATCGCTTTTCTTTTGTTCAAAATTTAAATTGTGACTACATAAAATTGCACAGAATTTACAGTTGTTTAGTATAATATTCTCCCTTATAATGAGATTTATTAGCATAAATCTCTGAGTCATTCAGGGTATAGTACTAAATCACTTTTATGAAATAAACTCAACTAATTGAATTTAAATTAGATGCTATAAAACACGAACCATTGTATATGATTACTTTCAAGTTTTATTATTTAAAATTCATAGTAATTATGACTTGGGATTCATATCACTGACTTAAAATATTTTATAAGATGTCAGAACATAATAGCAGGTAATGGAATAGAATGGGATTTAAGTGTATGGGCTGTTGAAATCAAGCAGTTTAGTTTGAGTTTTGATTCCCATAGTAGGGAACCCCTTTTACAAATTAATCACTGTGACTTACCTACTCCTCAGTGTTCTCAGCTTAATAATAGGAAAACAGTAACTACATCATAGTATTGTCAAGGAATGATAAATCACTTAAAGGGACTCATAAATTGTAGACAGAAATTTCTGTCCTGCCCCACCCTGAAGCCATTGAGGCCCAAATAAACATACAGAGGCTTATATTAATTATGAACTATTTGGCCTATTTCTTAGTCTTATTACTAACCAGCTCTTGCAACTTAAATTAACACACAATTCTTATCTATGTTTAACCACATGGCTTGGCACCTCTTCTCAGTGAGGCATTCTCATCTTGCTTCCTTGGCATCTAGTGACTCTGTCTTTGCCTTCCTCTTCCCAGAATTCTCCTAGTCTGCTAGCATCACTCATACTTCCTCCCTCGCTACTGGCCAATCAGCATTTTATTAAACCAATATGAGTGACAAATCTTTACAGTGTACAAGAGCATATCCCACTTCATTAAATAGCATTATAACACATAGATAACTTACTGATTAATTCTTTGATAATTTCATACTTTGTGTTTGGATCATATTTGCCCTCTTCCCCTCATGATATGTACCCATTTGTTGACTAATGGATAAGATAGTAAAGAATTTATCTTTTCCTCCATTCCTTTACCTTTGGAGATTAATTATATTTTGGACATTACAAGTTGTAGTCTTATTTGCATAGGAAGGGAGGGAGTAGAGAATAATCTTATAAGGGGGAGGGTGACTGGGAAAATATGGGTGGAGTAAGACTGGCCTTCTACAGCAAAGTAAAAGAGAGTCCATTATGAGAAGGGGAAATAAAGAACAAATAAAAATTAAAATTAAAAAATTGGAAGGGATAGGGATTACTGTGGCTGGACTTTCATGGGAAAGGCAGAAATAATTTCTTCAAAGTTATATAGACAAGGTGTCCATGTTCCTATAAACAAACTTTCACCAAGGCTCATCTTAAAAACCCTAACAAAATCAGGGCAGTGGTGGAACACTCCCAGAATTTTGCAAGCTAAGGATCTCTGTGAGTTTGAGGTCAGTCTGGTCTGCAGAGTGAATTCTAGGACAGCCAAACCTGTTATACAGAAAATCCCTATCTCGAAAAATCAAACTAAACCAAACCAAACCCCACATGAAACAATCTGGTAATATAACAAAGTCATAAAAGTGGAAAAGAGGTTAGCTGGAAAGAGGAGGGGTTAGCAGGAATAGAAGGATTGAGTACAAGAGAGGATAATGGGCCCAGGCAGTAGTGGTAGGAGGATCCATGTCAGTTCATAGTGAACTCTAGGACAGCCAGGACTACATATACTCTGTCTCAAAAACACCAAAAAGCTTTAATCCCCGCACTGGGGAGGCAGAGACAGGTGAATCTCTGTAAGTTCGAGACCAGCCTGGTCTACAAAAGCTAGTTCCAGGACAGGCTCCAAAGCCACAGAGAAACCCTGTCTTGAAAAGCCAAAACCAAACCAAACCAAACCAAACAAACAAACAAGCAAAAACACCACCACCAACAACAACAACAAAGAGGTAGGTGTGTGTGTGTGTGTGTGTGTGTGTGTGTGTGTGTGTGTATGGATGAAACACATTATGTGTGTACATGAAAATGTCATAATGAAACCTGATTTAGTATAAAATTATTCTATGATAGTAAAACACTAAAAATAAATAGTGGAAAGCCTGGCAGTGGTGGTGCATGGCTTTAGTCTCAGCACTTGGGAGGCAGAGGCAGGTGGATCTCAGTGCAGTTGAGGCCAGTCTGGTCTACAGTGGGAGTTACAGGACATCTAGGACTGTTACAGAGAAACCCTGCCTTCAGATACCAAAAAAACCAAAATGTAATGGTGAAAATATCATTAGTTACGTTTACTCCATGTCACTTACTCGTGCTCCTTTACAATCAGGCCATTTGGGCTTTGTTCTGTGCATTTTTTTTCTTCTCCTTCCCTTCCTTCTCTCCTATTCTCACCTCATACAAGCACACATTTCATAAGCTTTCCAGTTTTCTTTTTGTTTTTTACAAAATAGGAACATTGATTACTGTTCTGGATTTCATGTTCTAGAAAACTTGATGTTTGATGTGAGCTTCCTATTTTTCAAATGGCACCTTGCTTTGTGTGGCAGGGTCTGCCTTGCATCTTTCCGATGTGTCACTCATTCCATTCATAAGAACTCCAATGTTGTGATCATCCAAATCAACCCAGACTGGTGATTCAGATTTGACATTGAATTTTAGGGGAACATGGGAATGCAAATATTTTCTACAAAAGTGATCAGATAGCAAATATTTTAATTTTTGCTAGCCATTTGGCCTCTGCTACACCTATTCAAATCTGCCATTACCCTGTTAAAAAATAAAATATGTAAACAAATGTTTGGGGGTTGTGTTCCAGGAAACTTGTTTGCTGTCAGATCCTATGATGGTTATTCATAGTTATCAACTTGATTACATGTGGTATTAATTGAAACCCACAAATGGAGGGGCACACCTGTAAAGGACCTTGGCTTAATTTCAAACAGGAGGGTCTATATCTACTCCTAATCCAGGTCTTTGAGGTGGAAAAACAGACTTCTAAAATCTTCTTCTGGAAGGCTATATGAGAACATGGAAGAAGGGTGATTTTGCTCTTTGCCTGCTTGCTAGCAAGTCCATTTCTTCACTGGCATTAGAGCCTAATACAAGATTCCAGGATACACTCAAGACCAGCTGAGACATCCAGCATCATGGAAGAAACAACTATTGGATTCTTGAACCTTTTCTTCATAGGCAGCCATTGTTGTACTACCTGAACCACAGCCTGTAAGTCGTGTGTGTGTGTGTGTGTGTGTGTGTGTGTGTGTGTGTGTGTGTGTAAAATATAACCTTGTCTGAAGTAAACCATAGTTTAGCAGGTTTACTATTTACCACAAAGGCCAGGGCCACTGATCACCATCTTTTCACATGCCTCACTCTTACCTGCTTAAGCTTCTGGGTGGTTTTTATATACAGCCTACTCCCTCCTACTTACAACTCTTTCACTTGTCTATCTTCCTTCCGGCATTGCACAGAGACCTTGAATTGTGATCATTCTATGGGTTCTTTGATCCTCAGAAGAGTTTAGTGCCTAAAGACAGGCTGCCTCTCAAAATGACTACCAGTTCTAGCATTCTGAGATGGCAAGCAAGATCAAATCTCTAGAATGAGCAGGTGTGTAAGTAAGAACGGTGCATTTCTCCTTTTAGAAAGACTATAGTTCTGTGGTTATCAGCTGAGCTGCCTGTGTGCTTGGGTTCATCTTCTTTTGAGACATTGGCTTCTCCTTCCTCTACTAAGGCTCTCTAGTTGGAATTGATCTTTGCTTCAAACTTTTACATGTATGTATGTATGTACAAACATATATGCACACAACAATAATTAGTGAAATAAGAGGACATTGATTAGAAGGAGAGCAGGGAGGGGTATATGGATGGAGGAAAGGGAAGGAAGAAATGTTGTAATTAAATTATAATCTCAAAGAAATGTTAGTTGAAATATGGAACTTGAAATCTAACCAAACCTGGGCATGGTGGTGCAATCCCAGCTCTCAAGACACTGAAGTGGGCGCTCTCAGTGTGTTGGTCTCTACATAGAACTCTACACAGCCAGAGAACAAAGAGAGACCTGGTCTTGAAAAACAAAAACAACAGCAAAAAAAAACCCTTTTCAATACATAATTTGTATTGTGACATTTAAAAAATAAGCTTAAGATATTTTTATATCAATATACATTCTTTAGCCAGGCAGCAGTGGCACACACCTTTAGGGTGAATCTCTGTGAGTTTGAGGCCAGCATAGTCTACAGAGCTAGTTCTAGGACATCCAGGACTATACAGAGAAACCACAGAAACCCTGTCATGAAAATATAAAAAACAAAATAAAAACAAAACAAAAATAAACCCTTCCTTTTCACAAGGCTTCTTTTACTGCATCTGTTATTACAAGAATTAGATTAAATTTAGTATTTCGATAACAGCAACAGTGTGATAAACAACTTGGTAGTTTCAAAAGTATGAGGGAAATGCTTGAATGATAATATTAAGCAAGACACAATATTCACATATAGGAACTCCACTTTCCAAAAAAAAATGGCTGATATTTAATAATCTTTAAAGAAATACTTCAAAATAATCCAACAACTGATCTTTGTACAGCATGTCTTAAATTGTGTATTTCTTATGTTTAAATTTTTAACAATGGGACTTTGTAATGTGAATATTAATTAAAATTTAGGATAAAATAAATCCTAAGTGTACTTTTGTAGACATAATCTTAGTTCCTTATCTATCTAGAAGCAATCACTCCTTGCTTTGTGTTTTCCTTACCAAAGGGATACTATTTTGCTTTTAGCCTTGGACTATTCTATAGAACATTGTGTGGGTAGTTGCATAAATTGTACTCCTTTGGGATAAAATATCCATTGAGTTTACCCTCTCAGTATTATACAATTCATTCTGTTTTTTATTTGTAAAAGATGCAACAAAACTTTTTGAAACTGAATTAAGTTGAAATCCAAAATATTTTGCCTACCTTATATGGTATCACTAAACAATACAGAAGTGCTACAAAATTTTGGTAAAATACAGGAAAGTCTAGGTAGAGGAGAACACTATTATGAGTAAAAACAAAAGCTTTTGATCTATGTGCTTGCATCTTTGATGAAGGACAAGTCCTATGATCAGTTGAATCCCCAGAATTCTGTGCAATGGTAGTGATCACATCCCCCACCATTGTTTTAGGTAATTGTTGACATATCATACAATTTACTGAATGGTAGCTTATATTATTATTATTATTATTATTGTTGTTGTTGTTACTGTTATTATTACTATTATTATTATTTATATTCATTAGCTCAGAAATCCAATTGCATTATGATAAATACATTCTCTATTGAATTAAGTGTCATTGGCCACTTAATATTCCTGCTATTGCTAAGCACTGTCCAAAGTAGGAACTGGTTAATAAGTTGATTTGATATTATCTGGCCATTTCCAAATAGCATGCATATTCAAGGTTATAATTCAACCTGTGGTATGTAATGTTATAAGAAATCGGGAGTAGAGGCATAAGGTTCATAAAAACAAATGATTTGTCTAATTACCAGAAATGTTTTCACTAAGAAGCTAGAGCTAATACTGTGATTGTGTTACATTTGTTAATGGCAGAGCTGAATGACACACTCAGTGCTTCAGTTTGGGAGGCATGTCCTGAGGCTTCTATAACAGCTGTCTGTGTCAGGGAATGGAATTGACTATCTGACTAACTAATCGCTAAATAAACACATTGTTCCCTGCCTCTTGCCATATTAAAATGAAAGGATATATGTTCATTATATGAAAATGTTGCCATTTACTTCCTTTAAGGACATGAAAGTTCTTTCCCCATGGTATTAATGAGCTGTTGTTATGAACCATATAACACTACCTCTTTTTTGTCGTATTGTTAGTGTAAATTCATTGTACAAATAATGGGTTTAAATTTTAGCATGTGAGCTGCAAAGCAAGCGTAATAGTGCATACTAACTTTCTTTTTGGTTTTCAAGACAGAGTTTTTCTTTGTACTGTCCTAGCTGTCCTGGAAACAGCTCTGTAGACCAGCCTGTCCTTGAACTCACAGAGATCTACCTGCCTACGCCTCTGGAGTGCTGGGATATTTGTGGCGTCACTGCCTGGCTTAGGTTATAATATTTTTAATACATATATCCAGTACTTTGATCATCCTCACCCACTCCACACTTTGTTGCAGAATTCACTGGGAGCAAAAGGAAACTTGTCACTATCATTGTTCCATTCCCCTCTTTAGGGTGCTCACATCAATACTGGTAATCTCAGGCCTTGGATCACCATAACATCTCAAATTTGTTGTTGCTGTTTGGTATTAAATTAAATTTCAGCTATTCTCATATCAAGAGTCACCATATAACCAGACTCTGCTCTCTTGAAGAAACAAATATTTATGGGGAAAGAGGTGGGGGTATAGAGAAGGGAGAGGGGAGAGAACGGGGTTTCACTGTGAGTCTGTAGCTGTAGACAATGCTAGCCTTGAACTAAGGAACATTCCCATGCCTTTGTCTTTGGTTCCCAAGTACGAGGATTAAAGGTATGTGCTACCAAGCCCAACTAATGAAGAATGCATTCTAAAGGAACTTCTTTGACTTTGTAATGAAATGACTATAGTGATGCCATTCTGTTTTGTCCCTATTTTGTGTTTGTTTAAACAGTACTTAGCCCTCCTCCTCCCTACTGTGATCACATCTAATATTTGAGATTTCCATGGTCATAACTATGGCCCAGATAGATTAACCAAAACAATATACTCTGCTAGGAATAAACATTCCTGGTTGTCAATAACTCCTCTGATGGATCATTACTATGACTGTTGAAATAACAGGCACCAAGAAGTTAATATTTCCCTGGGAAGCTTCTACCAGGAAAGGAACTAGCTAAAGCCTGGAAGGTATCCAGAAGAGAAAGCTTTACAACCTGTTCGATGACTTTGCAAGAGAAAAATAGAGCTGAGACAGGGATGGACAGGAGACCCCACCTTACCAGCCTGTTTAGTTGTACATATCTCTTGCTTTCTATTTAAAGCTTACTCTCAAGATGGGACCTTGAAGATGGATTGGAGGGAGTCACAGATTTTCTGTCCCTTTTTGCTATGGGCATATATTTAACAGATTTTCCTTTTCTTTCCTCACTATCAGTTTGAGCTAATTTTTATTGGCTTATTGAGGATGGTAGCTGAACCTTGCTTTGTTGGGGCACAAGCTATGACCCCAATTCCAGTAACAACACAGAGCCCATGAAGGGAAAAAAGGTATACATTGGGATGTTAGCTGCTCACCATAAGTTAATTCTGGATGGAGATAAAAATAAAGAAGGGAAATTCCTGGCAACTAATGAAGTCCCTTTGGCCACTATACGTTGATTTGACTGTTCTTAATGAAGTTGGCTTTGGACTTTATTTTGAATTCTTGAGAGCCCCCAATCCCTGGTAAGTTTCTCCCTATGAGTACACCTGGAACTTTGTTTTCCTGTAGCTTTGGGGTTCTTTTGAGCAGTTTGGAATTCTTTTGAACTGTTTGCTTTGTCTTTGGAGCTCTTCTTGTGGGGATTGCAGTAAACTAGTCTTTCGGGAGTTTTCTAATGTAGCAACAGGGCATAAAAGCCATTCTCAGTGACAACATCTCTGACCACTTTAATTTTGCACTTTTAATCTCATTATATATGCTAAGTATTATTGGTGTGTCATTTTTTTGAACTGTGTTCTTGTGTATGAACGTGTCAGTTTTGTTTTGATTTTTTTTGAGACATAGCCTTGGCTGTCTTGGAGCTTACTACAGAGACCAGACTGACCTTAAACTCAGAGATCCCTCTCTCTGGGGGCAGGGATTAAAGGTATAGGCTACCCAGCCTGATATTGTTGTTGTTGTTATTATTATTATTGTTTTAGAGCAATTTGTTTCTGTGCATATATTTTGCAACTAGCTAAAAATACAAAAGTTTAGGTAACAATTGAACTTGAAAAAAAAAGGAACTTGCAAGCCTTATTTAAAATGCTAACTTAAATGTTAATTTTCAACTTCCTCAAGGTTTAAGGTCTGGTGCTTTCAAATGTTAATATTGGAAACTGAGGCTGAGGAAAAAGTCGATTATTGAATCTAGGGGAAATAACAAAGAGAATTGAAAGACAACATTTCATCAAGTGTTCAGAAAAAAGTGAGGTGCTTTTGCTAGGCAAATTTAAAATAGGAAATTGAAACATTAATGTTAAGATTGACCTGCATGTCATTTTGATAATATATTTGCCTTGATCCATTTCAAATGTACATGCATTTTGTCATTGTAGAGATGGGCTATTGCTTTGTAATAGCTTCTAAGAGACATTTTGTGATACAGCATATTATAAAACAATGTATTAAATTAGTTATTAGATAGGTATAACATATTCAAATATGTTGCTGGGAATCATGGTTTCCTTGTGAGTTCTAAATCTTGATTTGGGAATATGGAAACAGGACTCAGAAGGAAACTTTAGGGCTGTTATTGTTATTATTATTTGAGAGAAAGGCAAAGCTCACAGACTCAGGAGTGGAGCTCTGCACAAAGCTCCATGGAAAGACCAGGGTCTTCAAAGAGTGAATAAAAAATGGTATGTGGGGTTTAGAGGCACATATCTTCAATCCCAGCACTTGGGAGTCAGGGACAGGCAGATTTCTGTTAGTTCAAGGTTATCCTGGTCTAGGCTTTCAGTTTGGGTCATTGCTATTTTCACATAAAATATTTATATATAAAAGGAATACTCAAAATTTACAACAACTGTTACTTGTGCTAAAATTCTTGCAAGGGAAAGGTGTTAACCAGAGTTGGGTATGAGAGGTTCTTGTCCCCCTCTTGTTCCCTAAATCTCCCCGCATTTATATCCTGCCTGAATTTAACATTTAAAAACCTTAAAAGTGATATGAACAACCTGATCTTTCCTAGTCATCCATTAGTTCTTTTTAATTGGTTTTTGATACAGGGTCTCACTGTGTATGCTTGGTTGGGCTGGAACTCACAATGAAGGCCAGGGTGTCCTTGAATAGATATTCACCTACCTCTGCCTTCCAAGCGATGAGATTTAAGGCATGTGCCACCACATCTGGCTTTAAAATACATACTTTTCAAGTTTTTTGTGTACCTTTGAAAGGAGCAGGTAAAAGCACCTTGGCCTATGCACTGCCATTTTATACTTCAGACTCCATTTTACCAGTAGGGTGAAAAAAAGTTCAGGTCCTCAAGCCCTAGGGGAGCTAAGAACTTTCCAATGGCTGACCAACCTCCTCCTTAAACCAGATATAGTTGTTATGTATCTTTAGTTCCCTAGAAACATTATGGCTGTTCCCAACAATAGAAGGAGCAAATGAATCTGTTTAGTTGGACTGAAAGACTTGCCTTGTATGTCAGTTTACAATGACGGAACCTCAAGGAAAATCTGTGACCTTTGATTTCTGATTGGTGAAAATTGTAACTGTAACTTAGCAACAAATGTTAGTGATTTTTGTGCTTATAAACCCGTTTCTGATCCTGCTTAGGGCTTCCAGGAGAAACAAGGCTCCCAAGTCCTTGTGTGCAACCCTATTGGGTCAATCCCTTGTTTATGTGGTGATTTATTAAAATCTCCTTTGTGGAACATAACAGACTAGATGTAACACCTTATGTCTATGGAGCACAGGAAATGGCACTGGATGCTCTGAACTGGAGTTATATGTGGCTGTATTCTGTCATGTGAATACTGGGAATGAAACCTGTGTTCTATGGAAGAGCAGTGGTACTCTTCACCCCTGAGCTATTTCTCCAACCCCTATTAGGTACTTCTTTGTAGTAGAAAATTGTGGTGATATTTTCTTTATTATCTAACAAATAAAACTTGTCTGATGATCAGAGTGCAAAGTTAGCTACACTAGTTATTTATAGAGGACAGGCAGTCAATGGTCCTATACATCTTTAATCCCAGCACCTGGGGGGGCATAGGCAGATTGATCTCTGTGAGTTCAAGGTCACCCTGGTTTACAGGAGATTGAATGTATTTAGAAGAGAAACAGAGCTCACACAAAGCTGATCTCAGCACTTGGGATCCCACACCTTTAATCCCAGCACTAGAGGAATATAAGACAGGAGACTAGCTCATTGTAGTCTGAGGAGCAGTGCAATCAGATGTAGTTTGAGGTTTGGTGGATTGCCACTTTGGTCTGAGCATTGGTAGAAGTAGAGGTGAGATCTACCTAGTGGCTGGCTGCTTTGCTTTTCTGATCTTCAGCTTTAACCCTAATATCTGTCTCTGGGTTTTTGTTATTAAAATACAAAAAATGAAGAGGATGTATAAGAGGTAAATGAACAGTTTCTTGGATCTTAAAATATATAGTGGATGGATATGGGTGCTTATTGAAAAACTGACTTGTATATTTTGCATAGTATTTTTCTATTGGTGACCTAGGAAATAGAAAGCAGTTTCGATCTGTAAATGGCTGTCTGTCATTCCCTGACATATTGAAACTTAAATGTGTTTTTCTCTTTGAAATTTTTGATCTGAATTTAGACCAAGGCTGTATAGAATTATGTAACTGACTAGAAAAACCAGAATTATGTTTTGTTAAATTGTTATGTTTACATCTCAGACTTTGGCTTCTTTGTAATTTTTTTAAAACAAAGATCCAATTTGTGCTGAAGACATTTAAATGAACACCCTGTAAGCAAATTAAGGTGATTTTAGTACATTTAATATCCTATGTATCTGTGACTATCAATATGCATAGCTATGTATGTTGTCCTTACACATTTTGAAACAGTTTGCTTAGTTAAAGACATGTGATTGAAGTGGCCAGCAAGTATTGGTTAGTATAAGGCTTCCTGAGCAGCTCGATGGGGCTATCATAGCAGTTATAGACAGAGCCAGGCATACCAATGGGCACAGCAGGCCAGAGTACTCTCCTGCTTCCCTTTGGCCCTGGGTCAGGCTGAAGATCTTGAGTCAACCCTTCAAAGCATGAGGAAATGTAATTCAGTCCCATGGTAGCACCTGAAGGAGAAAGGTACAACACATGTAGACTAGAGGTTAGGGAAGGCTAACAAGAAAACATTGCCGGCACACCTGATATTTGAAAGCCTTAGTTCTCTAACCCCTTTGGGCGGTATTGCACCTCAGATATGCTGTATATCACATATTTACATTATGGGTCATAACAATAGAAAATTACAGTTGTAAAGTAGCAAGGCAAATACTATTATGGTTGGGGGACACAATACAAAGAGGAACTGCTTTAAAGGGTCACAGCATTAGGAAGGTTGAAAACTAGTGTTTTAAAGGAACAGCAGATAAAAATGATGGAGCCTTTTCATGCTGTATTATATCTCTTGACCATTTTTTTTAAGTTGGTTACTGACTTCAGAAACCAATTTGGCATCTGCTTAGGCTGGATAATAATGATCCTTGAGAGACCATGACCAAAAAGTACATTTCAGGTGTGGTATGATGCTCTTCTCTTGGTTTCTTACAGATTTAAAGAGACAACTGAGAAAAATCTACCATCTGGACCACCTTGTTATTTGAGATTGTGGGATATACCAGTTTGCCCTGATAAGTAAGTGTTTTGTGATTGAGTTGTACATAATCTGTAATAACTAATGCTTTCCTTGAATTTCTAATAGATTTATAACTTTGATTATCAGTACTAAGCTTACTAAACTTATTCTCCTAGGCCACAGATTCTAACTTTTCCTTTATAAATAGAAGCTTAATGTGTACAACCATCTATACAGTTCTGTGGAATGAGAATAGATGTTCCTGGATCTTTTCAAGTATTGATAAGTTTTGTGTGTGTGTGTGTGTGTGTAATTTTCAAATTAGGTTACACTTCCTGGTTATGTTTTTGAAAAGTTATATAATTAAATACCGTCTTTGTCAACATACGTGCACACACACACACACACACACACACACACACACACACACACACACACACACATGCCACAGCTCTCACCTTGAAGGTAATAAGAGATAATTTATTCTAGAATTACATTGAAGTGCCTATGGCCTGGGAAACAGAGAGCTAGGTTCCAAATTTTTACATGAAAGCAGTTTCATGTCATAAATTGAGGCTATACAGAAGAACATTGTTGGGTACATCAGAGAAGTAGTCACAACAAGATGAGGAATCTCTGCTATAGACCTCAGATACTAGCTGATGACGATTTAAGCTTTGGGTTGGTGGGAGCTAGTGGTCTGTTAAGTTAAAATTTCCTAAAAAGATTTTTTATTTGTTAATCACACGTGGGCAAGGAAATGACTATTTAGGGAACTTAAGCTAGTCTAAGATTAGGCAATTGGGCAACATTCCAACTTCTTCACATCATTGTAGCTCTCACGAGTCTTTGCAGATACACTTTCACAGCTGGTCTTTGATAACTGTGTTTTTGTAGACTCTTAACTGTCTGTTAACCTTCTATAGAACTATAGTTTCTGACAAAAGACCTTGAACAATATTTTTGAGATGCTAAGACGTTAGCCACAGGACAAACAGAATGGACATGAGAGATTCCTGACATAAAAGCTGCTCATTAGTTCTAAAACTTAAAGTTAATTAAAATTGAGCCTAAATGGTTTATTGGACTAGCTCCTTATCTTCTGTGACTTATTAGCCAACATGGAGAGAACTGGGACAAATCTGATCCCTGGTGACCAGGGTGGAAGAGAATGAGCCACCAGATGGCTACTAAGTGTAATGTTTATTTATAGGAGACTATTCATAACAATGTAGGGAAGTTGACAGAATATGATATATGAGTTTGAAATATGTTCATGTTGGACATGGTAGTACCTGTCTTTAATCCCAGTACTTAGGGAATCTGAAGCCAGTCATAAATTTAAGGTCATTCCAGGCTTCACTGGGACCCCATCTCAAACCTGGAAAATGGGGCTGCTTGTGCTAGCCCTTGTAATAGTAACCCAAAGCCAAGGGATTATACAGAATGGATCTTATGCTTGGGAACTTAAAATTAATGGGTTTTCACCTCATTTAATATTGGTATTCTGTTTATGATACTTGTTGCAGATTGCAGACATATTTCACTGCAAATTATTGGAGTCATAAATAATTATACAATATCCTCCTTCCCTTTCCTCCCTCCAAACCCTCTTATATACTCTTCCTTATACTCTTCCTTGTTCTCACTCAAATTCATGGCTTCTTTCATTGTTATTACACATACATACATACATACATACACACACACACACACACACACACACACACACACACACACACATACTCCTGAATACTCCTGAATGCATACATGCCTTTCCTACTATAACATAAGAGTATACACTAAGAAAGAGTGTCTTCCCCAGGAAGCTCTTTCTGGAGATGGCTGGGGCCTCAGGGGCTGACATAGGAAGAAATTGTGTTCTGGAGAAAGATTTATAACTCTGATGACCTTGCAAGAGAGTTTTGACCCTGAGACAGTGGTAGACATCACCCCACAGACTGTTTATTTATGCATAGCTTACTTAAACATTGCCTTCATGTCAGGACCCTGAGGATGGACTTGGAGGAGTTGCTGGATCTCTTTGTCCTTCTCCCTTATCTGGCCACAAGGAGCAGATCTCTCCTTTCTGTTTTTCATTAGTAATAAATTTGGAACTTTCAATTGGCTTATTGAGGATAAATAGGTGGGTAAACCTGAAAAGTAGTCTGCTATTTAAGTCACAAGTTCTGATAACACAGTAAGGGCTTTGAGCAAACATTACATAAATGTTTTACAAGGTGGGGGAGATAATTAGATTTGGATTATTTGTTGTTAATAAAGAATTTGTTTCACAGAATAGACTACTAGTTACTGCTCTTGCATTATTAGTCTCCATCCCCATCTAAATCCCCATTTCCTTGGCTAAATTTATTTTAGATGGACATGAAGAGAAAAGGTATACTTTAGACTTCATTTACTAGAATATGCTAGTGATTTGAGGTCAAGGTCATAAAGTGTCACTATTGATGTGAACATCCCCCAAAAGGAGGAATAGAACAGTGATAACAATGAACAAACAGATCCTCACTCTCTACACAAGCTTACTGGTTTAAATACTTTTCCTTGCCCCTTGTGATAAGATGCAAGTATAAAAGACAAAAACTCACTATTATTGAGGAGTCCATAATCTTTGCTGTTGTTCTTTGGAGACAAGGTTTCTATACAGCCTAACTGTCCTGGAACTCATTATGCAGAACAGGCTGGCATCAAACTCACAGAAATCCACCTACCTCTGCTTCCTGGATAATGGGAATAAAGGCCTGGAATCCATAGCCTTTAATATAAGAAACTTACAGATTAGAATGATTAATGTAACACTCTATGGTATCTGAAGTGATAGAAAGTCCACTGTGTTATAGAAAACAACAATTTACTTAGTCTTGGGTATTTAAAAAAGAAAACAATGGGGCAGGTTGTTTTCTAAAATGAGAAGGACCTAAGTTGTCCTTTAGGAATGTCTTTTATCAAAAGATCTCAAGATCATGATCAGAGGAGTGGACCATGAAAAGAGCACTGGAGGGTGGAGAATATGGGTTAATGGTTAAGAACACTGGATGCTCTTGCAGAGGGATCTTCATTCAGTTCCCAGAACCCACACAGTAGCTCATAACCATCCTACCCTTTCTTGAACTCCATGGGTACCAGGCACACATGTGGTACACATACATAAATGCAGGAAAAACACTCATGGAAATAAATAGATAGATAGATAGATAAATGTTTTAAAACGATTTTTAAGGAGAGAGTTACAACATGAATCAAGCCTTAATGGGAAGCAGAAATTTCCCTTTATAAAACCTGGAGAGGAACACCATTAAAAAGGGATAGGTTAAATGGGTGTGGGAGGCAGAGGCAGCCAGACCTCTGTGTGTTCGAGAATATCCTAGTCTGTTTAACTTGTTCCAGGCCAGCAAGTGCTATATAGTGAAACCCTGTCTCAAAAAGGGATAGGGGGATAGCTTAAAGTAAAGAGAAGAAAGATAACTGTCGTGTACATGATAATGGGATGAATCAGAAGAAATGCTTCAGAGAAGTTTTCCAAACAAAATAGTTGACTTTTGTATCCTTTCAAGGGGTGATGAAAAGATACTATATAGTTTAATCTGGGATACTCTATGTAACAAGTCGCATGGGGAACCCAGGAGACCATGGCCTGATTTCATTTTTGTTTGTTTGTTTGGGGAATTTTTGCTTTATTTTGAGATAGGGTTTCTCTGTGAAACAGTTCTGGTTGTCTTGGAACTCACTCTGTAGACCATGCTGGTCTTGAACTCATAAAATCCACCTGCCTCAGCCTCCCAAGTGTTGGGAGCAAAGGTGAGTGCCTCCACTGCCCGGCCATGACTTGATTTCTAAATTCTGGAGGATCTGCCTGTCAACAGTTCAAAGGGAATTCTCATATTAAACACACATGTCACAGAAGGTGACTTGGAAGGTGAGACATGAGCTGGATTTGAGGAGTAACTTTTCCTGCATAGCCATAAACAAACATTCCATTAACCTCAGTAGGGCAACAATGATAGGTGAAAGTAACAATTGCACCAAAATTGTTCTGGGCATCCAATGAATTTATTTGGATTGCCTAAAGAATGTATATGAAGGGTGACTTACAGGAGAATAAAGATCTCAAAAACATCTTGCAAAACAACAAAGTCTTACCCACATAAAAGCTGTGTCATGAAATCTCCCTTTCAGTTAACCTTCCTTCCAAGGTCCCAGAAGCTGAGGGAGGGAAGGGAGGGACAATGGCTGAAATCCCAAGTGAGGGTCCTATGGATCCCCTCCCCCCACCAATTTCTTCTACAGAGGAGATATATCTCCAGGATCATTACCACAGACCTCTGAATTGTTGTGTTCATTCAGTTGTCATGGCTACCAGGCCAAGGTTGTCCCTAGTACAAAATTGCCATGCTCTACTACAGTAAAAGGTGAAGGACATAGTAAGCAGAATTGAGCAGGAAGCAACTAGGAAGAGGAAGGACAACTGCGTTTGAAAACTACAAAGTATTTCTGTTATAGTGACATGGAATTAAGCACAAATTTGGATGATTGAGCCAAGTTATTGCTTTTTGGTATCAACAAATTTAGTTGTTTTTTTTTTTTTCTGGAGAATTACTGAAATACAGTTAAGGCTAAGATAAACCAGCAGAGGAAGAGAGGTTGAGGAATGCATGATAGAATGTGTTAATGAAGACTGAAAGGAATGGGAATCAAATACTGCTGGAGCTGGGCAAGATGGCATGATTTCACTTTTCTTACAGTTGGAAACAATTCTATCATGTATATGCAGTCAAGTATGGTGATACACACTTTTAGTCCCAGCACTTAGGAGGCAGAGACAGGCTAGCAGCCTGGTCTCTTTGAGTTCAAGGCCAGCCTGGTCTATATAGCAAATTCCAGGACATCCAGGGCTACATAGAAAGATCCTGTCAAAAACAAAACTATAACAACCCCCCTCCCCCCCAAAAAAAAAAACACAAAAAAACAGGCAGTGGTGGTGTACTCCTTTAATATCAGCACTCAGGGAGCAGGGGCAGTTGGATCTCTGTGAGTTTGAGGCCAGCCTGGACTACAGAGTGAGTTTCAGGACGGTCTCCAAAGCTTTGGAGAGAAACCCTATCTCAACCCCTGACTCCCGAAACCCACAAAAATACTAATGGAAAGGTGCTTCTTGAAGGAAACAATTTTCTGGACTTTGTATTGATCCCAACATCTATGAAAACAAAGATTTTGTGTACTTAATAGACATGTGACAATTCCTTTACTTATCTTTCTTGCCCCTTTCTTAACCTTTCTACCCTAAGTCCTTCAAAATGTACCCTGTCTAAGGCAAGATATGATAGAGCCTGTGAAAATGGACCAAAATTGTCCTCTGTGACAAGTCTTGATGTATGCTGGTGCCTTTTGAGTGGCATATGCACTTTACAAAGCTTTTCACATTCATTATCTCACAATAGCCTGGCAAGACAAACAGAAGACGGTCAACACCCTCTTATGAGGCTCAGAAGGTTGTCACTTAGTAGCTGATTCTTTTCCTCAACTTTATACATATTTCACTGCTTTTCCATCTCCTTCAGAACAAGGACCCAATTTGATGTCACACACAAAACAATCATGGGTGGGAATGGATATACTCTAAAGATATACGTAGGCACCTTTGTCTGTTTTTTACACTGTTGAAACAATGGGTCCCAAAACACTAAAATGTACCCAGAAATCTCATACTGGGAGAAGGGAAGGCTGAATCCTGGTGCTAGCCAGAAGGAAGCTTGTATCCTTGACACCATGCAAGATAGCCTGGAGATGAGACAAGAGACATAAGGAGGAGTCACAGCCAGACTGGCTTGACTGCTTAGCTATTAATGCTTATCTCTTACATTTGATTTAAACCTTACCCTAATTGTTAGGAACCCTGAAGTTCGGGGATGTTTGCTGTACTGCTTTGTTTTTCCCATCATGGCCACATTGAATAACTTTCCCTGCTTTTCATTATTATGTGTTCTTTTAATTGACTTATGGAGAATGTGTGTTGAGCCTGACTTATTAAGGCAGGCAGGGCTCAGGATCTGACCACAATGACTCCAGGAAAAACTGATTCAGTGTCACTTCATTAAAGTGTGTGTCAGAACTTCAACTGAAACTTAAGTCCTACCATCCTATTGAAGGCCCCATTTATTTATTGATTTATCTATATTTATTTATTTAATACTCATTAATTCAAACCTTTGAATATTAGTATGAGTGAATGATAAACTAAATGGGTTTTCTAAGCCTCTTGAGCAAAATTCTGCAGTGAATCTCTGCTAGGTTATTACTGAATCATCATAAACTACCATGAGTACCTTATTTTAGACAAACATATTAAGTCTGTCTTCTACATTGTCAGAATTCATTGACTAGCAATGAATTCACTAGGCTTGGTGGTTTCAATGGCAGCAATGCATCATGCATTCATGTTGTTTCTTGGTAGCACTTACCAAATAGAACACACATTCTTTTATTTCATTTTTAATTACTAATATGAATGCTCAGGCCACATGTCCCACAGAGTAAGTATGTCTATATATGCAGATTTGTAGTTTACAGACTTGGCACAAAGGCTTAAAGAAACAGTAGAGTTTCAAGAAGTTTAAGGAATAGTAAAGACAGTTTCTATTGATGAGATTAAGAAGCTGAAGTTGTGACGTCAAGCCATTGTAAACTATTGATTGAAGAGCAGAGCTATCGAGTTCAGTCCAGCTACAGAGACCAAATAACAGGATGAAGTCCCAGTGAAGGACTAGGGGGATGGATGGATGAACAGCAGGTTCAGGGCCAGACAGGTGAGAAGAAGGTGTGTGAGCAGAAAGTAGTTTTGTAGGCAGGAACAAGCGAAAATGTAGTCCCTGTGGCCATGGGGAATTTTCTGCTTGTGGATCTCTTGACACACACCAGGTAGTCAGATGACAGGTCTATTTGTTGTCACCACTGCTGTGTAAGGTGTTCTCTTCATGAGGGTTAGGGAGTTACTCTGTTTACTTCATTTGATATATGCAAAAAGTTCTTGTACCCAGTTTCCCAGCTATTTTTTACTTCATTTTATTTTGGTTTTTGGAGACAGGGTCTCTCTGTGGGATAGTCCTGGCTGTCTTGGAACTTGTTTTGTTGGCCTTGGACTCATCTCCAAGCCGGCAGCATGCTTTCTGGGTGGCAGCGCAGACCAAGGCGGTGAGCACAGCTTTCTGTGATGGCGGTAAAATACCCGCCACCATCTTTGGTAAACCGCGGCTGACACAGCTATGACTTTCATTTTAGCAATGTTATTGTTTACCAGATAAAAGACTCATGGCCAGATGAAGATAAAGATTTACAGTAATGACAGATTCACATTAAGAAAAAGCACTAAAGGTTTACAGTGTGTTCTAAAATATATGTAGGCTTGGGAGAGAAAAAGAAATAAAATGGTTTTAAAAAGACAAACAGGAACTGGGTGTGGTGGCACATGCCTTTAATCCCAGCACTCGGGAGACAGAGGCAAGCAAATCTCTGTGATTTTAAAGTAAACCTGGTTTACAGAGTAAATTCCAGGACAAATAAGAGTTACACAATGAAACCCTATGTCAAAAAATGAAAAAAATAAAAGTAAAATAAACAGAGTAATAACAAAGGCACGTAAAGATAAAAAGCTCAGAGAGAATCTGGTTAATTTATGCTATTGTGTTGTCTCTACATTGTTTAACTGCTGAGAAAATAACAACAACTGATAAAGGAAATGCTGCTGGATTAATTCAATTTATATATTTTAAAAATGCTTTGACTCCAACATTTAAGTTCAAGGACAAGTTACTGGGAAAAAGGATTTCTATTTTTGTTTCCACAGAAAATGAAAAGCTGTGGATTCCTTCCAAACTAATGTGGTTTGATCAAGCCAGACCCCCTAAAACAGAGGACCAGGTGATCCTACATTCAAAACAGCTGAACAAAGCAACCTTGCAGACTACAGCCAGGATTTCTGCGTCTTCTTGGGATTCCCCCATGACAGCGCCCTTTACCAGCAGGAAGTAGTTTGGAAAGAACGACGCCCAAATTCCCAAATATTGTTTATAAATGTTTGGTTTCATTTAAATGGACTTGGTTATAAATGGGTAATGATCACAGCCAATTATTTTTAAAGGTAAAAAGGGAATTATGGTATTGATATAATTACTTTGTTTTGGAATGGATTTTCATTTATTGATATAATTTAAGGTCAATTTTATGATGTGTATATTTCTCATTTTGTTTAGGTATTGTGTTTATATAGCTCATTTAAAATGTAATGTGTAATTTAGTACAGATTTTAGATAGTTACTTATAGTAGTCAAAACTTATAGCTAGGTGAGTTAGGTTTTCTAGATATACAGAGATATATTTGAGATAGATAAACATTCTTCAAACCTTTCAAAGACCTACAAAATATGGCATTTAAAATGGTTTAGGGTTTTTCTCGACAATGAGACATAAATGCTCCTGACAACACCACCTGAGTCAAAAAGAAAGATGAAGATAAACATTGAAGAAACTCGTTATGGAGTTTACTTCCAATATGGCAAGACTAGCCATTTGGACAGGATACTGCTCTTGTCTGGACTGTTTGACTTTATGCTATATAAACTGGACATGTAGGACCCACAGAAAAGTGACTGGTGATTCAAGATGGACATTGCTACAAAGATCCTGCTTCATGGAAGAGTCTGCGAGACAGTATGCAGGACACAGAGAAAAGTGACTGACAAACTGCCAATATGAGAAGACAGTTTAAAGTTTCCTGCTTTGCTAAAGAGTCTGCTAAACACACTATGGCCTATGGGCTGAAGATGGAAGATTACAAAAGAACTTCACATGACCAGGCAGTGAGATGTTTCTGTCATTTCTGGAGCTTATATATTATCCTTCTGTGGTCTTTGAAGGAATTGAAGACAGGTAGTTATGGTTATAGTTTTCATTAGTTAGGATTAAAGATAAGTTACTTAGACTTTAGACACACAAAGATAAAATAGATGGTGAAATATTTTCTTCAAATCTTGCTAAATGTTAATGGACTAAATATTGTTAACTGTGATTCTTACTTGATAACTGTTGTATAATATATTTTGCTATGTTAAGGTTAAAACCCTTTTTATTTAGACAAAAAAAGAGGAGATGATGGGATGTGTCATTCTGTATATGTTTCTCATACTGGTTAATAAATAAAGCACTGTTGGCCAATAGGAAAGGAAGATAGGAGGGACTAGGAGACAAGGAGGAAAGAGGAAGTAGTAAGGAGGAGTCAAGATGGAGAGTCTGGAGAAAGCAGTATGCCGCCGGCTCCCCAGTAAGAGAAATACATAGATCAGCAGAAATGGGTTAATAATTAAGGCAGAGTTAGCCGATAAGAAACAAGTAACCGGGCCAACAGCATAGTATCAAATACAGAGTCTCTGTGTGTTAATTGGGGTTTGCACGGTGGCAGGACAAGACCTGGTGGTGGCAGGCGGAAAAAACAGTACTCGTTACAGATATATGCAAAAAGTTCTTGTACCCAGTTTCCCCTGCTATTTTTTACTTCATTTTATTTTGGTTTTTGGAGACAAGGTCTCTCTGTGGGATAGTCCTGGCTGTCTTGGAACTTGTTTTGTTGGCCTTGGACTCACTGGGATCTGCCTGCTTCTTCCTCCTAAGTGCTGGGATTAAAGGCGTGGTGCAACCACCACCCCTGCTAATACAGGATTTCATTGTGTCATCATAGCTGATGGCTGGGAATTTCTCTGCTCTGTTTAGACCAGACTAGCCTCAAATCACAGAGGCTTCTGCCTTCTTAGTGTTGAAATTAAATATGTGTGTCACCATCTTTAATCTCAATTTCTTGAAATGTGTTTTTTGAATCCCTAGGCTTTAATCATCTAGCTTCTTTGTATGGTTTTAATAATCCCATATATTCCTATGGTCTCAATTCATGCTGATGCATTTATACAGTAGCACCTTTTCTTCTCACTTATCAGTGTATATTGCGTGGGTGGTTCCAGACAGACAGTGCTATTCATCTGCCCACTCAGGTGCACTTATGATCCAACCTTAAAATGGAGTCAAAAGCTGCTGGTAGAATGGAGCCACCCAGGACCAGGTATCATGTGCAATTCATTGTTTTACATAATAAAGAGGAACTTGCAGCCATGCACAGCTTCACTCCAATACTGACCCAGTATGATCTCATTTCCCTGCAACAGGAACTGGAGTGAGCCCCACTCCAGGGCCTCTCTTGGGACCTTGTATATGATATCCAAAGTTACTTTATTTGTTATCTTTTGGTTGACTTTGTAGATGCTCATTATGGTTCTTCTTTTAGTTCCTTATTCTTCATTATCCTTGCTTTTGCTCCTTTTTCTTCTTATACATACCTTTGAGCCATCTCAGATGGAGTCAGGGGTGAAAATGTGGCATTAAGTAAGTACTTTGCTGTGAAGGCTTAGCATTTGAAAAATTGAAGGTCAAAGCTCAAGTCTAGTTTTAGCCTATTGAATTTTTCTAATTTATGCTTCTTTCCCTTCATTAGGCTAATTAAGACTTTGCTGTATATATTAGGCCCACGGCTGTAATACAATGAATAAATGACAATAAGCTTATTAAAGGGTCTAATATCTAGGATACATACTGAAAATATTTTGTCATTGATCTAGTAGACTGTTCCTGGAAGTGCCTCAAATAAGAATTAATTGAAGACAAAATTAGGGTATAGTAAATTATTTAACCACCTCCTCAGTATATCATGGCTTCCTAGTCTTTACTATTGTGCAGCTGTGGTAATCTAATCTATTTGTGCACTTGCAGATTGTTAGTCATTCTGGAAATTTTGTTGCTTCATTTAACTTTTTACCTTCAGTGTCTAAAAATGATTTTATAGAACATTATGGAACTACTGTCCGCCCACTGCCATTATCTCCTCATTTCCTTTCAACATTTTTCAGTGTCTTCAGAAACCTGCCAGATGAGCTTCTGAAATACTCATTCTTTTATGTCATTTGTATTGAACGGTTGAGCTACTATCTTTATTCTTTGGAATGATCTAGTATTTGTCCTATAGCTGTTAGTTCATAGGCTTCTACACAAAGGTGAGTTCAAGATGTGTCAGTTGGGAAGGTTATTATTGCATTTTCTGTGGATACTGACTGGGAAAGTACTAGCCACACACAATTGAACCTAATTTTGTTAATACTGGTAAAATGCTGTTGTAGCAAATATGTTTACCACACCAGTTTAATTAATAGGCATTCTCCCAGGGCTTGAAAGAGATAATCAGATTTCCTTTTATTTGCATTTGGAAAATACCTCCTTCCATTTAGATTAAAGATGTATTGTATGAGTGTATGAGTAACAGGATTCTGAGCCTGGCAAATAATTTTAGTACTAACTAATTGTTTGTCGTTGCTCTTCATATAAACAATTTCCAGGGCAGTGCCACTCACCCTGTAGGGAACCATATATCATGAGGTAGTTCATCTCCCTCCTAACATGTTTGTAGAAGTGTGAAGAAGTGCTGCTTGTGTATAGTGTCCACAAAGACAGATGAGGACATCATATCCTCTGTGACCACAGTTATAGACCTATTGTGGAGGTGCTAAAAATTGATCCTATATCCTCCAGAGGAGCAGCCAGTACTCTTAACTGCTGGGCTTTCTAGTCCCACAGAGTCCTTTCTTCATTCAATAAATGCACTGTGCACCTCCTCTTTGCTAGCAATGGACAATATACTGGAAATTTGACAATGAGCAAGGAATACATAATACTTAAGCCATCATGTCACTAAGAAGAAATAGTGACAGAGAATCAATATGCAGAGAAAGTTAACTGAGACCTAAGTAAGAGCTCTCAGAAATGTAACCTCATTATTAAATTCACTTACCAATTAATCAACCAAACAAATCATGGTGAGAGTGCCCTAGGCAGATGAAAGCAAAATTTTGGCAAGTATAAAAATATGAAGAGTATGGTGAATGATGAGGGATGCAGTACAGTTTTAAAGTCAGATTAGGTAAAGAAATTAGACTTTTGCTATAAGTATTCTGTAGTTTGCCCTATAAATCCCTAGCATCAAATAGGGAATGGGTGTTGGGATTTGTGCATGCCCTACCACTGAACTACATCCTCAGGGCCCCTTGGAGGGAATTTTAAGCAAAGGGCATGGACATGTAGACTATCATTCTTTGTATATGTATCTGCCCTTTATGATTTCTAGTTCTGTTCTTCTTCTGGTTGACTGTATCTAGGCATGTGTCATTTGTGTTTTAAATGTTCTCTTTATTGGAGACATTCTCTGCCAAATCTGAATCCACATTTGGCCTGTGTCCCTCGTCAGAGTCACTGATTTTATCAGGTCTTATGTTTTGTTACTATACTAATGTCACTGCAGCTGTAAGATGTCCTTGATTCATGGTGGTGTCATTGAACAAAACAGGCCAAGGCCATAGGTGTCTGAAGTGCTCAGATGCCAGGGCTTCCATACAATCTGTATTTCAGTTTGCTGTGTTCTTCCTGGTGCATGTCTCCTTTGTGACATCCACTCAACTTAAAACCATTCTCTTTTCCTTGCTAATAATATTCTACTTTAAACAGGGAGCAATGAATGAACAAAATCAGGTACACAGATATGTTTTGTTTTTCTTAGCATTTCATTAAACGGTAGGAAGCTAGATGTGCAACAGTTAGTCAATTGGCTAGCTTGTGTAAGGCATTGGCTCACTGGGTAAAGACACTTGCTTTCTGCCAAGCCTAATGATCTGAGTTTGATTCCCAAGATATATATGATGGAATGAGAAAACCAATTCCCTGCCATTTGTCTTCTGATACCACACATGCACTGTGACATGCACACATGAAGGAAAGAAGGAAGGAAGGAAGGAGAGAGAGAGAGAGAGAGAGAGAGAGAGAGAGAGAGAGAGAGAGAGAGGTACAGAAATTGGGGATTCCAATTCTATCTTCCTCCATTATAACAAACATGGCCTGAATTCTTTTTCCATTGCCCTCAAGATGTTAATCAGACCTGTTAATTACATAATCTACTAGGCCTAAACTTTTGTACCTTGTGACAGTAGCTGCAACGTATATATGTAGTATCTAGAAAAGTCTCAGCATTTAAATATTAAATATGTAATATTATTTAATAAATATTATTAAAATTTAAATATTAAATGCACAATTTTGTGGTTTGAATATGCATGGCACATATTTTAATGCTTAGTCACAGAGTGGCACTATTTGAAAGATGTGACTTTGTTGAAGGAAGTATGTAACTGGGGGTAGACTTTGAGTATTCAAACGCCCATGCCAAGCCCAGTGTCTCTCTTTCTGCCTATGGATCAGGATGCAAAACTCTCAGCTACTTCTCTAGCAGCATATCTGCCTGCCTGTCACCATACTCCCCACCATGATGATGATAATGGACTAACCTCTGAAATTGCAAGCAAGCCCCAATTAAATGCTTTCTTTTCTAAGAGTTGCCTTGGACATGGTGTCTTTTATCAGCAATATGATAGTGAGTAAGACATATTATTAAGTCAGTGTGCTGTTAAATGCCTTTAATTTAGTGCCAGCACTCCATAGGCAAAGGCAGGGAGATCTCTGATTTCAAAGCCAGTCTGGTCTACATAGCCAGTTCCAGGACAGCCAGATCTGCATGGTGAGACACTGTCTCAAAACAAACAAACTACTGAATGATAAATGCACATCTAGATTTGTAAGATCCCTGAAGAAAACATCATTTCCTCTATTAGTGTTGTATGCAGTATTAATATACCTTGTTATCTGAGGTACTCAATAACCATTTTTATAAATTAGATATAACAAAGAGAGAGCTTAAGTATTTATGTACTTTTATGTAGTGACCACTGAATAAGTCTTCCATAGGGTTTGTGTGTGTGTGTGTGTCTGTGTGTGTACATATATACATACACACATACATACATGCATTACCTTCTAAATAGTATGCAGTAAAAGAAACACAGGACATGTATGTTGAGATTCTAGCTGAGATGCAGCAATAGTATGAGTCTAAGGCCAGCTTAGGCTATATAGTAAGAATATGTCTCAAAAAAATGTGAGACAATGAGAGATGGGGTAGAGGCAAGGAAGGAAAACTAAAACATGGCTAAAAGAGATTTTTAGTTAAGCTAAGTGTCACACTTTTGTACTTGATCTCCAAAATACCAAAGTTTTGTTATAAGCCAGTGAATTTTGGCCATTTGTTCATGCTAACACAGATGTACTCTAAATGGTCAAGATTATCTTACAGTGACCAATCATACAAATGCCACATGCTTCCTGATATGACATCATCACAATCTGAAGTACCCTTACTTCAAACCCCAGTCTGACTATAAGAAAAGCAGTGTACAAACTGTACGTGTACTCAGTACTATATAAAAGCAATCAAGGAAAGACTGAGACATTTTCACAGACCAAAGAATGCTGAGGAGACATGATACTGAAAAGCACTGTAGATCCTGGAGAGGAAAGGAAGAAGTTATTGGACCTGTGAAACTCAAAAGAGTCTACAGTTTAATCTTTAGTAGTGTCCCAATGTTATTGTTTTATTTACCTTGAGTAAACTGAAGGAACACTTTGTTATCTCTACCTATTAGGTTAAGTTGAAATTATTCCATCATTAATTTGATCATTTATTGAACTGGTAGAGTGTGTACTCAGGCTATCCTCAAAATTGGTGACCTCTAAGTCATGACTTTCCTACGTTAGCCTCCCTAGTTGTGAGATTATAGGTATGTGCCACACTGCACCCTACTGAGAACATATCTTATTTATTTATTTATTTATTTATTTATTTATTTATTTATTTATTTATTTTGTGTGGGTGTTTTTGAGACAGGATTTGTCAATGTAGTCCTGGCTTTCCTGAAACTTGTTATATAGACTGGGTTGTCTCCTTTTTCTGCCTCTTCCTCTTGAATGTTCTGAGAATCTCTATCTATGTATCTATCCATCCATCCATCCATCTATCTATCTGTCTGTTTATCTATTTATTTTTGGTTTTCAGGGCAGGATTTCTCTGTAGTTGGAGCCTGACACGACACTTACTCTTGTAGACCAGGCTGGCCTCAAACTCACAGAGATCCACCTTCCTCTGCCTCCCTTGTGCTGGGATTAAAGGAGTACACCACCACTACCCAGTGAGAATTTATTTTCAAAAATTTAGTCTAGGCTGAGGGAGTATCCCTTTATGTGGGATGGGCTCCCAAAGTCCATTCTTATACTAGGGATAACTACTGATCCATTACCAGAGCTGCCCCCATAGACTGTCCACACCTCCTAACTAACACCCACATTCAGCATGTCTAGGTCAGTCTTACACCGGTTTCCCAGCTATCAGGCCAGCTGTTTCTGTGGGTTTCTCCAGCCTGGTCTTGACACCTTTACTCATCACTCCTCTCTCTGCAACTGCTCCAAATGATACAACAGACTTTGAAGATCTTCCATGGAAGGCCTCACCACCACCCCCTGGGATTGACATGTAAAACAAGCTTGTTGCAAATTTAAATAAAAAAATTATATAGTAAAAAAACAATGTAGTCTAGTCACATCATTTATAAATTGAGGGACAGAGTTCATAGGGGCAAAATGGCATCCCAAGTGACAGAATTTAAAAATGGTAATCTTTTCACCTCTCAATGTATATGTTGATTGATTTATTTTTATTATAAATCTAAAAAAGTTAGTTCTTCAAATGGAACTGTTTAGATCTAGTTTGCACTGTCTAATAATGTTTATTTTTACCTTACAATTCTTACCCCCTTTGCTTGTTATCTAAGTCACTCCACCAAAAGAATCTATATATTTGTATATGATAAACTTTCTCAGTACCCCCTTTTAACACTAAGACCATCTAAACTAATACTGATGGATGGAAGAAGACAGAAGATGTATTTAGGTTTTTAAAATTGTTGCTCAGTTTTCCTGAGGTTTGCCCTAATTTCTCATCTACCCTCTAGTGTGATGCATTCTTAATTTCGCTTAAAACCCATGTGTCTAGGAACTGCAACATTTTGGCGGTTAGTCTGTCTTTCATAGCCAAGATTTCAAGCTCCCTAGGGCTTGATGCCATCTTTTTGTGTGTGTGTGTGTGTGTGTGTGTGTGTGTGTGTGTGTGTGTGTGTGTGTGTGTGTGTTTTCTTTCATTCTGGAACTAAATTTTCAGTGTCCCAGGAGTCTTTTGAAAATGCTAATCATTTCAATGTAGATTCAGCTCACAGGGCTCAAAAGAGGTACACACACAGTAGTTAAGGGAAGGAGGCTAGGCAGAAATCTCAGTGTGCACTGTCTTAGTCTTAACACTGGAATTCAATGTACTCTCATTTGCATAGTTCTATCCTGAGCTTCCCCATTCCCATATCCAAAGTAATGAGATTATTTGCCACATGGAAATGAATGCTTTTAAAATTTCCTGATATTTTAATCTTTAAGTGGTAAGGCTTCTGAAGCATGCCAGAGCACTAATAGTTAAATTAACATCTGTGTGCCTACAGAAGATTTGAAAAATGACCCGACAAGATGTTAAAAAAATTGCAAACTTTCCAGTTGCCTAGAAATAATCTAGAAGAACATTTGTAGGTCATTTTGTGACTGGTTAACTACATAAATATTGTTTTTTTTTGCATAGTTATGCCTTTCAGGTAGTACTTTCTTATTTAATGTAGAGCAGTGTTTCTCAATCTTCCTAATGCTATGGCAATTTATTATAGTTCCTCATGATGTGGTGAGCCCCATTCATAAAATTATTTTTGCTACCTTAGAACTGTAAATATTTGATATACAGGATATCTGATACGCAAACCCATTGAAAGGGTCATTTGACCCCCCAAAGGGGTTGTGACCCACAAATTGAGAACTGCTGTTGTAGAGGGTGGTTGAGCAGGTGGCAGCAGGGAGAAATAAACAATCCATACTTAATTAGTTTTCCTTTTGCAGACAAGGAAACTTAAAGGGCCACCCCTCTCACTTCTAATTTCTGTCTGTCTCTGTCTGTCTGTCTGTTATATACTATCTTCCTGGTGATATGACTAGAGAAATCGTTCCTTTTGCTGCATGTGTAATATTCCACATGGAAAATTTTCCCTTTCTAGTATAGTATTTTCACCTTAGTTGATCCTAACATTCACAGCTATTTTCAGAGAGTGACAATGAGAATACAAGAAAGTAGGGCATTCATCTTTGTGTTTTCAAAATCCAGTCATGCCACTGAATAATTCCTTTGCAAACCTAAGCTGTTGTCTTATGGAATCACTCCATAAGATTCTTCAGCATCTTAAGAACAATGCTAGCCATGAAGAAGAGAAGATGGCTGTTGTTGATGTTGTTATTATTTTGGCCTTGACATTTTAATGAGGACACAGTATTAATTAAAGAACCAAGTGAGCAGTGATAACATAGTGAAGGTAGACCTGAGGAAAGAGCATTCATTTTGCTGCTACTTGCTTGTGGTTCTGAAAAGAATACCTGCACTGTCTGTCCTTGCATGAACCTTGGGTGCTGTCATACAAGTATCTTTGTGCAAATCAGCCCCTGAGAGTTAGGCTTGCTGAGTTCCTTTATGCCAGTTATGCTTAGATATTATAATGAATCATAGCCAGTGACTCTGCCTGTGGCACCTCTTAACAAATCGTTTCCAGAGATGCAATGGAATCTAGATGATTGCTTCCTATTTTGTAGTGAGAATAGAGAGGAGAATATGAAGTGTATCCCAAGTATATTATTATATATGTGACAAGGAAGAGAAGCAGTCAGGGCCAGGTGTGGTACTTTCTTTAATCCCAGGATACAAAGGCAGGTAGATCTCTGGAATTTGAGGACAGCTTGGTTTATATAATGAGTTCCAGGTCAGTAGTTCAATGTAGTAAAGACCCTGTCTTAAAACAACACAAAATCAAATAAAGAAAAATAAAAATCTACAACAAAGGGTATAATTATGGTATAAGCATATTAAACAGATAAAATTATAAATAGCAGTATTTTTTAGAATAGTACATTGCCTAGTTTTGGTGAACCACTGTAATTATCTAATACAAAGCATTTCAAAACATTTTTGTAAGAACATAGTGTTAACTGAAAAGTAAAACAAAACCAAACCTTATTTTCCAAGATATTATTGTTAATAATTCAATTTAGTGTGTTCTACAGCTTACAAAGGTTGGTTGGTTTCATTTAGAAATCATATAATTGATCTTCATTATGAAAATGAATAAAAGTTATTAGCTAAAACAGTGCAAGTGAATTTATTGTTGGCCATATTGAAAGGATTGATCTAATATTTAAATGTGTCACATAAATCATGTCCTACTTCTAGAATTGATGTGTGAAACTAATTATACATTTTTTAGTCTTGATTACATCATATCTTTTTATGTATTGATTCTTCTGGGGAAAATGAGGCTTAGAACTTTTTCTGTCCATTTTTCTTGTTTGGTTAGTAATAGAAAAGCAGAGCTGTTATAGTCTCTTTCAATTACTGTGGCGTTTTGGAGTAGTGATTGTTAACCACCAATCCACTCTTAATTTCCATGAAATCAACTACTTTAGATTTCATATGTACTCAAGATCAGATAATATTGTTATATTCCTGATTGTTTTGTATTTTAGATTGACATAATGACTGCCATTTCCATTCCAAATGCCACAAAGACAGCATTTTATTTTTATTATTGACTTGTATTTCAGTATTTCATGTGTGCATTTCCATTCTTTGAACAATAAATGCAAGTAGTGCTGCAATGGACATATGCCCTGAGATATTTCTTCTTCATATCTCATTTCTATTGGACATATTCTAGGTAGAAGGATTATGTTACCGTGTTAGTTTTGAGGATTCTTCATACAATGGGTGCATTAATTTGCATTCTCATCAACAGTATTCCACGACTTCTTTTTCATTTTCTCCATACCTTTACTATCACTTGTTGCCTTTTGTCTTTTGACAATAGGCATTCTTACTGGAATATAATTCTCTGCTTTTAATCTATACTTACATGATAATTAGTGATGTAACTGTTTCTTCATGTACCCACTGGATATTATATTAGCTCTTTTAGAAAATAGCTATAGTTTTTAATTAAATTACTTACCTATGTTTTTAAGAACACGTAAATTATTTCAGTTAGTCATTTGATCATGGCTTTCTCAGAGCATGTTCCAGTATATTCCCCCATCTCCTCTATTCCTATGCACTCCGTCCTTATTTCTAGCCCCCGAATGCAGTCTTCTTTCCTCTTTCATGTCACATATGTCAATTTGCTAACCCCAGTCTTTTCTCAAAATATATTTTTTACCCTTTCTTTAGCTCCTTTCTATTTTTTGAGTCAGGGTTTCTCTGTGTAACAGCCCTTGCTGTCCTGGAACCCACTCTTTAGACTAGGCTGGCCTTAAATGCACAGATATTAACCTGCCTCTGCCTCCCAAGTGCTGGTATTAAAGGTGTACACCTCTACCATAGAGCTCTATTAAATATTTTAAGTACAAAATAAGGTTCTCTGCAAATAGTTGTCATTTGACTTGTCTTTTGATTTGTTTTTAGTTTCTTTTATGCTGTTCTCTTGTCCTGTTGCTCTAATAAGGCAAAAACACTATACTGAATAAGAGAGCTAAAAGTGAGCATTCTCTCATATTCTCTATATTAGAGGAAATGTTATCAGTTTTTTCCCATTGTTCATTTCATCTAGTGTTTTTATTTTCAGTTCTAGTATTTGTTTCATTTTAAAATATTAATTAAGGGATGATTCAGTAAGTAAAAGCTCTTACCACAATGTCTGAATGTCTTTTTTTGATCCCCACATGGTGGAAGAAGAGATCTAGGTTCTGCAATTTGCCCTCTAATCTGCATGTATAATATAGCATGCCAGTATCCACAGATAAACCCATAAAAATATGTAAAACCACTATAATCTCTTAATTTTCTCTGAAAGTGTTCTGAATCATTTCTGTTTTATTTATGATATTTTATATTCTTTGTCCAAGCTTATGTACATAGTCATTTAAACATGAAGGATTTTGATGCCTTCTTTTTTCCCATGAATTCCATGAAAGGTCTTGATGCTTATTGCTAGACAATGTCTGTGTGTTGAAAGAATGGGTACTTCTTTCAACTTCTTTTATTTTAGCTTTCAAAATCTAGTTTCGTTTTTGTCATTCAAAAAATTCTACTTATTCTCTCTGAGACAATCATCAAAGATATTATGTTAGCATCAGATAGCACCCTAAGCCATGTTTTTAATTGGTGTGTTGCCATTTTTTAGCACTAGATTGTCCCATGTCTGTAGTTAGTGTGTTGTTTAGGATGGTATAGGTAGGCGAATCACCTAAAATGGTTAGTCCATTTCTGCAAGCTTCTGCCTGTCTCTTGACATGAAAGAAAGGTCAAGACAATTTGTCTACATTCACCACCACAGGATTCTTCTGGTACTATGCTACACCACGAATGGATTTGTCCTAGGCTTTTTGTTTACACTATTTCTTGCTTATTTGTCTGGTGAATAATGACTGGAAGGGTTATGATTTCTAATCCCACAATTCCAACTGGACTTGAAACGCCTTTACTCACTGAGACTAACAAAGTCCTGTGGTTGAGAATCAACATTGCTGATTATTGCTCTATTCTACCTATAACACAAGGCTATTGTAGCCAAGGAAATGGCTGGTATATGTTCCTTTTAAAATTATTTTTAAAATAACTACTAGATAAATACATTAGTAATGGTACAGAGCAAGGTGAAGAGGATCCTCTGTGGAGAGCAAAGGGTATAGTCTGACTTCCTCTGCCAAATGAGAATTTCCTGCTTCATTAGCAGTTACAAAACTTGGCAACATGTTGGAATCACCTGGAAATATTTTTCAAATTTGTTTTACTGCATCCCGTCCCAGATATAGTGGATCAGAATCTTGGCAGGAAAAAGGTTAAGAAATTATGGTCAGATGAAAAGAAAGGGAATTGGGAGTGAGTTTAAGTGGACGGTTCATCTGAGGTCTCAGGAGCAAAACACTTCCAAAATTTCTCTGTTGGACTGGATCCACTTGGGAGTCTTTATGCTGTTCTCAAAATGTTTTCTCTCTACAGGGATCCAGAAATATTATCATAAATAATTTAGGAAGAACTTCATATGTATTGATGGTCATGGCTTTTTCTTTGAAGAAACTAATTTCAATAGTACTTCGGCAGGTTTTAAATTGGTAGAACTGTGAATTTTTGCCTTCCAAGTAAGTCCACACCCTACAGAAAGATAAACTAGGTTTATTTTAAGTTAAACATTTATTGAGTAATCATTGCAGGTGCTGTGATTTTCAGAGCATCAGATGATCTGGTTTCCTCATAGAACTCTCCCCCTTCTCTCACTTACTCCTTATAAGTCTGCTTTGAAACCTGATAGAATTGAAGCCTTTAACACTTGGTAAATTGTTTTGTGAACATCATGTATAGGTTTATGGATGTAGCACATTTTCTTTGGAGGAGTATTTCTTTTGTTATGCTTGGTATGCTACATAAAGTTTTGAGAACTTTACTTATGACACATAAGAGGTCAATACTGCTTTACTGAGTCAATGTAGTATAGAGAGAAGGTCAATCCTCTTTCCTCAAGTTAAGATGAAAACAAATTAGGATCCAAACTCGGCTGTTTGAGAGGAAGAACTGAGTGAGAACGTAGGGATGAGGTTTGGAAAATGCTCACTATGTAGGAGGGACAAAATTATGAGGCAACAGCTGATCATCATCCTACTTTGTTGTCTTTCTCAGGCTGGGCAAATGGGTACATGAACTGACAATGGGGTGGGGGCTAAGAAATTGCTTAATACAAGCAATAATAAGGAAACAGCAGGATGTATCATGAACTCTAGCAGAAGGTGAGACGTAAAGTACAATGAAAAGAATAAATAATGCAAGATATAATAGGAATTTGAAGGACTTGTTTTCTCTGAGAAAGCTGAAGTTCTCATAAGAACTAGACCTAAAGGGCAAGATGGAAATAAGCATCCAGAGGGCAAAGAGGAAATGGAGGGCTTGCTGGATTACTGTGCTCTATAAAAGGTTAGGTGGGAGACAGCACAGAGTGCATTTCAAGAGTTCTGTCCTTTTTCAATGGAGTTTGATATCT
This sequence comes from Phodopus roborovskii, assembly GCF_943737965.1. Lineage (NCBI taxonomy): Eukaryota > Metazoa > Chordata > Mammalia > Rodentia > Cricetidae > Phodopus > Phodopus roborovskii. The sequence continues at coordinate 2,795,009 of NW_026125680.1, forward strand.
TGAGAGAAAGAAATGGAAATAGGGGATAATGACTATAATTACATTTCGTAGTGAGTTTTGGGGGTAATTTATAGAGATTGCGTTTGTTCCTGAGATCAATAGAATATTAATAAGTGAATCTGAGCATGAAAATAACCCAAACTTCACTAGCAGTAAGTAGTTTATAGCATGAAATGAATTGGAAGGACAGATCTTAGAAATAGAAAAATTTAAAGTATGGTGTCACGAATGTCTGGAGAAGAGAGAGGAACATGAAATATGCTATTCAGACTTTATTGTTCTGAATAGAAAGTTCTTTACCTCAACTTGTAAACTGCACTCTGAGATGGTGTAACTTTTGTTTCCTTTTAAATTCCCCAATGTCATGTGCATGGCGGTACATTAGTAGGGAGAGAGGACTGATAACTTGCCTCACAAAATACCATGTCTTATAACCACAAGGCCCCTCCTTCCACATGTTCACACTTCTATGTTCTGAGGTCTACAGTTCCTACAGTGGCTCAGTGTCTGAGGAGGAACTAAGAGATAGAAATTAAAAACTCATTTAAGAAAGTTTCTACATTCCTTATCTCCCTAGAGTGTAGAACTGGCCTCACCACAGTTGTATTTCTGCTCCATCAACCCGGGAAATAAGAGTCAGAATTTGTGGGAAACTAAAGCTTATTAACAGTGTTTGTTGAAAGGCCACAGAGATTTGTCGACTTAGAAACTGATGTGTATCACTTATAGGTGTGAAAAAGTGTTTACTTATGTGCCTTGAAAAAATTTTACTTTGAGAAAACCATTCTACCGAGTCTAATCATCCATTATGGTGTTTTTGATGTCATGGAGCTATCATAAAATACATTAAAAAATATGACCTATTGATGACCTAGAGTATAAATTGTATTTTAAATTTAAGTCTTTTTTCTCCTAAACCATAGAAACTGCAAATCCTTTGCATTGTTCTATTTATTATTCTTTTACAAATAACTTTTAAAATTTGATAAAACATAGTTATGAACATATATCTTCAAGAGAAAACAGTTTATTACCTTTTGTATCTTTTTCAAAATAGGTAATTTTTTTAACTTATATGTCTTATAATAAAAGAAATAACATTTTCAGAAGAAAAAAAGAGGTGGTTTATTAAGGTTTTGAATACTATGGCCAACTAATGCAGTGAAACTATCTCAAGGCAAAATATAGGTTCAAATTTCTAGCTTGTGCCTTCTGTAGAATAGAATATTTGTAAAGTATTGAGGTGCTCCCTACTCAGCTGAAGGACAGTTCAAGCAGAAAATCTCAGTTATTGGCCACAAATAAGAGCACCTTGCTGGTGAAAAGACCAAACAATATAGCCACATTGGAAGATGGTTTGGTAGTTTCTCCCATACATGGAAGATAATGGTGCTGAGTGTGATTTCAGATAGAAGAATTTTAGTAAGTTACCCAGAGATTGTTCTTGGGATATTTTGGCAAAGGAAGTGGCTGTTTTGTTTTGTTTTAAAAGAATGATAGATATTTATTTGGAGAGCATTCACACATTGATGGTAAATTACCACCATGGCTTTCTAACCCTAGAGATGCAGGGTTGGCAATCTAGGATGCTGAACCCAAAACCCAAGAGAGCCCGAGGGGGCCGCTCCTCTCCTCTTCCTTATAAGGGATCAGAAATGGCTGCTCCTTGCCCTTGTCTGAAAAGTTTGCCCAAGACTAAAGTGAGAAATTTTGGATTAATTCCATTAGTAGAAGAAACATCAAAGCAACCCAATATAGATTCCGTCACGTGTTTTTGACGGTAACTCTAATGAAGATTTATAATGAAAAGGAACTAAAGAAAAGTTTTAAGCCAGATGTGTTGGTGCATGCCATTAATTCCAGCACTGGGAAAACACAGACTGGTGGATCTCTCGAGTTTGAGGCCAGCTTGGTATATAAAGCAAGTTCAAGAACAGCCCAGCTTAGGCAGGGAAGCTAGAAAAGAGAGAGCTGGTGAAGATGTAATTGAACAAGGCGGCCATCTTCCAGTCCCAGCAAGCAGCAGAACTTGGCATCTTTGGCTACATGGTCCTGACTTTAGAGTTAAGGATGGAGGAAATGGGTTATGGAAATTGGCTGCACACCTAAAGAATGCCACTGGGGCTGGACATGTGTCAGGGATGTCTCTGAATGGAGGCATACAGAGGTCATTATGTGAAGCTGTGAAGTTGAAGCCTAGATTGCATTGGAGACTCCAAGGTTTTAGAGATGCAGAGAGGCCAGAGTTGTGCGATGTCTGCCAAGGAGAACTGCTAACAGATAGTGAAACCAGCCCAAGAGCATGATGTGTGCCGCAGTCTACAAAACTGAACAGAGGTGGGGAGCTGAATAGTGTTTCTATGCAGTGTTTGGAGTTTGTTCAGCTGGCTTTTAGTTTTACTTTGGACTGGTATTTCTTCACTATACTCCCTTCCCTATGTTTTGGAATGGTAATGTATATTTTATGCCATTATGTGTTGGAAGTACATATATTATGTGTTGGAAGTGATATATTTTTCAATTCAATTTTATAGGGGTTTATAGTTAGGAGATTGCATGACTCTCAGAAAAGACATTGAACATTATGAAACATTGTTTTTTTTTTTTTTTTTTTTTTTTTTTTTTTTTTTGTTTATAAATATTATTTATTTAATTTAATTAAAAAATAATCTAAAATTTATAAAAAATATTTATATATAATTTTTGTGTGTTTTTTTCTTGTTTGTTTCCTTCTTTTTTTTGGGTTATGGGTGTGGCTTTGGTGATTTGAAGAAGAATTAGATATTTTTGTTTTTGTTTTCTGTAGGGCTGTTTTGTCCAGCTGTTTGGAATGTAGGATCAGCTTGTACTCTGCCTTCAGGCGGTCTGGTGTGATCAAACCACATTAGTCTGGAAGGAATCCACATCTTTTCATTTTCTGTGGAAACAAAAATAGAAATACTTTTCCCCAGTAACTTGTTCTTCAACTTAAATTTTGGAGTCAAAGCGGTTTTTTTTTTTTTTTTTTTTTTATTTTACATGTCGATCCCAGTTCCCTCTCCCTCCCTCCCTCCCTCCCCCCAAGCCCTACCTCCCTCCTTCCCTCCCTTTTACCCTCTACCCTCCCTCCCATGCACTCTAAACACCCTCCCCTCCCAACCCCCCACCACAATACAATATGTAGGGGAATGCCATCCAGTTGGGGTCATGTAGATCTGACAGGTCCTGTGAAGTAGGGACTAGGGCTTCTCTCCTATCTCTAGAATAAGGCAGTTATCCCTCCATGGGGGATATGTTTGCAAAGTCCTTTTGTGCACCAGGGATACATCCTGGCTCCACTGTCTGAGGTCTCTTAGACTGCTCAGACCTTCTGGCTGAGACCCATATTCAGGGAGTCCAGAGTCAGACCCCTGTTGGCTTCCCAGCTATCAGTCTAGTGGCCCTTAGCTCCTCCTTGTTCAGGTAAGCTGTCTCTATGTACTTCTACCACATGGTCTTGTCCTCTCCATCTGCTTCTGGGTTCTAGTTTGACTCAGTGTTTATGTATGGGTGTTTGCTCCTGTTTTCAACAGGCATTAGTTGAGGACTCCATGGAGAAGTTAGTTGTTGATCTCACTCTCCAGGAAGGGCATTTATGATAGCCTTTCCACGGAAGCTGAGATTGTTAGTTGGGGAGCAGTCTTGTAGTTCTCTCGACCTTTCTTTGTGTTCAACTTTATCTTCAAACCAATATTGGCTCCCTCTTTTATGTTCTCTCTCTCTGTCTCTGTCTCTCTCTCTCTTTCCTATTTTCTATTCCTAACCAGGCTCAATCCTCCTAGTCGCACATGCCTTCCTCTCCTCCCTCTCATTTTCTCCTACTTCTCTCTCCATTAGCTGTCCTCCCCCACTATACCTGAGGTCTGGGGGACTTGTCCCCTTCCCAGTTCTGTGAGGGACTTTATATGAATCTCTTAGAATACAACTTGTATCCTAGTTCCTCTGGTGATGTGATTTATAGGCTGGTGATCATTTGATCTAGGTCTAAAATCCATATATGAGTGAGTACATACTGTGTTCCTCTTTTTGTGACTGGGTTACCTCATTCAGGATGGTTTCTTCAAGTGCCATCCACTTGCCTGCAATTTCAAGATACCATTATTTTTTTCTGCAGAGTAGTATTCCATTGTGTAGATGTGCCACATCTTCATTAACCATTCTTCAATTGAAGGGCATCTAGGTTGCTTCCAGGTTCTTGCTATTACAAATAGTGCTGCTATGAACATAGTTGAACAGATGTCTTTGTTGCATTGATGTGAATCCTTTGGGTATATGCCTAAGAGGGGGATTGCCGGGTCCTGTGGTAAACTAATTCCCATTTTCCTGAGGAACCGCCATACTGATCTCCAAAGTGGCTGTATGAGTTTGCACTCCCACCAGCAGTGGAGGAGTGTTCCACTTTCTCCACATCCTCTCCAACATAAGTCATCACTGGTGTTTCTAATTTTAGCCATTCTGGCAGGGGTAAGATGGTATCTCAAAGTTGTTTTGATTTGCATTTCCCTGATAGCTAAGGATGTGGAGCATTTTCTTAAGTGTCTTTCAGCCTTTTTGATTTCCTCCATTGAGAATTCTTTCTTCAGTTCTGTACCCCATTTTTTAATAGGGTTATTTGGTGTTTTGTTGACTAGTTTCTTGAGTTCTTTGTATATTTTGGAGATCAGCCCTTTGTCGGATATAGGATTAGTGAAAATCTTTTCCCAGTCAGTGGGCTGCCGTTTGGTCTTGTCAACTGTGTCCTTTGCCTTACAGAAGCTTCTAAGTTTGAAGAGGTCCCATTTATTAATTGTTTCTTTCAGTGTCTGTGCCCCTGGAGTTATGTTCAAGAAGCGGTCTCCTATACCAATTTGTTCAAGGGTACCTCCTACTTTCTCTTCTAAGAGGTTCAATGTGGCTGGATTGATGTTGAGGTCTTTGATCCATTTGGACTTGAGTTTTGTGCATGGCGACAGACATGGGTCTATCTGCAGTCTTCTACACACCCTCATCCAATTGTGCCAGCACCATTTGTTGAAGATGCTGTCTTTGCCCCATTGTATCATTTTAGCTGTTTTGTCGAAAATCAGGTGTTCATAGGTGCATGGATTAATATCAGGATTTTCAATTCGATTCCATTGGTCTACCTGTCTATTTTTATGCCAATACCAGGCTGTTTTCAGAACTATAGCTCTGTAGTAGAGCTTAAAGTCAGGAATGGTGATGCCTCCTGATGTTCTTTTATTGTATAGGGTTGTTTTGGCTATCCTGGGTCTTTTGTTTTTCCATATAAAGTTAATTATTATCCTTTCAAGGTCGGTGAAGAATTGTGGTGGGATTTTAATGGGGATTGCATTGAATCTGTAGATTGCTTTTGGTAAGATTGCCATTTTTACTATGTTTATCCTACCTATCCAAGAGCATGGGAGGTCTTTCCATTTTCTGGTATCTTCTTTAATTTCTTTCTTTAGAGTCACAAAGTTCTTATTATATAGATCTTTTACTTGTTTGGTAAGCGTTACACCAAGATACTTTATGTTGCTTGTGGCTATTGTAAAGGGTGATGTTTCTCTGATTTCTTTCTCTGCCTCTTTGTCGTCTGAAAAAAATAGGGCTACTGATTTTTTTGAGTTTATCTTGTATCCTGCTAGTTTGCTGAAGGTGTTTATCAGCTGTAGGAGTTCCCTGGTAGAGTTTATTGGGTCGCTTATGTAAACTATCATATCATCTGCAAATAGAGACAGTTTGACTTCTTCCTTTCCAATTTGGATGCCCTTGATCTCCTTTTGTTGTCTTATAGCATTAGCTAGAACTTCTAGTACGATATTGAAGAGATATGGAGAGAGAGGACAGCCTTGTCTTGTTCCTGATTTTAGAGGAATTGGCTTAAGTTTCTCTCCATTCAGTTTGATGTTGGCAGTTGGTTTGCTGTATATTGCTCTTATTATGTTTAGGTATGTTCCTGTTATCCCTGACCTCTCTAATACCTTTATCATGAAAGGGTGTTGAATTTTATCGAAGGCTTTTTTCTGCATCTAGGGAGATAATCATATGGTTTTTCTTTTTCAGTTTGTTTATATGGTGGATCACGTTGATAGATTTTCGTATGTTAAACCATCCCTGCAATCCAGGTATGAAGCCTACTTGATCATGGTGGATGATTTCTCTGATGTATTTTTGAATTCGGTTTGCCATTATTTTATTGAGTATTTTTGCATCGATGTTCATCAGGGATATTGGTCTGTAGTTTTCTTTCTTAGTTGTGTCTTTGTGAGGTTTGGGTACCAAAGTTATTGTGGCCTCATAAAAAGAGATTGGCAATAAACCTTCTGTTTCTATCTTGTGGAACAGTTTGAGGAGTAGTGGTATTAGTTCTTCCTTGAATGTCTGGTAGAATTCTGCACTGAATCCATCTGGCCCTGGACTTTTTTTTGTTGGAAGGCTTTCGATGACTGCTTCTATTTCATTTCGGGTTATAGGTCTATTTAAGTTGTTTGTCTGTTCTTGATTTAATTTTGGTAAGTGATAGTTATCCAGAAACTTGTCCATTTCCTTTGAATTTTCAATTTTTGTGGAATACAGATTTTCGAAGTATGACCTGAAAATTGTCTGGATTTCCTCTGTGTCTGTTGTTATGTTCCCCATTTCGTTTCTGATTTTGTTAATTTGCATGTTCTGTCTCTGCTTTTTCGTTAATTTGGATAAAGGTTTATCAATCTTGTTGATTTTCTCAAAAAACCAACTCTTTGTTGCATTGATTTTTTGTATTGTTTTCCTGGTTTCTATTTTGTTGATTTCAGCCCTCAAGTTGATTATTTCCTGGCGTCTGCTCCTGCGGGGTGAATTCGCTTCTCTCTGTTCTAAGGTTTTCAGTTGCGCTGTTAATTCATTTATGTGACTATCCTCTGTTTTCTTCATATGGGCACTTAGTGCAATGAACTTCCCTCGTAGCACTGCTTTCAAGGTGTCCCATAAGTTCGGGTATGTTGTATCCTCATTCTCGTTGAATATTAGAAAGTCTTTAATTTCTTTCTTTATTTCTTCTTTGACCCAGGAGTGGTGCAATTGCACATTGTTAAGTTTCCATGAGTTTGCAGGTTTTCTGCTATTTGTATTGTTGTTGAATTCCAATTTTAAAGCATGGTGGTCCGATAAGATACAGGGGACTATTTCTATTCTCTTGTATCTGTTGAGGTTTGTTATGTCTCCTAGTATGTGGTCGATTTTAGAGAAGGTTCCATGTGGAGCAGAGAAGAAGGTATATTCTTTTGTCTTTGGATGGAATGTTCTATAGATGTCTGTTAGCCCCAGTTGAGACATAACTTCTGTTAATTCTTTTGTTTCTTTGTTGAGTTTCTGATTTGTGGTCCTGTCTAATGTTGAGAGTGGTGTATTGAAGTCTCCCACTATAAGTGTGTGAGGTTTTATATGAGCTTTGAGTTTTAGTAGTGTTTCTTTTACGAATGTGGGTGGCTTTGTATTAGGGGCATAGATGTTCAGAATTGAGACTTTGTGTTGATGGATTTCTCCTGAGATGAATATGAAATGACCATCTTCATCTCTTTTGACTAGTTTTGGTTTGAAGTCTAGTTTGTTAGATATTAGGATAGCTACGCCTGCTTGCTTCTTATTTCCATTTGATTGGAAAATCTTTTCCCAACCCTTTACCCTGAGGTAATGTCTATCTTTGGAGCTAAGATGTGTTTCTTGTATGCAGCAGAAGGATGGATTCTGTCTTCGTATCCATTCTGTTAATCTGTGTCTTTTTATAGGTGAGTTAAGACCATTAATGTTGAGGGTGAGTAAGGACCATTGATTGTTGGTGGTTGTTTGATTTAGGTTTGTTGTTGGCAGTGGTATTGTGAATATATTTGTTCTGCTTCACCCTAGGTTTCTGGTGTAGTTGGATTATCTGTTGCCTACATTTTTGTGGGCGTAGTTACCTTCCTTGGGTTGGAATTTTCCTTCCAATACTTTCTGTAGGGCTGGATTTGTAGATACATATTGGGAAAATCTGGTTTTGTCATTGAATATCTTGTTCTCTCCATCTATATTGACTGAGAGTTTTGCTGGATATAGTAGCCTAGGCTGGCATCCGTGTTCTCTTAATACTTTTAGAACATCTATCCAGGACCTTCTGGCCTTGAGGGTTTCCATGGAGAAGTCAGGTGTAATTTTGATAGGTCTGCCTTTATATGTTACCTGTCCTTTTTCCTTCGCTGCTCTTAATATTTTTTCTTTATTCTGTATGCTAGGTGTTTTGATTATTATATGTCGAGGGGTCTTTTTTCTTTGGTCCAGCCTATTTGGGGTTCGGTATGCTTCTTGTACTTTCATGGGCATGTCCTTCTTCAGATTTGGAAAGTTTTCCTCGATGATTTTGTTGAATATGTTTTCAGCACCTTTGAGCTGGGCTTCCTCACCTTCCTCTATGCCTATTATTCTTAGGTTTGGCCTTTTCATGGTGTCCCACATTTCCTGGATATTGTGTGTTAAGGATTTGTTGGATTTATGGTTTTCTTTGGTCGATGAATCTATTTCTTCTAGTTTATCTTCTGCGCCTGGAGATTCTCTCTTCCATCTCTTGAATTCTATTGGTTATGCTTGTGTCCGTGGTTTCCGATTTTTTGCCCAGCTTTTCAATTTCCAGCTTTCCTTCCATTTGTGTTGCCTTTATTTTCTCAATTTCGGTTTTCAAATCTTGAACCGTTTCCTTCACCTGGTTAATTGTTTTTTCTTGGCTTTCTGTACTTTCCTTAAGGAATTTGTTCATTTCTTCCACTTTTTTGTTTGTTTTTTCCTCTATTTCTTTAAGGGATTTTCTCATATCTTCTTTGAGGGCCTCTATCATTTTTATGATGGTGATTTTTAAGTCATACCCTTCTGCTTCCTCTGCTTTGTTGTTGTGTTCCATTCTAGTTGGTGTAGATTCCCTAGATTCTGGTGGTGTCATGTTTGTCTTTCTGTTGTTAGGTGTTCTCTTGTATTGCCTTCTTCCCATAGCTTCTTCCTGTAGGTGTTGGTGGTGTCTCTTCCCTCTCTCTACGGTCCTTCCCAGATGGGCTTATGTGGATCAAAGATTCAATGTCTGTATCTCTGTGTGGTCCAAGCTCTCTAGGAGGCTTCTCCTCTGGCCAATAGTCGGCGGGGGAGAAGAGGACGAGGGCTGGACTGGAACTTGAGAAGTTTTTGCAGGGTAGTGGGATCTCACTGGAAACTGGCGCTCTCCAGCTGAGACCTCATTCTTTGGCAGGGCCCGGATTTGGGGGTCAAGGATCTTGCCTGCAGGAACTCCAAGTGGACCCGCAGAGATAGGCGGATCTCTGGGAGGGGGCCTGGGACTCCAGCAGAGGACTGGGGGGGGGGGGGGGGGCCAGGCCGGGGGATTTGTGGGGGGCCCCCGGGGGGTGTGGGGGGTCCCTTTTTGGGGGGTGCTGCGCGGGGGGGTCCGGGTGGGGGGTGGGGGGGGGGCCCCCCCCCCGGGCCCGGCGCGAGCCGGGGGGGCGGGGGCCGGGGGGGGGGGGGGGGGCAGGGTGGGGGGGTAGGCTGGAGGTTGGGATGGGTGGGGGTGTATCAGAGCTCCAAGGGTGCTCTCAAAGGGGACCGGAGACAGGAGCAGCAGGATCAGGGGCCAATCCAGGGAGTTCAGGCGGGGGATGGGGGGAAAGAGGTTGAAGGGGGACAGGCAGCCCCGATTGGGCCCAGACTCACCTCTGGCCAATAGCCGGCAGAAGAGGACGAGGGCTGGGCTGGAACTTGAGAAGGTTTTGCAGGGTAGTGGGATCTCACTGGAAACTGGCGCTCTCCAGCTGAGACCTCGTTCTTTGGCAGGGCCCGGATTTGGTGGTCAAGGATCTTGCCTGCAGGAACTCCAAGTGGACCCGCAGAGATAGGCGGATCTCTGGGAGGGGCCTGGGACTCCAGCAGAGGACTGGAGGCGGGGTCAGGGACCAAGCCGGTGGAAATTACAGGTGGTCCCACGTGGATAGTCAGGTCTCCTTTGTTCGGAGTTGCTCCGAGAGGTCTCCGAAGTAGGGTGGACTGTTGGCTCCACCCTCTGTCCCAGTGCTCAACCAGAGCGGCAGGACCGTAGGTGGGGTAGGGCACAGGGTGGGGGGGGGTAGGCTGGAGGTTGGGATGGGTGGGGGTGTATCAGAGCTCCAAGGGTGCTCTCAAAGGGGACCGGAGACAGGAGCAGCAGGATCAGGGGCCAATCCAGGGAGTTCAGATTATGAAACATTGTTGAGACTGTGATAGAGTATGGAGACTTTTGAAATTGAACTAAAATATTGTCAAAGGTTTATGGGGGCCAGGGAATGGAATGTGGTAGTCTGTAGTTTGCCCCTGTAAGCTTATAGGAAGTGGCACTAATGGAAGGTGTGACTTCTTGGAGTGGGCATCACCTTGTTGGAGGAATTATGTAACTGTGGGGCAAGACTTTAAGGTTTCCTATGCTCAGGATACACAGTGGAGTCAATCGACTTTCTGTTGCCTCTGAATCAAGATGTAGCACTCTTAGCTCCAGCATGCTGCTGTGCTTCCCACCATGATGATAATGAATCTCTGAAATTGTAAGCCAACCCCATCAAATAAGTGTTTTTATTTATAAAAGTGGCCTTTGTGACTATTTTCTTCACACCAATAAGAACATTAACTAAGATAGATGCTGATGTAAATAACTTTAGAAGTGGTTGAATATTATAAGAATAAAGTCAAGTCAGGCAGTGATGGTACAGACCATTAATCCCCATGCTCTGGAGACAAAGGCAGGCAATTCCCTGAATTTGACATCAGGTTGGTCTACAGATCTAGTTATAGGACAATCATGGTTATTACACAGTAGAATCCCCATCTCAAATAAAAAACAAACACAAAAGTCAAAGGAACTGACTGTACATAAGCATAGTACTCTATTTGTGAATCATTTTCTCCATGGTAGCACAGGTTAAAGGTTTAGAAAGTACTATCTAATCTGTACACTTTATATTCAAAATGAAAATTTAAATAGCTGGATAGCTAATGGTAGGGGACAGGGTTCTTGCTTTGAAGTGAGAGATGTTCATGAAGCTAGAGGAAAGGGAGAAATTATTCATAGAGTAATGGATGAGACTTGGAGGCACTGGTATAAATTCATTACCTTAATATTTTAAAAAAGGTAAATATAGTTAAATGGATACATATGTATTTAATTATATATTGAACCATCTTCCTTTGTTCTGTTAGCTGTAAGAGTCTAAAATAAATAATATACCAATAGTAATGGGGCTGTCACAAAAGTCTATTTTTCTAACACTACCCTACAATTAAAGCAGTTCTGTATCTTTTGAAAAATAATTGCATGTAAGATCAAGATGGGAAGTATTTATTTGCTGTGTTAAGTATCCTCTTGCTCTAGAAAGGTAGTTCTGTAAAGAAAGCGAAAGTACAATAAAGAGTGGTAAATAAGCACACCCAATGACTCACCTGACAAAGATTTAATGCATCTCACAACACTCATCAGGGAAGCTTCCATCTCTAGTAGATGGGGATTAATACAGAAACCCACAACTAGTCCAGGTAAAGGTAGTGAGAATAATAGACTCAGTAATGTTCAAACCCAATTTGGATATCTATCTATTTTCCACCTGCCAGGGCATCAGGAACCATTGCAGAAGAGAGGGCAGAAGGGGTATAAAAACCAGACAGAAGTCGAGGTGGGCTCTAAGGAAGTAGTGACTTTAAGGCAGAAGAGGGCAACAACTCACCGTGATAGAAAAAACAAGCCCAAAACTTGAGCAAGCTCAAACCAGACCAAATGCCAACACAGAGAGGAGAGGTGGCCACAAAGCCCCATCCCCATAGCTACTGGAATTTGATAGCTGGTGGAAAAGAGGAAGTCAGTTTTCTTTAAAAGTATTGCTCACAATAAGCCAACCAAACTTCCGCAGAAGGCTACACATCTAATAGTATACAAACACTAAATGAATTCAATTGATGTAAAATATAAATGTAAACTTAAAAGGATAGGAAGAATCTTATGCATATTAGATTCACACAATTTCCAACATTCTGTCAGGAAGGAATACCAAGAGGTTAAAGCTTCCACCAGGATGCCAGACTCACTCATGCACATGTGCCAGGGGCATAAGGGGCTGCTGACCTTGTTGGAAAAAAATTATCTCTTATCTAGAGAGTAGATCAGATTCCACTTAAGAGAAGTTCATTTTATGTATCGATTAAACCAACAAATGGGGTAGTATTTCAGGACTAGTTAATCCAATATTTAAGTGGATGGCAGGGAGATGAAGTCAGTTTTGAAAGAAGATGCAAATATTCAAGATCTCCCTTTGATTTGTGAGGGAAAAGGCCAAATGACATTTAGTAAATGCTGAGATTATAGTGTTTGAGATGGATAAAGGTATATTGCTAAATGACAGTTTGACAAAATATGGAAACTCTAAACGTGTCTAAAATTTAGAACTGAATACTGTACATAGTACAGTTTCCTCATAGTTCAAAAATTTTACTTCATTACAAATTTCTTTAAATCTCTTGCCCCACTCCTTTTCTTCTGTCTGCTCTCTATTTGTCTTATAAAAATCTGCCCCTCTTTTTGAGTGTTTATCTTGGTAGTCCTTGCCTTTTTTCTCTGTTCTCTAATTTACTCTCCATTCTAGTTTGTTAATATTTAATAATATGCCCAGTACATCAATAGAATGGTGTGAAATAATTCCCATCTATCCCATCCTATGATCTTGAGAAAGAAGAATTAGACAATATGAGCTGGAAATAATAACTACTGTGTTTTTTGTTTTATGCTTATAGAAATTCCAAAGACATTTTGGACTATGAAGTTTAAACACTGATTAATATTCTGACAGAAAATTAGCATGTCTTCTATAAATGTGCAGTTTCAAAGCATTATAACATGTGCTTTTTTATTCTTTGATCTATGGTTTTATTTGGTCTCATTTCATCTTTTAGAAAAGAGTATATCTTGTAATGAAAGTCAAGTCTAAAAGTAATTTATAACACATATATTTAGTTATTAACTATGGAGGACATTTCTTGTCAATGTCATGAAATAGCACTATATTGCCAACATGATAGGAAATTAGCTAAGTTGACTATTCTGAGAAATTTACTCTCTGCTCCTAAAGTACTGTGGTTCAGTCATAAAATAAAGCTCTTTAGGGAAGGAGCATTACGATAAGTTACATTGCACAAATACGGGGCTTGGTTAAGTACTTCTGAGAACGAGTTCTTTCTGTGAACATGTATCACCACTGTATTCAACAGGATAATGACAAAAGAATGGCATTCCAAGCAGCTCTCATCCTTGTGAAGATACACAGACTGAAATGTAGAAGAGAAGAAGAATCTATTGCAGAACAAAGTGGATACCTTCAAGTGATGACACTGGGAAATGATCAGTGGGACCATCTGCATGTTCAGATAGGCATTATATTATTTTCTAAAATCTCTGTCCAGGTAGGTTACAGAGAGCCATTTTGATAAACTTGTTAAGGAAGAGGCAACAGCATGTGCTCATGTGCTCATTCTTTTCCTCCTTGCCTCCTGCTTGATTGTAATCTTTTTTAATCTTTTTGTTGATTTTTTTTTTTTGAGACAGGGTTTCTATGTGTGGCTTTGGAGGCTGACCTGGAACTCGCTTTGTTGACCAGTGACCAGGCCGGCCTCGAACTCACAGAGATCTGCCTGTCTCTGCCTTCCTGAGAGCTTGGATTAAAGAAGTGCATCACTCCCCAGTGTAAGCTTTTGTTCCTTGTTCTTTAGAAAATCTTGGCTGGTGATTTCCTGCAAGCTTCATAGCAGGCAGAGAAAAATGATTCTTGAAAAGACAAGAATGAAACACAACGAAACTTGGCTCAGTTGGACTTTATTGTAACTGGTGTTAGACCAAGATTTCTAGAGTCTGGCCCAGATCATTCTACTTTGGCCATACTTAACCACAGCACAGCTTTGGAAAAAGTATTCAGCCACTTGAGTAAAATGAAGATTAAGGCACATTAACATTGAAGTTCTTAGCAGAGTACTTAAGGCTTCATCCTTAAGATGGTTTCTTGTTGACTTAGAAACAATGCTAAGATCAAGATAAGGGTCTAAGGAGCTTCACTGAGGAAAACAAAATGCCTGTGAGTGTCAGGATTGGCCTGGCTCTAAGATACCATAGAAGTCATTTAGGCTATTGTAAAGCACAAGTGACATATCTCTTCAGAATGGGTTTTCTGGCCTACAAGCAATGCTCAAGATTTAAGGAATAAGTAATGACATAAATTCTAGGTGACATGGACAGAGTATGTCTCATTAGATGGCAAAGGATCTCCAGGTTGTAAAACAGCATCAGTCCTAACATTCCAAGAAGAGCAGTCCCACGCCTCATTCCAATGAAGCTGTGCAGGTTGACTTGCCTGGCTTCTCCCATGCTTATCTGTGTGCACAAATCCTGTTTGCCCACTAGATAAGAGTCTTATCTTAACTCAGGCCAGGGATCCCATTCTTTAGTGAAAAAGTCAGAGCTGGTGGAGGAAGGCTAGATCAGCAGTTAAAGTTCATTGGCAGCTCTTCTGGAAGAGTAGGGCTTGGTTCCCAGAATCTACCTGGCCTCTATAATGAATCTGTTGCCTCTTCTGATCTCCTTAGGCACCAGGCACATCCACAGACAAACAGGCAACATAACCATACTTTTAAAAAAAATAAAGGAAAGAGCCAGTCAGTGGTGGCACATGCCTTTAATCCTAGCACTTGGGAGTTAGAGGCAGGCAGATCTTAGTGAGTTCAAGGCCAGCCTGGTCTACAAAGTGAGATCTAGGACAGATAGGCGTATTATACCAAGAAACTTTAATTTGAAAAACCATAAAAAATAAAAATAAAGGGAACAATAAAACATAAACACATAAATAAAAAGTAATCTTACTAAGAAAAAAAATAGAAAAGATGAAAATAATGCTTAAAGTTCTCTCTTAAAGGGGCTTCAACAAAACCTTATTCCTTCCAGTTAGATTACTCTTGTGTAATGAGTACCTATAATTTTTGTATGGTATTTCAAGTCTGGGGAGGGGCAATTGTGATACTTCTCTTTTCCTTTACCTGACACTGTTTTTACTTACAAAATGACTATGGTAGCAAGGTTATAGACAGAAGACTATGTAGGAAGGGCCGTCCAGATGTCTTTCAAGTCACTAATTTGAAACTCTTAGAGAGACACAGTTGTATGGTGGCATCCTTGGATGGGGAAGAAGGCCGAGTTGAATGTCAGGTAGGATGCAGTTTCTTTATTCAGTGTTCAAATATTCACTACTATAGTCCCCAGGCATCTGGAGGCAGTGAACCAAGTATGAGGTGTGTGCTTTGGAGTCCCAGAGAACAAGTGGGTGCAGTACAGTTAATACATGACTAGCTAAGGAATATATGGCTCAAAAGCATTGGAAACCTTGGCAAAATTTTTGTTGACACTTATCTACCATTGTTCAGTCTGTTAGGAACCAGAGCTCTAGGGAAGGGATTGTGTTCTGTACTTTAAGCAGCGGCCTGATAGCTTTAGGAAGGGTTGTATCCTGATTTCTTCAGTCTGTCCCCTAGATCTGTCCTCTAGAGCAGTGATCCTCAAACTTGCCAATACTGCAACCCTTTGATAAAGTTCATCAAATTTTAGGGACCCCCCAACCATAACATTATTTTTATTGCTACTTCATAACTGTAATTTTGCTACTGTTATTATGAATCATAAGATAAATATCTGATATGTGACCCCTGTGAAAGGGTCAATGATCCCAAAAGGGTTGCGACCCTCGAGTTGGTATTCACTTCTCTAGTTACCAGCGTTTTAAAGGGACAGCACCTTAATATAACACTAACCAGCTTCCTAACATTTGCATTAATGTTGCATTGGTTGACTTGATTAATAATGGAGATGGAGCCATGCCTTTCAAAGGATGATCTAATTCTTCTGTCACAGGTTTCAGTTCTCTGAACTGAATATGAAAAGATTCTTTTCTATCACCTCCTTTTCATTCCTACTATTCTCTTTATAAATGTACATATATATCATAGTCTTATATATATAATATAATTCATATATATACATATATATGAATTTAAGAATTTATTATATGTGTTATGATGAAGCATAAGGGAAACTTTTCATGGGGGACCTTGGTAGACTCCATAGCAGGAGAGATTGGCCAAGGCTGGGGACAAACATGCTAGGCAGACAGAACTTTAAGTGAGAAGTTTTATTAGAAAGGAGAGGGAAGGGCAAGGAAAGAGAAAAGTGGAAAAGAGACACAGAGACAGAGAGAGCACAAAAGAGAAGAGGGGTACAGTAGAACTTCTGTCTGCCCCAGGGGAACAGCAGAAAAGAGAGGAGTGGGAAAGAAAGCATAAGAACAAGATCTCCTGAGCATATTGGGAGTGGGGGATAGTGAGTGGAGAGGGAGCCAGGACAAAGAGAAGGGAAGGAGAGGAGAGCATGTGGGACTAGGAAGATTGAGTTAGGGGAGGAACCGACGAGAGAAAACGAGAGAGAGAGAGAGAGAGAGAGAGAGAGAGAGAGAGAGCATAAAAGAGGGAGCCATTATAGGTTTGAAGAGAAAGCGAACTCTAGAGAAACATCCAGAGTCCTACAAGGATGACCCCCAACTAACAATGTGAGCAACAATAGAGAGGCTACCTTAAATGCCCTTCCCTGATAATGAGATTGATGACTGACTTATATGCCATACTAGAGCCCTCATCTAGTAGCTGATGGAAACAGAATCAGACACCCACAGCTAAACACTGAGCTGAACTCCTAGAATCCATTTTCCAGAGACGGAGGAGTGATAAGAAAATAGGGGCAAGACCAGGCTGCAGAAATCCACAGAGACAGCTCACCCAAACAAGGGGGAGCTAATGTACCCCCAGACTGAATGCTGGGAAACCAGCATTGGACCAACTCAGACTCCCTGAAAATGGTACTCAGTTGGAAGACCTGGGCATCTAAGGGACCTCTGAGAGTGAAACCAGGATGTATCCCTGGTGCACGAAAGGACTTTTGGAACACATTCCCCATGGAGCGACACTCCCTTAACCTAGAGGCAGGAGGGAGAGCCTAGTCCCTACTCCAAATGACTTGACAGAGTTTTCTGATCCCTCCTGGAAGGCATCAACATCCCTGTGGAATAGAGGAGGGCGATGGGATGGGAGGGGGCTTGGGGGGCATGGGAGGGAGGGGGTACTAGGATCAATATATAAAATAAGAAAAATAATTAAAAATCTTTAAAAAAGAGGGAGAACATAAGTGGGTAGGGGCTTTCATTTAAAGGGTCCTTTGCACCTGTGTGCAGACTAGAAAACCACCACGGGACTGACTGGGGTACTGCCTGAGTATATTCTGCCAGTGACAGGGGCAGGCCAGCATAATGCCTGAATCCTTACAATATGTATATAGCATAATGCTTTATTGATTCTTTGGGAATTTCACACCATGCACCCCAATCCCACTCACCCCTGCAGCATTCCCCACAAAAGAAATTCCCCCAAATTAATTAAAAGTAAGAAAAAACAAAACAGCACTTCTTCATCTTTCTTGCCTCTCCAACACCTCTTCATTCCTCCGTGTGATATTAGGAGCCATGGTATGTCACATAGTATATCCCTTTTCAACAGTCAGTCCCACTAACATGTGTTCATTGCAATGAGTCATTGTTTTGGTACAAAGCCTCTGGTTCACCATCATCCCTGGACCCTAACCAAAACTCGTCTGGGATATCCCATTGTTACCCTAAGTCATAGAGATCCTGTACAGGGCTACTATTTGACAGGCCCAGTCCCTTCGAATACCCTATCAGGCCATAGATGGGATAGATGTTAGGGTGGATCAACACAAGGCCCAGAATGTGGAGCTGGGTGGTATCTGAGCTGGTTAGTCTGGGCCAGTGGGACTGCCTCTATCAAGTGAGGGAAGGAGCCACCTCTCCTAAACTCATGCCACAGAGCCAGCTCTCACACATCTGTAGTGAGGGTGGGGCCATCTCTCCTGCTAGTATCTAGCTAGGGGCAGTGTCAGCTACCCCAAGGCCAGTGAATGGTGGGGCTACTCAGCCTGGCCCTCAGATTTCAATATACATATATACATAGGATATGGTCATCAACTTAGATCCCACATGCAACAGGATCTCGGCCCTCACCAGCACATACCATATTCTTTTATTAGGAGATATACATAAGAATATGTTTTAATTTTCCATTTAGCAAGATACATAGCTTATTCCATCTCATTTAGCGTTTCTCTCTGCTGAGACTTGTTTCATAAATCAAGGACATTGGGTAAATAATCTTAAATATTTACAACTTTTAACAAATCTAAAAATATTTTACACATGCCCATATAAGAGATGTCATACACATTCTTTGAGACATAGTGGTGTATCTCTATATTAATATAGATACATGTATGTTCATGGATATAATATCCACTTGCATACATAGAAATTAAAATGAGTAGACATGTACAGATAGACTAGATATAGCCAAGCTAGAAGTGTGGTTGCAGTTAGGAAAAAGAGAGAAGAGACAGAGAGGAAAAGGTGAAAGGACATTGAAATTCATTTTAGGCCATTTGTAAATGAAAGGAACAATTGATAAGCTTTTCTTGGTTAAAGCCTTATCCTATCTTATAGATTTTCATTTATTGCCATAACTATAAATTGAAGGCAATTCATTTGCATTTTCATAGCCATTTCTAGGTTAAGAAGTAATATGCATAATAAATTAATGCTGGCTACCAGTTATGCAGAAGTGATTATTACAAGAATACAACTAGGTCAAGTTCTCATTTAGCTCATGGTGCCTTCTGTATATTAACTCACCAATGTGCCTAGATGTCACACTGTGTCCTCCCTCGTGGGTTTTAAGCTTCTGGATCAAAATAAGAGTGGCTAATTCTTGTTTTCTTTTCCATGGTGTATAATATAGTGAATGGAACACAACAGGTACACAGTAAATCTTCCTTGGAAAATTAAAACGAATCCCTAAGACATGGAGAGCTGTAAGACAACATTTTAAAACTTTTAACAAACCAGTAGGTATACATTTCAATATGATGCAAAGAGGTGAAAACACACCCTCATTAATTATAAAGTTTTATGTTGGTAACCACTTAGTTCCTATGGTTACATCTCTGTGAAATTATAAAATAGGCACTTCAAGGGTTTGGGAACAAGAACAAATTGGCTGTTAGAGAATTCATGAATGCTAATAACTCATTTACTTATAATGCTTATAATTAATTGGTTTAAAATCATCTACTGCAGTCTTAAAATGAATAGGATATTTAAAGGTCACCATTGCTCTCCGCTCTCATTTAAATCTCCAATAGAAAAAAAAAGACATTGCAGATATCAATTTAAAATAAGCCTTTTAAATTATTCTCTAACTAAACTTGGCCCAAAATAGTAAACGATCTATTCATCTGCTTTCTGTTAAATGTTGTGATCTATACTCTGTGATTAAGTTATTATAAAACCCTAATTTCTAATAACCAAGACTATGCTTATCACGTGAAATATAGCAAAGTAGAATGAATCATGTACACACCAAGATAATTCCTTGTTATATGTTTAACAATGAATCTTCACTTCCTCCCTTCACTGGAAATGCCAACTGATATCATGTGTTAAATCATGTTTAACACTAAAGATATTAAATTCAATTATAAAGGCCATTTATCAATGGCAAATATGTCTTCAAATAATAAATCTCAAGAAAAACAATACAGTACATCTACACATAATGAAAAAAGGAATGGCTTTGCTTGCAGTTTTTTTATTATTATGGGATGACACGAGATTTAATGCTACTCAGAACTATGTAATTTAGTTTAAAAAATTTAAAACACTAAATGTATGACTTATTTATTTCTAGAATTTTCTGTAATATTTTTGGACTCTTATTAGCTGCAGGAAACTGTAGAAAGTAACCCCCCTGCAATTTTTCATTAGAAGTATGTTGCCAGGTTCATTCACGCTATCAAAATAAGGCATTTGGTATTTTATAGTTTTAAATATTTAAATAATGTCATTGTTTCATGAGAGAAATTTTCAATAATTATCAATACTAGTGCTGCTAGTATTGATAGGGCTCCATGAACGAGTACCTTTGGGAAATTACCTATACCCCTGCTTAGGCGTGGGCACTCTATTGGAAGACCCTTTATGAATACCTTACCCCCTCATATACAGTCACCACATTCACAAGGAATATAGATATGCAACTTTATGGCTACTTTAAGGTCTAGAGAGTAAATAAAAGTTCTTACAACTCAAGCTTGGTGGATCTCAACAAAAATAGGCAGGTATAGTGATATACTCCTGTAATCCCAGCATTCATACTGTGGGATGAGACGTGGAGACAAATGTAAGTAGAGTGTCCTGGAGTACACAGTGCAGAAAAGGCAACAAGAGAGACTGTGTCGTAACAAGTTGGAAGGCAAGAACAAGCTTCTGAAAGCTCTCCTTTGACCATCCCCCACACACACAGAGAGAGAAAATATGGCACAACTGTACTCATATGCATAAATATATAAATTAAATGATTACTACCTTATAGATTAGTCTTAGTAAGAGATTAATAACTAATAGTAAATATCACACTACATATAATAATATAATGCAGGCCATATGAATATGATCATTCCCAAACTGTCCTATTGCAGTATACTTACCCTTGTGATGCTGTTAGATTATGAAGTACCTACATAATGAAGTGGAAATAAGGTGAATGATATAGGTATAGGCATTCTGACCTAACATTACATAACTGCAATAAGGGTCACATGAACATAGCATTATACTGTTGACAGCTTGTAACCAAGACAACATTACAGAGAGGTACCTCACACAGGAGAAATCTGCTGGACAAAAGAACAATATATATCTCAGGTATTATGGAGGAGGATGGCATGAAAGTTCATTATACTGCTTAGAACTATGTGCAATTTAAACAAAACTTATGAATTATACATTTCTGGAATTTTCTACTTGGATAACAGTTTGTTAAGGCAACAGAAACTGTAGAAATTAATATTGCAAATAAAAGGTCGGTTCTACAGAGTGCTTTTTTTAAAAGCTATATCTTTCTAGTTTTGTATGTAATCCTGTATGAATGCAGCAAAATAAATCTATACATTCAATCATGACCTTAATATGAAAATAGGCTGCTTATCAAAACATCAAAAACCCATTTTAAATGCAATACATATATAAACAATATGTAAATATCATTAAAAGGTGAGCGTATACTGTCCAAAGTTCATTGGGCTATTTCCCATCTCACATGTTCATCATATTAGACAATTTTGACCCTTCTGTCTTGGAGCACTGGAGTAGTGTTGTCTCAAGTTTTCATGGGCTGTGAATATTGTAAAATTTATGTAAATTGTGTGACATTGTAAAATTTTGAGACTAGTTTATAAGAAATGATGGATAGGAAGAGATATTTTGGAATATCTCCTTAGATTCCTGAGCTAGAATGCAAGCATACAACTGTTTCCATGAGGAATCATGAGGCAGCTCAAAAAAGTACTATGTGGGGCAACCAGATGAAAAGTCCTTGAAAATGTATGCACTGAATGGGATGCTTGGCTGCATTAATCCTCCTGGAGTTCTGGCTATAATCACCATCTGAACACAATTCACACAGGGGACACTGAGTCTCAGACTGTTTGGCAAATGGGGAAATAAGTGTTGTTCTAAACCATTAGTTTCTGCTGTAATTTGTTAGGCCACACAAGGAGTTGGTTCATTGGTTTCTATTCCATAATCCTTAATAATGCTACCACTATTTTCTGTGTCACAGGAATTCAGCCACAACTTTTTGATATTTTGCTCTTGAGTTAAAGGAAAAATAAGGAGAAGCAGGGGAACTATCTCAGAATTTACAAACTTTATGATTTGTAGTAGACAAGTTACATACTTGTTCCAGGAACATTATTGCTAAGCCATTTGGAGCATAGGCTTTACATTATTTCTTGTGTTGTTTAAAATGAGTAGCAGATATTTTGGCACCTGTTAATTTACCATTTACTTCTGACAAACTCCTTGTTTTTGTGGGTTCTCAGATAGAATCCCATATGTACAAAGCACTCATAATATTAGTGAATGATCTGATTTTATTAAAATACATATTCCAGTGGCTGGAGAGATAATTCCATGGTTAAGAGAACTTGCTATTCTTACAGAGAATCCAGGTTCATTTCCCAGAATCCAAATTTACCTCCCAGTGTGCACATCAACCAGCTCATCATTACCTGTAGCTCCAGTTCCAGGGGATTCGAAGCCCTCTTCTGGTCTATTCATACATCTACATATATGAGATGTACCACACATATATTGAAGTATACACAGTATACATAAAATATAATAAACAAATGGTTCTATGGTGGATTCAATAAGAATGGCTCTTATATGCTCATATGTTTGAATGTCTGGTTCCGGTTGGTAGTCTCTTTAGGAAGGATTAGGAGGTGTGACATTGTTGGAGGAGGTATGTCACTAGGGGTGGACTTTAAAGTTTCAAAAGCCCAACCTGGCCCAGTCTCATTCTCTCTTTGCCTGTGGATCAGGATATAGGCTCTTAGCTACTGATCCTAAGCCATGCCTACCTGCCTGTTGCCTTCCTTCCTGATATGATGGTCATGGACTGACCCTCTGAATCTCCAAGTAAGCCTCAATTAGAAACTTTCTTTATAAGTTTCATTGGTATAGAACAGTAACTAAGACAGAAGTTTGTACTATGGAGTGATACATTACTGTGACAGGCCTGACTATGCTGTTGTTTGGAGGGTTATGGAAGACTTAGGGATTGTGGCCTAGGAAAGTGGTTGAATGCTTTAAGGATCATTTAATGGGTTGCCCTAGTAGGAGCATGGAAAACACTATGTGCAGTTTTCCATGTGCTGCAAGCCAGCAAGATAGTGTGTGGAGGCCTAACTCAGGCCTATATATCATTCCTGTGATAGTTTGGCAAAGAATGTGACTGACTTCTGTCCTTGTCCAAAAACTCTACCTAAAGATGAAATAGAGAGCTTTGCACCAAAGTCTTTAGGAGAGATAATTTCAAAGCAGCCTAGCACTGGCTTTGTCTGTCATGTGCCAAGCTTCTCATTAATAGCATTAGTCTCTGAAATCTCTTCTCCACAACTTTACATTTAAGGTAGCCCATACCTTTCTTTATCAGACAATTCAGTCTTTTTTGTTTGTTTGTTCATTTCACCAAAGTCCCCAGGGCATGAGTGAAATGAAGCTACATACCTTTCCAAAATATTGTACTAATGGCCCCTATTCCATTTTCTAATACACTAAGTCCTCATCATCATGAAGGAAATAAAATATCATTTGACAATTATAGTTTGAAAAATATACAGCTTGACTATTTCAGGTAAACTTGTCAATTAGTGAATGAAAATTGTTGAATTCACTTTATATCACCAAATACAGAATTAAATTCTAGGAACAGATAACAAAAAGAACTTGAAGGCACTTTTGCCCTTATAAAGATATCCTGGGAAGCTTTCTTTCTTCCTTTCTTTCTTTCTTTCTTTCTTTCTTTCTTTCTTTCTTTCTTTCTTTCTTCCTTCCTTCCTTCCTTTCTTTCTTTTTTTCTTTCTTTCTTTCTTTTAAAGAGAGTTGTTGCATCACACTCCAAGAATTTTAAGTGTTATTGATTTTCCATAAAATGCTGGTTGTAATAGCATACAACTTTATTCCCAGGCAGATGGATCTCTGGGTTTGAGGCCAGCCTGGTCTTTAAAGTAAGGTTCAGGATAGCCAGGATTACACAGAGAAACTGTTTTAAAATGACAAAAAAAAATTTAGAATACTTCATTTGCAATAATACTCTCAATATAATTCTGGTGTAAGTCAAACCAATTTCTTTCCCTCTAAAGATAAGTACATTGATGTGAGTGATTTTCAACATATTTTATTGAAATTCTCTGAGAAGTTGATTCAGATCTTCTATTTAATATCTTGTTTATCAGCTATTGAACTCACTCCCAGTGCTAGCTTAGATAAAAATTTTGGCATCAGAATATAAATTTCCTGATTACAATTTTCTTTGGCATTGAATAAAATTTTATTGTGAAATGACATTTTCAGAAAAATGCATGGAACAGGAAATTATCTTTGTAAATAATAAGCTATACTCAGAAAGAGAAATATAGTTTTTCCTCCCATGTGGATCATAGTTTCTTTCAAAAGTGTTTATTTGTGATTACTAAGTGTTCTGTCTTTGAATATATAAGTACACCCCACATGTATGCCTAATGCTAGAGGAGTTCAGAAGAGGGCATTGGGTTCCCTGGAACTGGAGTTACAGTTATGAGCTGCCATGTGGGAATTGGAAACCAAACCAAGTCTGGTAGAAGAGCAACCAGTGCTCTTAACTGCTGAGCCATCTCCATTGTTTTCCTTTTTAACCTAGATTATATATGTATATGTATTTATGTATATGAGAGGGCACAGGTTATGAAACTAGGTGAGATTCCATAAGAGTGGTAGAAAAGATCTTGAAAGAAAGGGAAAGGAAAGTAAAAGAGGGTAGTAGAATACATGTGATATAAAAGAAGAGAGGCATGTGAGGGTTTGTCAAGAGATGAGGGGAGTAGGAGAGGAGCACTTGAGAAAACTGTTAATGTGAAACATTATGAAGAAAACTATATTTTGTATACTATTTTAATATAACAAATTATGCATGCTTAGTTATTATTAATATGTGTCTGTGATCATATTTGTGTGTATTTGTATGCATGTGAGTATGTATGTGGTGTGCATGTATGTGGGTATATATGGGCAAGTATGTGTTATAGAATATATGTGGAAGTGAGAAGACAGCTTTCAGAAGTCTCTTCTTATCCAATTTAGTCCAGATATCTGAACTCAACTTTCAGGCTTACATGGGAAGAACCCTCACTTGCTAAACCATTTCTTTTTCATGCATGTTGTAAACCTTATTCCATGTTTTTTTTTTCCCTCAAAATTGTCTGTTGTATCAGAATCCCCCCAGCTAGGAGTTAGAAAATGTCTACCTCCAGGCTTTGTGTTCAGAAATACTAATTAATTACGGTGGTGGTTTAGAAAAAAATGTTCTGCAAAGAGAGTGGCACTATTCAGAGGTGTGGTCTTGTTGGAAGAAGTGTGTCACTGAGGGGCTGGACTTTGAGGTCTCTTTTGCTCAAGCTTCCCTCAGTGTGTCAGTCAGATGACTTCCTGTTGCCTGCAAGATATAGCACTCTCAGCTCCAGCACCATGTCTGCTGAATGCTGCCTTGCTCCCCTTCATGATCGTAATGGACTGAACCTTAGAAACTGTAAGCAAGCCACCCTAATTATGTTCTTCCTAAAACTTGCTATTGTCATGGTGTTTCTTCACAGCAATAAAAATCCTAATTAAGACAAGAATGTTTACTGTAGAGCTCAATTGTCATTCTTTTTCTTTTTCTTCTTTTTTTTTTTTTTCTCGAGACAAGGTTTCTCTGTGACTTCAGAAGCTGTCCTAGAACTAGCTTTTATAGACCAGGTTGGTCTTGAGTGCACAGAGGAACCCTCCCCAACCCACCCCCAGGCTCTGCCTCCCGAGTACTGGGATTAAAGGTGTAAACCACCGCTGCCCAGCTCAAATTTTCTTTTTTAAAAAATTAATTGGTATTTTTAAAATTTCATTTTACAAAGGCTGGCCCCTGATCCCGCTGCTCCTGTGTCCACTGCTGGTGGGAGTGCAAACTCATACAGCCATTTTGGAGATCAGTATGGTGGTTCCTCAGGAAAATGGGAATTAGTTTACCACAGGACCCGGCAATCCCCCTCTTAGGCATATACCCAAATGATCCACATCCATGCCACAAAGACATGTGCTCAACTATGTTCATAGCAGCATTATTTGTAATAGCAAGAACCTGGAAGCAACCTAGATGCCCCTCAACTGAAGAATGGACAATGAAGATGTGGCACATCTACAGAATGGAATACTACTCTGCAGAAAAAATATAATGGCATCTTGAAATTCACAGGCAAGTGGATGGCACTTGATGAAACCATCCTGAATGAGGTAACCCAGTCACAAAAAGAGGAACATAATATTTACTCTCTCATATATGGATTTTAGACCTAGATCAAAGGATCACCAGCTTATAATTCACACCACCAGAAGAACTAGGATACAAGGTGTATTCTAAGAGATTCATATAAAGTCCCTTCCAGAACCTGGAAGTGACAAATCCCCCAGAGCACAGGGGATGTGGGGGGGGCAGCGAATGGAGAGAGAATTAGGAGAAAACGAGGGGAAGGAAAGGAAAACATGTGCAACCAAGAAGATTGAGCCCGGTTAGGAATAGAAAACGAGAGAGAGAGAGAGAGAGAGAGAGAGAGAGAGCATAAAAGAGGGAGCCAATATTGGTTTGAAGATAAAACTGAACACAAAGAAAGGTCTAGAGAACTACAAGACTGCTGCCAACTAACAATTTGAGATTCTGTGGAAAGGCTACTGTAGATGCCTTTCCCGGAGAGTGAGATCATCATCTAACTTATCCATGGAGCCCTCATCTAATGCCTGTTGGAAACAGGAGCAATCACCCATACATAAACACTGAGTTGAACTAGAACCCAGATGCAGATGGAGAGGACAATACCAGGCTGCAGAAACACATAGGGACAGCTTACCTGAACAAGGAGGAGCTAACGGGCCCCCAGACTTATAGCTTGGAATCCAGCATGGGACTGACTCAGGCCCCCCTGAATATGGGTCTCATCCGGAAGACTGAGCAATCTAGGGGACCTCAGACAGTGGAGCCAGGATGTATCCCTGGTGCACAAAAGGACCTTGCTAACACATCCCCCATGGAGGGATAACTGCCTTAATCTAGAGACAGGAGAGAAGCCCTAGTCCCTACTTCACAGGACCTGTCAGATCTACATGACCCCAACTGGATGGCATTCCCCTACATATGGAATTGGGGTGGGGGGATGGGAGGGGAGGGTGGTTAGGGTGCATGTGAGAGGGCAGAGAGGGTAAAAGGGAGGGAAGGAGGGAGGGAGGTTGGGAGGGATGGAGGGAGGGAGGGAGAGGAAACTGGGATCGACATGTACAATAATAAATTAAATTAAAAAAATGCTTTGACTCCAAAATTTAAGTTGAAGGACAAGTTACTGGGGAAAAGGGTTTCTATTTTTGTTTCCACAGAAAATGAAAAGCTGTGGATTCCTTCCAGACTAATGTGGTTTGATCAAGCCAGACCGCCTGAAATAGAGTACCAGGTGATCCTACATTCAAAACAGCTGGACAAAGCAACCTTACAGACTACAGCCAGGATTTCTGCATCTTCTTCGAATCCCCGATGACAGTGCCCCTTACCAGCAGGAAGTAGTTTGGAAAGGACGATGCGCAAATTCCCAAATATTGTCTATAAATGTTTGTTTTTATTTAAATGGTCTTGGTTATATAAAATAAATAAAAAAAGTTATTATTCAGAAGTGATCAAAAGAAAGCAAGATGATGGAATGTAAAAAATAAACAACAGTAAATAAGCACAGTTCTCCCTCCTACCCTTCCTCCTGGCCTGCCTCACTTCCCCTCTAGCATACCCCCCATCTACTCCCAATGAGTAAGGCCTCCAATTAGCATTCAACAAAGTATGGCACATTAAGTTGGAATAGGACCAAGCCCTTGCCCCACCCACTGCATTAAGGCTGAGCATGCCATCTACCATAGGGAATGGGCCCCAAGAAACTTATCTGGTCCTATTGCCAGAGGCCCCTCAGATAGTTCAGGCTACACAACTGTCTCCCACATACAGAGGGCCTAGTTCTGTCTCATGGCAGCTCCACAGCTGTTAGTCTAGAGTTCATGAGTTTCCATGAGCTTGGTTCCGCTGTCTATAGATTCTTTTCCATCATGATCTTGACCTGCCTTGCTTATATAGTCTCTCCTCCCTCCATATGACTGGATTCCCAGAGCTTGGCGTGGTGCTTGCTGTAGATCTCTGCATCTGGTTTCATCAACTACTGGATGAAGGCTCAATGATGATAGTTTGGGTATTCATCAATCTGATTACAGGGGAATGTCAGTTTGGGCACCCTATCCATTATTGCTGAGAGTTTTATCAGAGGCCCTCCTTATGGATTCTACCACCATATTTCTCCCTAACCCCATAGTGGCTTTATCAAGATATCTCTTTCATTGTTCTCCTTCTCCATCCCTCCCGCAACTTAACCATCCCATTCCTTCATGTTCTCACTCCCTCCCCTCCTTCTACCCCACCCTCGCCCTCAGTTTACCTAGGAGATCTTAGCTATTTCTCTTTCCTAGGTCAATCCATGCATGTTCCTCTTAGGGTCCTCCTTGTTTGATAGCTTCTCTGGAGCAGTGAATTATACCTTTGTTTTATATCTAATATCCACATATGAATAAATACACTCCATGTTTATGTTTGGAGTCTAGGTTACCTCACTCAGGAAGGTTTGTTCCGTCCATTTGCCTTCAAATTTCATGAATAGTATACCATTGTGTAAATGTATCATGTTTTTTTAGTTGAGGGACATCTAGTTTGTTTCCAGGTTCTGGCTATTACGAATGATGGTGCTATGAAAATGGTTGAGCAAGTGTCCTTGTGGTATGAGTATGCATCCTTTGGGTATATGCCCAGTAGAAGTATCTCTGGTTTTGAGGTATGTTGATTGCCAATTATCTGAGAAACCACCATACAGATTTCCCAAGTAGATTTACAAGTTTGCATTCCTACCAGTAGTTGAGGAGTGTTCCTGAATCCACATCCTTTCCAACATAAGCTATCCTCAGTCTTGTTTATCTTAGCCATTCTGACAGTATAAGATGGTATCTCAGGGTCATTTTGATTTGAATTTCCTGATGTTTAAGGATGTTGAGCAATTCCTTAGATGTCTTTTTGTCATTTGAGATTCTTCTGATGAAAATTCTTTGTTTAGCTTTGTACCACATTTTAAAAATTGGATTATTTTGTATTTTGATATCTTGTTTCTTGTAGTCTTTATATATTTTAGAGACCAGCCCTCTGTCAGATGTTAGGTTGGTTTAGATCTTTGCCCACTCTGTAGGCTGTTGCTGCTTTGTCTTAATGACAATGCACTTTGCCTAACAAAAGCTTTTCAGTTTCAGGAGGTCCCACTTATTGATTGTTGCATTCTGTGTCTGTGCTATTGTTGTTATTTAGGAAGTGCTCTACTGTGTCATTGCATTCCAGGCTAGTTGTGACTTTCTCTTCTATCACATTCAGTGCAGCTGGGTTAATGTTGAGGTCCTTGATACACTTGGACTTGAGTATTGTGCACGTCTATGGATACTTATCTATTTGCAGTCTTCTACATCTTGACATCCAGTTATGCCAGCACCATTTGCTAAAGATGTTTTCCTTTTTCAATTATACCATTTGGGCTTCTTTGTCAAAAATTATGTATTCATGGTATCTGGATTAATGTGAGGATCTTCAATTGGATTCCACTGACCCACAAAGAAAAGCATGAATTTATAAGGTAGTGGTTATGGAAATATGTTCTCCAGATCAGTAGCATCACCACTATCTGTAAATTTATTCAGAAGGCAGTTTGAGGTTCTGTCCCAGATTTATTTAGCTAGTAACCTTAGGGATGGATCATGTGAATCTGTGTTTTAATAACCTTTTAAAATGATTCCAGCATACACTAAACTTTGAGAACCATGGTTGAAGGGGTCAAGATAATGAGATAGATAACAAAGATGCACTTGCTTTTCAAATCCAGTTCTCTACTTTTACCTCCTTCACACAGCTAACCCCAACTAACCGTGGGAAATGTAGGTAGAAGGGTAAATGTGAAAAATAGCATATAGAGAAGAAAATGATCATTGAAATCATAAAATTTAGTAACTAATTTCTAGAAGGTGCTAGAGAGTACCACTGACTTAAAAGACAACGAGAAACAACATTGAATGTTCCAATGTCATAGGTAAATGTGGGTATGTGTGTGAAAGTAAGTGTGTGTGTGTGTGTGTGTGTGTGTGTGTGTATGCTGCAAGGTCAAGCAAAACAATCAGTTATCGTTCTTACTATGCTCAATATATATTACTTTTCTTTTAGAAATAAAAGTCTGAGTTTTTAATGAAAACAATGATGTAACTTAGTCAGTCTGACCCATCTAATGTATGGTAGATATAGATTCTCACTTAGATCTGTTTAATTATGTAGGCTATTTTAATTTTTATTCTGTACTTCCCATTATAAAGGACTATTAGTAGAAAGAGGTTTCAGGCTTTAGTATAATGTGCAAGACAAGGAGTGAATTTTGAAAAAAAAAAAAAAGAAAGCAAACAACATTAACAACAAAAGTGATGAGGATTGGTCTTCTCATGTTTTGAGTAATACTTTGGAGGTATGTGGGAAAAAGCACATTCTAAGGAAGAAAGGCCATAATGAAGAGCTGAATAAAGTGGTTCATCGCAAGAAGTATCTCCAGTTATATAATGTAGACAATGGTTCAAAATGTAAAAGGTCTTTCATGGTCAGGATTGCTTGGATTTGGCAGCTATATGAATAGTGTACTGCAGGTTTAATAGTATAGAAATTATATAATCCGAATATTATACAGAGGAGAGTCTTAGATTCTTCCTTGTTACCCAGGAAAAGAGGTTAAAATGAAGATACATGAAGTCATCCAGCTGCTTACAATTTGGGATAAGTATACGATTTGAAGCATAGAGAGGAAGGGGCACATGTGAGACACTTACATTTTGACAGATCTTGACATTCTTGGGGATGAGTGTTGAGGTTTTGATGTGAAATTTCTTCTGGAAGGTCATGTATGGAAGAGTTGACACCCATGCAATAGTATGTCCAGCTGAGTATTCTGGAATGAGACTGGATCTTGAAGACTCAGCTTATCTGTGTACTGTCCCATTGATGTAATCTTAAATTTTATGGAGTTTAGAGATGATGGAAATATTAGAAAATAGACCCTCCCTCTAGGTAGGGGATATAGGTAACTGGAAGTATCCTGTAAGCCATTTTTCTCTAACTCTCTTTGTCTCTGCTTTCATGAGGTAAATGTTAGGTCTCAAACCTGGGACAAAAGGCTGTGGTGTGCTTTTAACAGTGAGAAGTTTCCTTTAGCATGAGGTTTCTTCCTTATTATAGGCCTCAAAACAATGTAGACAGCCAACTGTTACGTGCAGTTTCCTGCCAGGTTGTTCCCAACAGCTGTGCCCACCTCAAAATAACACACAGAGACAGTATATTAATTATGAAACTTTTGGGTAGTTACTGTGTTTCTTATTGGCTATCTCTGTCTTAAATATTAATCTATTTCTATTAATCTAAGTGTTTCCATGTGGTCATATCTTACCAGAAAGATGGTTCAGACCTCTTCTGTCATGCCCTACATTTGACTCCTCTCTACTACATCTCCCTAAATCCTCCTTGTCTCATTGTCCTCCCTATTTTGCCTTCCTATTGGCCAACAGTGCTTTATTCATTAACCAATAAGAGAAACCTATTTACAGAATGACATTTTCCATCATCTCCTCTTTTCTGTCTAAAATAAAAAAGAAAGGCTTTAACTTTAGCATAGTAAAATTACATATGACAAAACAGTTACCAAATTAGAATTGTAGTTAATAATATTTAGTCCATTTACATTATCAGGAATTAAAGAAATATTCTATTATCTATCCTATTTTTGTGAGTCTAAAGTCTTATATGTAACTTATCTTTAATCCTAACTAAGGAAAAGTATAACCATAACTATCTGTCTTTAACTCCATCAAAGACAACAGAGGTAATATATATAAACTCTAGAAATGACAGAGATATCTTGTTATCTGGAACTCTTCTCTCACAGCCTACATTTTGATTCCTCTCTTCTACATCTCCCAGAATCCTCCTTTTCTCCTAGTCCTGCCTATCTTGGCTTCTTATTTGCCAACAGTGCTTTGCTTTATTCATTAACCAATAAGAGAAACATATTTAAAGAATGATATCTCCCATCAGCCAACAGTTGATTAAAGCCTCTGAAACTGTGGGGCAAGTACATCTTTCCTCTTAAGTTGCCTCTCTTATATACATTCTTAAAGCAACAAAGATTCACAACAAAGATTCACTACTATACAATTGTGTATACTTACTATATTTTTATACTTGTGTTCTGATTGAGACATGACCCTATTATAATCTAGGCTGCTCTCCAATTTCCTAAGTAGCCCAGATTGGCCTTGAACTTGTCAGTTTCTCACATTATTCTCCTGAATTAGAGTCCTAGAATTATGGGCTTGCAACACCACACCTGGTACAATTATGTCTGGAGATATTTGCCAATTCACAATTTCCCATATACCATTATAATAGCTGATTTCTTCAGCTGTGTGTGCTGTATCTATCACTGAACATTTTAAGGTAACTCTGAATCTTTAGTGATCGAACAAATACAGATAAAAATCACCAAACCCCTACAATGCATCACTTTCAGCACCGTTACTTGCAAACTGGCATGCTTAGTGCAGGATTTCTGCAAAAAGGTTGCCTCCTTCTTTATCACAGTTTCTAATAATTACTATGTCATTCATTCACAATGATGAACTACAATTCAGTGGCAGGTTGTAGACATTTACAGAAAGAGAAAATGATGTTTGTGGTGGATGATCTACAAGAACCACTCACTAGCTAAGAAACTCACTTCTGTGGAGTAGCCACATAGAGTACACGGTACAATTTCATGCTACAGTGCACTGACAAAATGACTACATGTCATGAACCCTCAGAATTACTTCAGAGTAATTGGAACTTAATTTCAGACCTATGAATACTTAGTAAAGGATGACTATACATTAACCCTTATGTCACTTGGTTGAAATGTATTGGTCTAAGCCCCTACATACCAAGTAGTCATAAGAATCAATTGAAAACACTCTGGTTGCAAGACCTAAATTGTTTATAAATGATTGCCTGCCTTATGATCATGGAAGCCTAATCCATTTTTTTAAAATCTGTTGTATTATATCTATGAAAATCCTTCATCTGTGATTTTGTCTTCTAGTTCACATTTGGAAAAATTTAGAAGCATTTTTGGTTACCAGAATTTTGGATTTTTTTTTAAAAAATAATGATCTATTTATTGAGAACATAAGACAGAGAATTGAACAGAACTCGACTTAAGACAAATAGAGTTAATGTATCAACACACCCATCATCACTGTGTGAATGAAATAAAATGGCAAAATACTAGAATACTGCAATCTGCATCTCCTTATAGAGTCCCTTCTAATTTTACTTTTGTATGAATTGCTCATTGATGTCAGAGGAATGGTCCATGTATTTGCCTGTATATATTCATAAGCCTATTTCTGGAAACAGTCCATTCCTGAACTGTTTGGGACATGAGAGCTTCTTTCTTCACTAATATAAAAGGACACAAGTCCATCCTATGTAGAAAATGCCCAAATTTTCTTTGAATTTCTTTTATAATAGATTCTCGTACAGAGTTGCAGATTTCAAATTCAAGAAAATTTATGTCCTCATGGTAAAAAATTGAGAAAAATTGGGAAAAGTCTGTTAGTGAAATACCTAAGACTTAATATTGTTTATCAGAGGGGAAAAAAGAAAAACCATAGAAAAGAAACACTTTATATAACATTGCCAGACATAAAAAATTAAAGTCTTAAAGGGTTTCAACAATAAAAAATAATTTTCAAAGAAATGTATACATGACAGTTGTTGCAAACTGGCATTCTGCTGACCCTGCCCCCTAACAATGGGTGGGACACGCATGCCGGGCATGGCCATGTTATGGCTCCTTCATGCACAGAACTTTGGAATTTATGTTAGTGGCACCAAATGGGTCTCTGGTTGGGACATTGCTACATATCCTACATTGTATAAAACAGCTTCCTACAACCAGGAATTACCTAATCTCATCATCAGTAATGTCAACATTGGGTAATTTTGTCTTATATAACAGGAATTGTTTAGGGAGAGGCTTCTTTAATTTTCCCACTGTTACTGGTTTGTTGTATCAGCTATATTAGGACTTATAAACTCAGATAGTTGGTTAATCATAATTTCTCATGTGTGTCTTGTGTGTTTCCATGGCTGTGTTGCTGGAGGAGAGTGACATTTGAATTGGTGAGCAGAGTAATTCAACGTGGATGGGAGTCATCAAATCTGTTCAGGCCCACAATAGAGAAGCCAGGTAGACTGGGAGGTTAAATGAACTCTGCCTAATAGCCTTAGGTGGGACATTGACCTTCTCCCCTCTCTGCTTCTCATGCATACTTTCACATTGTAACAGGAATAGCTCTACTTTATTGTCGTTTTGTCTTTGTGTCTCTTAATCCTTTGGACTATGCCATTAGTTGTGCTGTTTAGGAAGGGGACATCACTGACTCTATAACTGTGAGTTAATGCCTTTCAATAGCTATCTACTTCATGTTGTTTTACACACACACACACACACACACACACACACACACACACACACACACACAGAGTTTTCTGCAATATTATCTAGTAATCTTTTAAAAATAAGTACATGTAGATATGCTTTATTTTTTCAATATTAGCTTAGGTTTCCATTATGTGTGGGGCTTTTACTTCACCACAGTTACTGCAGTTACATGTGGCTTGTATGCTGTGAACTGTAGCTGGCCAGTGGACTGCCCCCATGGAGAAAACAGTGGGCAGTGAGATTATGGGGAAAATAATAACTCTTTAGCTAAGGGTTGTGTACAGCTCATCAGCAATTGAATCTTTCTCTCCTAAATCATTAGCCCACCCCCCTCAACCCCACACCCAATGCATTTTCCTTTTGCTTTTCCAGAAAAGCCTTCAGGCTATGAGTTTTTTGTCTGCCTTTGCCCCTGAAGAATGTCTTTGATATTCACCTCAGCGTGATTTCATTAGGATTAATGTCTCTGAGGGGGAGAAAGGGAGGGAGGCCCTCTTTGGATTTGCCCCCCCCCCCGGAATCTGCCCATTCACCTTTCCTATCTATGCTTCAGAGGAAACAGTGCCATTTGCTTTTAGATGTAATTTAAATGATAATCAGGTTTGTAGAAATATAAACAAAAAAGAACTTGGAAAATTCAAAACAGCAAGCAAAATGCAGTTAAAGGGAAGCTGAGTAGAGGTACCTGGCTATGAATGCTGACAGAAAAATAACACGTGTTCCTAGGTCTCCAGGCTCAAGGGCATTTATTTGAATTGTTCACTATATTATTCCCTATTCCCGTCTTTCCCAGTTTTATTGGTATGTGTACATTACATCAAGAAAAAAGCCAACATGCATGAATTACTAGTTCAGAGTACCTGCACAGCATCTTCTATGTCTGCATGTCTGCAGACAACCAGAAAACTTGACTATCAGTTTCTATTTTCAACAAAAATAGTGTGTATGTAGTACATGATCATTTGAGGGATAAATGGCTCAAAGTACATGTAGTAGCCTGTATTTGGTAAGGGGGGAGGAGAGAAGGAGACAGAAGGAAAGAAGGTGAGAAAAGGAAATCTAGGGAAATGGGATAATTATTCTTGAGCTTTGGGGGCAAGGCAGCAGGTGGGGGGTAAGGGGGTCAAAAGGAAGCTGACTAAGGAGTCCACTGCCTTAAAAGATAAGCAGGGCACATTATAATGAAGCCTGAGGATGATTCAAATAGACAATCCTATTTTCCAGGTTTAATGTCCAGGGAACAAGATTATCCAGAAAGCACTGCTGGTAAGAAGTTAGACATTACTGAAATGAATTGTATCCAAATGATATGAGACAGGGAGAAATTTACTTTAGGGTCTGATTAAAGGGCACTGAGTTTGAGTGTAAAGCATCAGGTCCTTACTATTGTGAGATTCTTATACAGAAAGATGGGATACTAAGTTCTTATGCCAGAAAGCAGCATTTATGGTTGGCAGTACCAGTTCAGAGGATTAACACCAAAAGCCTGAGCCCTAAGCACAGCATCTTTGGTTAATTTCTCCTTCCATAACGCACATTCTTATTTATTCGGTTGTCTATGTTACTGGATGAAGACAGAGTCACACACTGGTGCGCACATGTGCTCACACATAGACGCACACACACACACACACACACACACACACACACACACACACACACAGACTGATAGACATACCGAGTATGCCATGTTACCTTCCTTCATCTTGGAATGTCTCTGTCATTGCACTCCACATAACCTTGTAAGCAAAATTAGGATGGTCCTCAACTCAAGGTTTTCAGCTTGTAGTTTATAATGGTACAGAGGTGTGGAAGGCATATGCATTCTCTAGAAGTCAAGCTTATTTTGAATTTCAATCTATTCCTAGGGTAATGAGATCCAGTGTGAGCCTGTCTTTTGATGTTGGACATTTGCAGTGAGATACACTTTCCAGTCGAACTGTGATTAGGCAGAAAAGCAACTACTACTCTGCAGTGGACTATGCTGCTCAGCCTTGATGTTTGATGAGTTAGATGCTTTAATGTGCTTTTGACTTACATTTTCAGGCTACATGACATTTTTCAGAAAGAACTATGTCATTGGTTCGTGATCATATGTATTCTTCAAAGATTTCTAACTACTTCAAAGAGTGGTAGCCAACATGGTAGGAGAATGAAGCCAATTATATTTATGGTGGGCAGAGAGAAGTACTGTGGTCCTTGAACATGAGCAGTGCCTATAAGAAGATCCTATACAGTAGTCAGACTGCACTGAAAAAAAAAAGCCCTTAAAAACCAGTTCGCGCACTTGGGATAAATACTGGTTCCTTTGCCAGAGGCCCCATAGACTTCCCAAGGCCCCCAACTGACACCCATGTTCAGGGCTCTGGTTCTGTCCTATGCAGGTTCCCCAGCTGTCAGTCTGAAAGTCTTTGCACTCCCACTTGCTCAGGTCAGCTGTTTCTGTGGGTTTTTCCAGCCTGGTTTTGACCCCTTTGCTCATCACTCCTCCCTCTCTACAACTGGATTCCAGGAGTTTGGCTCAGTGCTTAGCTATGAATCTCTGCTAAATTTCTTATTTCAACGAATCACCATACACGTCAGTGGGTGTAGGCAACATTTCTTTATTATCTTATAGTTCCCCTTTACTTATCATCAATCTCATTATAGGGGTATAGAGGGTTACTCTCTCAGCCTAGATACAGTGGGGAGGGCCTCAGTACTGCCCCAAATGATGTGACAGACTTTGATTCCCCATGGGAGGCCTCCCTCTCTCTGATGATTTGATGGTAGGGGGGCATGGGAGGATGGGAGGGAGATGGAACTGTGATTGGTATGTAAAATAAGGTTGTTTTTCATTTTAATACAGAAATAATTAAAAGAAAGAAATAATGTCCTCCTGTAATAGGCTGGGTAGAAATGAAGATATTGTAAAGAGACACTTAAGTCTCATTATCAGACCACTGAAACAATGTACACCCCCAAAATGGAAATTTCTCCAAGAATCCCAAGAAGGAAAGGAAATGGCCTCAAGCAGAAGGGGGGCCTTTCAGCAGGCCATGCCAAGGTGTGCCACTAAGAAAACAAGCCACAGGCAACAGACTTAGTAAAAGAGGATTACTGGGGGAGGAAGAGGGGAGGGAAGAGAGAAAGAGTGAAAGACCATGTCAGAGATGTCAGAGTGGGGACATGAGAGAGGCAGGCAGGCAGGCAGGCAGCAAAGAAAAGAGGAAGAAGAGAGGCAAAAGTTTTGAGAGCAAACTGTGTCTGGTGGGCACAGGTCCCATAGCCAAGAGTGGAAAGGTACCTGGTGACAAGTGATGATGTAACTTAACAGGTTTAGCAGAGGCAGAAACTAACAGTCTCCAGGAAAGAGATTTTCACGTAGTTCTAACACCTTGTCTGGCCACCTTACAGGATGACACTGGAGCCTAGACTCTGATGGGTCAGGGGAGGGCGTGAGGGGTGGGGGTTTGGGACCATACCTTGAGTGGGGCTAGCTAGATGTGCAGAGCTTTGGCTTTCTACTTCAACTTTAATCTCACTTCAGCTACCCAGGATGACTGACATGGGAGCAAAGGGCTGTCCCCAGTTATCTTTGTGCCTTTCTTCAATGTTGCCACATTTAATAAATCTCCCTTTCCTGCTTTCCACTATTAATTTGAGTCTTTTGATTGGCATATTGAAGATGGATGGCTGAACCTGGGCTGGGGCATAGGTTGTGACTTCTAGTGACAAACAACACTTCAGTTTCTGGAGGAGATGTGTTAACATGGAAATACAGTTATACTTCTTTTGTAAGAATCTCTTCTTATACTGTGTATTGGAGTGCCATGTATTTGTTTATTCTTTATAAATTGACTTTATTCCACTGTGGCCAGTTCAGAATGTACTTTTTGATAGTGGTTTCTGTGGTTCATTTCCAACAGTTTTCAATCAAATAGAGTCTTGTATAGAGCTGTATTATGTATATTCATGTTAGAATATTTTAAGTTTAGATTCCTGATA
The DNA here is from genome assembly GCF_943737965.1 of Phodopus roborovskii. Taxonomy (NCBI): domain Eukaryota; kingdom Metazoa; phylum Chordata; class Mammalia; order Rodentia; family Cricetidae; genus Phodopus; species Phodopus roborovskii. The sequence goes on from NW_026125680.1 coordinate 2,833,464, forward strand.
TTTACTTTGGATATAATAAACACGTGAATGAAGTTATGATGAATAGATGAGTTTGAAACCAGGATGTTCCGGAGATGGTTGGATCATTATATTCAGCTTCAGTATCTAGTTTATTTTTCTATAAGGTTTTGCTTTCAAAGTGTTCAGATAGTTCTAATTTACAAAGATAAATTGAAAATAGAAACAGTGTTTTGGACAGCTAAACTTGCAATCTCAGAGGACACTTGAATTAAATAGAGACGGTAGGAGTAGTAGCTTTCAATCAAGGTCTGCACCAGAAGCTAATTGACCTGACAGATTAATGCTCTGGTAATTTCCAATGTATTACAATTAGGTTTATATTCCATTCCAGTCATCACTTTCCTACATCTTAAAATAAGCTTAAAAACACAATTTTTTATAATTCAAACTGAGTGATTTGATTTCAGGGGTGCTTTAGCCCCTTGTGAATCTTTTGCGGTCTTTAAAATATTGCTTAAAAGGCATGAGCTAGTGGAAAGTTAACATTGAGAAAGTATTGTGAAGACAGTTAAGACAAATTGGATTCGATGGGTTAAAGAAAGACATAAAATTGGATGGCTAGGGAAGTGGGGGTGGATTTTGGAGGGGCTGGAAGGGTAAATGTGATCAAAATACATTGTGTAACATTCTCAAAGAACTAATTTTAAAAAAAAATGAGAAAAATAAGCCATGCCTGGTGGAACATGCTTTTAATTGCAGCACTCAGCAGGCAGAGACAGGCAGATCTCTGTGAGTTCTAGGTCACATAAAAACCCTGTTTCAAAAAACCAGAGCGGGGGGGGGGGAATCATGGCATCAATAAATGAAGCATTTGATTGAGGAACATGTGGCCGAGGTTGATTTTAAAAATGTTCTTTATCTCTCTCTCTGTTTCTCTCTGTGTGTCTGTCTATCTGTCTCTCTCTCTCTCTTTATCTCTCTTCTTTGCATTTAGTTCACAGTTCAATATCTAACAAATAGGAGATGCTCAATACTTAGTGAGGGGGATGAAGAGTACTGTGAATAGTTACCTAGATGAAGAGGCCATAGCAACCCTATAGCATCTGGGAATATATTGCTGTTTTAAGATCTCATAAGGATATTGTCTCAGTAAATTTTGGCTGCTATACAAATATACCATAAACTGAATAGCTCAGTGTTTTTCTTCAATCATGCTAGAAGCTGGAAAGTACACATCAGGTTCTAGTACAGTTGGTATTTGATGACTCAATGTTTTCTTCTTCATAAATGGGTCCTTTTTCACCATGTCCTTATGTGAGAGATTTCTCTCCAGGGCCTTTTATAAGGGGGCTGATCTTGTTAATGGGCTACTAGAAGGGCTGCAGAGTTGTCTCAGAATTTAAGAGTACTGGCTGCTCTTCCAGAGGACCAAGTTTCAGTTCCCAACACCCATATTGGGTGACCCATAAATTCCTTTAACTGATCCAAGGCCATCATCTGGCCTCTAAGGTGCATACACACACATACACACACACACACACACACACACACACACACACACACACACACACATAAAATAAATATATTTTGAAAGAGTGATAGAGAGTCCCATTACACAGCCACTTTCTTTCTAGGACCTGCCCTAGCCCCAAATAGCACATTTTAAGAAGCCCCACCACCTACCCTTCCCCCCCACCCAGTTCAGGGCACAAAGCCTTTCCTAGTGTATGTCCAATGTCTTGAGAGTCCCTCCTTTTATGTTCATGGCCGCAGTCATAGACTAGTGTAGCTTTTCAACTCCACAGTGAACTGAGAGTGCCCAGACAAGAAGGTGGCAAGGGACAGCTAGAAAAGACAGTGGCCCCTTCATTTTGTGAACTGACATGGCATTCTACATGCTAATTTTACATGCAGGTGGCACTATTCCTGACTTAAAATTTCAATTTCCCTGTAACATAAACATTGAGATCATATCAGATGGCACATATAATAGATGCCCAATAATTTGAATTCAGACAGTTAAGGTCTCAACCTTTCAAGGCAATGCTTATACATGTTCGTGTCCAGCTAGAATTGTTACTATAAAACAATATTTATATATGTATAAATAATGTTATATTAATATGATAATGTAAACTATTCTGTGTACATAATAAATAAAAGTTTAGGTCAGGACTTTTGTGGGCAAGTGATTCTTACTTGCACAGATGGGATTTCTGGGATTTCTGTCCAAACTGACTGAAGAGATGGTGTACAACATATATTTCTCCCTATACTTCTCTCAAAAATACTGATATGACTATATTTACATAGTAGTCTTCTTGATTACTTCATAAATTAACACTATATCTATATCACTCCTATCCTCCATCTCCCTTTCCAATTCTGCTACTGTTGTCCTTTTAAATTCACGAATCTCACTATTTGGTTTTTCTTTTCTTATCTTTTTTTCTCTTTGAGATAGGTTCTAACTATGTAGCCTTGACTCATTGTAGAATGGTTGTAGAATGGGTTTGCCTCTATTTCATGGAGGTTTTCTTGCCTCTGCCTCCTGTGATTACAAAACATTCCCCAGTATGCCTGGCACAGGTCACTATTTTTTACAGGGTTCATATTCTTTTTGTATAGAACATAAAAATAATATCAGTTAATTACTCTAATAGGACCTTTGTTTTATTTGCTATAAGAAAAGTTCTATATACTAAGAAGCTTCTAAACAAGAGAGATTTGTTTTTAACCGTTTTGGAGACCTCTATGTTCAAGACGTACTGGCAAATGTATTGCCTGGTAAGGACCCATTTCTAGTACATAGAGAACTGCTTTCTTTTGTCCTCACCTCATAAATCAGAAGGGGTGAATCTTCGAGGAGACCAATAAAGTCACCAATCACTTTAATGTCTATAGCACAGAGAGGGGAAAGGTATGGGTTCAGTTTCGATAGCATGCCCTCTCACAATAAGCCATTTATATCTCTTTTGGAGGAGTTCAAGGTACAAATATTAGAAACAATCCTATGGACCAGACAGTAAGTAAAATATTGTAAGAAGCTGTAAGGAGATACTATGAAAGATTTAGACGAGCAGTCACAGACACTCAAAGAGATGTCTGCCCAAGGATACCTCAACATTTCCTAGAGAATCTCTGATGCCTAGAAATATTGGTAATACGTGTTTGGCTTTTTATAGACCTCATTTACTATCTACAACAACCGAGTTCTGTAGAGCTTCCTTTTTTCTCTGACCTATTAGGAGAAGGAATTGAATTCTTGAAAGGACAGCTCTTTTGTTTAAGGTCACAAGCACAGAAGCCTGGATTTCAACTCAGTCTGTTTTTAGAGCCTGGGTATTTAAATGTTCCAGATAATATAGGGAATTGGGAGTCCAATAGCTGATGCAAATCAAAGGTTAGAACAGTGAGTCAGCAATCCTGAAGAAAGCACCTCCATGACCAATTTAATGAAGAGCAACGGAATCACCTGCACAAAAGGCCAGGGTGAGAAAAGCCTCAAGGAACTGAAGGAGCCAGATAAATCAGAGTAGATTGGAAAACACATTTGAAAAAGGAGCATAGAAGGCATTTTCATTTTATATTGATGCCATGCCAACCAGAGAATTGTCCCGAATATACTATGTTAGAAACATCTATGATCATGTTTGTGTCCTTCTTTAATGTCAGAATTTATTGAATAAAAACAAACTGAGAAGGTACTGCAGTTTGCTGGCATCAATTTGTCAAATAAGCCTGACCTTTCTTTCTTTCTTTCTTTCTTTCTTTCTTTCTTTCTTTCTTTCTTTTTCTTTTCTTTTCTTTTTTCTTTTTTTTTTTTTTTTGTAGATCTTGCTAATAATAGCACATGGAGTCTGTAAAGTTTGATAGTCCACAGAAGGGTCCAAAAGAGGCCGGAGAGGTAGTGTAGCTGAGAGGTGAAGATTAAGCAGCTAGAGGTATGGCTCAGGTCAGGCTGATCTCAACGGGAATCTTCAGGGATGCCTTCAGTTAGCACAAAGGCATTACAAGGTATGCTTTTGATGTTATTGGCTCACAGATTTGAGACAAGCTTTAGTGTTGAGTTCAACTTCAGAGGCAAGGTACAAGATGGGCAGGGAGGGGTTTCAGAGATGTAGATGGATTTGAGATCCAGAGGGATCAATGGACAGATAGGCACTTGGCAATTTGAGTAGTCTTTATCAAAATGGACCAAGTTGAGCTGAAAACAATGACACAGTAGGATTCCAATCTGACACAGACAGGCCAGACAGGTGCAGACAGACAGTGAGAAACATAAACACACAACACAAACACACACACACACACACATACACAGCAATCATATTACAGGACATTAGGATCCATGACTGTTGCATTGTGGTGTGTCCACTTGTTTATGGGATCTGGGTGAAGGAGTTACACCTTTTACCTTGGGTGTTTTATAATTTCTTGGACATGGTTTTTCTGATAAGATTTCAATATGCTCATTTGTTCCTACAGTTTCAATTTACACTGATAAGCTAGTTTTAGGAATAAAACTTTTATTATTTTTGTTCCATATGTATAATATTAAACATATGGCTCCATTCATGTGTCTACCAAGAGGCAGAGTCATCCTCCATCTTTGAAATGGAAACAAAAGCTGCTTGTAGTATTAAGTCTCTATGGGTGGACAAGCAACATGCAGTCTGAAGAAACTCAATGTATTACACTTAGGTGGGGAAGGGCATATGGATGCTTCCTGTCAGCACAAAGTAGTCCTTAGCTGGCCTAGTGTCTGAGGGGAACATTATGAAGTAGGGGCATCTGAATGAAACCCCACCATTAGAAAAAAAAAAAACATAAACAGTTACTTGCTAGAGACCATTTAGAAGAAGATAAAATCAATGACACCTAGGGGTCCATAAAACATACCAGACTACTTTTACATTTGTCCTTAAGTCCTTTTCGATACATTCCTGCTCAGATGCTCATTCCTGAAGTAGCCTATTAGGTTTCTAGTCTATCTTCATGCTCAAAATTTATTCTATTAAAAACTATTGAATTATACAAATGGCCACATTATATGGTATATAGATTATCAATAAAATTTTATTTTAAAAGTTTACTCCTTTCAGTCTGCTAAAATGTTCCTCTTTGCAATTTCTTCATTGGCCTCAGAGTTTTTCTTCAGGACTACAGTTCAGTAAGTCTATTCCCCCAATGGGAGTTATTTTAATTTGAGATGTGGCCTTATTGGAGTAGATGCAGTCTTACTGGAAGAAGTATGTCACTGTAGAGGCAGGCTTTGAGGTCTCATATATGCTCAAGTCACTCCCAGTGAGACTGTTTACTTCCTGTTGCTCTCCAGATGTAAGACTCTCAGCTCCTTCTCCAACACCATGCCTGCCTGCATGCCACTATATCTCACCATATGATAATAGACTGAAACTCTGTAAGCCACCACATTAAATGTTTTCCTTTAGAAGAGTTTCTGTGGTCATCATCTCTCTTCACAGCAATAGAAAACCTGAGACAGTTACTAAGCAAGTTTCTTTTTTCTCTTCAACATAAAGAGATGTAATCCAGAATTCACAGATAACATATATTGTTATAAGTAGCTCATCCATGCATATGGCAGCAGTACCCAAAATGGCCAACTCAATCTTTGATTCTGTCAACAGATGAATAAATTAAGACAGTGTGCTATGTATATACAATGGAATTCCATTGAGATGTAAAGAAAAATAATGATACTTGCTGGAAAATTGGAGTTGGAGACAAGTATTATAAATGGCATGATCTTGACTCAAATACACAAGAGAAATATAGATTAAACATGCACACTTTGAGAACAGAAGAAGAATTACAAGGAGAGGAGAGTGAAGGGAACAAGAACAGGTAGTAGAACAACATAAAAGTCTCAAAAGCAAAACAAATATGAATTTTGATACCTTAGTAAAGGAATAGTCTAGAGACTTATTGAGGACAAAGAGGATGCAAGTTATTCTGAGTGTCTGAGAAAAAGGAGTTCGCTTCCCTTATCCTTATTGTTCCTATTGTCAGATAATAAATGAGTCCTTGAGTAAATACGTTCCTGTTTATAAGATAGGGTCTTTATATGTAGCTCTTTCTGTATAGACCAAGCTTGCCTTAAAGTCAAAGAGAGACTTAACCTTCTTTCTGTCTCTTGAGTGCTGGAATTAAAGGGGCCATTGTGCCTGGCTGGCATCTTTTCTGTTACAATAGTTTTGAGGAAGATGCTGGGAAGGATGAGAGAAACGTTGTTTCTACTATCAACAGGTTCGTAATTTCAATGGAGATTTTGCTACTTGTAGAACTGAGGACAGAAGAATAGCAAGTTATCTTTCATCAGTGACTACATGACTTCTGTATATTGAAAGGTCTGTCTAGAATTTATTTAATCAGTTACAGCATCATTGCTTAGAATTTACTCCAGATAGAAAATGCATTAGTTAAACTGCAAAAAAATTAAAAACAACATAAAGTAAGTTACTGTTGCTCATTATGAGTCTCTCAGATCTGGCTGAATAAAAGGCATCTTTGTATCACCTATAATTTAAATAACAGAGTGCTGAGATCAAACTCATAATGACATTTATCTTCTTATCTGGGGCTGATAGGAAGTTTAAGGGGTTCATAAATTTAGCTGGTTTTATGTTTTATGAACTTTTTAAACTATTTTTGACTATATATATATATATATATATATATATATATAACTTTTCTGATAGGTATTTCATTGTAATAACTATATAAAAGTATAAGTGCTATTTTTCAGAATCAAGGCCATATCAATAGCAGTCAATATAGCTGAGATGCAAAACCCTTAGGTTCATTATGCACCAGATTTTTCAAATTTTTATTGTTAAATTTATTTTATTTTGTGTGTTTGAGTGCTTTCCCTGCATATATGCATGAATGTGTGTGTGTGTGTGTGTGTGTGTGTGTGTTGTGTGTGTGTATGTATGTATGTATGAATGCATGCTTGACTGAAGTCTAAGGAGGTCAGAAAAGGGCAACAAATCCTCTGGAACTGAGATTGTGAGCTGTTATGTGGGAGCTGGGAATTGAACCTAGGTAGGTACTCTAGAAGAACAGTGGTTACTCTTAACCACTGAGCCATCTCTCCAACTTTATGAATCTGAATTTGAAATTAATTTTTGGTCACTGTGCATTCAAAAATCTTTTGCTAAACAATCTGGAAGGGATGGGTCATCTCTGTGATACTTAGCACATTGTAGAATGAGGGAGGAGGTTTGCTAGAAGATCCAGGACAATGTGGGCTATAGAGTAACACCTTTTCTACAATAATAAACCAACAAACTACTTCCTACAATACAAAAAGCCAAAAAAGAAATCATTTAGTTTCTGTTAAGTTCTTGCAACTCCTACATACATTCAATGTAACCTCAAGTGCATTTGCAGCCCACACAGTTTAACAAACTGCCATAGTATAGTGTAGCAACAAAGTACTTACCAGACATTGGCACCAAGTTCTTAGATTCCACAACCTTTAGAAATTAAGGAAGTAAATCTTGTATCTTTCTAATTTTCCAGTTTCCAGTCAATACCCCACTATACTGTGAGAAAATGAACTAATACAATATCTTCTTTTTTGTGCTATGCCATTATCATTTCAGTCATGTGCATTAGATAACTATAAGAATGAAATAACATAGGCACTTAAAACTTACTGGTATTTTTTTAAAATAAACATTGGCTGCTTCTGCTTCTTTTTCTTACTATCTTCTTGATTGTTCTCTGTATTATAAGTCTTGATTGTTTTCGGTATTATAAGGCTACACCTCACATAAAATAAATTGCCTCTGATCAGTTTTCCTTCCAGGAACACAGCAGACATATAGAAAGCCCATGGATATTTGCATATGTGTATTTTATTACTGTACATGTAAGTCAGAAACAGGTAATATAAATATATGCATACCCAGAGACTAGGAGGCATGTTGTTTTAGATAATTATAAAATCAACATTTTAAAGGTTATTAATATATTCCCTACAGCAGTCAAATGCTAAGGAACTTCTAATATAACTGGGCTTCAAAGGGTCACAGAGGAGAAATTAATCATGTACAAAAGAAAATCTTGATTAGGAAAAAAAGAATAATAACAGAAACTACAAGTGGTGGCCTAATCATGAATTTATTTTTCTCTTCTCTCCTCCTAGCTTATAACGAAGGGTAGATACAGTTGAAGGGGAAGACCTAAGGACAAACAAAAATCCCTGTCAAACATAAATATGTGAAATAAAAGATAGACTGAGTAGTAACTAATGGTTGAATTTGGTGTTGCAACCATAGTCATTTCATTGTATCAGTATCTCTGAAAACAAAGCCTGGTTTTCCTATGTGGAGTGAGAGTGATACTTAAATTGCTATCAAGTCAAGAGAAGCTTAAAAAGCATGGGAAGCTATATGACTGGTGTGGTCGTGTGAATGTGGTGATACACTCTTATGAATGAGGCTTTTATTCTGAGCCCAGGCTGAACTCTGGAAAGAGCCTGCCCTGTCATTTGCTGTAGCAATGAGCCCAGCGAATATCCTGCTGCTAACAACATTGGCCTGGCCCTTTGACCCTGGGCTGTAGATTGTACTGCTAGAGTAAGCAAGGTTTTAATTCAAATCACCTACAGGGAAAATGGAGGGCACTTGGTGGTTTGAACACTCAGTCTGAGATTTCTGCTGGGACCCACAAAGAAGAGGTCTGCGTTTACCACTGTTCTCCAAAACGAACTGTGTTAGAGACATTTTAGCTGCTGTTTTCTTCCAGGTATGATGCATAACTGCAAAATGAAAGCATTCAGAAGTCTCCATGTGGGTAACTTTTACTGAAAATATTGCTGTTAATGTAAACATATTCACCTCCGAATAATGGAACAAAGGCTAGTTTCCAGCTTCCTGCTCTTAGGAGGAGGAATGGGCTTTTGAAAGTGATTGCATGGGTGAACACAATTTGTAGTAAGTTTGCCTCTCAATTGGACTTCTGACAGCTTTTCAACTATGTTTGAAACACCAGAGAAATTTCTCTTTTGTCCCTCAAAGGGAAGTGGCTAAATTGATTTCAGTTGTCTGTCTGGTAAACTGTCTCTCTGGATACAGAAAACAACTTTATAAAGCAATAAAGATGAGGCCCTGGGCCACAGCTACCATCTTATAATTACATCACACACACAATTCATTAGCAATAAAAATGCATAGTTTGTTTTTGGAAATGTTCTGGCTGAATTGCAGGTGTTTATCATTATCTCTAAATAAAAATCTCTGAATGGATTGTGACAACTGTTAGACAGGTGCTATTTGAATAAGTAAATAAATAATAAAACAGTGAAGGAATTCTGATTACATTTTTTTTTCAGGTAGGTAGAAAAATAATTCTGAAGGCCAGTCTTCCCTAACAGCCTGCACCTTAGCAAATTGAGTGACAGCTCTGTAGAGGAACCAGTGGACCTACTTAATGTATCATTGCTCCACAGGTTATACAGAAGATGGAAAGAGCACAAAGGTTAGATGCACCACCCGTTAGGTGCCTATTTCCATGTAGGAAGTAATGAGTACTTTGGAAGAAATTCACAGTTGGGCACTCTGTAGGAACAGAGAATAATATGTTGTGAACTGATATATAATTCAAACACACAGAGAGAAGTTCTTTGTGTATAGTGGAGTGCTTTGATTGCATACCTGGATCCTGGATTTATGTTAGAGGTATTTTGATTCGTATACCATTGTGTGGTGTTTTAGTGGGTGGGCGGATAAGAATTAGGACTGCCTACTCTGTCATTCTGCTTCTCCATAGAGTTTTATTGTTATTATTTTTAGTTCTTGAAATACAGGGGGCCCTGTTGTTAGCCTAGGCCTGTCTAGAACTCAAAATTTATCAGCTTCAGACTCCAAATGTTGAGATTAGAAGAGAGTGCGCCCCATGAACCCCAATTCCACCATCAGTTCGGTGTAAGAATTGTATGCCAAAGAGTGAATACAGTGCCCACCTGGTACAGAGTATGAACTGCATTTGCTCCTGGGTGTTCTCTAAGTGTCACACGTAGAAGTAAATGAAGAAGTAGTAAGGGGAAGAAAACTGTGTGCAATAATTAAATAAATGGTAAAGATCATGAAGGTAATCAGGTTAACCACTATTAAGAGTTTTCCTTAGGACTCACTTCTAAACCACCCACATTTGTTTTATAACTCAGTAACTCAGTACATCTACTACCCTACCCCACATTTGGTTCATTATTATTTAATATTCTTGTGTGAAAATGCTTATTTGTCTGCATACGTGTGTGTGTGTGTCTGTGTGTGTGTCTGTGTCTGTGTGTGTGTCTGTCTGTGTTTGTGTGTGTGTGTGCATACATTTTCATGTCTGTAGGTACCTTCAGAGATATTCAGCGCCCTGAAACAGCTGTAAGGAATATCAGATTGGGTTTCATCAAATGCCTAGATCTCACCTGTCCACCTAGCCACATTTGTTCCTTTCTAATGATCCTTTCAAAGTGTGAGAGAACCTATTTTTATAGTTGAGACAGGGTCAACAGCTTGCAGTGTATGGTAATGAACACTGAACTTAAACATTACTCAACCTAAACTCCCAAGTAGTCATCATAGAGTTGACTTTGTTTTAAAAAACAAAACAAACTAAAAACCCCTTTGAAAGTTGGTGGGAGCCAAGCGTGGGTCTGTAGAAGTCTGAGTCACTTGCTGTACTGAGCTGGGAAGCTCCTGCAGCTCCCATGCTGGCCTGGCCACCTGTACAGTGAGTGCCAGGCCAGCAAGGTCTCCTGCCCACACAGAACTCTGTGCTTTTTGCATTGTGGGGGAGGGACTAGCCTCCTGCATCCTCCTTCTTCATCCAGGCTACTTCAGTGGCCTTGGAAGGAGCCTTAGCTATATGCTCAGATGGTCATATTTATATACAGTTAGTAAAATTTTGATAGTTTAAATCTATTGCAACAGTTGAATTTGGTATCTATGAGCATTGGTGTGGTTTATGGGCATTTGAGATTAGTGGAACCTATTTATGTAGTTTATGTCCCTATGTGTTATTACTAGTGCCCCCGAGGTAGGAACTGCATGGAGGGACAGCTTCCAGTACACACTGCATTGAATTATAAACCTGCCTTCAGTATACCGCAACAGTATACAGCAACAGGACCTTTGGACCTAGGACAATCAGCATCAGAATTGGTAAATATGAAAGAATAATTAGCTACTGTACAAAATAATATGAACTTTCTTAATGTATAGGTCATAGAGATCATAGAGAATAGAAGCTAGTAAAATACTTTCCCAGATCAACTGCCTTCCTGAGCTAGTAATACAAGCTAGCAAGTCTATAAATCCCTATCTCATCTTTACTGTCTTGATTATCATGGGAGGTTGTGGCCCAAAAGTTAGGAAATTCCAGAAATATCTATAGTTTAGAAAATTTAAAAAGTTCTTTGACAACTTTATACATGTACTGTCTTAATTTTATATGTAAACCTGACACAAGCTAGAATTACTCTCAGAGAGAGAACCTATTGGATTGGCCTATGTATGGTGCATTTTCTTTATTGTTAGTTAATGTTGGAGGGCCCAGCTCTCTTATATCCCTATGTGCTATAAGAAAGCAGGCTGAGTAAACCACATGGCCTCTGCTCCATTTTCTACCTCTAGGTTCCTGCCCTGACTTTTGCTGATGATGAACTACGACGGTGGTCCTCAACCTTTCTAATACTATGACCATCATCCCTTTGAACAGTTCTTTTCCATGTTGTGGTGAGCTTCAAACCATAAAAATATTTTCATTGCCACTTAACTATAATTTTGATACTGTTATGAATAATAATTCAAATATCTGATATACAGGGCCTCTGATATGCAATTCCTGTGAAAGGGTCTTTGACTCACTGGGGTCATGGCCCACAGGTTCAGAAGTATTGGAAGACAAGATATAGGATGAAATAAACCCAAGGGGGAAAGAAAACCTCAGAGGTTTGTTCATTAGGTGCATTGACCTGTTGACAGTAGGGACATGCTGTTACTCTTGAGCTTATTTTACATTTGGATTAAATTACCAAAGGTTTAAAAGAGATTCTGGTAACCTGGTTAAATGTTAGTCTTTAAAAAGTGTTCAGATTTGAGGCTAAGAACAAGAAACCTTGAGCTAAAGGTTTGATGAAGTTTTGAAAATGCCCAGTAGCTTAAAAATGCTTTAAAACCAAATTTCATAGTTTAAACAAGTTTCAAAGTTAGATAACTGAACAGCCTGTCAGGTAATATACCACTGCTCTTTAATTCACCATGGTTTGTTTGGACAATGGCTAATTCAACACTATGCACTATAAATATATCATGCAGAAACTCACTAAAATGAAGAATACATGGTAAACTGATAAGGTGACCCTATTAATTTCTTACATTTATTACTAGAAAAGATCATTGCTTTGTTTAATCTTTCCAATTTCATATATGCATATAACATATTCTGATCATACACATCCTGAACTAGCCACTTCCAACTCCTCTTGGAGTCGTTCCATCATGTCACCCTTTAAACATGACACCCTTCTTTAATAACCCATAGAATCCAAATAGTGACCCCTATGCACATAGCCATGTTGCTATCCACTGAAGCATGGGCAATCTACCAGAGGACACATCCCCAAAGAAATCTCATTCTCTCTTCTCTCAGAAGCCCTTAGCTGTCAATAGCTCATAAATCAGCTCCCCTTCCTCCTCTATGCTGGAATGTTGATTAGCTTGATTTTGGTGTATATCTTATGCAGGCAAACACACTTGCTTTGAGTTTGTGAGAGCAATAGCCACATCATATGTAAAAGGAAATATTTTATACTAGTTTCCTTTGCTCTCTTGTATTTACTAAATTTCTGCTATTGGACATTATTTTTTGTCCCTCTGTGTCTTGAAGAATTAAGTACTGAGTTAATGTGCTTTCATTGTGTAACATCAGCAAAGGGGTTTTTAAGTGTTTGCTTTTTTGACAGAGAGAGAAAAAGCTAAAATTCAAAACTTATCTCATGGAATTAGTTTATGCAGATTTAGGATTTTTCCAGCTTCATGGTACATGCTTTTCCAACAAACAATTTCTCTATAGTGCCAGGTTTTATTAAGTATGCAGCACAACATCAGGTGCTATGTAACACTCCTAAGATTCCAATTGATTTTACTGAAATGCTTGATATAGTGGAAACATTTTTGTCTCTCTCCTAAGTTAATGAGATTTTACTTTTAGTGCATGAATAAACATAGTTAATTGATCATTATATTTCATAGAACTAGATTCAGGAGCACTTAGTGTTCATAAAATGTAAAACAAAAGTACAAAAATGTAGATACAGTGGTTGATAGAAATGGAGTTATAGATGAACTTAGAGGACAATCGGCATTATGGCCTATGCATTTTCCGTGGGATAATACATTTTAAGAAACAGCAATGACAAAATTACCACCATGGAGCATATACCAGCTGAAGATAAACCACAGAGACTTCAGCTTCACTCCCAAAGTTGCTACATTTATGCTCTTGTTGGTATGACTTGTCCTTTACTGAATCAAATCCAAATTTTAAGGAAGTGTTAATGAATTTCATCACAGCTGTGAAAATGTTCCTGTGGGGAACTACACAGTACCACTTGATAAGTAAGATTTGGAATGTGAAAAAAATTTACTGAAAGGGCATTCCATCATTCTTACAAAAATGAGCCAGCCCCAAATCCAGTATCATTTCAAAGTTTGTTCAAAAATGACTTTATGTGATATGAGAACTATGTATTTCAGAATTTCAATGAACTTAAAAATTCACATGTATTTCACATACATTCTTCACAGATTAAATGAATTAAATGACTTTAATACTTTACTCTTTTTATTAAGGTAGAATCCAAGTAATTTATTCAGTATAGTAGATAAATAAATGTATTTGAGAATTTTGACCTACATAAGTAGCAGCTGGTTTATTTCAACATCCCTGTGATGACATTATGAGATAGGTATCAAGAAGATATTTGAAGAAGGTCTTCCTTCTTTTAACATATTTTTTATCAATTCTTTGTGAATTTCAAATCATGCACACAAATCCCACTCATTTTCCATTCCTACCATTTCCACCCACCCCAATAACCTGACCCCCCAAAAAAATATACAACCAAAATTCAAGATTAAAAAAATGTAAAACATAACTTCATGTCAATCCCTCTGGATAACAGCCTGTTCTACTATCAATCACAAACCAAAGAAGGTCTTTTTAAAAATTATTATACACATTTGAGAATTTCAATGAGATGTTATGGAATTCAAATAGTAAAATAGTTTCTAGACTAAAGGACATTAATATATTCATTATCTCACATTGTCTAGCTACATTTTGCGTGTGGCAAGACCTGCTAATATATATATATATATAAAATTATCATATTTTCCTACACAATTCATTTTGTCATAGTCACACTTCCATTACCTTGTTGTGTCTTTCCTCAAGCACTTGCTGATCCCTCATTCTCTAACTGAATTCCACTTCTATATAATTTTTCAAAATCTATTTTTACCTTTGTTTATTTTATGTGTACATTGGTATTTGATCCACAATTATGTGCAGAGCCTGTGGAGGTCAAAAGAGGACATTGAATTCCCTAGAACTTGTGTAACAACTGATTGTAAGCCATCATGTGGGTGCTCTTAATCACTGAACTGTCACTCCAGCTCTCTGTTTTCATGTCTCTTTTCCACTGTGACTTAATTAGTTTAATTAGTGTTGCATTCAAAAGCATTGGTAATTTACCGGGGCTTAATCATTGAAGAAAATCTGTGTTTATCTGCCAGCAATGCCAGCAATCTGCCTTTACCCCTAAAACCTGAGGAAAGGGCAGGGACTCATGAGATCTTCCGACCTACACCCAGTATTTGCCTATGAATCTTCAGGGAGGAGAGTGGTACCTCATGAGTCTCTTCCCCAATTAGCAAATGTCGACATGCCTAACCTTGTGCAGGTGTTCTTTAGGTAATCAGATCTGCTATGCTTTAAAGATAGCATTCTACAGCACTTCACACTTCATCTGGTTCCTAGTTTTCTTCTTCTGCAATGTTCTTGAGCCTTGAAATAATTGATATAGAGGCCCCCCTTAGAACTGTGCATTCAATAGTTATTCTTAGTTCAACAAGATAGGAGCTTGTACAATAAGGGCCACCCACTTCAAACAGAAGCTTCTCTGACCAAAGCAGACAGATCACATAAATTTTAGAAGTCAGTTTGAAAGACACACAATTTTTATTTTGTGATAACAGTAGTATATTACCCACTATGGTCCATAACCTTACCAGCTATTTAGTGTGCTTTCTTTTCATGTGATAAAACATCATGATCAAGGCAACATGGGGAGAAAAAGGTTCATTTGGCTTACATGTCTGAATCACAGTCTGTCATGAAGGGAAGTAAGGGGAGAAACTCAAGATGGGAATCTGGAGGCAGGGACTGAAGCAGAAGCCATGGAGGAATTTTGTGGATAGCCTTGTTCTTTATGGCTTGCTTCGTATACTTTCTTAAACCACCCATACTTGCTGGCTAGGGGTGGTGCCATCAACAGTGTGCTGAGCCTTCTCTCATTAAAATGCCAGTCTCACGGAGGCTTTTTTTTCAACTGAGGTGCCCTCTTCCCAAACTACCATAGTTTGTATCAAGTTGACAAGGCAAACAAATAAAAATAAATACCCTTCTAATCCACATGTAAAACAACAACAACAAAAATGACCAACTATCACACCAGCCATGAGGTTTTTTTTCTTTTCATAATTTTTTTTAAATTTAAATTTAGCACCACTGGTTTTACATGTCAAACCCAGTTTCTACACCCTCCTGTCCTCTTCTGTTTCCCACCTCCAAACCACATCCCATTCCCTTTCTGATCCCTAGGGAGGGTGATGCCTTACATGGGGAGTCTTGAAAGTCTGTCATATCATTTGGATATGTGTCTAGGCCTCATAGACTGCCCAGACCTCCCAAATAACATCACGTTCAGGGAATCTGGCTTGTCCTATGCTGGTTTCCAAGCTATCATATTGGAGTACATGAGCTCCCTGTTGTTCAGGTAAGCAATTTCTATGTGTTTCTCCAGCCTGGTCTTGACCCCTTTGCTCATATCTCCTCCCTGTCTGCAACTGGATTCCTGGAGTTGGGCTCAGTGTTTAGCTGTAGGTGTCTGCTTCTGCTTCCATCAGCTACTGGATGCAGGCTCTAGGATGGCATATAAGGTAGCCATCAATCTCACTATCTGGGAAGGGCATTTATGATAGTCTTTCCACTATTGCTCAGATTGATAGTTGTGGTCATCCTTGTAGATCTCTGGACATCCCCAGTGCCAGACTTTTCTTCAAACCTATGATGGCTCCATCTATTATGGTGTCTCTTTTCTTGCTCTCCTCTATTCTTTCCCTGACTCAATCTTCCTGCTCCCTCATGCCCAGCTCTCCCTTCCTCTTCCTCCTAATCCCCTCTGTCCTCCCCTATGCTCCCAATTTGCTTGGGAGATCATCTTCCTTTCTCCTTCTCAGGGGGACCATGTAAATCTCTCTTAGGGTCCATCTTGTTTCCTAGCTTTTCTGTCGGTGTGGATTTTAGGCTGGTAATCTTGTGATATATGTATAAAAACCATATATGAGTGAGTACATATTGTGTTTGTCTTTTTGTGACTGGGATACGTCACTCTGTATGGTTTCTCCTAGTTCTATCCATTTGCCTGTGAATTTCAAGATTCCATTGTTGTTTTCTGCTGAGTAGTATGGCATTGTGCAAATGTATCACATTTTCTCCATTAATTCTTCAGGTGTGGAGCATTATGTTGCTTCCAGGTTCTGGATATTACAAATAATGGTGCTATGAACATAGTTGAACAGATGTCCTTGTTGTATGAATGTGCACATCATTTGTGCATATGCCTAAGAGAGAAATTGATGGGGTAGTCTGATTCCCACTTTTCTGAGGAACTGCCATACTGATTTCCAAAGTGGCTCTTTGAGTTTGCACTCCCACAAGCAGTGGAGGAGTGTACCCCTTTCTACATATCCTCTCCAGCTTAAACTGTCTTTAGTGGGGTTTTTTTTTTTATGTAATTCTGTAAATATGTTTCTCATACTGGTTAGTGAATAAAGCACTGTTGGCCAATAGGAAAGTAAGACAGGTGGGACTAGGAGACTAGGAGGATTCGAGGAGGCAGTAGGAAGGAGTCAGAATAGGGAGACTGGAGAGAGCAGAACACCAGCCCACTCTCTGGTAAGATGAGACCACGTGGAAACTTAGATTAATAGAAATGGGTTAATAATTAAGACAGAGATAGATAATAAGAAACTAGTTCCTGGCCAACAGAATTATATCTATTACAGTGTCTCTGTGTGTTATTTGGGGCTGGCACCACAGTGGGTCCAGGCCGGCAGAAAAAACCTTACTCCTTATAATCTCAGAGTTGTTTTGATTTTCGTTTCCTTGATGGCTAAGGATGTTGAGCACTTTCTTAAGTGTCTTTCAGCCATTTTAGATTCCTCTGTTGAGAATTCTCTAATTTATGTACCCCACTTTTTAATTGCATTATTTGGTATTTGTTAACTAGATTCTTGAGTTCTTTGAACGAATACCAGTTCATTCAAGGATACCTCCCATTTTCTCTTCTAAGAGGTTCAGTATGGCTGGATTCATGTTGGGGCCTTTGATCCATTTGGACTTAGGTTTTGTGCATGGTGATAGATATGGATCTATCAGCAGTCTTTTACACATCAGCATTATGTTATGCTAGCACCGTTTGTTGAAGATGCTTTCTTTTTTCCATTGTACAATTTTAGTTGTTTTGTCAAAAATGAGGTATTTGTAGGTATGTGGGTTAATTTCAGGGTTTTCAATTCTATTCTGTTGGTCTTAATGTCTATTTTTGTGCAAATACCAAGCTGTTTTCAGGACTATAGCTCTATAATAGAGCTTGAAGTCAGAGATGGTGATGCTTCTGGAAGTTCCTTTATTGTACAATGTTGATTTTGCTATCCTGTGTTTTTTTTTTTGTTTTTCCATATAAAGTTGAGTATTATTTTTTCAAGGTCTTGAAGAATTGTGCTGGGATTTTGATAGGGATTGCATTGAATATGTAGATTACTTTTGGCAAGATTGTCACTTTTACTATGTTTATCCTACCTATCCAAGAGCATGGGAGATCTTTCCATTTTCTAGTATCTTCTTTAATTTCTTTCCTTAAAGTCTCAAAGTTCTTATTATATAAGTATTTTACTTGTTTCATTATCGTTACCCCAAGATATTTTATGCTGTTAGTGACTATTGTAAAGGGTGATGTTTCTCTGACTTCTTTCTCAGCCCCCTTATTGTCTGTGTATAGCTAATGATTCTTTTGAGTTGATCTTGTATCCTGCCACTTTGTTGAAAGTGTTTATCAGCTGTAGGAGTTTTCTGGTAGAGTTTTTTTAGGTCACTTATGTAAACTATCATGTTATCAGCAAATACTGAGAGTTTGACTTCTTCCTTTCCAATTTGTATTCCCTTGATCTCCTTTTGTTTTCTTATTGTTCTAACTAGAAATTCCAAGTACAATTTTGAGGAGATATGGAGAGAGTGTCTTGTTCCTAATTTTAGAGGAATCACATTGAGTTTCTCTCCATTTAATTTAATGTTGGCTGTTGGTTTGCTATATATTGCTTTCATTGTGTTTAGGTATGTTCCTGTTATCCCTGGTCTCTCCAGTACATTAATCATTCATTGATTGGATTTTATCAAAGGCTTTTTTCAGCATCTAGTGAAATGATTGTGTTTTTTTCTTGTTCAGATTGTTTATATGGTTTATTACATTGATGGTTTTTCCTATGCTGAACCAGCCCTGAATCTCTGGTATGAAGCCTACTTGGTCACGGTGGATTATTTCTATGATATGTTCTCAATATTTTATTGAGTATTTTTGCATTAATGTTCATGAGGGATATTGATCTGTAGTTTTCTTTCTTAGCTGTGTCTTTATATGGTTTGGGTACTAAGGTAATTGTAGCCTCATAAAATGAGTTTATCAATGACCCTTTTGCTTCTATTGTGTGGAACACTTGGTATCAGATTTTCTTTCTGGTAGTATTTTGTACTGAAACCATCTGGCTCTGGGCATTTTTTGGTTGGGAGACTTTTGATGACTGCCTCTATTTCATTAGGTTTATTTAAATTCCTTATCTGTTCTTCATTTAATATGTGTAAGTGATATATATCCATAAAATTTTCCATTTCCTTTAAAGTTTTTAATTTTCTGGATTACACTTTTTCAAAGCATGAACTAATGATTCTTTGAATTTCCTTAGTATCCATTGTTCTGTCCCCGCTTTTCATTTCTGATCTTGTTAATTTGCATGTCCTTTCTCTGCTTCTTGGTTATTTTTGATAAAGGTTCATCTATCTTGTTGATTTTTCTCAAAAAAAAACAACTCTTTATTACATTGATTCTTTGTATTCTTTTCCTAGTAGCTACTCAAATTGATTATTTCATGGTATCTTCTCTACCAGAGTGAGTTTGCTCCTCTATGTTCTAGAGCTTTCAGTTGTGCTGTTAATTCTCTAATGTGACTATTCTCCAATTTCTTCATGTGGGCACTTAGTGATATGAGCTTTCCTCTTAGTACTGCTTTCAAAGTGTTTCATAAGTTTGGGTATATTGTGTTTTCATTCTCATTGAATTCTAGGAAATCTTTAATTTCTTTCTTTTTTTCTTCATTGACCCAGGAATGGTGCAATTATGCATGGTTCTATTTCCATGAGTTTGTAGAATTTCTTCAATTTGTGTTGTTGTTGGATTCTAGCATTAAAATATGGTGGTTTGATAAGATACAGGGGCTTATTCCAAAAGGTTCCATGTGGTTTTGAAAAGATATATTCTTTTTTTTTTGATGGAAATATTCTACAACTGTTAAATTCAATTGGGCCATAACTTTTGTTAGTTTCCTTAAGTTTCTGTTTGATGTACCTGTCTAGTGTTGAGAGTTGGGTTTGTAAATCAACCACTATAAGTGTGTGAAGTTTTATGTGAGATTTGAGATTTAGTAATGTTTCTTTTAGGAATGTGGATGCCTTTATATTTGGGGCATAGATCTTCAGAACTGAGACTTCATCTTGATGGATTTCTCCTGTGATGAATAAGAAATGACCTCTTTATTTCTTTTGATTGATTTCAGTTTAAACTCTAATTTGTTAGATATTAGGATTGCTACACTGACTTGTTTCTTGGGTCCATTTGATTGGAAAATCTTTTCCAAACCCTTAACTCTGAGGTAATTTCTGTCTTTGATGTTGAGGTTTGTTTACTGTATGCAGCAGAAGGGTGAATTCTGTCTTCCTATCCATTCCGTTAGTCTGTGTCATTTTATAGGCAAGTTAAGACCATTAATACTAATGGATATTAATGACCATTGATTATTAATTCTTGATTGTTTTGGATTTTTGTTGGTGGTAGTATTATGTGTGGATCCCTTCCCATGTTTTTTGTTTTTTGGCTGTTTGTAAAGTATCTTTTGCCTATGTTTTTGTGGGTATAGTTGAATTCCTTGGGCTGGAGTTTTTCTTCTAGAACTTTCTGTAGGACTGGATATTTGATAAGTATTGTTTAAAACTGTTTTGTTATGGAATATCTTGGTTTTACCATCTATAGTGATTGAAAGTTTTGCTGGGTATAGTATTCTGGGCTGGCATCCGTGGTCTATTAGTGTTGGTAGAATATCTATCCAGGACCTCCTGGCCTTCAGAGTTTCCCTGGAGAAGTCAGATGTAATTCTGATAGGTTAGGTTTGCCTTTATTTGTTACTTGGCCTTTTTTTTTTTTTTTTTTTTTTTTTTTTTTTTTTTTGCTGCTCCTAATTTTCTTTATTCTGTGTGTTTGGTGTTTTGATTATTATGTGGTGAGAGGGCTGTTTTTGGGGTCCACTCTATCTGGTATTCTGTAAGCTTCTTGTACTTTCATTGGCATCTCTTTCTTTAGGTTGGAAAAGTTTTGTTCTATGTTCTTGTTAAGTATATTTTGCGTGGGTTTCTTCACATTCTTCTATACCCATTATTCTTAGGTTTGGCCTTTTCACAGTGTCCTATATTTCCTGGATATTTTGTGTTAGGGATTTGTTGGACTTAAGAATTTCTTTTGTCGATGAATCTATTTCTCCTAGTGTATCTTCAGTGCCTGAGATTCTCTCTTTCATCTCTTATATTCTGTTGGTTATGCTTACATCTGTAGTTCCTGATCATTTACCCAGCTTTTCTATTTCCAGCACTACCTCACTTTGTCTTTTCTTTATTGTCTCTATTTCAGTTTGCAGGTCATGAACTGTTTGAATTGTTTCCTTCATCTGTTTGCTTGTTGCTTGTTTTTTTTTTTTTTTTTTTTAAGAGATTTGCTAATCTCTTGCAATTTTTGGTTTGTTTTATTCTTCCATTTCTTTATAAGATTTTTTTTATTTCCTCTTTTAGCGTCTCTGTCAACTTAATGAAGTGATTTCTAGGATCGTTGTCTTCTGTTTCATCTGTTTTTGTATGTTCACGTCTTGCTAGACTCTTCGGATGTCATATTGATCTTTTTGTTGTTGACTATGTTATACTGTCATCTACCAGTCACTTTTTCCAGTGCATACTGGTGGAGTCTTTCCCAGTCCTGGTGGGTATGGGACCAAGGTTCTCTTCTGGTGGGTGCAAGCAAGTCCAATACTCTGTTTACTCTCCTCTTCAAGTGAGTGGATGTTCTGGCATACTCTAGATGGGCTGGTCTGCTGGGACGGGTTACCCTGTGCACAGTCTCCATTCCTCAGAAGCCTCCAAGCAGGGCATGGGAAGATGGGATCCTTCCATGGGCAGAGATGGGATCAGGTCACTGGTAGACTCCAGACAGGCTGGTCTGCCTGGACAGGCTCCTAAGTGTATACACAGGCACCAGGCCTTAGCAGGCTCCTAGCAAGGACCAGGAAGGCAGGCAGGAAACAGGCCCAAGCTTATCTCCTATTGTGGTTGCTAGGACACTGGCAGACCCTGTAAGGGCCAGTCTGTGGGGATGAGCTCTTCTGCACACAGTTCCCAGTCCTCAGGATCCTCCTAGCAGGACACTGGAAGGCAGGCTCCCTCTGTGGGCATTGCCAGCCATACATTTTTAACTAGGTTTGTGGTATCAAACTTGAGTTTTCCTTCTTGGAACAGGACTGTCAAATCCTGTATATTATTTGTTACATCATCTAGTAAGTTGGCATTAGTTATGCTATTGTGTGTGTCACTGAGGGTCCAGAGCTGAGTATGATTGGTAATCTCTATTCTCTCCTTAGCAGAATGCATAGTACTTTGTGGCAATGTGAGAGCAAGCCAGTAGGGAGGAATATTCTCTCTCAAAACCACATTGTGGTTTTTTGTTGTTTGTTTTCTGTAATCTGTAATCAAAGCATGTAGGGCTTTCAGCAGTAAAGACTTACAATCTACTTCTCATGGGCAATGAATAGCAGTGGCAATAAATTTTATAGTTTGGGGAGTTGATCTCAACGCTTTCCTTTTTAACCATGTATAAGAAGCTAGCCTACCCTGTCACTCCCCTGTCACATTTTCATTTCATAATAACTTCATTGTTTCTTGAAACTGCTTTATCTATTAATGCCTGCTACCTCTGTTCAAAAGTTTTAAAAATATTTTTTTATTTAGCTTACAAAAAGTAGCAGTTTTCCTTCAGAACTTTTCATATGAACTTAGTTTTGGTTGACCATCCCTAAAATCTTTTCTTCTTTACCCTTTATTCTGCCTTATCCCCCATTTACACATTTTGACTTCCATTATTCCTCCTTCTACAGTAATATAACATCTGTTTCTCTAGCCCTTCCCTTAAAGTTTCTCTTGAAGTGTTTCCTGTGGCTATTACTATGAAGGATTTACTTACAGTGCTCCTCTAGTTGATTGCTCTCCATAGTTAGCAGATAAACCACATCTGTACATTACACATGGTCTTAAAATTATGACTTTTTCTGTGGGGTGTTATCTTACCTGTTGCTTATGTTACTTACAGAAATAGAGCAAATGAATGAAGTCATTGAATACCAGTGCAGGAAATGTTATAATTTAAGGAAACACAGAAGAATATATGGCAAGGCACTATTTTGAGTATTCAATTTTAAGAGACTGTCAGACAAGTCCAAAGCATGCATGAGTTTTCACAGAAGTAGGAAATGGAAATTTTAATAAACAGACTATCTCAGAAAATATTCATAAAAACAACAGGTCAGTGATTTTAAATTCTGGCTTAGCAAAACTATGTGGGATCTGTGTTGTCATAAATGAAGTCTTGAGAAGGCTGGGGTTTGTTTTTTTTTTTTTTTAAATGGAAATGTCGATGCAAAGAGGTGAAGAAGACATTAAGAAAAAGCCTAAAGGCAAAGCGGTACATCAAATAGACATAGTGAAAGAAATTGTGTTTTGTTTGATTATTAGAAATACCACAGGGAGTGTAGAGATAATTAGATAGTGGTGTTGCAAATACTCTGTCCTCCATGCTTCTATGACAATTGTATTTTGCCTGTGCGTCCTGATTTCCAGGAAGCACTCAATTCTTTTCATTAACATATTTGCTCATGCAAACCACTTAACCTTGAGGTGCTCATTTGCTTCAGTTGTCACCATGATTGTGTATTTCAATTTCCTTCTTATTTGGGTTGATTATCTTTCCCAGACAATCAATAAGAATAAAATGAGTGTAGCTGCATGTAAATGGATTGGACTGGAAACAACATTCTGGTATTCAGATGAGAATTAGTCCTCCATGCGCAAGGTGTTGCACATAACCACTCAGCCATTTGTTACTAAAGGATTCACACAAGGCATCCCTTCACTCTGCAGTGCTAACCCTACCTCAATGTAATTCCAAGAGTTTATAATTGCCACAAATCTTGGTCTCTCATATTATTCATATTTCTATTGGTTGGCTCTTAAAAATAAAAGGGTATCACATGTGTTTCTTAAGAGACTTTTCTTTGAAATTGAAGATCAGGTATAAATGAATGAATTCTAAATCTTAGTACTAGACAACATCAATAGTCATGGAATTAGATTTTTGCCTATACTTTCCCATTTTAATATTTCCCCCTAGATTCTAAACCAGAAACTAATCAAAGTCAAACTCTGCCACACACAGTTATCAAGACATTTTTCTTATTACAAATTTAGAGATTAAAAGCTGAGAAGTCAACAACAGAACAACAGATAGGGTTTTTGTTTTTTGTTGTTGTTGTTGTTTATTTGTTTGTTTTATCCGTTTGTTTTTCAGGACAGTGTTTCTCTGTATAGCTTTGGAGTCTGTCCCGGAACTCTCTCTGTAGACCAGGCTGGCCTTGAACTGCCTGCCTAACAGACAGATTTTGATGGGCTTTTTGAAATAAGGCCATGTAGCCCAGGCTGTACCCAAACTTGCATTCTTCCTCCTTCAGCCTCCCAAGTAAGTGCTGGGATTATAGGCATATAACATCACAGCACAGCACAGCACAGGAAGATTTCTTTATGAAAAAGTACCCTAATTATACTATGAAGTGCAGTAGGTACCTGAACTTATCTTGAGACTAATTCAATTTTATGAAAACATTCAGAGACTGGAAGCTCAGTACTTCTGAATTGTTTCCCTGAGTATTTCAGTAACAAGCCAAGGTCTTGTTTTGCAAGCCATGATTTGTGTTTTGCTTAGAGAAACCCAAAGTCTTAAAGGCTGTTTTGGAATGGGTAATAATGGACTTGCAAGGTGTGTCATTAATTGGAGTCACATCCCAAATATTAACATATTCTTTCACAAAATATTTTTGTGTTTTTGATTGTTTACATTTTGTGAGCTTGCCTTTTGATTCTAAGCCAAGACAAGACTACATGATATGACCAGTCAATACCCAGAGAGGTTGGTCCTTGTTAGAGACTTAAGTTTTGATTGATAGTTCCTTAATGTTGTTAGGGTTAAGTCCTCCATCTCACTTCCACCTAGGCCCCAGAGGCTATTATAATGCCGTATTAAGCATCCCAATCAATCAATTTGTCAATATACTATTTACTAAAAGACAGTGAAGCTAAGACTCTGCAGCAAAAATGTCCATTTTCCCTTCTGTTTCTTGTGTGTGTGTGTTTTTTTTTTTTTTTTTCCTGTGACAACATGAGGAAGAGATGGTTCTTCATTAGGAAAGGATTTTGATACGTGCCAATGGATGTAAATCAGCACTTCTATTATAAATCTCATCTGTCCCCTGCTCTATCTGGTTATGTCGCTTAACATGAAGGGGTCTCTCTGGAAAGATTAGTATTTAGTTATGTGCAATTGGTTTCCTTTTATTATGTCAGCCCGAGAGACAAGTCACCAGTTCCAATGAGTAAACATCTTTTTCCTTGGTAAATCTTGTGGTGACCTTGGCATGACTCTCCTCTCTTTGGAAATAATGATACCCTGGCCCATTAATCTTTCCAATGATGATTTCTGAACTCATGTAATGGTTACCAACCTTTGAGTTGCTCCAAGGAAATGAAGCATTATGCAAATCTACACCCATTCCACTGAGGTCATGCATTTTAGAACTTGCCCAGAAAGAATAATGCTGCATTCATGTGTGCCTCATCTTTGTGAATGGAGCCTCTCAGGAGTCATGTTGCCATTACCCATTTTGCTCTGTAGCCATGTGACCTTTCCTAAGAGAAAGGTTCCTCTGCAGGGTAATTATGATGATTATGACTAATCCAGCTTTTTAAAGTTACCATCTCACATCATCATGGACCATTAAAGCATTGGAGGTATTTGGAAGCTTGGGAGAGGCAGAGTAGAAGTACCTTTATTTCTTTTCCTAAAATCCTACCTCTCTCTCTCTGTCTCTCTCTCTCTCCATTTTAATGGAAGGCAAACCTTCACTCAGCCAAAATAGACTAAACCCTTAGACAATTTTCCTAATCCAAATGGTTAAATGCTTATAAAGTGTTAATGCTTATGTGGAAATATAATTTTTCTGGGAGAGTTTTATATAGTTCTGTTGTGGCAGTGGCAGGATATGAAAAATTAATCCATTCTAGAATACTCTTTTTCAACCTTTCATAATTAGTTAAATACTCTAAAGCAATGCTCAGCTGTAAGAGAAACATACACTTGACAAGTAGTAAGAGGTCATTATTTGCATTTCAAAAGTATTCTTTACTTGACTAAATAATTACATCAAGTTTTTGAACTTCATAGTGTACCTACGCATTTATGTACAGATGAGTAAAACTATTTGACAGGCTAGTGGGCAGAAAATTAAAAAGTGCAAGTGTTTGAAACCACAATTTACTGAAGAATAAAAAAATATAATATGAAAAAGCATTATAACTGATTCAGTGTTCAAAAATTATACTCACTGAATAACTGACTCATATAGAGCTCAATTTTTTTGAGTTTATGTGTATATGTCTATATGTGTGTACATCTATGCCATGTGTGTTCAGATGTCTGTGGAGAATGGATGACAGAGTTGAATCCTCTGGATCTAGAGTCACTGCAAGGAAGATAATGACTTAAGCTATCAAGGTCTGCTACAAGTGACATACTCCTTCACCTAAAGGCATACATACCTCTTAAACCTCCCCAAACAGTGACACTAACTGGGGAACAAGTGTTTGAATACATGAACATATAGAGGACCTTCCCAGTCCAACTACTACAAGCCCCCTAGATACAGCTTTTAAAAAAGCTTTTATAGCTATTCCATCCATATTCAGTTTCCAAGTACTAGTATTCACCATGCCAATTACACATATAAAAGTTAGGACAGTAAACAATAACAACCCTGTTTAAAGCTGCTATGAAATGATATAACCATGCATACGAAAATGATCAATATGAATCTGCTTAATGGTGACAGTTTAAGAAGTAGCAGATACCACCACTAACCATCATTACATTCCAGTATAGCTACCCCTTCACACACTCAGATTCTGTATCCATGAGTTCAGTACTAAACATGTATAGACATTTTCCTTCATTATTATTCCCTAAAATAATTCTAATATCTGTCATTGTATTAAGTATTTATAATTGGAGTAACTGGAAAATATGCATAAGGTATATGTGTAGATACTTTACCATTTAGATAAAGGGCTAGGATACCTGCATTCATTCTAGGTAAAAAGCCTTTATACTAACAACTTAGAGTCTTTAAAGAAAGAAATCAAAGAAGATACCAAGAAATGGAAAGATCTCCCATGCTCTTGGATAGGTAGGATCAAAATAGTAAAAATGGCAATCTTGTCAAAAGCAATCTACAGATTCAATGCAATACCCATTAAAATCCCAGCACAATTCTTCACTGACCTTGAAAGGATAATAATCAACTTTATATGAAAATAAAAAAAAAGACCCAGGTTAGCCAAAACAACCCTATATAATGAAGGAACTTCAGGAGGCATCACCATCCCTGACTTCAAGATCTATTACAGAGTTATAGTCCTGAAAACAGCTTGGTATTGGCACAAAAATAGACAAGTAGACAAATGGAATTGAACCAAAAATCTTGATATTAACCCACATACCTACAAAAACCTGATTTTTGACAAAACCGCTAAAATTATACAATGGTAGTAGGAAAGCATCTTCAAAAATGGTGCTGGCATAACTGGATGATGGTGTGTAGAAGGCTGCAGAAAGACCCATGTCTATTGCCATGCACAAAACTTAAGTTCAAATGGATCTAAGACCTTAGCATAAATCCAGCCACACTGAACTTCTTAGAAGAGAAAGTGGGAGTTACCCTTGAAAGAATTGGTACAGGAGACTGCTTCCTGAACATAACACCAATAGCAAAGACTCTGAGATTGACAATTAACAAATTGGACCTCCTGAAACTGAGAATCTTCTGTAAGGCAAAGGACATAGTTGAAAAGACCAAGTGGCAGCTGAAATATTATCTTACACCTGTCAGAATGGCTAAAATCAGAAACACCAATGACAGCTTCTGCTGGAGAGGATGTGGAGAAAGAGGAACACTATTCCACTGCTGGTGGGAGTGCAAACTTGTACAGCCATTTTGGAGATTAGTATGGCAGTTCCTCAGGAAAATGGGAATCAGTCTACCACAAGAAAAAGTGATCCCACTTTTAGGCATATACCCAAATGATCCACGTCCATGCAACAAAGACATGTGTTCAACTATGTTCATAGCAGCATTATTTGTAATAGCCAGAACCCAGAAGCAACCTAGATGCTCCTCAACTAAAGAATCAATAAAGAAAATGTGGTACATTTAGACAATGAAATACTACTCAGCTGGGAAAACACACACACACACACACACACACACACACACACACACAATGGAATCTTGAAATTCATAGGCAAATGGATGGAACTTGAAGAAACCATCCTGAGTGAGGTAATCCAGTCACAAAAAGAGGAACATGCTATGTGCTCAATCATATATGGATTTTAGACATAGAGCAAAGGATAACAAGCCTACAATTCACACTGCCAGAGAAACTAGGATACTGTAGGAACCTAAGTGTCCCCCACAGAAGGGGAAAGGGATGAGATCTCCTGAGCATATTGGAAATTGGGGGCAGTGAGTGGAGAGGGAGTTAGGAGAAAGAGAAGGAAGGAGAGGAGAACATGTGGGATCAGGAAGACTGAGTTGGGCTACAAATAGAAAAGAGCAAAAAATAGAGATACCATAATAGAGGGATGCATTATTGGTTTTAAGAGAAAACTGACTCTAGAGAAATGTCCATAGACCTACAAGGATGACCCCAACTGACAATTTGAGCAACAGTGAAGAGGCTACCTTAAATACCCTTCCCTGATAATGAGATTGATAAGTAACTTATATGCCATCCTAGAACCTTAATCTAGTACATTTGGAAACAGAAGCAGACACCCACAGCTAAACATTGAGCCGAACTCCTGGAATCCAGTTGCAGAGAGGGAGGAGTGATAAGCAAATGGGTCAACACCAGACTACAGAAACCCACAGAGACAGCTTACTTGAGCAAGGGAGCTCATGTACCCCAGACTGATAGCTGGGAAACTGACATTGGACTGACCTAGACTCTCTAACATAGGTCTCAATTAGATGTCTTGCCCAGTCTGAGGGACCTCTGGCAGTGGAACCAGGATGTATTCCTGGTGCTTGAAAGGACTTTGGGAGCTCATTCCCCATAGTGGGATACTCCCTTAACCTAGAGACAGGAGGGAGGGCCTAGACCCTACTCCAAATGACTTGACAGACTTTGATGATTCCTTCTGGAAGGCCTCACCCTCCCTGTGGGGTGGGTGGAGATGGGATTGGAGGTAGTCGGGGGGCTTGGGAGGATGGGAGGGAGAGGGAACTGTAATTAGTATGGAAAATAAGAAAAAAATAATAATACAAAAAGCAAAAAACAAATAGAATCTCTGATAGTTATATGGAAAATATCTATAGTGGTCAAAGAACATTTTACCATTAAATATGAGGTAGCCACATTTGGTGGGTGTCTGTCTCTTTGTCCTCTCTTTCAGACATGACATCAACTACAGCTGTAATACCAGTGACATCTGAAGTACTTGAGTCTAGTGGTGGAAACTTCCTGGCTTTCTGTGGTCAAGCTATTAGAAAATGTTTGATCTACTCTGAAGTAATAGATCTACTCTGACTGCTGTTTCACCATATGATAAGAATCTAGAACAAATTGAAAAGAAATTGCCACCCAAAAGACTGAAGATAAAAGCAGGGTTAGATAAAGCTTTGATTAATAGTGTTTAAGGGCCACATGAAAGAGAACCTGATGTGACCTAGAGTTAACAAAAATTCATCTGGTGTTCAGGAAACACATCCTATCTATATTCTAATTTTCCCCACAGTTTGGATAGTGAAATTATGATTCAATAATAAAATGACCATTTATGTACTAAACCACTTCATATAAAGGCAAACAAAACAATAAAAGTAAACCTGTCTATGTGGTTTTATTGTTACATTGTATTTATAATACCCTAGTGAATGGGAAGCCCTTACTAATATGCTAGACACTGTGCTGAGTAATAGATAAAGTACTTATTAATGAGAATGTAATGACTTAGCAGTTAACAACTCAACAACTTTGTTGGAAGAATATAGTTCCCTGCATATGTTAGTCTCTTATGATATTGGTGGTTTACAGACATAGTAGGTAGCCCATGCCTTCAATCCCAGCAGAGGAGGAAGTAGGCTGTTGATTTGAACCAGATCTACACAGCAAGCTTCAGACTAGCCCAGTCTTCAAAGTGAGAAACTATCTCAAAAAAAGGAGAGAAAGAGAAAAAGAAGGGAGTTATTCTGTAGCCTTTTCTGCCAAGCAGTGACTCAAGCACAGGAGCTTTTATTTATTAATTCTGTCATATAATGCTGCTGCTCAGAATTTTTTGCTGGGTCCTCTGCCTTACATTACATGATAAACCAGGAAAGTGAGCAATGGGGCTGACATTCATTAGTTGTTTTATAGTGGTCAGCATCATCTTTGTCCATGTTGTGTCACCTAGAAGCCCATCAAGTGATCAAGTGACACACACTTATTTCAGGAGATTTGCAAAAATAGTCTCTCTCTGTCTTCCCCTCTTTTGCTCTCCCACCCCCCTACCCTGCTTACCCATGTACACAAGCCAGTTCATGCCCTTGGGATAGGTCCAGGTACCACTGCCAGCCCCTTCCCCAATAGATCAAGTGGCATAATTGTCATCCACATTCAGAGGGTCTAGTTCAGTCCCATGCTGGTTCCACAAGCTTCCACTAGCTTGGGTCAGCTATCTCTGTGATTTTTCCATCATGATCTTGATCTCTTCCCCCTCTCTTCAACTGAACTCCAGGAGCTCAGCCCAGTGCTTAGCTGTGGGTTACTGCATTTGCTTCTATCATCTATTGGATGTAGGTTCTGTGATGACAATTATGGTAGTCACTAATCTGATTGAAAGGGGAAGGCACTCGTTCCATTATTGCTAGGAGTCTTAGCTGGGGTCATCCTGAGAATTTTCTAGCACCAGGTTTCTCCCTAACATCTAGAATGGCTACCTCTATCAAGATATCTCTTTCATTGCTCACCCCCTCTG
The DNA here is from genome assembly GCF_943737965.1 of Phodopus roborovskii. Lineage (NCBI taxonomy): Eukaryota > Metazoa > Chordata > Mammalia > Rodentia > Cricetidae > Phodopus > Phodopus roborovskii. The sequence goes on from NW_026125680.1 coordinate 2,864,500, forward strand.
CTCATAACCTGTCTTGTGGGCCTTCAATCAGATCCAGCTGACTTGCCTGGTTTGTACCTCAGAGTGAGAGGTAAAGACAATCAGAAAAAGACAGAAACACAGGATAGAGTCAGAAGGGCAATCCAGTGAATACTGAATGCTGCAAGTTTATTCTTCAACATTTTTAAGTACCCCAACCAAAATGGGGACATAGCAACGGACTTCTTTGTCATGTATAAGGAACAAACAGACTTTCTTTTCTTAATCCTGCAACAATTTGGTAACCACACCTTAGACTCAATTTCCTTGAGGGTCAAGAGTAACAACACCTCAGACCAAGTCTGTTGTTATTTAGATAAGGCATTTTCTACCAAGATTCTACAACATTCTACAGTAGTCATGCCTTAGACCTTTAGGTCTTATGACTTACTGAGGACAGTTTTGAACTCTCTGACCTTGAGTCAAGATGAAGTGGAGCCATCTTTATGGGCCCTGATAGATTAGTCAGCATCTAGGAGTCTACTTGGTAAAATAAGATAGATGCTTTACAAAAAAGAATAAAACTGAGTCACAGTGATATTCAGGAGGCATATATTTGATTCTAGATTTGATTGAAAGTTTATATGATTCAATAATAGCACTAGGAACATGCAAAAATGTTTTTGCAATGTCCTCTGTCTTCCTGAGAGTATACACAGGAAAGAAATAGGATTCGGTATGTGATAGTGAGAGTAGAAAGTTATTGTTGATTTGGACTTTGTAGCCGTTTCTTATAGTGATCCTCTTGAGTTGTGTAAAAAAAAAAAAAATAAAAAAAGTCTAAGCTGGTGAAAGTTTGGGGAGATTAGATTCACGGAATCCTGTCCTCAATATTTATCATTGCCTGAATCCACCCAGCATACTCTGTACCATGAGTAATAGCAATTATGGTGTGTATGTGTCTGGCTGCTTGCTATACTAACTATCTTCCAGCCATTGCTGGACAGTATTTTCTCTTTGTTTTGGTGATTGCTCTTTTACTGGATAGATCAGCAACACTTCGACAAATGTCATATCGTATGTGCTGGATGTAAATGAAGGCTGCCAGATGTAACCACAATGTTGCCCAAAGTACCTCAAGCAGATGTATAGCTTACTGTCTGTTACTGTGTCCATGCCATATGGGGTATACGTGTGTAAGTGTGTCTGTGTGTGTTTGGGGGGGGGCTCTCATGTGTGCACGTGTTGCTAGTATTTATGCAAGTTCAGGTGCACAAATACCTCAGAGCACATGTGATTTTAGAGGAAAATTTGAGGTGCTAGTCTTCCTCTCCATCTTATTTGACACAGAAACTTTTGTTATTTTGCCACTGGATATGCTAAGATAGTTGGCCTTATTGCTATTACTAATAGCAAGATCTATTACTAATAGATCTTATTGCTATTTTCCTGTATCCTCCTCAACCCCACTGTAGGAACACTGAGACTACAGAAACATGCTAAAACACCTGGCTTTAACAGATTTGTAGGGATTCAAACTCAGGTTCTCACAGTTGGGCAGCAAGGACTTTACTTACTTATAAGAGTTGCCATGCTCATGGTGTCTGTTCACTGCAGTAGAAACCCTAACTAAGACAAACTCATTCTTTCCCAGTACTCTTGTCAACACAGTTTCAGTTTCTAATCTCTGTTATGGTTGCCAAGATGGATGCTAACTAATCACTGCTACCCTACTGTAGATTATTTTCATTTGGTACATTTTCTGGAAACATTTCCTGTTTCAAATATTTATTAGTTGAGAGGTTGGAGAGATGGCTCAGCAGTTAAGAGCACTGGTTGATCTTCCAGAGGACGTCATTCAATTCCAGAACCCACGTGGCTGCTCACTACAGTCTGTAACTCCAGTGCCAGGGAATTGAATCTTTTTCTGCCCTCTATGTACATCAGGCATGACTATGGTCTACAGAATACATACAGGCAAACACCCATGTACAATGAATCAATACATTTAGCAACAGAGACTGGAAATGGGAATCAGAAGTTTAGAGCAAGTTTGGGTTCCAGAACCTATGTCAAGTCACATACAACTATCTATAACTGTATCTTCAGTGGTATCTGATGTCTTTGGCATCTGTGGTAAATTATATTCACTGTGTACATATATTTGCACAGAACACACCAAAATATACAGCATTGTAGCTACAAATGTTCTTAAACTATTGATCCTTAAATAAGAGAAAAGTACATTAACAGTGTAGGAACCTGGTGGACATTCGTTTTGCCAGGTTCTGATGAGTTGCACTGCAGGAATTTATAATTTTACTCTTAAAATTGGAGCATATCATACAAGGCAGAAGTTTTTTGTCTGGCCATACCTTGACTTTCCAAAAGTGTCAAAGTCATATAGATATAAAGTCATAAAGACAATAAAAGTAAGCAACACAGACTACAAAAGGACAGATTACAAAAGGTATATATTAAGTCAGTGAAGTGTGAGACCCTGGCTTGGATCACATTTTCAAGACAAGGTTTCTCAGTAGCTCCATCATGGAACTTTCTTCTGTAGATGAGGCTGGCCTTAAACTCACACAGATCCACCTGTCTCTGCCTCCTAAATGAGGCAGAGGTGTGTGCCATTATCACTGGCCCTGGAACAGATCTTAATACAGAGAAAGGAATTAAAGGAAAATGTAGATTGAAGAAAGACTACAGTTAATAACATCATATCATTGTTAATTTCTTTATTTTAATAAATATAACTTGATTGTGAAAGATGGCAACACTTAGGGAAGGTAGATAAAAAGAAAGATGTTAATTCTCGGTGTGACATGTTGTACTTTTTCCTTCAAATTATGAAGAGGAGCATTTTAGATGTCCCAATGTTAATTTGGAGACTTCCATGTCCAGGAAATGTAGCTTCTAGTGCCCTGAGACCAGGGAACCATATCTGTGTTATCACTCAAAAAGAAAAACCCATAACATCATAATTTAGAAATTCTTTTCAACATCTTCTTTAAAAAAATACTTTCCTCAGAACAGATGAAATATTATTGAGTAAGGGTACAGTGAAATCTGCCTGAATCACTTTCTTGTTCTATACAGTGCATCAATTATTTAGGCTATGTATTATATTGGAGCATAATTGTTTTCTCTATTGCAACGTATTTTCAAACATCTGAAGTTCTAGTATCCAATGATTATTGATAATAATCTATTCATAAGGTATACAGGTAGATCCAGACACATTTATATATGCATTCACATGCACATCCTATCATTTATCCTAGAACACAGTATTTGTCACATCACAGATAATTAATATTTGATGACCTTTTGAATGAAGCTATTCATAGCTTATCAAATTTCCATTTTACATCATAAGAAATTAGCAGTCTCTGGTGTCAGAGAAACATGGATTTAAGGATTCTTTCTTTCCTATACTTCTATGTCTTACTACTTTTCCTTCCTTTAGTTTTTCCTTATTTTTCTCCTCCTCATTCTTCTTCCTCCTTTCCCTCCTTATTGCCATCCCTGAATACTTACTTAGCAGGGACATCATATTGTGTCAAGTTCTGTGATAAGTTCTGACGATATTGTCAAGGGGAAAATAAAAACCATTGCTTAGTCGTCTATCACAGTCTAATAGAATAGATGATCATAAATAGCAAAAGCAGACAAAAGGCAAAGTTGTAGCTGTGGCAAATTCTATGGTGTGTAACAGGGATCAGAGATAAATTTTCTGAGGCATTGAAACATGACTCCTGAATTACACTTAATCAGGGGGAAAGAAGATCCAAAAGAATTCACATTTGTGACAGCCCTGGCAAGTATGATATATGATAGGTAGGGATCAGAGTTTGGAGATATCTGTTGGTTATTGTATGGGCTTCGCATTTTTTATTTACTAAGTTTACTAAGAATTAGTAGTCAAAGAATTTTTTGGAGGGCTGTGGAGATGCTCAGTGGTTAAAAGCACTTATTGTTCCTTCTATAACTCAGTTTGCAGGCATTCTGATACCTTCTTCTGGATTTATTAGCAGTCTGCATGCACATGGTGTACATACAGACAAGCAGCCACACACATATACATAAATTTAAATAGATTAAAGAGTATTTTGGTAGTGAATTTTAAGAATGGTTTTACATTGTTGGATAGTTTTCCTAATTGCAAAACAGAGATATTAGAGATAAATTAATACTCCTGGAGCTGAACTGACTTTGTTTCCATCCCAGTTCTGTAACCAACTACTTTTGTAAAATTGACTAAGCTATTTCATGCTGTTGTGCCTTCATTTCCTCATTGAAAGCACAGACAATCATTTTCATTTTCTAGCATTGTTATGGAAAATATATCAGTTCCCATTTGTGAAGCAGAGTTGTCTAGCATTCATGAAACCCTGACTTTAGTCCCCAGGGTTGAAAAACAAACAAACAAGTAACAACCTGTGAATCTTTCAGTTGCATTCAAGTCTCAAATCACATTTTACTTAAATGTTCATACTAGAGAGCGATCATGAAGGAAGGAGCATCCATTTGAAGGACATCAAGGAGTGATATGAGAACCTTTTATGTTGCACTTAAAGTAGAATGTAAGTAGCTTGAGGCTGGGTACCTTTCTCAGTTATTGCACACCTTTCTTTGTGTTTTTGACACTCAGACTTTCAGTGAACCTGTGTTTCATTAGTTAGGCTCTAGGGGTCCTTAGCCCTCAGTGCTAAGATCACTGAACTATCCTGTGCCCAGCTTTAATGCAACTTTCATGTATGTGCATCAAGTCTTTTCCTGAATATGCCATATCTCAAAGCTGAACACATTTTAAATTCATGCATTTATGTTTGTCATGCTGATGTTTTTCATAGTCTTTTATAAGATACATTTTGCAATTTAATTTTTATTTTATGTGAATTGATGTTTTGTCTGTGTGAGGATGTTGGAACCTCTGGAGCTATAGTTATAGACAGTTGTGAACGTCTGGGTTCTGGGAATTAAACCCAGGTTCTCGGGAAGAGCATTCAGTGCTCTTGACTGTTGAGCCATCTCTCCAGCCTTTAATTGTCTTTTATATTCTACACTCTTAAAATGTACCATTTCCCTAAACTTCTTGGATTTATCTTACTATATTATTTCATTTATATATATATATGTATATATATGTATATATATATATATTTATATATATATTCAAAGTTTCTGCATATGTAAAATAAGGTAAAATTGTATTTCACTACCACTTTACCTGAAGTGAACAGTTTTGAGTAATGTAATATTTTAGCATCTATTTTCTTTATAATTATCTTGTAATTTCCATTTCCCTTCCATTATAAGGCATTATTCAAAATAAGTTTTTAAATTACTGTTTTATTTTTACTGTGGTGATGCACATGACCCATTTGATATTATAAATTTGAGTGACCTTATTTGAATAATTGTTAGTGTTCAATTGTCTTTAATGTGTGTATATACAGAATTCCAAATAAACACTGAACACGTGTGGTGCCATGTGTGATGGTTATTGTTGTCCACTTGACAGGATCCAGAGTCACATTGGTGAGAAGCCTATAGGCATTCCAATGAGGGATAATCTAGGTAATGCTAATTGAGGAGAGAAGGTACCATGTGTGGCACCATTCCATGGACTAGGGAGGAGAATCAGAAAAGGAGAAAGGGGAGTAAAAAACAGAAAAGAAACTTGCTGTTAGCCTCCAGACTGCAGTTTCAATGTGATCAGCTGCTTCAAGCTCCTGCTAACATGACTTCTCCACCATGATAGATTGTACCCTTTGACTGTGAGTCAAAATCAACCATTCAATCCTTAACATTGCCAAAGAGACAGAAAAAAAAAAAATAAAAGATCCACCATGTCCCCCTCCAAAATAGTGTTCATTTGGTCAGCTTGTGTTGTATATATATCTTCAATAAATCCTTCCCTCCTAAACTTGCTTTTGGTTATGGTGTTTCTTCATACAATAGAAATATACAGAATATTGAAAATGTGTATATATATATATGTATATATATATAGTCTCTGTCTTTTATATTAAAATAGAAAATTGATCTGACTAATCCAGACTTATTAATTTTTCGTCTAATTAATGATGGATTTTTTGATTGCTTTTTCTCATTTCTGTTTTGCATATTTTGAAATAATGTCATTAAACATTTTGCTCAATATAAATTTTTGATTTAAAGTAGAATTTTACATGTGATATCTAAAATATATAATGTCATGAGCTACAGACATAGTAAATGGTTATTATAGTGAAGAAAATTAATGTAGTTATTAGTATACTTGTTTTGTGGTAGGAAGAATATTCCTCATTCAGCAAAATGCTTAAATTAACTATAATTCTCTTATATTACTTTTCTTTTGCCTCTTCATCATTAATATTTTTATTAATTAAATTAAAATTAACATTTTGGGTGCTTTAAAATATCTTATATATGCAGATATATACTTTCCTATTGGCAGTAGCAAATAGTCACTAGACTGCATTTATAAATATGTGTATACACATATGTTTTACTTTCTTAGGTCATCATCTCTTTAAATTATGCCTCCTCCCTATCTCACTAGACACAGTGATTTCTCTGTTCTTTTCTGATTGGATCTTCTTTGGTTTCCCTTTTCATTTCTTGAGTGCTGGGTCCCCTTTCCATGTCTTGGTGGTTTTCTACTGCTTTCTATGCTCTGCTCCTTCAGCTGACTCCAATGTGCTGCCCTATGTATTTCATTGTATTTACTCTTTTTCTGTTCTTGTTTTTTTCTTTTTTAAAACATTATTATTTTACATACCAATCATATTTCCCTTCCTGTCTTCCTATTTGCCCCTCCATCTCCCTATCTCAGCCCCCATCCACTCTTCAGGAAGGGTGAGGCCTCCCATGGGGAGTCATCAAAGTCTGTCACATCATCTGGGGCAAGCCTGAGGCCCTCCCTCCTGTATCTAGGCAGAGAGTAACCCTCCATAGGGAATGGGCTCCAAAAAGCCAGTTTATGCACTAAGGATAAATATTGGTCCCACTGCCAGTGGCCCCATATACTTTCCTAGCCTCCCAACTGACAACCACATTCAGGGGGCTTAGTTCCATTTTATGCAGGCTCTACAGCATCAGTCTGGATCAGTGAGCTCCCACATACTTGGGTCAGGTGTTTCTGTGGGTTTCCCTAGCATGGTCTTGACCCCGTTGCTCATATTATTTCCCTTCCGTCTCTACAACTGGAGTCCTGAAGCTTGGCCCAGTGCTTAACTGTGGATCACTGCATCGGCTTCCATTAGTTACTGGATGAAGGTTCTATGATGACAATTAAAGTAGTCATCACTCTGAATATAGGAGAAGGGAAATTCCACCACTCTCTTCACTATTCCTTAGGTTATTTACTCTTTTTCAAAAAAGACCTTTACTGATTCTTTGAAAATTTCATACAATATATTTCAGTGATATTCATCTCTCTCACCAAACTCCTCCTCCTATTTTCCTCCTACATCCTCCCTACCCATACAATTTGAGTCCAGTTGTGAGTGGAGTCTGTTCCAGATTGTAATTGACTTCCTAGGGTTTGCATCATTAGAGAAAACTGGTTCTCAGTCTCCTAGCAGCTAGGAGTGAGAGTTTGAGCTCATCTTCCTCCCTCCCTCTAAGCTGGGTTTTTTGTTTTGTTTTGGTTTTTGTTTTGCTGGAGATTTGTATATCTTGTTCATTCTGTCATAATTACTGTGAGTTCATGTACGTCCACCCTGTTGTATCTGAAAAGCACTGTTTCATTGAAGTTACCTATTGCCTTTTGGTTCTTACCATCTTTTTGTGCCCTCTTTAAGAAGATCACTTAGTTTTAGAAATAGATGATGTGAGTCACCATGTGGTTGCTGGGAACTGAATTAAGGACCTCTAGAAGTGCTTTTCAGCGCTCTTAACCTCTGAGCAACCCACCGAAAAAGAAATAGGGGTGTGATATCTGTGTCCCATTTAGGGCCAACCTCTCCAATATCTTTTATTCTTTTCACGTTGACCATTTACTTATCAGCTACCTCCAATATGCTATTTTATAAATCACATTGTCATTCATTCTAAAGTATTTCTATTTATAAAAAAAATATGATGTATGAGGGAGGGCCTAGGCCCTGCCCCAAATGATATGACAGACTTTGAATTTCCCCCATGGAAAGCCTCATCCTCCCTGGGGAGCAGAAAGGGGATTGGCTGGTGTTTGTTGGGGGTCATAAGAGAATATGGGAGGGTGAGGAAACTGGGATTGACATGTAACATGACCTTCTTTCAAATTTAAATAAAAAGGAAAAAAAGAAAATTATGATGTATGAAGGCCTTTAAAATATATTGTAAAGTGTACTTATTATTATATATAATTGTGTGTGTGTGATTGAGTCTATGTAATACATGTGTTTGCATGTACCAGAGGAGCCAGAGGAGGACATTGGTTCACCTTAACTCAAATTATAGGCAGTTACAAACCACCTTATGTGGGAACTAGGAACTGAACTTTTGTCCTTTGGAAGAGTCCTCAGGCTTACATGATCAAGCCATCTTTTAGCCTGTGCTTATATGACACTATGCATTGTCAGCTTTCCCACTGTCATATGGCAACTGTAGTAAGTCATTGATTTATTTCTGATCTGCTGAAAATGTATCTTTTCCTTTTGTTTCACTCAGATTGGCCAATTTAGGATTGAGTTCACTTTTTCAAATCCTTAAATTTTGTAAAACTCTCCCATCTGAGTTCAGAGAAGTAAGGTTAAGATTTACTAGGGTTCTTGAAACAGCGGATACTTGAATAAAGCCATTACTCTTAATTCTAATCTGATTAAAATCAGGCTCTTTATCAAATGATTTGACACTTTTAAGCATCTATGTTCTTTCTGCTCACAATAGGCCATTAAAATATACTTTTGATGCTAGATTATAGTTTGTGTGTGTTCTAGCCAATATAACCCCAATACAACCAAAGTTTTTAATGAAATTCAAACTGTTAATAATTTCCCACTACCATTATACCTATTAAGAAAATTAGAAGGTCCAATGTGCATTTCAAGTTTAATTAAACATTGAAAGACACGTTCCTATTCCTATTATTTTCTTTTAATAGTTCTGCAGCTAGAATATGGGAACAAATAGCCTTCTTCTTTGTAAGGTGAAGGACTCTATTGATAGACATTTGATGAGAAAATCTATTGCCTCCCCCACTACTCTTTTCTCTCCAGTGAGGGTGAAATAGTAATACCCTTGGATTTATGCATCCTTTCTAGCAGCTAGCTGCTTCTACAGTCTGCATGGGCAGCAAATATAGATGCAGCAACATGAGCAGGGAAGGATTGGTTTTCTTCTTTGCAATCTCTCAGCTTGTAGTGCTAATGGGCTGAGACTAGATTGTCCACTATGAGTACAAGCAGTCTGCTGGTGAAGAAGGTGATGCATCTTTTCCTGCTAGAATTTGAATCACAGCTTTACTTACAATTTTGCTGTCTCTGGCATGTTTTGAATCAATTTTTAAAGTTTTATTTTCATGAATTGTAAAAGAAACAGATACCTGTATCACAAAATTATTTTTATTTATTTATTTTTTATTTTACATGTCGATCCCAATTCCCTATCCCTCCCTCTTACCCTGTTTGCCCCTTCAAATGCACCCTGACCACCCTTCCCTCCCAACCCCCACCCCAATTCCATTTCTAGGGTTGCATTTGGTAACAATGTTCCATAAAGTCTTACATTAAGAATGTTATCAAGAAATATTAATATTTTAAACAGCATTTTATTAATTCTTTGAGAATTTCATGAAATTGATTTTGAGTCTCAGTAAGGAGGCCTGAGAAGTCTATGGTACCTCTGACAATGGAACCAGGATGTATCCCTAGTGCAGATATGGACTTCAGGAGCCCATTCCCCATGGAGAGATATTCCCTTAGCCCAGAGACATGGGAGAAGGCCGAGACCCTACCCCAAATGACTTGAAAGGCTGTGATGATCCCTCACTGAAGGCTTCTCTGTCCCTGGGGAGTGGATGGGGGATAGGGGATGGGGGTCTTTGAGAGGCATGGGAGGATGGGAGGGAGAGGGAACTGGAATTAATATGTAAATTAAGAAAAATATTAAATAAAAAATAATTTTCAACATGTTCCATTCCTTAACAACCCTCTCATCCCTTCCCACTCAATTTCCTTTTTTTTTCCCCCATATAATTCCACTTTGGGTTTCTCAGTTAGTCTTGGAAGCAAATCCTGCTCTGCCATGTGATTTACCTACCAGGTGTCGTATCATTAGAAACCAAGTCTCTGTTTCCTATCTGCCATCAAATGTCAATAGCTCTTCAGCTATGGGAGGTATTTTATGCCTACCTTTTCTCTTATGTGCTGGGATTCTACTTGTCCTCGATCTTGTGCATGCTGTTACAGACAGTATGTGTTCATATTCGTGCCTGCACTGCTGGGTCTGATTCCTTGTTATCTACCGCCTTTGACTATTACATCTTTAATCCCCCTCTTCTGTCTATGAATGAAGGTCCCTAAGGTTTGGGGAATGGGTGTGGTGTATATTTTCCATTTAGGGCAGAACACTCAACCATCTAAGAAAATATTAATTCAATAGTAAAATTTACCATGCTAGTAAGTAAAATTTATATATGATTATCCTTGTAGGATGTGGGAAAAAATGAGAAAGGGAGCATTAAACCCACTGCACCATTTCCCTTCCTTTTACCCAGTACCCCCAATAAAAAACAGGAGAGCAATTCAACATTACACTTGAATTGCAAGTTGAATGTGTACATTCTGGGCAGAAGGGAGCCATCTATCAAGATTTTCTATGAGTAAAGTATGTAGGATTATATACATTGAAATAATATAGCCCAAATCTTCTAATTTTAATTTGTACTAATATAAAAGGAAAAGGTGTCTTCATAGAATTTTCATACATACATAGTATTCCCTGAATCACCTCCTTATGCTGATTCCATTTACTTAACCTCCCATTCCCATATGTATCCTCCCATTGCCAGTAATTATCCTTCCAATTTTTTATCTTACATGTTCTGTTATCCATGTCACCTCCCTCCATTAAGGTCTGCTTCTTTGTCTCATGGATCCCAGTCTAATTTCCTTACTTCTACTTTCATTCATGCATAAAAAATAAATATATAAAAATTAGGAGCTAAGCTGGGCAGTGGTGGTACATGATTTTAAGTCCAGCACTTAGGAGACAGAGGTAAATGGGTCTATGTGAGCTCAAGGCCAGCCTGGCCTACAAAGAGAATTCCAGAACAACCAGAGCTGTTACACAGAGAAGCCCATAGATGATAGAGAGCAGGAAGTCTTTGTCTTTTAAGACCTGGTTACCTACTCTATAAAATATTTTTCAGTTCCATCTATTTTTCTATATATTTCACTTGTCTTTATAGTTGTTGAGAAATGCATTGAATACATTACTGTTATCCATTCATTATTTGAAGGACATTTGGTCTGTTTCACTAGATACTGTGAATAAAACAGGAATGAACACGGATGAGCAAGTACATGTGGAGTAGGATGTGTAACCCTCTAATCGTATGTTCAACAGTGGTGCATAGTATAGTTATGACATATAGAAATCATGTTTTTTGTGAGAGTCATGAAGTGGCTTTTCATCACTCTTGAGATAGTATCTGTGCCTTTAATAAGAATTCCTTGGCCTGTCTACTTAGCTTTCCTCTTTGTAACAACTACTTTGAGGGTATCCTATTTCTCTGAGATTTTAGGTTTATTAACTTCATTATTTTAAGTGTATTACTTTTACTTTGGAAATTTATATATACACACACGCGCGCGCGCACACACACACACACACACACACACACACACACACAGAGAGAGAGAGAGAGAGAGAGAGAGAGAGAGAGAGAGAGAGAGAGAATCATATCATACATGTGTGCCCGGTGACAATGAAGGTCAGAAGAAGGCTTTGGATTTATTTCCTGGTACTAGACTCACAAATGGCTATGAGCCACAATGTGGGTGCTGAGAATCAAACCTGGCTCCTTTGCAAGAACACCAAGTGTGACTAGTGCTATTCACTGCTTAACCAACTCCATAGTCCTGCCATATTTTATCATTGTATATGTTGTTATTGCTTCGTTAATTACTCTGCTCCTATTCTTGTCCAAACTAAATAATTTCAAACTAATGTTAAATAAATAATAGAGCACTACACCCCTTGGTTTACCTTGAAAGTATATTGTACAGCAGATTTTCTGTATCATGCACAGTGGAAACATTTTGTCCTCCAGATTTTTATGTTGAAGCCCTAAGTCCCATCTAAATTAATTTGCAGGTAAAGTTTTTGTGACTCAGGGTTAGGGTTAAATGAGATTATACAATGAGGTTATAAAGAGGTTGCATTCTTATGAGAATAGGAAGAAAAGTCCACAGGACTCCACCCACCCTGTTACTCATAGAGATAGATATCACATAAGAACCTAACAGTAAAGCTACTATCTAAAAATCAAAAAGGAAAGATCTCCACAAGCTAACTCTGCTGGCATTTCAGAACCACAGAAAATTTTTTACACTGTTTAAGTCAATTGGACTGAGGAATCTGAAGCAGACTTATACACCTACAATATTCTAGCTTATTTAATATTTGCTTTCCTTGATTGCAGTGTCTGCCTCATTTAATTCTTATTCTAGGCCTTTACCAGAACACTTGGTTCATATTAGATTTTTAATGAGTGTTTATTCAGTGACTGAAAGCTAGTAGTCCTTATTTTCCTTTTGAAAACTGTGGCCATTAGAGACATGTCTCTTTTATTTGCTGACGTGTCGTCAGTACACTGAAGAAAGAACAATTCATTCATTCAACATTTTCAGATGCATATGAACAGCAAATGTAAACCTATGATAAGCAGAAGAACCCTCCAGATATTCAGGTCTCCCAACCTTCACTTTGTTTCCTTGCTGATGCAGACTGCACAAAGGAAACAGAGACTGGGATTTTCATTAGTGCTTCACATGATATCACAGAAGATCCCAGAGACTAAATCCTGTGGAAATATATTCCCAAACTGCCAGTTTTTTAGTAATTGGTGAACGAAATATTCCTAGAGGCACCATTAACAAGGCAGGAGTTTTATTTAAATTTTGAGTTTAATTGGAGAATGAGCTTCTTTGGACTTGATGTCTTCTTGTTATTTACACAAATCAGATAATGTTTTCTCTGAGAATCATATGTAGTTACTTGGTAATGACGCTGTTTTTTTTTTTCCTTAGCTTTTTAAAGCTAGCCCTTGTCACCATCCAGAATATAAACAAATGGCCTTATTAATAATAATGTTTTCTTCAATATCTTCTCAAATCTGTGTTTGTAATGAGGAGATGCATTCATCAGCAGAGGGTGGAATGGAGCCCAGGAATCTGTGGTGACCTGCAGCATTTCGCATAGTTTTAATGAACATTTGCAAGAAAACTTCCAGAACTTAATTTATACATTTTTAGAGACTGAGAAACACTTATACTACTGCATGACTTGCCAGTTTCATTTTATTTATAGATTTTCATGTATATCATTCTCCAATAATGCCGAAGCATTTATACCAGCAGTTTTCTAAATGGTCTGGTTTCCTTTTCATCTTTTTTTATGTGATGCATATTTGAAAGGTAAAAATAATATCCAAAGGCCAATTCTCAACATAAAGTACCTATTTCTTTTTTTAAATACTAATTTTTTAACAATTTATTCCTTGAGAATGTCATGCAACATATATTGATCATTTTTCCCTCTCAGTGTAGAGTAGATGATATGAAAATACTTTTTTACTTTTATGTATAGGATTACAATATTTATCTTAATTTCTTCCTTTATTTCTTCTTTGACCCAGGTATGGTGCAATTGTGCATAATTCAGTTTCCATGAGTTTGTAGGGTTTCTGCAATTTGTGTTGTTGTTGAATTCCAACTTTAAAGCATGGTGGTCTGATAAGATATAGGGGACTATTCCAATTTTTTGGTATCTGGTGAGGTTTGTTATGTTGCCTAGTATGTGGTCGATTTTAGAGAAGGTACCATGTGGAGCAGAGAAGAATTTACATTCTTTTGTGTTTGGATGGAATGTTCTATAAATGTTTGGTAAAGCCAATTTGACACATAACTTCTGTTAGCTCTTTTGTTTCATTGTTAAGTTTCTGACTGATGGTCCTGCCTAACAGTGAGAGTGGGGTGTTGAACTCTCTCACTATAAGAGTGTGAGGTTTTATATGAGCTTTGAGTTTTAGTAGCATTTCTTTTACAAATGTGGGCACCTTTGTATTTTGGGCATAGAAATTAAGACTTGAGACTTGTTGCTGGTGAATTTCCCCTGTGATGAATATGAAATGACTGTCTTCATCTGATTTGATTGATTTTGGTTTGAAGTCTAACTTTTTAGATATTAAGATAGCCACACCTGCTTGCTTCTTGGGTCCATTTGATTGGAAGATCTTTTCCCAACCCTTTACCCTGAGGTAATGTCTGTATTTGAAGCTTTGATATTAATACTTGTTTGTTTTTGATTTGTTGTTGTTGGTGGTATTGTGAATATATTTGCCATGTTTTACCCTTGGGTTCTGGTGAAGTGAGATTATCTATTACCTATGTCATTGTGAGCGTAGTTAACTTCCTTGCATTGGAGTTTTCCTTCTAGAATTTTCTGTAGGGCTGCATTTGTCAATATGAATTGTGAAAATCTGGCTGTCATTAAATACCTTGTTTTCTCTGTCTATAGTAATTTAGAGTTTTGTTGGGTATAGTAGCCTGGGCTGCTATCTGTGAACTCTTAATACTTGTAGAACATCTATCCAGGACCTTCTGGCCTTGAGAGTTTCCATGGAGAAATCAGGTGTAATTTTGATAGGTCTGCCTTTATATGTTACCTGTCCTTTTTCCTTCTTAATATTCTTTCTTTATTCTGTATGTTAGGTGTTTTGATTATTATATGTTGAGGGGTCCTTTTTTCCTTTGGTCCAGTCTATTCAGTGTCCAGTATGCTTCTTGTACTTTCATGGGTATGCCCTTCTTCAGATTGGGAAAGTTTTCTTCAATGATTTTGTTGAATATGTTTTCTGCACCTTTGAGCTGGGCTTCTTTGCCTTCCTGTATACCTATTATTTTTAGGTTTGGCCTTTTCACAGTGTCCTCCATTTCCTGGATATTTTGTGTTAAGGATTTGTTTGATTTAAGAATTTCTTTGGTCAATGAATCTATTAGTTTATCTTAAGCACCTTCCATCTCTTGTATTCTGTTGGTTATGCTTTCTTCTGTAGTTCCTGATAGTTTCCCCAGTTTTTCTATTTCCAGCATTCCTTCAGTTTGTGTTTTCTTTATTGTTTCTATTTCAGTTTTCAAGTCTTGAACTGTTTCTTTCACCTGTTTAATTATTTTTTCTTGGCTTTCCTTACTTTCTCTAAGAGATTTGTTTTCTTCCAATTTTTTGTTTGTTTTTATTCTTCCATTTCTCTAAAGGTTTTTCTCACATCGCCTTTGAGGGCCTCTATCATTTTCATTAAGTTATTTTTAAGTCGTTCTCTTGTGCTCCATCTGCTTTGGGGTGTTCAGGTCTAGTTGGTATAGAGTCCCTAGATTCCGGTGGTGTCATGATTGTTTTTCTATTGTTAGGTGTTTTCTTGTATTGTTGTCTTCCCATCGTTTCTTTCAGTGGGTGCAGTAGGAATATCTCTCTCTCTCTCTCTCTCTCTCTCTCTCTTTCTCTCTCTGGTACTCCCACGGTGGGCTTAGGTGGGTCCGAAGTTTGATGTCTGTAGCTCTGTGTGGTCCAAGCTCTCTAGGAAGTCCCTCCTCAGGCAGGGGCCCAGTGATCAGGGTCTAAGATCATGCTCTAAGATCATGCTCTAGTAGAGGCCTGGTGAAGAGGGTCAAAGATCCAGCAGGCAGGGCCTCAGGATGGTCCATGGGAATATGTGGATCTCTGGCTGGGCCCAGTGCTCAGGCAGAGGACTGGTAGTGGGGGTCAGTGATCAGGTAGGCAGGGATTCAGGGTTTGTCCCATGTGGATAGGCAGGTCTAGAGTGCTCAGAGCAGCTCCAGGAAGTTCCCCAAAGGTGGTGGGGTTGCTGGATTGGCCAGTGCTCAACCAGAAGGCACAGGGTGTGGGTAGGGCAGGCTCCTCGTGGGGGTGGGTAGTTGTGTATCAGAGCACCAGGAGCAGTCTCGCTGGGGACAGGACACAGGGGGATGTGAGTTTCAGGGCCAATCCAGGGAGTTTCCAGGGAAGCGTGCATGTGTGTGTATGTGGGGGGAAGATTCAACCAGAACTGACCTCAGACTTACCTCTAGCAAAGGCCCTGGAATGTAGTTCAAAGATCTGGTGGGCAGGGACTCAGGATGGTCCCAAGGGGATAGGCAGATCTTTTATTATGTACTTTTATCACTTTCTTTGTGGGGGCTGGTTTTATTTCTATTCTATTTAAAAAATAACATTTTACTACATTCTTGAGAGTTTCATATATGCATGCAAACTATTTTGATCATTCATTACCTACTCTTTCCCCTATCCTGCCACTTCCTCACAATTTCGTGTCCCTTTTCTTAAAAACAGTAACATACTTCATCCTGCCTGTGCTGTCCATACATCTTTGGATATAGGACCAATCACTGGTCTTGGTTGACCTAGAAGTGGCCATACCTATAGAGAATGATGACTCTTCTTTCCCTAGAACATCTTCATAGATCCTCAGCAAGGGCTAAGGGCTCATTATCCCCTATTCACCCCTATGTCAACCTGTTTTGTGGCTTGGTCTTGTGCAGCCAACCACATCTGCTGTGATTTCAATTGCAGCCTATGGTGTGTGATGGAGATGTCCCAATTACCATGATCTGATTGTTATACAATACAAACATCTATTGAATTATTCTACTGTGCCCATATCCAAAACAATTACTATGTGTCAATTCAAAATAACACAAAATTGATCCATGAATTATATTATAATAGAAATCTTATCCTATATGACTAGAACCTCTAAAGTCAGTAGATATTATTAGACCTTTCTTAGAAAAATATTCCATCAAAATAAATTATTTATTCAGTCCATGCCATTTTCTGTGGTAGAATATCACTGAATATTTTATAGTATTGAAGGATTTTTGTTTTTACTTTAAAAAGACATGAGTCAACTTTAATGCCTGAAAATAATGTTGCCCTGCAATGAACAAAGTCTATCATTTAAACATAAATGATGTGTAAAATATAAAATATCCTGTGTTTTCCTCATATGTGTAAGTTTTTTTTTTTTGTCTTTTTTTTTTAGATAAAGAAAATGATTAACATTGGAGATTGGATAGATGGCTCAGTAGGTAAGAATGTTCACTGCTCTTGCAGAGGACCCCAGTTCTGTCCCCAGCACCCATATGGTAGCTAATAACTCTCTGGAACTCTAGTTCCAGGGAGTCCAAATGAGATCCAAATGAGTCCAAAGACAATTTCCTTGTAGTATTACATACGTCATGAGATAGTAATTACAAAAAAGTTCCTTATAATTATACATATGCCATGAGATATAAATTACAATGAATATATTTTCACTGTACTGTGCTAATAAGTGATGGACCATATGGCATCTACCAATGAAAGTTAGGCTACTAGAAAATTTTCGTTTACTAACAAAATTGAAGTACTGATATAATTGAGTATTTATTTTTGATATGATATTTGTCATTTATCTGAACATGTGATCACACCGGTAATGTTGATCATTTGTATTTATAGAGATCTGAGTACCCAGAATATTGACCCAGCCTTTCATATTGCATGTAATTCATCAATGATTGATAAAAAGTTGTAGGATGAATGAGAACTGTGAGCCTCGGTCTTCTTGTAGAATCTTTGCACATTTCTTTTTTTTTTTTTGGCTGCCTTTGCTGACTCTAGCCTCATAACTTTTAATTGTGTCCACAAAGAAAAACCTAATAAAATTCTCCACTTTTCCTCAATTATACTGATAAATGAAACTGTGGAAGTTATTAAAAATAGTTATGTTTATGAGCATCACTGGACCAAATGTAGCTGACACTCAGTGTTATGATCATGAAGATGCTTCTCCAGGGTGAAATCTAACACTACTCAAATGGCAAAAGCAAAATAACAATGAAAGGTAAGAAACCTGACATTTCCAAAAGAACTGGTATTGTTAATAAATGCTTTTCTGTCATTAACTTCTGATTAGATAGAATCACAATCCTATGCCCATGTACTTAAATATTTATTTGAAACAGTATAACCAGAAATTTTGTTTTGTTTGGATTTCTTCAAGTTTGGAGAGGAGAAATATTTTTTCTTTCATTCTGTAGATATTAATCTCCCCATGCATTGCAAAACTCCTGATATGTCACAGCTTGAAAAAATTGTCTTGACACTGTTGTCTTTGTTCATTTTAGGAAAATACCTTAAATGGTAGACTGTTGAGCTATGGAACTTGGGGTAATTTGCTGTGTGTCAGATACAATATCCTTAAATGTTCATTTATTTATTCATTCATTTATTTTACTTTTCCTTTTACTAAAAATGTTTTTTCTCACATCATATCCTGATTACTGTTTCCCTTCCCTCTAACTCTCCCAGTTCCTCCACACCTCCATACCCATCTGGATCAATCTATCCCCTCTCTATCCCTATTAGATAAAAAAGGCTTCTTGGGGTTAATAGTAAGCATACCTAAAATAAAATATGATATTATAAAAAAGCTAATACATTGGAGTAGGAGAAAACAAAAGCAGTAGGAAATGACAAAAGAAGCAGAGACTTCAAATTCCCTCATTTGCACACCCAGCAAGCTCATAAAAACAATAAACTGGAAGATATAACACATATGCAAAAGGCCTGTTGGGTAAAAGAGGAAAAATACATAAAATAAAATTTGATAACCACTTGCTCATGAAAATTTAGTTTTCTTGTAGGGAGTATCACTTGGGAAATAAACAACTCTAAAAGAGAGGCTGTAAGCCCGCAGAACATGGCCAGCAGAAGACAAACTTAATGACATCTTTGGAGGTTCCTTGTCTCATAATGTCATTTCAGGTTGTTGTAGTTTTTTAATTTATTCTTATTTATGGTCACAGACTTCTTAGGAAATATTATTGGTTTGCTGTCTCAGTTAATAATGACAATATAGCCTTTCTTTCTTCCTTCTTTTCTTCCTTCCTCCCTCTCTCCCTCCCTCCCTCCCTCCCTCCCTTTCTTTTTCAAACAGGATTTATCTATGTAGCCTTGGCTGTCCTGGATCTCGCTCTGTAAACCAGGCTCACCTTAAAATCAAGTGCTGGGATTACAGGCATGTGCCACACTGCCCAGCGGCAATATAGCTTTTCTAGGAAACCTGTCAACTTTTACTTAGAATTACTTAGGACTTGTATTTCAATTCCTGTCCCATGAATGGCATTTTAAAATGAAATAGCAATGAATGCAAGTGATACCATATGACAAAGAGCAACAGTATCAGATAGTTTTAGCTCCTACTTATTTCCAATTGTGGTGAATAATATTTCCAGGGCTAAATTTCTGAATCATTAGTTTCTATTTGCTGTGGTTTGACAAAGTGTTTCCCAAAGGCCATTTGTGAAGTCTTGGTAGATACTGGCTGTACCTTCTATAGGTGACTGCTGACGGGAGGTCATTATGTCCATGGATACATGCCCTTGCCAGAGATTTCATAACTCATCCTATCCCTCTTTTTCTTTTGCTTCCTGGCCAGGAGGTGAACAACTTCCTCTTCCACATATTCTCACTGTTGTGTTTTACCACAGGTACAAAAGAACAGGACCAATCAGTTGTGAATTGAAATCTCCTAAACTTTGAGGTCAAGTAAACGTTTTATATAGTTTAGTTAATTCAGATGTTTCATTTTGGTAATAAGAATTCAAATTCTAGCAACATATCTCAGATGTTTCAAATACTTCGAAGAGCAGCTCTAGTTTGACCCAGACTCAGTTAATGAGAGTTATCAGCATAAATTTTAGTTTTAAATAGGTAATATCTCAAGATACTTTGCATTATGCATTTATTCTGGTGACAACTGCCCTCGATACCAATTTTCCTTATCTGTGGTTCAAGTATTCCCCTCTATAGTAATTTAACTTGTCTCATAATTTAACCTATTGACTGTATTCCTTGCTTTTACTTTTCACACTGAAATGATTTTGCAGGAGGAAATCCTTTCTCATTCAGAGTGTTTCTACCTCCAAATGAAGAAGCAGCATTATTACCAGTTTTCTGCATGGGATGTAATTGTTCATGACTCTCTTAGTTTAGGTTACTTACTAATGCTGTGAGGAGACACGATGACCACAGAAACTCTTAAAAATAAAACATTGAATTGCTACAGCTTGCTTGCAGTTTCAGAGGTTTAGTAAATTGTCGTCATGATGGATTAAGGAAACTTTCAGGCTACATGTCATGGTGCCAGCTCTATCTTAACCAGAAGTCAGCAGAAAGTTGACTGACAGTTACACTGAGGGGAGACTGAGCAAAAGAGACCCCAAAGCCCACACCACCAGTGACACACTTCAATTTTTGTATTTGCTGGGAATATTGATTTTGCAGATCTCCAACTTACCACTGAGGAATATGTAACATTTGTAATTTTTTATTTTATTTTTTATTTTTAATAATTTATTTTTTATTATTATTTTACATATCAATCCCAGTTCCTTCTCCCTCCCTTTCTCCCTCCCTCTTTCCTTCTCTCCCTTCCTCTTATGCCCCCGACCACATTTTTAAACTTCAGTATTTTTAAACTGGCAAGACATCATTATATGTTATTAAAACATGATTTAAACCCAATTTACTTGATGTGTATTCCTTACAGGGATATACCCATTACTTACTTCCTTGTAATTGAACCAAACATTGCCTTTTTATTAATAATATAATATAGATAAACCCTATGGGTTTGATATTATAATTATTACATGATTATAAATTCTCTTGTGCATTATAACTTGCTGAGAGGCATTCTAGAAGTTTAAGTTCAGACAATCTGTAAACAAAGCAAAAAATTATGGAAGCATCAATAGGAATTATTTCAATAATAAATCTAAATATAATGAACATGCTATTTCTGGAAAAGGCAAAAGGTTGTTAGACATATTTTTAAGAAAAATAAGATATAGTCAAATATTCTATACTGGAGATACTCAAATTTAAAGAGATAGTTATGCAAAATTATAAAAGTATAAAAAGTATTATTCAATCAAGCTTTCAAAATGGTTCTAAGAATAGCCTACAGACTGGGTATGATGGTGTACCCATTTAATCCCAGCATTTTGGAGATAGATGCAGGCAGAGCTCTGAGTTTGAGGTCAACCTGGTTTACTATATAAGTTCCAGGACAGCCAGGGCTGTTACACACAGAAACCCTGTCTTGAAAAATAAAAACAACAGCAACAAAGAGTAAAACAAGCAAACAAAAAACAAAAACAAACAAAAAGAAGAGCCTATAAATTCCAACAGCTTAAATGAAAGAGGTAGAAAGTGATAGTCCCAAGAGTAAGTTTTATTCATTTTTAATATAAAAAAGTACTCAGTGTAGGTATTTTGTATGTTGGGAAATGAAAGTATCTATAGCTTGGAATAAAATGATTTCATAGAAAATCATCATGATATAATGATACTTATAGATAAATGATGACTTGAAAAATTCTGGCTTCTAAATGAAATGGTTGTAGTATTTGCAAGGTCATTGGTTGGTAATGAAAAACATTTTACTATGTATGCCTACCTAGTACCATCACTATTATAAGGCAAACTACATGAGACAGAACATGATCTATTTTGTTCATTAATCTTTGTGTTTTGAATTGAAAACCAATATCTATTATTAGTCATTTGAATGCATCTGAAAGATCAATTGAGTGTTTATCATAGAAACAAAGGTTGCATTTTAAACCTAATCTCATGTATCATAAATTCAAAAGAAGTAGCAAATCATTCATTTATTCATGAAATAAGCATTTGTTCAATATCTACCACATATTAAGGACTATTGGGGTCTGAAGTATATGCCATGAGTGGATGGAGCTAAACATATATTCTCTTTATATAAAAATACTACAAACAGCTCAACAAATTGAATCAAGTATATAAGACCATATTAGATATAAGTAAAGCTTTTATGGGTGACATGTAATTGAAACCATGGGGGGCACTGAAAGTTGAACTTGAACTTATCATCTGCTTCTGGTAGATAATGAAGAGGAAAGGCAAGTTTCTGAATTGTCTTAGTGGCCTTTGGATCTTCCCAGAAAAAAACTAGCTCAGAAGGAAATGTCCTATATCTGGTTCACCATCAGTGTTAACCATCCATTCAGTATATATTCCCTCCAATTCATTTTTCCCTTAATACACATATTATAAAAGAAGAAATTGTTTTATTGAGAATTTCATAATGTATTCAATGAAATATGAACATAACAATTCTACATTTTCCCATACAGTACCTTGCTTGCCTTCTATATGTCCCCTCCAAACTTTGTGTTTAATTTTTTGATATCTCATCAAATTCAGTTAGTACTCTTTGTATATGCATAGGGGTGGGGCCATCATCTAGGTCATATCCTCTAAAAATAACCACCCTCTTTAGTAAAAAGTGATATAAGTCCTTAGTAAAAAGTGAGGTATGGAGATTATCTACCTCCTGTATGTCAAAAGTTTGGCATCTTGGTCTTGGGGCAGATAAGTACAACTGCTACAAGTCTATGAGTGTGGTAGCCCTGTCATATCCATCTTCTAGCTCTGTCTTAGTCAGTGTTCAGTTGTTGAAAAGGGACACCTTGACCAAGGCAACTCATATCAAAGGAAGCATTTATTTGATGCTTTGCTTACTGTTTCACAGGCTTAGACCATTATCATCATGGTGGGGAGCATGGCAGCAAGCAGACAGCAGTTGGAGTACCTTTATCTCCTGATCTGCAGGCAAAGAGATAATCTGGTCTTGTCATGGACCTTTTGAAACCTCATTGACCACCCACCTCCTCATCCTTATAATCCTATGAAAGTGTTTTACTCCTTGGTGACTAAGGGTTCCAACAAGTGAGCATATGGGAACCATTCCTGTTCAAACCACCATAAGAGCATACCATTTGTTTCCAGTCTCTTTCCCCAATATTTTCTAAGTTTGTGGGCAGTTAATACAGATTTTCCATTATGGCTGACTGCTCAGATCTATTATTTTCACCACTTTTTTCCAATTATATATTTCTCATTGCCTCCTTCCTAATTAAAACAGAAGCTGCTTTGACCAAAGTAACAGTAGCATCCACTCCTGGGCCTATGACCTCCCCAACCATGTACGGGCTTTCATCTGGAATTACAGTATCAAGCATGAAATTTCCTCCTGTGTAGGAAGTCTAAAATCCAATTAGAAAGCATTTACTTGCCCTGTAACTATCATGCCACTATTGCACCAGTGGGCACATCTTGCCTGATAGGTTATTTTTGCAGTGTTCACTGTCCAGTTCTGGTTCAGACTGTTGATTTCTTTTCACCACGACCACCACCCCCAGAAGCTTGCCTAGCATTTTCTAGCTCTGTGAAAGCAAGCCAGCAGTGATTAAGTTTCCCAATTGACTGCAACTGATTTCTTTATGTGTGGTCTTACCATGTATTAATTGGCTTACAAAACAGGTTTTTGGTCTGGCAGCGGTAGCACATGTCTTTAATCCCAGCACTCAGGAGGCAGAGCCAGGCAGATGTCTGTGAGTTCGAGGCCAGCCTGGTCAACAAAACAAGTTCGAGGACAGCCAGAGCTGTTGCACAGAGAAACCTTGTCTTGAAAAACCAAACCAACAAATAAGTAAATAAATAAAATTTTAAAATGAAATAAAACATGGATTTCCATAAAACCTTCAGTGGGTTTAAGTTCCTTCCCCAACTCCCTCACACCCTCATAGCTGTTTAACCTTCCTATTTCCAATATCCCTGACTCTACTTCGTATAACCTTTGTCCTATTAAATCCTATACCCTTAATTACTGCCCCAATAATTCCCTTCTAGTTTCTTGCTTTCTAAAACTATAGCAAGTTAATCATACAAAGCTTAAAATTTGAAGCCAGCCTCCACAAATGAGACAGAATATGAAGTGTTTGCCTTTCTGGTTACAATTATATCAGTCTAATATTTTCCCATTTTAACCATTTACTTGTAATTATCTTAACTGTATCTCCTATAGCTAAATTAAATTCCATTGTGTGTATGTTCTACATTTTCTCATTATTTCATCTCTTGATGGATATATAGGTCCATTCTTTTTCTTGTTACTATGAATAGAGCAGCAATGAACTTGGACAAGTAAGTATCTCTATAATAGAATATAGACTCATTTCACTACATACCCAGGAGTGGTATCACTGGGTCCTTTAGGTCCATTACTCGTTTTTTTTTTTTTTTTTTTGAGGAATCACCGTCCTGATTGCCATAGTGGCTGCAATAGTCCATACTCCTTCCAAGAATGAAAAGTGGCACTTCTTTCCCCACAACCTCGTCAGAGTATTCTGTCATTTGATGATTTGATAACAGCTATTCTGATGTGGCTGACATATAATCTCAAAATAATTTTAATTTACACTTCTATGATGACTAATTATGTTGAACAGGTGTTAATGTGCTTGTTAGCCATTACTATTCCTTAGTTTTGGGATTCTATTTAGTTGTGTATGTCATTTTTATATGGTTTGTTTTCATGGCGTTTAATTTTCCTTATAAATGTAATTGTATAGTGTTCCTAATTTTCTTCAATCAAATTTATATCTGAAAAATATTTTCTTCAATTCTAAGCTGCCTCATCATTTACTGATACTTTCTTTGCTATAAGAACTTTTTTAAATTCATGAAGTCCTGTTTGTCAGGTGTTGAAGACACCATGGGCATTTTGGTTACATGATACAGAGAAATTAAGCTAGAACTAAGCTGCTAGCTTCCTCCATACTACCACCTCTTGCAGTGTTGGAAGGTGTTATGCTGGCTGCCAAGGAAAAAATGCATCAGCAGTCTCCTGTAGCTGTGAACTACAATGACAAACTGCTAGGCAAGTTATACCCACTTGTATGTTGGTGGAATGGCTTTTTAACTAGCTTCAATAGGAGGGAACCCATACCTAGCTTGTAATGCTAGTAGATCAAAGTTCCATGGCTGAACTCTAGGAGAGAACTCAGAGAGAGACTTAAGCAGAAAAGTTTCTCTCAGTAGTAAAAGGCAGAAAACACCGTGACTGATGTCTGCTCAAGGTGTTGAGAATAATTAATAGCTGGGTATACAACTCCAAACGGGACATTTATACAACCACTTGAGAAATCCAAGGGATCCTGGGGGAACAGATGGTGTAAGATCCAGTAGACATGGAAAAGTATTGTGAAATACTATCTTCATAGCATGATCTCACTGCAGTTGCCTTTGCTTTCCTAAGACTGGTCCTGCCCCCACCTTTCCCTGTTCAAATATTACTTGTTGATATATTCTGAGGAATAATGCTCATTGCCTTCAGTTTTATACCAAATGATGAGTTCACCACATTCTAAATCTCTGCTTAGAGAGGTTAAAACAGGACATGAGTGTGGGAAAAACATTTGTGTGCTGGACTTGAGGGCATGGTGAGGTAGGGACATTTTAGTGGTGGGAGAGACTGGAGAATGAGTTTAGTCAGAATGCATTATATATGCATAAAATTGTCAACAAAATCAATAAAAAGAAAAATCTGATATAGAAGGGAAATAGCAGTTAATCGATAGAAAACATCTTATCAGGAAACATCACTGAAATGACTCCAAAATGAACCTTTGTTTAAAAACCATACAGACACACATATCTTTCTTACCAAACATTTGCCTTTGAATTTCTGGAAGTTCCCTTCTTGTTCTTTGTATAAAGGTATTGTACTCAACTGAACTCCATTTGTAGCAGCTGACAAAGTTTAACTCATATTTCCTTTCAGAGACATTCTGTTGGTGACTATAATTGCCTGTTTTGCATTCTTTTGTCAATGGTAAAAAATAATTTGAAATACTTATTTATACATAGTTATAATATTGTTTTTTTAGAGAAATGGTTAGCAAAGTGTGTGTGTGCGTGTGTGTGTGTGTGTGTGTGTGTGTGTGTGTGTGTGTGTGTGCTTTGCCTGTGTATATGTTTGTGTACCTTTTGTGTGCAGTGCCAAAAGAGGCCAAAAGAGGGCATGGGGTCCCTGTTGTGAACTGGTACTGGGAATTGAACCTGGGTCTTGTTGAAGAGCAGCTAGTACTCTTAACTGCTGAGATGTGGCCAGACCGCCTCTCCATCTAGTTTTAGACTCATTGTATTGTGATATATTGTCATGCACATTTTTTAGCAGGTTGTCTAAGGTGGCTTTTCCCACACTATGGCAGAGTTGGGGAGATGCAAAAGACAGATTGGAAAGATACATTTTAAAATACTTAATCTGCAGCTAGGTGCCTATAAGTTATAATAGTGAGAGTTGGTTTTATGTAGTCTCCTCACAAATTAGTAGCTATGAGATATAACTCATTTTTTTCAAATAATTGTCATCAGCCCTCGATGTATATGTATTTCAAAATATCATTTTGTATACAGCCAGATGTGTTATTATTGTTCAATTAAAATAAGTTATAAATGAATGAATAAGTACACCAAATGTTTCCATCAGGACCTACACTAAAAAATTTTTATTCCCCTAGTAAACACACTCTTTTGTTAAATGGAAATCAAGTTTCCAGACATATTTGACTAGATTTGTCCTCATCTTTGCTTTCAAGAATATTACTATCCCTCTTGTTCTTCTTGTTTTAGATACATCTTTCACATCATTATAATATACTGATGATTCTTAATCCTCACATGTCTAAAAATTGCCATAATTTTGGCCTTGTTTATGAATGATAAATTGAGTATAAAATTCTAAGTTCACAGTAACCACCCAAGGTAAAAATTCATTGTATGTCGTTTCATTTTTTATTCAATTGAGAAAGCAACTGAAATTTTAAATATTGTCCTATCTTTTAACATTCTATCCTCTCTTTAATCTTATTGCTTTGTGGTATTATAGGATGTGCTCTCAGGGAGAGATCTATTTGTGTTAAGTCTGTATGGCATTTGAAATTCACTTTAAGTCTTAAGAATTAATTTTAGTTATGAAAAATTTTCAACCATTATATCCTCAGTCCTTTGCTGACATTCTACAATACCATTCTCCAAGAACTTTTATTAGATACACATTGAAAACTATTGAGCTAGACTTCATTTTTCCTAATTTATCTTTCAGATATTTTTAAATCACTATTCTCTAGTACTATGTTCTGAGCTAATATTCTCAGAAATATCTTCCAATTCATTAATTTTTTAATCAACCCTGTCAAGTCTGGAAATCCTTTAATTTCAATGACTAATGAAAGAGGCAAGCTCTATTTAAGTCCTAAGGCTTAAGTCTGGATAATACAATAAATCTAGCAAGAAGTACTTTTCATTCTTCTGTTCTAAAGCAGCGGGACTTTCCAACATCTTTTCTATAGCTCTAAATAAATAACCTATAAGTAGTTTCAGGCTCATTTGCCAGTTTAGGCTTTCCTTTTATCCAATTTGTTATTTTAGAGATTGGTTGAACCGTTTTGTTCCCCCCCATATCTCTTTTTAATGCTAAATTTAGATAATAACTTTGTATATATATCAGCATAATATTTGAACAATCTATACTTAATAGAGATTATAAACAAATAACTGTGTTCAAGTATACAAGTCAATAAATCCATATCAGTAAGTTGATGTAGCATGTTTATTCTGATATGAATTAAAGGCAAGTATCTCAGTGAAGATTCTTAAAGCACAACAGTTTAAGAGGCACAACTTTCAAGGATGGACAATGCAATGTCACCAGCATTACATTCCCTCAAACTCAATTCCACGCCATTTGGAATTTCAGGTTTCCTGATTTTTTTTTCTGAACAATTTGGCAGTCTTGTGCAGCACAGTGGTTCCCATTAGTTCAACCCCTTTACTTGAATTTTTTTCTTTTCTGTTCTAAATATGAAAATAACCATTTCATTTTTCATTTTTTTTTAAACAAACAATCAAAGCTAAAAGCTAAAACCTTTGTTATAAATTTTTGTGGAAACTTCAAAAGGTTTCTATCAAAGAAAATAAATGATTTTCCTGCTAATTTTAAGGGATCCTTTTTTTTTTTTTTAAGTTCACTCTGAAGATCAGAGAAACAAAGCAGCCAGCCACCAGAGAGCTCTTATTGCTACCAAGCCTGGGGAGACTCCTGTCCTCACCATAGCTGGAGTCTAATTGCCTGAATATGAGACCCTGCTCCTATCTTATATACCTCTGTAATGCTGGGATTAAAGGTATGAGCTCTGTTTCTCTTTCAGACTGATTCAATCTCATGTAGCCCTGGGAGGCCTTGGACTCACAGAGATCCATCTGCCTCTGATAGGGAATGTCTTTCTGTATGCTCTTAATATGTGTTTCTCTTATTAGTTGATGAATAAAGCTGTTTTGGCCAATGGACAGACAGGATGTATAGGTGGAACTACCAGATGAGAAGAATTCCGGGAAAAGGACTGCAGAAAATGAGTTGCCAGAAAGATGCTGTGTAGCTATTAGGATGGTAGAATGCCTGGACATTCTCCAGCAAGCTAAGACCACATGGAAATACTTAGATTAATAATTATGGTTTAATAACTAAGAGAGAGTTAGCCAATAAGAAGCTTGAGCCATCAGCTAATAGTTTATAATTAATATATAGCCTCTGTGTATTTATTTGGGACTAAATGGCTGCAGGACTGGGTGAGACAGAAACTTCCGTCCACATACCTCTGTCTGTTTAGTCCTGGGATTAAAGGTGTATGTTACCCGTGCTGAGCCTTTAGGGCTGACTAGTGTGGCTAGCTTTGCATTCTGATCTTCAGTGGTTTTATTAGATCATAAACAGTATATCAACACAGCCTAGTCCCTGGTTCCTCAGAATATGACTACATCTGGAGACAAGGCTTTTAAATGGACAATTAAAGTTTCATCAGGATCAAATGGGTGGGACCACCAAGTCTATATTGACTGATGTCCTTGTCAGAAGAAAATACTTGAATACTCAAGTGGCATCAGACTGTTCCCACAGAAGGACGCCCATTCAAGAGGAAGTCAGCAAAGTCACTGTGCTGCTTAGTTTTATGTCAACTTGGCACAAACTAAAGTTACTCAAGGGGGGGGTTCATCTGGAAAAGCTGTTTTGAAATGCAGATGTTTTCCCCACCTCTGTACATGTGTAGGTAGGTTAATTATGTTGGAGGGGTCTCAGAACAACAATGCTACCTGCCCGAGGGGTCAGTGTAGCAGAGTTATCTTTGTATATGATAACTCTGAGTCAGATAACCCTTTAACCGGGAGGACCCTGTCTTGTGGGCTGCAACACCACTGATGGTCATAGCTGACAGACACACTGAACTATTTATCATCTCAGTTGCTGGGACTCATCTGCTTGTGAAAGGAAAAATTAGGCTCAAGGAAGGAGGCAACTGACTATAAGTGGAAGCAGAAATTAAATCATTTTTTATTTCCCCTCTCATCTGCTTGTGCTCCTCTTCCTCTAGATCACACACCTCTGACATTCCCTGGAGAGCCATGCTCCCTAGCTTGCTGCTTGTTGTTTGATTGATTGATATTTGATTGTATGGGCATTTGCCTGCATGTGTGTCTGTACATCCACCATATACTTGAATGCTATGCCATTGGAGGCCAAAAGAGGGCACCCAAATCCCCTAGCAATGGCAGTCAGATAGTTGTGAGCCACCATGCAGGAGCTGGAAATTGAATCCAGGTCCTCTGTGAGAGTAAGTGATGGTCTTAGCCCTGATCTATCTCTCCAGCTGTACTGTTTGTTTGGGATAGGGCATCGTGTGGCTCGTGCTGTCTTAAAACTCACTATGTAGCTGTAGATGACCTCGTGCTTCAGTCCTACAGTCTCCATCCATAGTACTAGATTACAGGCAGGGACCACCCATGCCCACTTCCCAGTCCCACTCTAAGCCCTAGTTCTACAGGAATGAGAACTGACCAATCAGTTGTACATTCAATCTGTCTCCTACCCAACATCTCATGGGATACCCTATGATGAATATAGCTTCAGGAGTTGAAGCTTCCCCTACCCCCCCATGTCCATGTAACTAGCTGGCAATTTTCTTTTTTTATTCATTTATTTTTTATTTTTTTTATTTTATACGTCGCTCCCATTTTCCTTTCCTTCCTTCTTATCCTTTCTGCCCCTTCACATGCACCCTGATCCATTTTTTAAAGTTTTCTATAAGCAGAGTCAGAAGATTGTGAATAGGTTGACAATAATATATTATTTCTTGTACCATATTAGAACAAATTGGTCATTGTCATCCATAGTCTAGGCTCTCTCCAAATTCATGTCCCTATTCCTAAGGAGTTATAAATTGTTGTGATACTATCTTTTGGTATAATCCATATTTTATTTCTTCAATGATAATATTCACTATTGCCTTACAGGGACTCACATACTACTTATTGCACAAGATGTCAGGAGAATTGTGATTGGGTACTTTAGTTGTTCTGACCTGCCACTGAGTATCATTACTTCATGATCCATTCATGTCTAGAAAGGCAGGAAAGAGCCTATGGAAAAGATGTGAAAGAGATTTTAAATGTCTATGGAAATTACTATGTAGTTAGTGTTTGATAGAATGGAACCAAGGCTAGGAAGTAATATAGGTAAAGCAAGAGGACTCTTTCCTTTCCTTTCCTTTCCTTTCCTTTCCTTTCCTTTCCTTTCCTTTCCTTTCCTTTCCTTTCCTTTGTTCTTCGTTCCCTTTCTTTTTTCTTTTTCTTTCATTTTTTAATTATTTTTAATTATTAATTATTATTTATTTTACTTGTTGATTCCAGTTTCTCCTTCCTCCCTCCTTCCCTCCCTTTTACCCTCTCTCCCCCCTCACATGCACCCTGACCACCCTCCCCTCCCATCCCCCCACCCCAATTCCACATGTAGGGCAATGCCATCTAGGAAGGGTCATGTAGATCTGTCAAGTCAGGTGAAGTAGGGACTAGGGCTTCTCTCCTGTCTGTAGGTTAAGGGAGTATCCCTCTATGGGGGATGTGTTCACAAAGTCCTTTTGTGCACCAGGAATACATCCTGGTTCCACTGTCCGAGGTCCCTTAGACTGCTCAGGCCTTCTAGCTGAGACCCATGTTCAGAGGGTCTGAGTCAGTCCCTTCTGGATTCCCAGCTATCAGTCTGGGGGCCCGTTAGCTCCTCCTAGTTCAGATCAGCTGTCTCTATGTGTTTCTGCGACCTGCTCTTGTCCTCTCCCTCTCTGCATCTGGATTCTATTTCAACTCAGTGTTTAGTTGTGGGGATTTGCTTCTGTTTCCAACAGGTACTAGAGGAGAGCTCCATGATGGTGGATAATTTAGTTGTTGATCTCACTATCTGGGAAGGGCATTCATGGTAGCCTTTCCACAGTTGCTCAAATTGTTAGTTGGCTGCAGTCTTGTAGGTCTCTAGACCTTTCTTTAGGTTCAGTTTTCTCTTCAAACCAAACTGGCTCCCTCTTTTATGTTTGTTCTCTCTCTCTCTTTCTCTCCCTCCCTCCCTTCCTCTCTGTCTCTCATTCTCACTCTCTTTTTCTCTTCTGTCTTCTACCCTGACTCAATCATCCTAGTCACATGTGCTTCCCTCTCCTCCCCTTCTCTTTCTCCTACTTCTCTCTCCATTCACCGACCCCACTTGAGAGATGGCTCAGGCATTAAAGGCTAGGCTCACAACCCTTTCTTTTTTCTTTACAGGTATATAAACTATTAACAGTGTAGGCCCAGGAACTCATTTTTTCTTGGATACACACATAGTATGGCCCAGGTGGCCAGTGGTTTTGGTGTGCTGACCTCGGACCCCAAAATTTGTGCAGCCCTCTGTGGGCTCTAATCTCTTCAGTTGCTCTAGGTCCTCACATAGCTTGTTCTCTAGACCATTGACCAGAACCTGACTATACTCTCCATCCTTCACGTCCTTCTGTCTGTTCAAGAACCAGTCTGGGATCTTGTGCTGTCGTGGGTCCTGCATGATGGTGATCAGGCACTCCACCTCGTCCTCCATGAGTTCTCCAGCCCTCTTGGTGAGGTCATTGTCCACTTTCCTCAACATCATATGAACATATCTCCGCCGCACAATCTAATGGCAGTGATGGCTAAGGCTATTTTCTGCCGACCATTGATGTTGGTGTTGAGTACTCACAGAACATGCTGGACATTCTTAGAGATCACTAAAGACATGGCAGTGGCACAATCTGATTCATGTAGGCCTCCTATGGAAGAGAGAGGACTTTTTTTTCTTAATTTAGAGAGCATGCAAAGATGGTCTCTCAAGTGAAAAATCCTCTGGCTATAACTGATTGCCTAATCAATATTAGAATGTAGAACAAAAGGAACTAATTCTCTGTGGTAGTACTCTGAGTGGCATGGAATTTCTATAGTGATGAGTGACACTTTGATAATTATTGCTATCTGCCAGGCAATCTAAGCTTATCGCATATTACTACCAGTATCCCAATATCATATGACCAAAGGGAAGAATACATTTTCTAGACATATTGATAAAAGTCATATAGCTATCAAATCTTATCTACCTCTAGCATGTACACTGTCTTTTTGTTTGTATTTTATTATTATTATTACTGTTATTTGCTGTTTTGAGGCAGTGGTCTCACTATGTCAGCCCAGGCTAGACTTGAATTCATGCAAGCCAAATAATGTCATTAAAGACATGAGCCACTGTGATTAAATTAGAATATATATTCCTAGCATTAAATTTTTCTTTTCTGGATTTGAGCAATCCTAATGTATGTATATATGATTTTAGGCAAGTTTCTTATTTTAAATGGATCTGTTTTCTCAGAAACAGAATATGCTGCTGCTATGGACACTACATAAGTTAATATGTATAAAGGACTCAGTATATGACATCTGCAGTAATAGTACTAGAAGTGATATTGTTTCTGTTGACACAGTTTTCCTCCTGTTTTTTCACACCAATTACAGTTGAAAGGAAACTATTAGATGAGACCTGAAGCCCACATGTAAATTCAAAATAAATAGCCATAGGACCTTTAAATTAAGCCTCTCTGAAAATTGGGAGAAAGGACTTCAGTCTCAAGCCAAATTTAATCATGAAAGTTTTCTTGAGTATAATGAGTAGATCCATATGAAGTTAAATTATAATAAATTTATGAGGATTACATGTTTTATAGTGGATATTTTAATTTAAATTTTGCCTTTCAAGAGCCCTAAAATATTGTAAAAAGTATAATTTCAGGAGTGTTATAAATTTAAAAAGGATAAACTTCACTCATTAGCAATAAAATACAAAATTGATTAGTGACTAGGGACCATTTTCCCCACCAGATTTACATAAATATATTCACAGTTCTTGGTATGTGTAGTCATATACTGTATAACTTCTTTGGAAAACAATTTAGTTGTCTTCCTTAATATTTTGAATGTACATACCCTTTAATCCTGCAGTTTCTTTCTTAGCATTGTATCTTACTGCACAGCTCTGACAATAGAACAAAAGTGCTCTTACAAGGCTGTTTGCAGCATCCTTTCTATTTGTAAAAGGCTAGAAACAGCTTAAATGTCCATCAAGCCCTCAGTACTGCCTTCCTAACAGTCCCCTTGACAACTGAATTTCTCTGCTTAGTAACTAAAAAAAAATGTTTTCTATTCATGAGATTGTCTATGTCTTATGAATAAATCGCTGAGTAATTTCAGTGATTCTATTGTTGTTTTCATAAGCATCCAAATAGTTACCAGAAGTATTGTGATACCACATAAAAGTCAAGAGGTGATTGAAAGGAACCCTTATTTAATGCTTAATCATTGCTCACTCTCAGCGATTTCCCCAGCCCTAAGGGTTCAGGAGAATCATGATGTCTTCTTTTCCAAACAGACTTTTCTTTTTAAAGGTTTTTGTGTTTCTCTCAAACTTTCCTTCATACCCCGATGATTTAAGTCATTGTGGAACTCTATCAGCACTAAAAGAGAAAGAAAAATAAGAAGCTATTGTGCTTGCTTGTGGAGTTATACATCTTTAAGAGTGACACCATGCCAAATACCACATAGGCAATTAATATAAGAAAGATAACCAAATGAAAGGTGGGATGTTATTTTGAAATGGAAGTCCTAGATGATCCTCTATGGGAGAAAAAAAGAGGGATGCATTTATATACTTTTCTAACTACTTAATTAAGTTTACTTAGCAACTTTCCCCCAATTATGGCATAACAATTCAGAGTGGATATAATGTTGCATTATCCTGAATATTTACAAGTGTGGTTGAAAGCCTATTTGTTCTTGAGAGATTATCAATCCTCAAAGCAAATGATGAAGCTATAAATCTGAGTATCACTTGCCAAATATCAGTGTGTCATCGGTATGATGGGGAAAGGCGTTCTTTTCTACAACACTATTGACTGTGCCTCACAATTGCTACTTAATCTACAATGTGAGTTGTCTTCACATTTTTTCCCTGAAGCTTTGGTTATAAATAACACATCAAAAAGGATGCTAGTGAATGAAAAAATAAAAGGTTGGACAAGATTTCATTTTAAATCTTTAAATTTGTATACTTCTAAAACAAGCATATGCATTTGCTGACTTTTCTAGTCATCATTTGTGGATTTATACTCAAGAGAGAAAAATGAGAGTATATTTAACTGAGAAAAGAAATACAAATAACCTCTTCATTGTACTGTCACCTCTTTTAGTTTGGTATTAGAACATACATAAATCTAGGATATATTTATGCCATGCCAGAAAATAGGAGCTCAACATTTTGTGCTTAGAACATACTGGAACAAAATGTCAGGATCTTGATTAAAAATGATCTCACAATCCTTCTATCTAATCCAAATGAAGTCTATTGTCCTTCTTGACCAAACACATATATATTTTGATTTAAGATTCATGACATTTTCATTAAATCAAAGTCAAATATTCTAAATTTTTTGAAACTAAAAGCCATGCAAATTAAAATAGCAAGTTTCAAATAGTTGGAAGTTTGTAATTAAGTGAGTCATCTGTGAAGCAGGAGTTGGTGCATATATATCACATGCTCAGTCTCTGTACCTTTTATTTACATGTACTTCATGAGTCTTCTTGCACTGCAGACATTGCCAATGAATACACTTAACTTTGAAGCTGATGACTTAGAAATTCCTATTTGGTTACTTTTTTCTGAATACCCTGATATGGAGTGAGTCATATTGAACTTGGAAGATAAAATTTTATTTTTCTATTTCTCTGAAGGGAAATGTTTCTTAATTCTGCCACGATATTTATACTAGGAATAAATTTCCTGCTTGTCTATCATTGCCCATTCAAAGTTATGATCAATTCATTTAAAATACAATCACTACTTGTAGATGTTAATCAAAGCATTTTCAATGAGGTTATTGATTACATAATTGAAAGTGCCATGTTGTTAAACTGTACATAAGCAAATGAAATTTTATCTGGCTGTCTTATTTACTTTTTCAGAATTGCTGTTTCATTTTTAAGAAATTATTTCCTTCTGTGTTTTGAGATCATAGTATAATTGCATCTATTTTGTTCATATTTGATACCTTAGGTAGGATTGCTTGAGCTTTGGTTCCTCTTATCATCATCATTTTGTTTTTTAAAAAAGATTCGTCTGTTTATTTTTATGTATACATTTTTTGGCTGCTTGTCAGAAAAGGGCACCCAGTCTCATTATGGATGGTTGTGAGCCAGCATGTGGTTACTGAGAATATTGAGCTCAAGATCTTTGGAAGAACAGCCAGTACTCTTAACTCTGAGCCATCTCTCCAGCCCCTCCTTTATTAACACCTTTTTAATATTTATTTTTGTTTAAATTTACATACCAATTCCAGTTCCCTCCCCCTCCTTCCTCCCATTACCCCCACTGTCTCCTCATCCTCTCCCCTAGCCACTCCCATGGGGCATCATCAAAGTCTGTCATGTCATTTGCCCTCCCCCACTGTATCTAGGCTGAAAGAGTATTCTTCCATAGGGAATGGGCTCCCAAAGCATCTTAATGCCCACATAGAACAGAGAGTAGGAATGTTTGCATGCTAGTAAATTTGTTTGCAAAAGAATTTTCAAAGAGTTAAATTTTACAGATAAAAATCAGTTGAATTCATTAATACAAGTTAAGAACAACATATTACTGAATGTCTTCAGAGCATTGAGGCAAGAGAAAAGAACAAAACCCTCTCAAATCAAAAGGAAGAAGTTAAATTCAAGACTCCACTACAACACTTTTAGAAACCCAAAATAATTTAAGTAAAGCTGTAGAATGAAATAACAATGTACATTAACCACAAGTATTTCCATTATTTTCACAAAGAACAACCTGTCAAAGAAACTGTGAATACAATATTATGTATAATAAGCAAAACAAAACAAAAACTGAAAATAAAAAGAAATAGACTCAACCAAGGAGGCAAAGCATCTAAATGCTAAAACATATTAAGATACCAATGGGAGAAATTAAAGACACAAGCAAAGGGAAAGATACCCAGTATTCATTGGTTTTGAAGTATTCATAAGGTTAAAATTTCCATTCTACCAAAAGGCAACAGAGTCAATATAATCCCTATGCAAATTTTCCTCAAGACTTATTTATATTTCATATGTTTGGTTGTTTTGCTTGCATTTTTCTTTTCTGCCACATGTTTACATTACCCTATTGGAGGCCAGAAATATTCCAGGTACTTGGATTATGGATGGTTGTGAGCCAGCATGCTGAGCATTGAAGTTGGAAAGAAAAATGACCAGTGCTCTTACATGATGACTCATCTCTCCAGACCTTCTTTATCCCAATTTTAGGGACAGAAAGACAAGGCAATAGCTCTAATGTTCATACCACAAAAGAATTTAAATACTTAAAATAATAATTGACAAACTGAATTAAGCTAGATATGTTATACCAGTAAGTTTAAAAATATGTGAAAAAGCTATTTTAATAAACTCATCATGATTCTGGCATAAAACTAAATTCATAGAACAATGGAACTAAAGAGTAAATGCAGAAATAAATCCATATAATTATAGCTGATTCATTTTCTATAGTGGGTAACCAAGAGTGCAGCATGAGGAATGATAATTTCCACAATAAATGGTGTTGGAAAAGCTGAACATACACACATGGAGATGAATCAGTTAGACTGTTACCTCACAACATATAAAAAATAAGAAACAACAAAAAGGACTAGACTCAAAAGTAAGGCCTGGAACATTAAAAATATGCTGAAATGTTCCATGAACTTCCATGTGAACTTGAAAAATATTAGTTAAAAAAAAAGCCTCGAGGAAGCAAACATCCCGAACTGGTTATATAGTACTGGATCTATTAGCTGAGAAATACATGTATGTATTTCATGAATCCCCTTGTTAGGCTGATTTTATCTAATAGTCAAATCAATGTTTTCTTATATCAAAGAAAAATGAATTGAATATATTGAATCACTTGAAAATGTCAATACTGTTTTATATTTTAAAAAATATTTTTATTAGTTTATTTTTGATCATATTATTCCTCCTTTTCTGAACTCTAAACAGATTCACTCTCACCTAACCAAATTTGTCTCCTTTCCCCCTCAAAGCTAATGTTCATTTACCAAATATTCTTGGGTGTGTCTTTCAATTGGTGAAGGTGTGTGTGGGGTGGATGTCTAATTATCAGGGTCTAATCTATGAGAGACAACATGCTCTTCCTGTCTCAATGAATATCAGTTGTGAATAGTTCCCCACTGGCCTCTTTATGGTAGGATTTGGTGTTCTTTGGGCTTGCACAGGCTTCATTCATAATGTTACTCCTACTGTGAGTTCACAGTCCTTCTTGATCTTATTGTCCTCCTGCCTGTTCTTCTACAATGATCCCAGAGGCAGAGAGTATTTTTGTTCTGTTTTTCATTAGTTTTTGAGAGTTTTGTACAATGTGTTTTGCTCATAGTTACCTCTCCTCTGCAAACTCTTCCTAGATCTACTCCCCGTTTGGTACTCACCCTATAGTTTGCCCTTTCAAGATCAATTTGTGCTGTGCAAATTTTCTCAGGTAGGGATAACCTATCACCATTATGTTGCATCGTGGATATAATATTAAGTCAACTCCTAATGAATTTTTATCATATTCATAAAGCAATGAAATTTTCTACATTTCAAAATATGCATTTTTAATTGAAAATTGATTTATTTCACACCATATATTTTGATTATGGTTCCCCTTCCCAAATCTCCCCAGATCTTTTCCTTCCTCCCCACCCATGCAAATCTACATTGTTTCTTGCTCTCCCTGAGAAAACAAGCAGCCACCCAAAAAACATTAATACGATAAAAACAATCAAACCTGAATAGAACAAAAATTAAACAAATGAACAGAAAAACAGAGCCAAAGAAAAAGAAACACACCGATGTAGAGACACATTTATTGCATACACACAACTCCCCTAAAAGCACTAACCAGAAACTATAATATAAGCAAAAAAAAAAAAAAACTTGTAGGGTAAAGTCTAGATATATTTTTAATAGAGAAATAAAAGCATGCAAATTGTCTCAGGCTCTTAATCCTACCACTCAGGAGGCAGAGGCAAGAAGATCTCTGAATTCCAGGCTAGCCTAGTCCACAGAGGACAGCTAGGGATACATTAAATATTAGTAGTGTGTGTCCACAGTACCTCATCTGGAGAAGTTCCCTATATTCAAAAGCATATCATTTGAATCTGTATCCAACTGAACAGTGGGACCCTGCTGAAGTACAGTTACCATGGTAATCCTGCTTAATACTTTCATCAGCATTTGAAGCAACATAGAAGAAACACTTAGGAAGTTTTCAGGTGATATAAGTCTAAGATACCAAGTAATAAAACTAAGAT
Source organism: Phodopus roborovskii (assembly GCF_943737965.1). Classification (NCBI taxonomy): domain Eukaryota; kingdom Metazoa; phylum Chordata; class Mammalia; order Rodentia; family Cricetidae; genus Phodopus; species Phodopus roborovskii. The sequence goes on from NW_026125680.1 coordinate 2,903,394, forward strand.
GCACAAGGTACTGAGCAAGACATAACGGTTGGCTAAAACTAGCAATATGTAATTAAAACGTTATGTACTTCATGGACAATAAAAACAAATGTGGTCATGACAAAGAGAGATAATTCATAGAATTATGTAAAGGTGAATTAGTGGTGTGATAACAGGGGAAAACATAAGGTGCAAAAATATGTATAGGATTTGATCCAAGGTAGTTTCTTTTATAGAGATGTAGAAATTGTGTGTACAGCTTGGAAAAAGTGAGCTCTTAGGTAATGAGTGCCTGTCCCAGGAATTGTTTCACTAGGCCATACCAGGGAAACACCCCACTGCATTTTTAAGGATATGTGTATGTGTGTATGTGTGTGTGTGTGTGTGTGTGTGTATAAATTTGATAAACGTGCCAGCTGTGAACTTAAGACCAACTTTACACAGTAAGTGCTGGTGCTTGCCAGCTCTCTCAGGCAAGGAAATCATGAATGAGCTGTGTTTGACTTTGTTTCCCATAATGGTTGGCATAGGTTTATCTTTCCTAATAGAATCCCCAAACTTTTCTTCTGCTCTCTATGTACAAGAGGTCATCCTGTATTTGTGTTTTGGACTGCAATAGTGTTCTCCCCCCCCCACCTTTGTACGCTTTTGTTTCACTTTGGCAGAATGAATCACACAGGGCTACAAAGAACCAGGTGTGCTGATAATGTGTTGAAAGCAAGGCTTTCTCAGATTGTACACCAAACGACAGTTTTCCCTAAGGCTGTTCTATTTCCAGGAGTGGCTTTACATGTAATGCTTCACAGTTGATGATTCTGGTGGGGGTGGGGAAAGCACTCAGTTTTCTTAAAGGGACTGGCCACTGGGAGTTTGACATTTGCCAAAGAATATATAGGTGACGCAAATTGAACTTCTTTTTTACTCTTTCTTTTTATTGGGGGGGGAGGGGCGGGCATAAGGGTGGCAGAGTGGACCTGGGAGGAATGGGGAGTGAGTGTGATGAAGGTTTCATTGTACACAATTCCTAACTAATTAATACAAATAATAGAAGGCCGTGTTAGCTTCAACCAGACTTCTGAGGTCCAGAGGAAGGAAAGCATTTTTAAACAAAATTTGATATGCAAGCATTTTGTTTCAAATCATCAGGAGGAACAAGTGATTCTGCTCTTTCATCTGGAAGTCTGTATGTGGCTTTGTCATAGTAGGAGGGGCCATGTGTAGAATGCTTTCTTTTCACAGTTAAAGGGGGTTCCTTCAACCTTGAAATTCAATGCATTGGGTTTCATTTTAAAAAAAATCAAAGCTTTAGGCTATAAAGGGCAGGATAGAGGAGGCTTCTTGGCTTCATTGCAAGGTTACATAAAAAGACACAAAATTGTAGTCAGTAAGCAGCATCCATCTGTGAGGTAGGTTAGAGAAGCAAAACTTTAGCTGGGTCTATAGAATTCTGGCGAGGATTGCATTGGCCCAAATGTATCTGTAGTCATTTTTTGGTTGTGTGTATGCAGTCGAATTGACAATTTGTATGGTATTTTCCTAGCAGACAAAGAAAAGGCCTCCCTTTAAATATGTGAAGCACTGTTAGGTAAAAGGGAGCCCTTGTGTGCCCTTTGTAACTTCATTGAGGCAGAAAGCAAGGAATTGAAGGCAAATTCCTGTTTAACCTGTTAAAGAGTCCTGTCATGTTCTTATCCAGCCTCTAGGTATTGGAAGCATTAGAACAGAAACGGAATGTTTACCCTATCCACTGAATTGGTACAGAGGTGTTTCCACACTGGATGGGAGGTGGTTTTTGTTATGATAAAGCTTGTGGGGAACCTTGGCAGATTCCATGGCAGGGGAGGGTGTCCAAGGAGGAGGGACAAACATGACAGGCAGACAGAGAGTGCTTAAGTGAGAAATTTTATGAGAAGGGGGGAGGGAGATGAAAGAGAAAAGAGGGAAGGAGACATAGAGACTGAGAGGACTGAAGAGAAGAAGGAGACAGGAAAGTCCTGTCTGCCCTAGGGGAACAGCAGGAAAGAGAGCCTAAGTAGGCAAGGGTCTTTCTTTTAAAGGGATTCTTGGGACCTGCTTGCAGATTATGCAACCATGGAACCCTGGACTGACCAGGGTATGCCTGAGTGCATTCTGCCAGCTGACCAGGTGACAGGCAGGCCTGCATAATGCCTGAATCCTTAACAGTATTTATTTTACCTAATTTCTTAGATTATTTTCTGCCGTTTTAATCTTGTATCTATTTCATTCTTCTTTTCCTTGTACAAAATACATTTTAAAAGATCTCTTGCTTGCTTATTTCTTCCACCTTCTTGTAAGAAGCCACTTGGACAGTTCTTAATTGAGGACTGCATTCTTTGCTTCTTTGTCATCAGGGTATCAATACCAAGTACACTGACTTACATTTTTAAAGATGTTTATTTATTTTTTTATTTTATGGGTCTTTTGCCTGCATGTATATCTGTGGACCACATGTGTGCCTGCTGCCCAAGGAGGCCAGAAGAGGCTGTTGAGTATCATGGGCCTGGAGTTAGACAGTTGTTCTCTGTCACGTGGGTGTTCCTATGGGAGATTAGTGGGTACTCTTGAGCGCTTAGTCATCCCTCCACCCCCTCATTCAGATTTTAACTCGATTTTCTTAGGACATTTGCCTTCAGTTTTACAGAAAATACATTCAGTGACATCCTCTAGGACAGGAGGACAGTTTTAGCATGAGAAAATGCATTTCATTTGATATCAGCTGAGTAAACATCAAGGGCAAGGGAAGTTGGAGACTGACAGTACCTCTCCTTGGCATTCCTTGTCTTTGATCCACTGGATGGTTACCCTGTATCTTTCAGTTCTTTCTTTCCAGGCTGGTGAAAATATCTTTGGTTTCCATGGTGAATATCTGAATTGTTGGTAGTGAAGGGTAGCAAAATATACCTCCCCAATTATGCCTCTGTAATCTGGATTATTTTAAGCTGTAGACAATTGATAAATACAAAAAGCTCTTTGTACTTTTATTATTTGTCCCAAAGCATTTCAAATTAAAATATAGCTTTTTCATCTTTCTGCATTTTTTCCTTCTTCAATGTCCCCATGTCCTGTCACCTCCTTTCCCCAAATCCCCCTGCAATTCATTATTGCCTTTCTTATCTGTCTCTGTCTGTTTTTTTCTTTGTTTGTTTGTGTGTGTGTGTGTGTGTGTGTGTGTGTGTGTATTTGTTTTGTTTTTGTTTTTGAGACAAAGTTCCACTGTATAGTTGTTGCTGTCCCAGAACTTGCTCTGTAGACCAAGATAGCCTCAAATTTAGAAATCTACCTGCTTTTGCCCCTGTGTGCTTGGGATTAAAGGTATGTGCCATTCATGCCTAGCTTCATGGCCTCTTGCTTTGTTATTGTTACATGCATATAAATGCATAGATATGTTAATACAGCCTACAGATTCCATTCAGTGTTACTTACACAATAATAGGCCTGATGGCTTAGTATTGGATAATCAGTTAGGTGTCTCATTCCTGGGGGAAATTAATTCTCCCAATCTCAGCACCCCTAAGTTTGACTAGGGGTGCTGCTCCAATCAGGTTTCCTACTTCTACTTCAGCACATCTATTGGTGTCATCTTTCTTCAGTTTAAGCAGCCATATTATTAAAGTATTATGTGTGGAGATTTCCTGTCATTTCTAGGAAACAGCTGATTTCTTAGTCCTCTTTCAAACTCCTTTTCACACAGAAGTGTCTAGTCACTCTCTGTCTCTGAGTTATGTCTCTCTCTTTACCCTCTCTCCTCTCTCTCTTTCTCTGTGTGTCCACATATAAGCTAAAACTGAGCTTTAAGAACCCCTTTCCTTATTAAAAGCATTTTATGTGTTATTCCAGGTAGAGAATTTTGTTTTTTACTTACTTCTAAAACCAGAAACTTTTGTGGGGGTTCACAGTTTCTCTTGGAGAAGCATCAAGACAATTAATCTTCAATAACATTGCTGTGCATATATATACTTCTAACTATCCTTAAGTGATTTTGATACACATGAGAAAATTAGACTCACTAACAGTTTAAGAAGTTGCAGAAGAGGTACTTAGGAAAGTGATGGGATCACCTTCATTGCTAGATTTAATTACTGGGAAACATTCCAGAAACTAATCTCTACTACTTAGAATTCAGGTTTGAGATAATTTACCCCCGAGGCTGTTCCAGTGATAATTCTATGGTATTATATTGCATATACCAAGGGAATAAATCATTTTTATATGGATGAGGATGGATCATAAAGCAATAAAAATGCTAATGCCCTGGAGACAAACCCAAAGCTTTGTAGTGGTCAGGTTGCATTTGGACCTCAGTAGGATCTGCTCACCCATTGGTCTCTTATTCACAAGTGAAGCTGGCTTCTGGAGAATAATTTATTTATTTTTAAATAGAATCAGTTAGATACATGGGCAGGGGGGAAATACCAAAAGAAGCTTTTTCATGTGCCTTTACCCAACAAATGACTTCACATGTACAGACCATGCTATTTATCTCTGTGGGTTTTCCTCTACTTCCCCTTCCCAATTTGATTCATCATGTGCATATTAAGTTGATCTCTAAATTTAACATTTTACTTTTAGTATCTTCAACCCTTACAAGTAGATTCAGAAACAAATATTTTTAGGGAGTCATTAAGTCATGATTCACACAGGTTACCTTAGTATTTCATTAAAATCTTCAATAATAACAGGAAGAACAAATGCAACTTTAGTTGTATATGGGAATTTTCTTTGTGTTTTCTGCCTATGGATATTATTATTCAATATGTTAAATTTATACAGCTAGCCAAAGTTCTCTGTCAAAATGAGATTGACTTTGACACATCCTACAGAATTTCTTCCTTCTTAGTTATAAGGCCTGTACAGCTAGCTATCAAAATGATTTGGATCTTAAATATATCCTTAAGAACTTCTGTGGGAAAAGCATGTTTGTTGCTCAACATTTGTTCACTTGAGAAGTGTTTGACACTGTAGGTATTGGGGTCTGATTGGGGAAAGTGAGATCTCTCGGTCTCTTTATTTGCCAGTCTTTATGAGGCAAAGATCTTTATTCTACCTTGATACTTTCCACAGAGCTCTGCCTTGTCATATAACCAAGGTGGAAGGTAAAAATAGCCACGCACTGCAACAGGGACAGCATGAGTCAAATCAAATCCTGACCTATTTCTAGTTTTATCTCTGGTATTGGATCATAACCACAGAAAGCCTCTGCTACTAGCTGCAGCATCTTTTGGTAATATAGAGGTAAGCAAATACTAGTGAGTCCTTGGAAATCTCTGCTATATTTTTCCTCATAGGAGGTTATTAAAGGAATGCTACTACTAATCGCTCTTCTGAAACATGCTGCCATTGAACTGTGATTTTTGTAATTTGTCATTTTTTTTTCCTAACTTTGGATTAAGAAGTTTTTTCTCCCCATTGAAATGTGTCACTTTATTTAGATTTGGATGTTGATGGGGCTTTGGCATGCTGGTGCTTTTGTCTACAAATACTTTAAATTGGTGGCACTTGTGTATTAGAAGATGGTTGCATTCTCTTTCCCTTTGTCTTACTAGATGTTTAACTGCATTATCTTATCAACTGAGGAACAACGACAGCAATGAAACTCAAGATCAACATTTTGCCAATACTTTGGCTGAACCTATCACCTATTTCTCCTTAAGGTCACTAACTCAAAGCCTTTTATTTGCAAGTAAATAACAACATTTTTTCAACATGCATGTCCTCCCCTCCTCTTTCTATAATGTTTGTATACTTCACCTTCCCAATTTGATTCATCATGTGCATATTAGCTTGGCCTTTAAATCTAAGATTTTAATTTTAATATTTTCAACCCCTACAAGTAGATTCAGAAACAGTCTCTAGTCTCTAGTTTCTCCTGTTTCTGAAGCTACTGTTAACACAGATTTATCTCAGCGAGATTGTGTGTTGGTTCCTGAGTGGAAAAATTACGGAAAAATCTCAATATAGCAAGTCTTGTATATGATCCTTTGTTGACCCAAGGCATATAAAAGTTCTACTATTAGCATTCTCCAGTGCATCAAGTGTGAAATGGTATTCATTATATCCTGAAAACAATGTACATACCCAAATGTAAAATGTTTTATTGCTAAGAATTCACGGAGCCTTTAGAGTTTTATCTTCCTGCAGATAGGAGCTCTTAATTTTTTTATTGTTTTTTAAATTTAATTTATTTTATTTTATATAACAAAGTCCAATTAAATGAAAACAAACATTTATACACAATATTTGGGAATTTGGGCGTTGTTCTTTCCAAACTACTTCCTGCTGGTAAGGGGCCCTGTCATGGGGGATTTGAAGAAGATTCAGAAATCCTGGCTGTAGCCTGTAAGGCTGCTTTGTCCAGCTGTTTTGAATGTAGGATCACCTAATGTTGAAGGTTGCTGGATCACCAGGACTGAAGTCCTAAACTAAAATGTTAAATCTCTTGAAAGTTGTCCATGTGCATTAGAGTCAAAAATCTTCCTAATTTTTGTTACTGTTGATGTTTTATTATTAATTGAAATTCATAAGTGTTTACCTGTGTGCATATATCACATGCATGCAGTATGTACAGAGGATAGAAGGGAGGATCAGATCTCCTGGAACCGTAGTTACAGATCATTGTAAACAGCCATGTGGGTACTGGGTATTGAAGGTATTGAACCCAGGACCTCTGCAAGAGCAGTTAATCTTCTTAAATATTGAGCTCTCTTTCCAGCCCCCTAATGTTTTGATATCCTCTTATGATCATAAGTGTCTTTGATGCCATTTGAAATGATAAATTATTTCAAGTAGTTTTTAAATTTACTTTACTCAGATCTTCCAAAGGGATTACTATCCATGACATCTATAGCTTTATGAAGTTTATTTCTGAAATAATATGACTTGAAAAATGAAATTACTACTTGATCTTTGGAATGTATGGTGTGTTAGCAGCCATACAATCAACATTCATCTCATTTACATGTCAGAGCTCTTAGGTACAGTATCATTAAGCAGCAATATTTTCAGAAATACTTTTTTTAATTGAGCAACATATTTCAATAATTCATTAAAAATATCAGTAAATGCAGTTTTAAACAGATCTGTCATTCAGATGTTATTTTTTCCCTTAGTAGAGCACAGACAGCAGATTTAGTATGATTCTATTTTTGTTTTTAACATTTATTTATTTTTTATTTTACATACCAACCTCTGTTCTCCCTCCCCTTCTCCCACTCCCAGAGCCCCCCTTTGAACCCCTGATGTATTTGTCAGAGGTAAGGCCTCCTTTATGGAGTCAATCAAGTCTGGCATATGAAGTTGAGGCAGGATCATGCATCCAAACCCCTGTATTTAGGCTGAGCAAGGTATCCCATCACAGGGAATGGACTAAGTCTCATAAGTTGATATTATCTGTAAAGCAATGGATAACCAATCTATAATCCACAAACCCAAATAAGCTAGGAAACAAGGAGGATCCTAAGAGGAATACATAGGTAGGGTGCCTCACAGACCCCCCCCCCCGCCCATTTCATTCCCCATCCATTCCCAAGGGAGGGTGAGGCCTTCCATGAGAGATCTTCAAAGTCTGTCAAGTTATTTGGGGTAGTACTTAGACCTTACTCTGTGTCTCTAGGTTAAGGGAGTATCCCTCCATGGGGAATGAGCTCCTGAAGTCTGTTCCCGCACTAGGGATACATCCTGGTTCCATTGTCAGAGGTACCATAGACTTCTCAAGCCTCCTAAATGAAATACATGTTCAGGGTGTCTAGACTGTTCTTATGCTGGTTTCCCAGCTATCAGTCTTAGGTCCATGAACTTCCCCTTGTTCAGGTCAGCTGTTTCTGTGAGTTTCTCCTGCTTGGTCTTGATCCATTTTGCTCATCACTTCTCCCTCTCTGCAACTGGATTCCAGGAGTTCAGATCAGTATTTAACTGTGGGTGTCTGCTTCTATTTCCATCAGATACTGGATGAGGGTTCTCACTCAGGGTGTGGAGAGAAATTCAGTGTGATTCCTCTAAAATCAGGAACAAGACAAAGTTGTCCACTCTCTCCATATCTCTTCAATATTGCACTTGAAGTTCTAGATAGAGCAATAAGGCAACTAAAGGAGACCAAGGGGACACAAATTGGAAAGGAAGAAGTCAAACTTTCACTATTTGCAGATGATAAGATAGTTTACAAAAGTGACCCAAAAACCTCTACCAAGGAACTCCTACAGCTGATAAACACATTCAGCAAATTAGAAGGATACAAGATTAACTTAAAAAAAATTATAGACAATAAAGCGGCTGAGAAAGAAATCAGAGAAACATCACCCTTTACAGTAGCCACAAACAACACAAAACATCTTGGGGTAACACTAACCAAACAAGGTAAAGACATGTATAGCAAGAACTTTGAGTATTTTAAGACAGAAATTAAAGGAGATACCAGAAAATGGAAAGATCTTTTATGCTCTTGGATAGGTAAGAAAAACAGAGTAAAAACTGGCGATCTTGACAAAAGCAATCTACAGATTCAGTGGAATCCCCATCAAAATCCCAGCATAATTCTTCACTGACTTTGACAGGATAATATTTAACTTTTTATGGAAAAACAAAAGACCCAGAATAGCCAAAACAATCCTGTACAATAAAGGAAATTCAGGAGGCATCACCATCCCAGACTTTTAGCTCTACAACAGAGCTAGAGTCCTGCAAACAGCTTGGTAATGGCAGACCAATGGAATGAAATTGAAAACCCTGATATTAACCCACCCACCTACGAATACCTAATTTTTGACAAAGAAGCTAACATTATACAATGGAATAAAAACATTTTCAACAAATGGTGCTGGCACTGCTATGCACAAAATTTAAGTCCAAATGGATCAAAACCTCAACATAAATCCAACCAACTTAATCTCTTAGAAGAGAAAGTGGGATGCACCCTTGAATAAAATGGTACAGGAGACTGCTTCCTGAACATAACACGAGTAGCACAGACAATGAGATAGACAATTAATAAATGGGACCTCCTTAAACTGAAAAGCTTCTGTAAGGCAAAGGACACAGTCAACAAGACAAAACAGCAGCCCACAGATCTTCACCAACCCCACATCTGACAGAGGTATGATCTCCTAAATATACAAAAAAAACCTCAAGTAGCTAGTCTCCAAACACCAAATAATCCAATTTTTTTTAAAAGACAGGGTCTTTCTATGTAACTCTGGCAGTCCTGGAACTTACTATGTGGACCAGCCAGCCTAACACTCACAGACATCCAACATTCCTCTTGAAGTGAAGGCACATGCTACTACCCATAGCAGATTTAATATAATATAATATAATTTTCCTCCTCCTCTTTTTCTTCCTCCTTCTTCTTATTCCTCTTCCTACTCCTGCTCCTCCTCCTCTTCCTTCTCCTTCTTTTCAATACAGGATTTCTCTATAAAGCCTGGAACTCACTTCGTAGACTAGGCTGGCCTCAAACTCACAGAGATCTGCCTGCTTCTGCCTCCTGAGTGCTGGGATTAAAAACCTGTGCTACCACTGCTGGGCCTAGTATAGTTATTTAAGGCAGAAGCATTTTCACAAAGATAAATGAGAATGGGTTGTAGCTGTCATCTGCAATTGGCCCTGGACAAGAGAATTGTCTTATCCTTGTAAACTTTTAATCTAAGCCTTGAATTCTCTCTAGGTTTGAGTCTTAGCTGTAACTCTAAGCTATGTAGATGATATGTGTTGCTGTAGCTCCTTAAACAGCATTTATGTGGCTTCACCTTGCACTTTATATTCTAGGGAAGGATTTTTTTTTCTTAAAACTTTAAGATTTGTCCTTTCCTAGCTTCAAACTCATGTTTTGCAGATTACCCCCATTCTTAGAACTGAGGATGTTTAGTGTCTTCCTGCAGCCTATTTTTGTGGCTTAAGAGAATGTTGTTCTGTCCAAACCAGTAAACTGTTCTACATATTTGTAACAATCTGTTTTCTAATGATTTGTCATTAACTGTAGTAGCATTTTCAATTTGCTGAAGGGCCTTTATTTTACAAGACTGAGGTTTAGTACAAGAGGACTAATCTTTAGCCTGGTTCGGTATAGTAAATGCTTGCTCCACTAAGATTTGTCATTTCTACATTTTAATTCTAATTAAGTGAACTTATATAAAGAACTCTCTGGTTCTAATCCTAAGAGCTCTGTGTCTTAGTTATTTTTATGTTGCTATGAAGAGACACCATGACCAAGTCAACTTACAAATGATCGTGTTTAATAGGGAGATTGCCTGCAGTTTTATATTGTTAGTCAATGACCATCAGGATGAGGAACATGGAGGCAGGCAGGCATGGTGTTGTAGCAGTAGTTAAGAGCTTACATTCTGATCTGAAAGTTGGAGAAAGAGAGAATTAACAAGGGGTGGCATGGGCTTTTCAAACTTTAAAGTCTGCCCTTAGTTACACCCTCTCCAACAAGGCTATACCTCCTAATGGTTCCCAAAGAATTCCACCAATTAGAAACAATGATTCAATTATAATAACTTATGGGGGCCATTTTCATTCTAACTACCACACTGTGTGTGAGCAAATAGGAAGCCATGGCAGATGATTGGTACTTTCTTGCAGGCCATTTCTTTACCCATTTCTTTACTTTACCTGCAACAAATCTAGCAGGAACCTTATGAAGTTATTGAAAGGGAAAAACCATTTTTTTCTAGTTTTCTTTCAATATTCTTAATTAGGACAGATACTACTAACAATTTCTAGATTAGCAAGAGATAAACAATAACAAATTGCCATATGCATTTCTTACATATGCAGGACACTCCACAACCTCCAAGAAATGCCTGGAGTGCAATCTTCAATTGAAATAGAGAAAGAAGGTCTTGTAGAGAGTGGCAATGAAGACAGCAAGGAAAACATGGGAAATTATGTCATGAAAATACACCAGGGCTTTCTCCTTTGATAAGATTCTGTAGTGATTTGGACTCAGTTTTCTCATCTTGTTGAAAAATGTGGCATAGATGCTTTTGACTGCAATATTCCTATAGAGATTTGGTTTTCCTATATTAAGGGCTAAGTAGTGTACTTGATTTTCGAGTTTCTAACTTGGTTACAGTTTAAGATAACATGAACTGTCACAGAAAAAGAATTTCCTTTAGTTTGAGGGTGGAATAATATGGTGCACAATAATCCTTTTAGGGAAGAATATTCTTGTCTTTTGTGTCTATGAATACTCTGCCATATACCTGATCAGATTTGTCCTTCCTGGATGTGGAAGTCAGATCGTTCTGAGCTGTCTTTTTTTAATTTAGCCTAGTATGAACCTTAGGTTCTTTCAACTTAACCTAGTAAGAATCTTAAAGAATTTATTTCCTTGTAGTCAATTTGGCAGCCACCAAACCCCTTCTCATTCTGATGCTTTCCTGAAAATCAGAATTGAGCCCAGTTCCACACCAAGCTCTCTTGTCCTGTATTACAACAGGTCTTAAATGAAATCTATTTTTATTGCTTTAACTGTGGGAGGAATTGTAAAATATAGACAATAATAGGAGAGGTTCTAGCCATAGAATATAAAAACATTGATGGCACAGAAATAATCAGAATCATTGATATCAGAATTGTTGATGGGTAGGCAAGGAAGATAAAAAATATTGGGCTCTAAAAATTAAAAAAAGATCAGTACCAGTCTGTCTACAAGAGCTAGTTCCAGGACAGCCTCCAAAGCCAAAGAGAAACCCTGTCTTGAAAAACCAATATATATATGGTTATTGCCTACCTACTAATATTCACTTAGAAAACAATATTAAATTATAATATTCTATAGCATAATAGGGTGATGATAGTAAACAGTTTTTTAAATGTAGTTTAGAAGTGCTAGTAGAGAGAATTTTAAGTGATTTCACCACAATGAAAAGATGAATAATTGAGGTGGCAGTTATGTTGATGAGTCTTATTTTGTCATTGTACATTGTGTACATACATGCCTTAAAATGTCACACTATACCCTATTAGTATGTATAATTATTATGTCAGTGATAAAGCTTTTGTTACAAAATTATACTCAAGATGAGACCAGATGACATTGTTCATGTCAAACA